>NC_134543.1:44550423-45150423 GCF_050624435.1 Tenrec ecaudatus
ATATCTCAAAAACAGAGTTCACATGTAGAACACTAGTGACTGATTTCACCCATAGAACACCAATGATTGATGAGCTGTGGGAGAACATCACAAATGAAGAAAGCAGGGGAAAAAAGGCAGGAAAAAAATCAAAGTGATGTCAGAAAAGACTCTTAATCTATAGTAGCTGGAGCAAATGGAAGGAAGGATGAAGTCAAGACGTTTAACAGGAAATTTCAAAGGGCAACTCAAAATGACAAAGTCAAATATGATAATGAAATGTGCAAAGACCTAGCTGGAGTGAGAAAACCAAAATGGAAGAACATACTCAGCATACTGGTTTGTTTATTTATTTTTATGATCATTTTATTGGGAGCTCATACAACTCTTATCACAATCCATACATACATCAATTGTATAAAGAACATTTGTACATTCGTTACCCTCATCATTCTCAAAACATTTGCTCTCCACATAAGCCCCTGGCATCAGGTCCTCATTTCCCCCCTCCCTCCCTGCTCCCGCCTCTCTTGAACCCTTGATAATTTATACATTATTATTTTGTCATATCTTTCCCCGTCTGACGTCTCCCTTCACCCACTTTTCTGTTGTCCATCCCCCAGGAAGGAGGTTATATGTAGATCCCTGTAATCGATTCCCCCTTTCTACTCCACCCTCCCTTCACCCTCCCAGTATCGCCACTCTCAGCACTGGTCCTGAAGGGATCATCTGTCCTGGATTCACTGTGTTTCCATTTCCTAACTGTACCAGTGTACATCCTCTGGTCTAGCTGGATTTGTAAGGTAGAATTAGGATCATGTTGGGGGGAGTGCAGGGAGGAAGCATTTAAGAAGTAGAGGAAAGTTGTGTGTTTCATCATTGCTATAATGCACCCTGACTGGCTCGTCTCCTCCCTGCATACTCAGTGTATTTTAACTGAAAGAACTAAAGAAAAAATTCAAGCCTCAAGTTGCAATACTGAAAGAGTTTATGGACAATTATTGAATGATGTAGAAAACATCCAAAGAAGATGGAAAGAACATGCAAACTCAATAGACTCACTGTACCAAAAATAACTACTGAACATTCAAACATTGCAAGAGGTAGCATATGATCAAGAACCAATTGGACACCAACTGATATGTTTCAACAAGCTGATGTAGCACTGGAATCACAAACTTATTTATGCCAAAAAAAAGGGAGACAGTTACCTGGACAACTGTCTGGAAGAGATTCATATTTGTATCTATTCCAAAGAAAGGTCACTCCACAGAATGAACAGTATAATCAATATCACATGTAAGTAAAATTTTGCTGAAGATCACCCAGCACCAATTGCAGCAGTACATTGACAGGGAGCTGCCAGAGCAGAGGTTCAGGGCAGATTCAGGACAGTGAACAATGGATCTTACTGCTGACACCATTGCAGTAGGAGACATGGCATGGCTGTTAGTTTTATTATTCTTGTATATTCCTGGACTTCTTTTCAAATATATGAGTAGAAAAGAGCAAGTTAAAAACAAAAAACCAATCCATATCAGATGGATCTTAGTTGAAAGCAGAGAATATCAGAAAGATGCTTACTTGTGTTTTATTGACTGTGCCAAGACTTTTGACTGTGTAGATCATAACAAACTATAGACAGCCTTGAGATGAATGGGAATTCCAGAACAATTCATTGTACTCATTAAGAACCTGTACATGAATCAAGACAGCTGTACAGACAGAATACTGTATGGTTAAAAATCAGGAAAGGTGTGCACCAGGGTTGTATCCTCTCACAATTCTTATTCAAGCTGTATGTTGATCAAATCACCAGAGAAGCTGGATGAAATGAAGAAGAGTGCAGCATCAGGATTGGAGGAAGGCTTACTAACAACCCACAAGGTACAGATGACACAGCCTTGCTTGCTGAAAGTGAGGAGAACTTGAAGCACTTGTTGATGAAGATCAAGTATTGCAGCCTTCAGTATGGATTAGAACTCAATGCAAAGAAAACAAAAATCAGCCAGTCAGGGTGCAGTGTAGCAACAATGAAACATACAGCTTTCCTCTAGTTATTAAATGCTTACCCACCCCCCACCCCCCACTATCATGATCTCAGTTCTACCTTACAAATCTGGCTGGACCAGAGGTTGTACACTGGTACAGATAGGAACCGGAAACACAGGGAATCCAGGGTGGATGACCCCTTCAGGACCTGTGGTGAGAGTGGTGATACTGGGAGGGTAGAAGAAGAAGAAGGGTGGGGTAGAAAGGGGGAACAGATTACAAGGATCTACACATAACCTCCTCCCTGGGGGGTGGACAATAGAAAAGTGGGTGAGGGGAGATGCTGGACAGTGTAAGGTATGACAAAATAATAGTAATTTATAAATTATCAAGGGTTCATGAGAGAGTGGGGAGCTGGGAGGGAGGGGAAACAAATGAGCTGATACTGGGGGCTCAAGTAGAAAGCAAATGTTTTGAGAATGATGATGGCAACAAATGTACAAATGTGCTTGACACAATGGATGGATGTATGGATTGTGATGAGTTGTATGAACCCCCAATAAAATGATAAAAAAGAAATAAAGAAAATAAAAATCATCACAACTATCCCAATGAGTAACATCATGATAAACAGAGGAAATACTGTTGTCAAGGATTTCACATTGATCAGATCCACAATCAATGTTCATGGAAGCAGTAGTCAAGAGATCGAAGGACATTGCATTGGGTAAATGTGTTCCACAAGTTCGCTTTAACGTGTTGGAAAGCAAGGGCATTACTTTGAGGACTAAAGTGTGCCTGACTCAAGCCATGGTATTTTCAGTTGCCTAATAGCCATGTGAAAGTTGGAGACTGAATATGAAAGACAGAAGTAAAATCAATGCATTTGAATAATGAGGCTGACAAAGAATATTAAAAATACCATGAGCTACCAAAAGAACAAATCAATTTGTTTTGGAAGAACTACAGCCCAAATGTTCCTTAGAGGCAAGACTTAGATGGCAAGACTTTGTCTCACAACTTAGAACGTGTTATCTGAAGAGACCAGTCCCTGGAAAAGGGCACCAAGCTTCACCCAGAGGGGCTGCAAAAGAGAGGAGGACTTTAATCAGGATGGATGGACAGAGTGGCTAACAGTGAGCTCAAGCATCCCAACAATCATGAGGATGGCACAGACTGGGCAGCACATAGGATGCAGGAATTGCTGCTGGGCAATTCAAGGGGTCAGATCTCTACAAGTATATTGTCTCCAAACTTCAATTCCTCAAAAAGTGTGTGGTGTGTGTACATGATCTGTCTGTCTGTATAGAGATTTATTCTAAGGCCCCACACAGTTGTGAGGATTGATAGATATGAAACCAATAGAGCAGGCTAGAAACTCAGGCAAGAGTTGATGTTGCAGACTGGAACCTCAACTTTGTAGAGCAGACTCTCAGATGAAGAAAGATTTGTTACTAACTTTAGATAGAATTCTTTTTTCTATGCAAAAATTCAGTTTTGCTCCTAAGGTCTTCAATTGTTTGTATGAGGCCCACTCCCATCAGTGAGGGTAATCACTTTTCCATTAGTCAATTGACTATAACTGTTCATTAAAATACAAAATATCTTCATAGCAAATCCCAACCAGCAGTTGACCAAGCCACCTGGCACCATAGCCAAGTTCACAAATACATATAAGTTCAAGGCACAGGCTGTGAGCTAAGCAGTCTCTTTGATGGACCATAGCTACTTCATTTGCATGTTAGGTGCCTTCTAGTGGGTTCTGGCTCATAGTGACCCCTATGCCCAATGAATGAAACAATACGAGGTCCTGCTCCATCCTCACAGCTGTTCCCAAACTTGAGTTCATTGATGCAGCCTCTGTGTCAACCCATCTCATTGAAGGCTTTCCTCTTTTTCATTGACTCTCTTCTTTACTAAGGAACCCTGGTTGCTATGTGTTGGGCTGCTAATGACAAGGCTGGCAATTCAAAACCATCATGTACTCTTTGGGAGAAAGATGCATCTTCCTACTCCTGTAAAGAGTTACAGTCTTGGAAACCCACGGGGCAGTGCTACCCCATATTGTATTATCGCTGTGAGTAGGCATCGTCTCAATGACAATGATTTGGAATTTGGTTTTACACTTTCCCAAGCATGATGTCCTTCCCCAGGGACAGGTCTCTCCTGACAACATGTCCAATATATGTAAAACAAAGTCTTGCCATCTTTGCCTTTAAGGATTACTCTGGTCTTAATTTTTTCCAAGACAGATAATCGGTTTGTCTTTTTAGCTGTTTGAGGTATTTTCAATATTCTTCTCTAGCACCACAATTCAAAATGCATCGATTCTTCATCATTCTTCTTTATTCGATATCCAGCTTTCACATGCATATGAGGCAACGAAAAAAACCATTGCTTGGGCCAGGCGCACCTTAGTACTCAAAGGAACATGCTTGCTCTGCAACACGCTGCAGAAGTCAATACTTGTGAAGCAGATTTACCTAATCCAACGTGTCTTTTGATCTCTTGGTTGCTGCTTCCATGAGCATTGGTTGTGGGTGCAAGCAAGACAAAATTCTTGTCAATTTCAACCGTTTCTTCATTATCATGATGATCCATGACCGATTGGTCCATTTGTGAGAATTTTGGTCTCTTTTATATTGAGACATAATCCATACTGTACTCTTTGATCTTCATCAGAAAGTGCTTCAAGTCCTCCTCACTTTCAGGGAGCAAGGTCATGTCATCTGCATATTGTAGATTGTTAGTAAACCTTCTTCCAATCCTGATGCTGTAGTCTTCTGATGATTTGCTTCTGGTGACAATCCAGCTTCTCTGATGATTTTCTCAGCATACATATTGAATAAGAATGGCGAGAAGATAAAACCCTGATACACACCTTTCCTGATTTTTAACAGTACAGTATTCCCTTGTTCTGTTTGCTCAACTGCCTTTTGATGCATAGACAAGTTCTGAATAAGTACCATGTAGTGTTCTGGAATTCCCATTCTTCTTAAGGCTGTCTTTAGTTTATTATGATCCACACAGCCAAATGCCTTGACATAGTCAATAAAACACAAGTAAATATCTTTCTAATATTCTCTACTTTTCCCAAGCTCACTCTGACATCAGGAATGATATCCCTTGTACTATGTCCTCTTCTGAATCTGGCCAGAACCTCTGGCAGTTCCATGCCAGTATACTGCTGCAATTGTTGTTGGATGGTCTTCAGCAAACTTTTACTTGCATGTGGTATCAGCAATATTGTTCTATAATTTGAACATTCTGTTGGGCTATTTTTCTTGGGAATGGGTACAAATGCGGCTCTCTTCCAGTCGGTTGGCCAACTAGCCATCTCCAAATTTCCTGGCACAGACAAGTGAGTACTTCCATTGCTTCATCAGCTGCTGAAAAATGTCGACTTGGACTTTATCAATTCCTGGAGCCTTGTTTTTGGCTAATACTTTCAGTGCTGCTTGAACACTTTCCTTCAACACCATTGGTTCTTGCTCATATGCGACCTCCTAAATGGTGGAATGTTGACTAGCTCTTTTTGGTACAGTGACTATATTCTTTCCATCTTCTTTGGATGCTTTCTGCATTATTCAATAGTTTGCCCGCAGAATCTTCCAATACTACAAGTTGAGGCTTGAATTTATTTCTCCAGCTCTTTCATTTTAAGGTATGCTGAGCATTTTCTTCTTTTTTTGGTTTTCTAACTCTGGACCTTTGCATATTTCATTGTAATATTTGACTTTATCTTCTGGATATGTCCTTTGAGATCTTTTTGTTCAGCTCTTTGACTTCATCCTTTCTTCCATTTGCTTTAGCCACTCTATGATTAAGATCAACTTGTAGAGTTTCTCCTGATACCCACTTTGATCTTTTCTTTCTTGCCTGTCTTTTTAATGACCTTTTGCTTTCTTCAGGAATGATGTTCTTGATGTGCTCCCACAGCCCATTAGGTCTTCTGTCATTAGAGTTCCATATGTCAGATCTGTTCTTGGGATGTTCTCAAAATTCAGGTGGGATAGATTCAAGGTCATATTTAGGCTCTCCTGGGCTTGCCTTAATTTTCTTCAGCTTTATCCTGAGCTTACATATGAGCAATTGATGGTCTGTTCCACAGTCAGCCCCTGGCCTGGTTTGAGCTGCTGACAGTGAACTTTTCCATCATCTCTTTTCACAGACGTGCACAGCCTCTAGTATATACAAGGAGTTCTGGTGGCACAAAAGGTTACTCCTTGGGCTGTTGACAGCAAGGTCAGCTGTTTGAAACTACCAGTCACTCTGAGAGAAAGAGATAAGGCTTGTAAAGAGTTACAGTCAGCCCAGGTGGGATTTGGGAACCTGGACCAAAAGGCCAAATTGCTTTTCAGTAAGTGATTCCAAACCATGTACATCTAAAAGGAGGATCAGACCCTTTGCCAGCAATTTTTTACGACAAACACAATTATGTTCTTTATACAGACTGGATCAATATTTTTCAAACTTCTTTTTTATCATATCCCATTACCATATCTCAAATGACCTTTCATATCACAGAAGGAAGAAAATGTTCTAAGACTGATTGTGGAGATGGTTGTACAACTTGATCTTCAGGATGTGATTATACTATTGAATTATATGATATGTGAATTATATGCGAACAAAACAGTTAAAAATAAGTAAGGAGTATGAAACAAAAGAAATTTATGGATCTATACTAGTACTCGTATGTGGACATATGTGCATATAACATACAAACACAAAAAGTAAAAAGCATTGCTACAAAATTATAGAAAACCTTTCATAAACAAAGATATTAAAATGTGAAGCCATTGTTTCTCAATCTATCCTCCATCTAGGGCTACCCACTTGGAAAGTGGTGTTTCCAGCTACACGAGTCCCCTTCCCAGTGCACTCTGTCTGACAGCAAGGCTATGCCCAGTGTGAGTCAATGGTCAGACGGGATTCACTGGAGGCTGATTCGGAGTTGGGTCCTTGTGATGGACTTTGGGCATTCACTGTCATCAATAGCCTTGTGAAAACTGAGTACTCAGATTCCATTATCTTTTCATTCAATTTTCCCATGAACTTTTTGAAGCTCCCTCATACATAATATATATCCTACAAGTTGTGGTTCTCTGGAGAACTCTAATGGATACAATACCTTTCCATTTCAGTTTTCTCCCTTGTAATGAAATATTATCTCTTGCTCAAGTTTGTGTTCAGATTAAGTGAAATAACACATGTAAGATGCTTACCATATTGCCTGACCCATTGCCATCAAGTAGACTTTGAGGCATAGTGACCTCCTTGCAGGTGTCTTTGTGTAGCTGTTTCCTATGATATCTCATTGTGCCTGCTCATTTTAATGTGAATAGTATAAATGCCCAGCTATGAAGAGAATTAAGTTTTTCAGACACAGCTTCTTTTAAGACCAGAATGTTGGCCTTTTATTTTTCTCCACTGGAAATCTCCAAGAGCACCTACTCTGGAATGTTTAATCAGATCCTTCAAAGGGAAAAAAAACAACCAATTAATTATAGAAGCACAGAGACCCATCATATGTTTCCTCTACTTTATGCACTGAAAGTGTGTTCAACAGCTGAAGATTCTGATGTTTACCCCTGATGAAACACATATATCTTGCGTCTACCCAGTGTATCAGTGTAGTTGCTTCAGTAATCAGGGCTTTGTAATGATGCCACCGACATGATTTTTATCATGGCACAAATTAGGAATGATTGTCACGTCTAAAGGTTTTTGCTCAGAAAGGAGCACATCCGAGTCTTCCCTTGCACCATTAGAGCAGAACTCTGAGAGTCAGAAGGGGCTGGGTGATCCTCAAAGTCATCACTTTTCTCACTGCCACTACACTCGGCACCTTTCTCTACTTCTTCAATCACCAAGCATTGTTCTTGGACTTTTATTTCAACTTATTATCGTGTTTCAGGCAGCTGGTTTTTATTTTAGTTCGAATTAGTCACACTGTTCTCTGGCACTGGGATTTGTAAGAATTTTGGATGGAGAGACTGTTCTTGGAAGCTGAGGCCTATGTAATTTTGTTAGTTTTTTTGGCTTGCTGAATTCTCTGCTGTGGCTCTTGACAGATGAAGGGTGTGCATACATTGGCCGCAATGCATGGCTTCACTGTTGTACCAGGCAGAACCCCGCATTGGGTAACTTTTCATCAGTCAGTTCTAGTGGCTTTTTTAATGTGTGAAGAGTATTGTGGACGTCTCCTAGAAAGAAGTTGGGTAGGAATGGCTGTAAGAAAATCTGTGCTCTACAATGGTTTTTATCACCACTTCTCCCGAAATACCTCTTCTAAACGTGCAGTGATAATATATGAAAGGTCGTTTCGGTTCATGAGAGTGTGCAGGATGGTTCGGATGGATTTGCTTGGGTGCTATTATTTTGGGATACCTATTTTCAAAATTTTGTATTTGCATCATAATTCCTCCTGCCAAGAAGCCTATTAGGAATCAATTGCCCAACCTTGAAATGTCTGTGGCATTTTCGTCAACTCTCTCAAAGTTGATTTGCCTTCTTGAATTTGATCAGATCCTAATATCATGTTTGGCAATTTAAGTTGGGGAATGAGTTGGTGAAAAACCTTTATCATTGAAGTCAGGGCCTATTAGTTTTCCCTCCTAAAAATTCTGCCGACTCCTGTCGTTCCCCAAAGCAGGCAGGCAGGCAAGCAAGCAAACCAGCCGACCAAAAGAAATGCATTGCTGTGAATCCTAGAGCGATTCATAAGCTTCCTATGTAGACCTGCGGGGACTGTCCATCTTTCTCCCATGGACTGGCTGAGGAGTTTGAACTAGAGACTACAAGCCCAACTAGGCCATGGCACCTCCAGGACCCCAGACCTGTGCTGAAGGCTGGAAGACTCTGGGAAAACCCAGACGGAAGACATAAACTCTTCTTTCAAGAAAGAAGCTCTTGTTAACAGTGTCTGGTGAGTCAACAAAACAGTCCTTCCAGTATTATGTGTTAGATGCGGTGCAGATCGTGTTACAGCAAGCAGCGTCTCCAAGTTTCCTCCTTCCTACCAGGGGAGGGCAGACAAGAGGGTTCTGCATTCGTAGCCCCGCCCCGAAAGCTGGTGAAGATTCCAGGACTCCGCCCGCAGAGGGCGCAGGCTTCTCCTGGGTTTTCGAGGAAGCCAAGCCAAGCCAAGCCAAAGGCTTTGCACCGGAGGTGGTGCTGCTGCTCGGTAGCCGGCGAGAGCCTGACATTTGGGCTGGTGGGAAGAGCGGCATTCTTAGACTTGGCTCTCCAGCGCTTTAGATTCCGGGAGCCCTATTCTCTCCCATTTTATGGGGGAATCCTTCTGCCTTTACTTAAAGCGATCAAAGCTCCCCTTACCCCCTTCTTCTTCTGGAAGCGTCCTTAAGAAATAGGCTCTTTATTTCTTTAATGACCTGGGGTGGGCTTGGTTTTGTGATTTGGGTGGGCCCCACAAGTTTTGGAATGGCCTTAATTGTTGAAGGCTTCTTTTGGGGGGCCGGAGTGTGGTGGTGGTGGTGAAATGGAGGCAGGAGAGGGAGACCCCAAAGCCCTGAATTGCATTAGAGTCTTTTTACAAGTGCTGCAGTTTTTCTGGTAAGAAAAGTTATTAGGTGTTTATGGACGTTTCAAAAGACCAGGGAAAAAAAGCAGATTCCATGTTAAACTATCCACCTGGGAACTCTTAGCACTCACAACAGAACTGGAGTTGGGAATGCGAAGGGCGCAAAGCAGCAGTTTCTGACAGGGGCATTCGCTGGATGCAATCCAAGAGGAAGCGGGCTGCCAGAAGCCTTCCCAGGAGAGGCGGCTCCGCTTGGCCAGGTGAATCAGGAATACCCGTGTTCTTCCTTCCAGCCCAGCTTCTTCCTCCAAGAGGAAGCCCAGAGCAGCGAGGAGCGCCCTCTCCGTGTCCGCCTTCTCTCAGGAAGCGTGGCACGGAGTGGGCTACTGGGAGGAGGTTAGAGAAGAAAATCAACAAAAACCACCCACAGATTTCCACTTCACAGCGGGCACAACGAAGAAATACACTAGTGTACTAACTTGGGGGGGCTGCTTTAGGGTTACATAATTTTCACTCCACTGGAGATAACATGATGGAATTGTTTTGTTGCCACGGGCAGATGAGGGAGTGCCCTTGATCTGGTCCATTCTCCCCTCTGAGCCACTGTGGCTTCCGCAGCCCCCATTGTGCTGTGCCGAAGGGAGAATTTGGCCTGGGCCCCTTGTACATTGAGGATTGGGGGGATTTTTCTAAGGGAGAAAACCTGTAAAAGAAGGTCAAAAGAGGATGAAAATGGTATTTTCCTCAAAATATTGCTTTGAATAAGGGATACGGATAGTGGGATCACATCAATGTCCATGCCCTTCCAAATGATTCAGGGCGAAGGTTCAGTCACAGTGACCTGCCCCATAGCATCTCATAGTACTAAACTACTTCTCTGTGTATGATTATAGTTATCATGTACATTAATAATCTATGTGTGCATTATGCAAATAGTCCCTAAGTGGCACAAATGGCTTGTGCTCTAATACCAATGCAAATGTTGGCAGCTGGACACCACCCAGAAGTGGCAGGAAAAGAGACTTTGACAGTCTGCTTCCGTCACAATATGGCCAAGAAAACCTCATGGAGCAGTTCTAGTCTGTAGATGGAATCAGCGCAATGACCATGAAGTTTTGGTCTTGGCATTGTGCCCTATTATACAGAGGAGCCCTGGTAGAGCAATGGTCAAAGTGCTTGGCTGTTAACTGAAAGGTTTACATTTCAAACTTACCAGCGGCACCATGGGAGGAAAAACTTGGCTATCTGTTCCCATAAAGCATACAGCCAAGGAAAACCCTATGGAGCAGTTCTACTCCGATTTATAGGCTCACTGTGAATCAGGGCCTCGGTGGTGTAGGGGGTTTCATAGCCTTAGAAACCCAAAGAGGCAATTCTACCCTGTTATTATGAGTCGGAATTCACTGGATGGCACTGAGTTTGTTTCTTCTCGTTTAGGAGTCAGAATTGACTCCATGGCACACAACAACAACATAGTATGAGCACCACCCCTCAAAAACAACAACAACAACAGAAAAAGCTCTGTTGGGCACAGCTTTCACAGTTTGCATTTTTCTTGATAGGTGAGCGTCGAACAACTCCCACTGAGTTAGTGCACTCAGTGGCAGGGCCTGGGAAGGTTCTCTCTGGTCATAGTGAATTTTCTTGTAAAAGTAGTTTTGCTTGAACCTCGTTTTTATTTATGATGGAATTTAAGAGAACAGCATGGGGCTATGAATTTATTTTTTTTCCTGCTTGGGAAAAATGCCATAGAAATGGTTGTGATGTTGAACACAGCTTACAAGGAGAGCACTATGGGAAAAGCTCAAGTGTATGAGTGGTTTTCTTGTTTCAAATAAAGTGATGACAAACTTCGTTCTGGATGTCGGTCAACTTCCTGAAAGGACTCATAGTACTTTCGGCATTCATTCCACCAGGTCAGACTGTTAATTGAGATTTCTATATAGAGGTTCTGAAAAAGATTGGGTAACAGTGTATTGCCAAAAAAGACCTGATTTGTGGCAGACAGGGGACTGGTTTTGCCACGATGACAGTGCACCTACTCATGCAGCCATCTCAGTGTCCAGTTTTTGGCAAAAAACCAGGATGCCTCTCTTGTCCCCCCCACACCTTACTTACCTGACCTCTCTACGTGCAACTTCTTTTTGTTTCTGTGAATGAAGAGGGACATGAAAGGACAGCAATTTGACGATGTAGAAGAAGTGAAGGAAAAAAGGAGGGAGGTGCTGGCAGCCATCCAAACAGAGAAGTTTGAAAAATGTTTCCAAGAATGGAATCACAAAATGTAAAAAAGAAAAGAGGAGAAAAAAATGATTAGGGCAAAGACTGTACAGATGTGCTTTATACAATTGATGTATGTATATGTATGAACTGTGATAAGAATTGTATGAGCCCCAATAAATTGTTAAAAAAAAAAAGAATGGAATCACAGAGTTGACAAATGTATTAAGTGTAATCGTAGAATACTTTGAAGGTGATATGGTTGTTTTGTAAAAAAAAATTTTAAATACATAGCTTTGGAAATAGAAAATTCTGCTGTGTTTGGGGTACCCTCTCATATATAATGTTGCTGTTAGCTGCTGTTGGGTCGCCCTGACTCTTGACGACTCCATGCACAATGAAAGGAAATGTTTCCTGCTCCCAGTTGTCCCCTTGATGGGTGGAGTTCAGACCTTATTGAGCCATGCGGTCTTCACCGAGGGCTTTCCCTAAGGAGATCAGTAGGCCTTTGTTCTAATGTATGTATGATTTAGGCCACTGTAATATAAACCAAACCAAACTCACTACCCTTGAGTTGATTCTGTCTCACAGCCACCCCTATAGGAGAGGTTAGAACTGCCCCTGTGGGTTTCCAAGGCTAACTCTTTACAGGAGTAGAAAGCCTCATCTTTCTTTCTTTTGCATAGCATTCATTTTATTCTAGAAAGGCTTTTTAGAGGATATTCCTAGAGTAGTATTTTTATCTGTTTAATTGAACTAAAAATGTGTGTGAGCTTTGTCCTGATGCATTTGATAGCACCACCACATTCTGCCGCAGGAGAAACTATAATATAAACTATGATATAATGATCCCTGAGCAATCTGTGCACCAGTTATAAGTGAAATCCAACTTTAAATTTTAATTTCTTTTTTTTAAACACTAGGGACTCATACAACTCTTATCACAATCCATACATACATCAATTGTGTAAAGCACATCTATACATTCTTTGCCCTCATCAATTTAAAAGCATTTTCTCTCCACGTAAGCCCTTTGCATCAGGTCCTCTTTTTTTCTCCCTTCCTCCCTGCTCCCCACTCCCTCATGAGCCCTTGATAATTTATAAATTATTATTTTGTCATATCTTATCCTGTCCCATGTCTCCCTTCACCCCCTTTTCTGTTGTCCATCCCCCAGGGAGGAGGTCACATGTAGATCCTTGTAATCAGTTCCCTCTTTCCAACCCACACTCCCTCTGCCCTCCCAGTATCGCCCCTCACACCCCTGGTTCTGAAGGTATCATCCACCCTGGATTCCCTGTGCCTCCAGCTCCTTTCTGCACCAGTGAACATCCTCTGCTCTATCCAGACTTGCAAGGTAGAATTCGGATCATGGTAGTTGGGGAGGAGGAAGCATTTAGGAACTGGAGGAGAGTTGTATTTTTCATTGGTGCTACATCACACCCTGACTGACTCATCTCCTCCCCTAGACCCCTCTGCAAGGGGGATCTCCATTGGCCGACAAATTGGCTTTGGGTCTCTACTCTGCACTTCCCCCTTCATTCACTATGGTAAGATTTTTTTTTTTCTGATGGTGCCTTATACCTGATCCCTTTGACACCTCGTGATCGCTCAGGCTGGTGTGCTTCTTCCATGTGGGCTTTGTTGCTTTTGGGCTAGATGGTTGCTTGTTTACCTTCAAGCCTTTAAGACCCCAGATGCTATATCTTTTGATAGCCAGGCACCATCAGCTTTCTTCGCCACATTTGCTTATGCACCCGTTTGTTCTCAGCAATTGTATCATGGAGGTGTGCACCCAATGATATGATTTTTTTTGATGCCTGATAACCGATCCCTTTACAGGCAGCCATCTAGCTCAGAAGCAACGAAACCCACATGGAGGAGCACATCAGCCTGTGTGATCATGTGGTTCCGAAGGGATCGGTTATCAAGCCTCATCTTTCTTCTGAGGAGCAACCAGTGAATTAGAACTGTTGACCTTGAAGTTAGCAACCCATTGTTTGACCCTTATGGCCATCAGGGCTGTACTGTAGTACAGGTATACAATATATACACATTAACGCATGTAGCTGCTTTTTATTGCATATTGTAAGACAAGGCAAGCACTAAAAACACTACTTCACAAGACTTGCCCAAGCAACCCTACTCCATTAAGTCCATTCTGGCTCATATTGACCTGATGTGGACAGGGTTTCTGAGGCTGTGCCGGTTGCCAGGTTCACATGACCTCATCTCTAGCAGGTCCTCCTACTTCTAGGAGCTATTTCGATCAGTAATCCTGTTCTTTAAAATGAAAATCAACTTAACGAATATTAATTTGGCACCTGTTATCTATAAAACTCTTACTTAGTCACTAGTAGGGATAGACATACATTCAAGACAAAATAAAACATCAATGAAGCAGCCAATTCCTTGTATCCATTCAATACCGATGGGTTTTGTTCCCAAAGTTTCTCTGTTTGGAACACAGAACACATTCCTATAAAAAGCATCACATATGATTGCTACTTTCTCTGGCTGGTTGAAAAACCACAGCTAAACGATACTCGTCAGAACATTAGTAATACCCCCAGCTTGATTTCTAGGGCTTAGGGAAAGGAGGCATGTAGTATGGAGCTGAAAAGAAGCTAGGGTTTTCTTGCTTTTAGGAGACACAGTCGGTCCCAGGCGATCTACATACTTCATATCTATGTATCTACATCTATATCTCACAAGCAAAACTTATTTTTGCTCAGTGTCAATTTCCATTTCTGCACCTTCTTCATTCTAGGACCCTGTGTTGTCCTTAATCAGCGGTTCTCCACCTGTGGGTTGCAACCCCTTTGGGGTCGTCCAATTCATAACAGTAGCAAAATTACAGTTATGAAGTAGCAACGAAAATAATTTTATGCCTGGGGGTTAGACAAGGCGACAACATGAGGAACTGTATGAAGCTGTATGAAAGGGTCGCTGTATGAGGAAGGTTGAGAACCACTGTCCTAAATACTTCCCACCTTGGGATTCCTCACCCGTGTCTCACATCCCCTTAGCGCATGCTGCGTGGTGAAACCACACCCCCGACCCCGTATGGGTGACTTGGGAAGTACGGTCTGTGCACTAACTCGATCACAGTCACCCAGATTGCTAGCTGAAAACGGATCTCTGGATCCCCTCTAGATCTATGGAATCAGAATGTCCAGGGCTGGTATCTAGCTGAGTTTAAATGCAGGCCCATGGAGCAGTGGGCATGTTAACCTGTGGTCCCCTCTGGATTCAGATTGTTTATTTCATCAGAAAAGCCAATCGTGTACATGGAGGGTTCCTAAAATTTGACACACAGCTGACTTACTTCCCTGGTGGGCCTGTTGAAATGTAGATTTGGGAGTCTTGTCCCAAGAATTTCTACCTCATTAGGTCTGGAGCAGGATGGGAGAATTTGTATTTCTAAGGAGTCTCCAGGTGACCTGCTGGCTGCCGGTCAAGAGACCCGATTTTGAGAACCATTGGTCTGTTTTATAGACACCCCAGAATCCTGAGCTCTTTGCATTTTGCAGAGAGGATTGCTCAGGAACTCAAATGGATCGCAGACTGTGAGGTGTATCAGAATGAGAAGAGGGAATTGTGTTCACAAAAGGCCTTCAGAAAGAAAATGGAAAAATAATGGAATTTCTCCACTTTTTTTAAGCACGTGCGCGTGTGTGTGCGTGTGTGTGTGTGTGGACAGAGTGAGCGTCTGGGCATTTTGAGGTCTTTTTCTCTAACTAGAGACAGGGTTTTCTGTCTTTCTTTTTCTTTGTACGCTGTTTTTCAAACGTCTTCTAATTTTCAATCTCTGGTTCTTAAAAACTCTCGAACCTTCTCCCACTAGTTCCAGTAGCAGTGAACATGAGAAGATAAACTGTGTAAGGAGAAGTAGGGCATGTAATGCCAGAAATCTCTCCGGGAATACTTAATTCCTGGAAATCTTCAATTATACTCCATTTATGTAGAATTCGTTGATGTTAGATTTTCACTTTGGCCACCAGAGGGCTCTCCTCACATTGTATAAATGGATCATTGTGGACGAGAACAGTCAGTACCCCAAAAGACTTATAATTAAGGTTTGTGCGCTTTTTTTAAACACGATTTTGATGACCGGGTTTCTCTGAAATGACTGGAATGCTTTTAAAATATGGAGTGATCTATAGGTAAGAACAATGTGTGAAAAGAGCTTGTAGAGCCTTTGGCAGATGCTGGCTTACGGAATGTGTAGTGTTCCTAACGACCGCCAGAGGTGATGAGGCAGGGATGTGAGAATGAGTGGGTTTTTGGAAAGACCAGTGATGAATACCGGACAGGGTTTTTGGTTTACTTTTACTTTATAGACCAAGAAGCTTTCACTCAGTTAAAACTTCATGGGAAAGTTGTCCCCACCCCACCACCCCCACCTACCCCTTCCTAACCCCCGCCCCCCAAGGGGATAAAAAGGCAAGTCCCAAATTTCTCTTCACATCAGTTCTGTACTGTCAGCCTTCTATTCATCTTGGCAAAGTGAAGTGAGAGCTTTCAAAGTGGTTGTTGTTGTTATTAAGTGCCATCAAGTCATGACCCACTCATAGCGATTCTACACAGAAAGGAACACTGCCTGGCCCTGGGCTGCCTCCACAACTGTTGATATGTCTGAGCCCATTGCTGCAGCCGCCCGGCCCATCCATCTCACACTTAATACACAATATTGTTCAGAGACCAGTTACTTGGGGGATCCTGTTGACTGAATGTCACACTGGGCGAAAGCAACTTTGTCCCTAACTCTTCCAAACAATGGGGTCCTGGAAAGCAACGTGAAATAGCTTTGTGGAGTCAAGAAGAATCAGGCCTGATTTCAGGGGTATGCATGCTGTGCAGTTAGACAAGGACCCAGTGCTTAAATTAACGGTCTGTTGTCCTTCTCTTGAATTCTTAATAATGTTTTAACAAAGGGCCCAACATTGTCATTCGGCTCTGGGCCAGAACAGTATGTGGCGGGTTGTGAATGGCAGAGAAAATGGTCTTCCAACCTCCTACTTGGATTTTCTTTTCCACCTGTAAATAAGAATTTAAAAGTATATATATATTTGTATTGTAAATGCATATGTAATAAATAGTAGTTCTCAGTCTTAGTTGTACTTCAGCTTCACCTGGGGAGTTTTTAAGCTTCCAATGTCAGACTGCGCGTGCCCAGACCAGTTACAAGACAATCCTCAGGCTGGGTTCCAGCCATGGGCATTTTAGAAAGCTCCTCAAATGACCCCACTGGAGAGCCGCAGTGGAGAACCATGGCAAATTTGGGGCCTAATTTCCAGACCCTTCCTTTCACTTTAAGCTCCTCTGTTTGAATTGCTCTTGCTTTTTAATAAGCTTGCAAGAT
This sequence comes from Tenrec ecaudatus, assembly GCF_050624435.1. Classification (NCBI taxonomy): domain Eukaryota; kingdom Metazoa; phylum Chordata; class Mammalia; order Afrosoricida; family Tenrecidae; genus Tenrec; species Tenrec ecaudatus. The sequence goes on from NC_134543.1 coordinate 44,567,526, forward strand.
TTTATGTTCTGCCCACAAGCTTCGTGTGTTAGAAGAACAAAAGTGTCTGAACCATGCATCCTTTGTCTGATGAGCTTTATTTTTCATTACTCTTCCTGTGAAGATTGTGGAGGGACCAAGATAGCTGCCTTGCGTGCCTGTAGGTCAATCCCCCTGCTATTTCCTTTAACCGGCAAATTCATGCATCTGGAAGGAACAGCCTCACGTATTCGTGAGATTAAAAACTGAGGATGGAAAAGCCGCAGACTGCTAAGCGCCTCGCTCGAGCGGGGGCTGCAGCAGGCTTCATTAAACTCCCTTTTTTCTATCTGAAGGCTTTTTGGGACACTAATTGTTTTTTCCTTACCAATCACCTGTGGGCTTTGGCAGTAATCTAGAAGCGTCTGGTCCCAATCCTTCTGGATTACAGGAATTGAAGGCCCCAATTAGAGAGCTGGGGTCCTGCAAGGGCAAATCCTTTTAACCTTAATTCACCAGGGGCCTTCTCTGAACAGAAGCTGTTTTTCTGCTTTCGACCTTCTCATGCCCTTACAAAATGGCACCGAAGGAACTGTTTTCCCCTTTTAAGCGTGTCTTCCTAGAGTTCTCTTTCTCTCAGTGATGTAGGTAAATCTCAATCCGAAATGCTCTCCTCTGGAAATCACATTAAATCTTTCTACTTGTTTACCTTTGCTTAGGTGTTGAACAGAGAGAGTAAGTTAGTGAACAATAATTAAATATTTGATGAAAATATCAAACTGAAGAGCAAAGGGAATGAAAAGCAGTATAATTCTTTGGTTCTCAGAACTCAGTGGTTCAGGCCCAGAGCATTTTACTACAGGGATTTATAGACAAATGGGAAATAAGCCATGATGGTGAGACCAAAATTTAGAAGAGTTGGATATTAAACGGTTTCTCTTCAGCAAATATACATCAATGAGAATGAAGGAGTTCATTTCTATATATGATTTCCTACTTTGATAAAATAATTTTTCTTTACATTGCATACTTTTTGGAATTAAAGTATGTAGAGTCATGACAATTCTCTTTAGTGAGTGCCTACTCAATCTCAGCTATTATGCCAGATGCTTTACACACCTTATCTCTAAAACCTCAAACTAACCATTCACATTTAGTATTACTGTCCCATTTTAGAGATGAGCGAACTGAGCCTTAGAGAGGTTAAGTAAATCTCCCCATTGCTCCATGCCCTATCAGTATCAGAGATGGGACTTTCAGCTACCTTTTTAGCTCCCAATTCTGTCTTTCCACTGTGTTACACATCTCTAGAAGCTGTAGGCCTAGAGTTTTACAGTAAACCACTGGGTTAAAAAAAATCCTCTACACAGAAGTGCCAAGGTGAAATTCAACTATAAAGTAACAAGTGGAGCAAGAAGTCTTGGTTGGTATTCTTGGTTTGAGGGGTTCTGACTTGGACATTGCATTAAAGAAGTATAAATGTCATTAAAAGGTAGAATAATTATGAAGAGGACACTGAAGCTATGGGTGCTATAGCAAAGTGTGGTGAAGAAACTAGATGGAGCCCAGCTATTAGAAAGAATAGGGTCGGGGTCTTAAAGGATTGCCTTCAAACAAGAAGCCATTTAAGTGAGGCATCAACGAAGGCCACATGGAAAAAGCACACCAGCTTGTGTGATCCAAGGATTGTAAATAATGAAATCCAAATCCAAAGAAGGGAATGGGATCAGAGCTTTATGATTGAACCATTGAACTGCATGATATGTGACTTATCTGCCAATAGAACTGTTAAAAATTTTTAAGTGATATGATGAAGGTGAGATCTCCCTTCTCACATTGTAGACCTTTACCAGGGCCCTGGGCCCAACACATGTAGCTGACTCGGAGCCCAGGGCTTCCAGTCAGAAGGATGTTCTTTGGGCTGTGTGTACTTATAGGACAGAAATATCTTTGTCAATAAAATGAAAATCAGACATCTTTCCTTCCAGACTGTGGAGGGGAGAAGGCTCAATACTGGCTCACTTCATTGTTCAGATTACAAACCTGCATGGAACCATCCTCCAATCACACCCATTGAATATTCCCACATTTGAAGCAGTTCCTATCATATTTTCATATCATACTAGCCTTAATAGATATAACTAGTGTGTTTCCTTTTATGTGGGATAAGACCAAGTAAGAACCACTAGGGGGTGTGGGTGAGGAGAAACACCGCAGCATTTGGCAGGGGTAAGGGTGACTGGTGGGCAACTAATGGTGTCTTACTAATAGATTTCAGCTGTGTCTCTAGTGCCTGGTGCATTAATGGACATTTAATGGCATCTTATGGACTTACTTGGCAAGAACATGTTGTGTCTATGCTCAATTCATTAAATACTTGTCTGTCCTACTGTCAGACGGCAAGGAACAAAGAACTAAAGGGCATACCAAGGCCCCCCATATATCATACCCCAGACTCTTCTCCTCATTTATACATCTATACAGCTGACAGGGGATGAGACCTTATCTAGCTTGGTCTCTTCCTCCCTGCCACCTCAGTAATGTATTACTAAGAAAACACAAAGGCCCAGGTGAAGTGCCTAAACACAGAGAAATCTGGGATTGGATTCTACTTACGTATATGTGTCTTTGGGAAATTTACTTGTGTTGTAACCTCAGTTCCTTTGTCTAAAAAAAGGGTTTTAATAAACAAGCGGCCATCTAGCTCAGAAGCAACAAAGCCCACATGGAAGAAGCACACCAATCTGTGTGATCATGAGGTGTCAATGGGATCAGGTATCAGGCATCTAAGACCCAGAATTAAACTATATCCAATGTGAATGGGGGGGGGGCATGGAGCAGAGACCCAATGCCAATCTGTAGACAATTGGACATCCCCTTAAGGAGATGAGCCAGGCAGGGTGCAGCATAGCACTGATGAAATACACAACTTTCCTCTGCTCTTTGGTGCTTCCTTCACCCCACTATCATGACCTCAGTTCTGTCTTACAAATCAGATTAGACCAGAGCACGCACACTGCTACAGATAGGAGCCCGCAACACAGGGAATCCAGGATAGATGAACCCCTCAGGGCCAACAAGGAGAGTAGAGATACCAAGAGGATTAGGGGAAGTTGGGGAGACGGGGACAAAGGGGGAAATGCTCACAAAGATCAATCTAGAACACTCTCCCATGGGGACAAATGATGGAAAAGTGGATGAGGGGCAACAGAGGACAATGTAAGATGAAAAAAATAATTTATAAATTATTAAGGGTTCATGAGGGAGGGGGAAGAAATAGGGAGCTGATATCAGGGGCTCAAATGGGAAGAGAATGCTTTCAAAATGATGATGGCGGCATATGTGCAAATGTGCTTGACACATTTGAGGAATGTCTGGAGTGTGATGAGATGTAAGATCCCTCTATAAAAAGGGGGGGAGTTGAATACATCACTCATTCTGAAATATTTTCTCTAATTGACTTTTTCTTCTCCTCTGGATGTTCATTATCTCCTTTCATAGTTCCTCGTCCTCTACTGATCTCTTAAATGTTGGAGTTCTGTTTTGATGAAAGATCTATTGAAGATTCCTAATTAAAGGGTGAGGTATATAGAACAGAATTGAAAATCTCACGGAATTCAGGCTTTTTGGAACCACTGAGGCTGACTGAATCCCCAAAACTATTGATTTGAAATAATCATTTGACTTTAAACCTTACAAAAGTTTATCTCCTAAAGTTTTCTCTAAACCGAACAATAAAAACAAAGCAAAACTCACTGCCATTGAGTCAATTACCACTCCTGGTGATCCCCTATAGGTGAGATGTAGTCAATTAATATGGCCCTTCTAGCCAAAATCTCTCTTATGATATATTGTAAATTCTAGTCTGAGGCTTGTTATTATAATCCTATATGGAGGGAGTCATCTGTTACACTAATGGACAGGATTAAGATAAAATGTATTCTGAGTTTCCACCTTCCAAAAACAAAAAAACAAATTCAGTGCCAGCCAGTCAATTCTGACTCATAGTGACCCTAGATAGGCGTCCTCAAACTAGGGCCTGCAGGCCACATGCGGCCTGTCGAGAACATTTATCCAGCCCACTGGGTGTTTTTGCCCCATTTGTTTTTTACTTCAAAATAAAATATGTGCAGTGTGCATAGGAATTCATTCATAGTTTTTTTTTAAATTATAGTCCGGCCCTCCAATGGGTCTGAGGGACAGTGAACTGGCCCCCTGTTTAAAAGTTTGAGGACCCCTGCTTATAGGACAAAGTAGAACTGCCCCATGGGCTACTGAGACTGTAGCTCTTGGATTTGAACTACAGCCTTGTGGTTAGCTGCCCAACACTTAACCCACCTTGCCGCCATGGCTCCTTTGACTTTACTAGAGGGTGTGAACAAAGCCATGACTCTTTATTTCCTTGGGGTTATGTCTGCTGAAAAGCAAAAACCCACCTCCATATGAGAGCTATGTCAGAAGCAGGGACAGAGAGACTTCCTGGGACTAGTTGAAATGGAAGAGCCACCAGCAGGGCACATTGGAATTCCCTGGCTGAAGTGCCATGCCCAGAATGGAGGCTGTGTCAAGGAGACAATGAGACGGAGCAGAGGATAAGTGCAGAGACGACTAGACTGGGGCAGAACAGTCGGTGGACTCCCTGGCCTATGGAGCCAGAGACCAAGGGACCATGTGATCAAGAGACTGAGGACTGGATAGAAACTTGGCTACTGGCTGAGAAAAGGTATTGTGATTCAATGACTACATCTTTATTAGCCACTTGATCCTGACTTGTGGTAACCTATTGACTTCCCTAATCCCTTCCATCAAATCAATGCTGACTCACAGTGACCCTGGAGGACAGAGTAGAACTGCCCCTTATGGGTTTCTGAGACTAATTCTTTATGGAAGTCGAAAGCCCTGTCTTTCGCCCATGGAGTGGCTCATGGTTTGGAACTACGGAGCTTGGGGGTAGCTCACTTGTAGAGAGCACTACCCAAACCGGGGCTCCTTCAGCTTCCCTAATAAACCCCTTTAATCTTGACTATTGTCTGTGAGTTCTGTGTGGCCACTGCAACGGATTATCGAACCCTGACCAAAGGAAAGTGTTGTAGAAGGAATGGTAGTGTCAGAGTACAGTCAATAAAGGTGGAGGGAGGAAGGAGGGATGTCTGACCCCTGCCTTACCGCAATTGGAGGAGTTGAAGTCTCCTCCCTTGCGCAGTCAGAGGAGGTCAGATGCGGCCACATGATTTACTCAGTAGGGTTCTGAGACGGTATATCTTTACAGAAGCAGGCAGCCTCCTTTGGTGGGTTCAACCACTGACGTTGGGGTTAGCAGCCCAACGCTTAACCCATGGCATGATGTTTAGCTTAATTAGTAAAGATGCCTACCTTGAGCCTGGTGCTCTTTTAAAGAAGCATCTATATGGGATAAAATTCACAACAGCCACCTCAAAGGGTTAAAGGAGAAACTTAAGGGACAGTGAGTTTTTGTTGGTGGGGGAAGAAAAGATGGGATGTCAGCCATGTCGCTAAACTGTCCCTGTAGAGGTTGAATTAGTACACATTCGGCTTTGTAGATCTTCAATAACAACATGTAAAAGAAATTTTAATGGAATTAAACAATAAAACAAATGTTTTACATTTTCATTATGTTCTCTTGGGTGTGCAATTATTTTTTTAGTTTTTTTACTGTAAACCACATGAAGGTTTACAGAGTAGATCATCAGTTTTACATTCAACAATCCATTCACATTTTGTCTCAAATCACCTATCAGTTAATCCTACTTCATCCCTGTGTTTCCTGTTTCCACCTCCTCTCCCAGTCTTCTGAACTTTGTCTTTGGGTAAATGCTTCCCTTTTGATTTTAAATGGTTGAGTTTCTCATATGGGAGTGAATTCAATTCTAGACTTGAAGGGTGCCTAAGGGCCGTAGTCCTTAGGGGACCTATCAGGCTCTCTCTGATCTGTAAGTCTAGTCTCTTTCATGATTTTGAGTTATGCTCTGTCTAGGATTTGTTTCAGAGTATTTGGTAGTGGTAGCCAGGCACCATCTAGTGCTGGTCTCAAAGTTGTGGAGAACAATATTTACACGGTCCTTTAGTCCACTGGGCTAATCAATTCCATGAGTCTTCTGATGTTTCATTACTCATTTTCCCTCTGGGTGCGGAGAGAACAACAGCTGCATTTTAGATGGTTGCTCACTGTAGTTGCTACTCTCACTGTGGAGTGTTTAGAACTTATCCTAGGCCCTCTTCCCTTAGTGCTCTATTCTCACTCCTTAGGTGACTCCAATCGCCCTTGTGACTCCAATCGCCCTCCATAGGCTGATGACCCCTGTGTTAACCCAGGTTGACTAGAGAAACAAATCCAGAGACACTCATAGATGTATAAGAAAGAGCTTTATATTAAGAAATAATTGTATATAAGGAAAACATCCCAGCCCAGTCCAACTCAAGTCCAAAAGTCTGATACTAGTACATAAGTCCAATTCTAGTCTATAAATCCCTTTTCAGACTCACGAAGCCATGTGAAATGATGCAGGAAGATCACAGGCTGGTGCAGGCATAGTTTTGTGGATCCAATGGTAGTGCATGCATTTCCAGGGCCGGCACAGTTCTAAGTGTGACTTGCTGGCATGAAGGTGAAGGCAGAGAGAGAGAGGTCCTCCTCCAGCATGCTATTTATTTTGGTGGCACCTCCAAATGAGGTCATCAAGATGCAACCTGATTGACAAGCTAAACTCCACCCGTATTTCTTACAGGCCATGTTGGTAAAAAACCCTAACTATCATAACCCTTAAATCTGTTTCATGACCTGAAATTTCTCCTGAGCTACGAATCAACATTCCGGTTTGCCTGCTTGATAGCTTTTACTGGTTGTCCCATAACTCAAACCAAACTCACTGCCATCAAGTGAATTCTGACTCACAGTGACCCCTAGAATAGGGTAGAACTGCTCCTGTGGGCTTCCTAAGACTATCTCTCTTTATGGGAATAGTAAGCCTCATTTTTCTCCTATGGAATGGCTGGTGGTTTTGAACTGTTGACCTTGCAGTTAGCAGTCCAGCAAGGTTGGAGTCAAGATGGCACCCAGGTGAGCAGCACATACTGGCGGAGGGATAAATGGCTCGGTGAGCCTCGCCTTGCTTGTTCTGTGCCTCATTTTAAAGGGGTACACTACCTGTGGGATGACTAGCCTGTGGACTGTGTTGCTGTAAGTTGAGGTCCCTCCAATCCCACAGGATTGGAATGTTCGTCTCTGCAGCTGGGGACCAACAGTTGGTGACAGTTAGTGAACTGCCTTGCTGTTTGCTGCCTGGGTATATATAGCCCAGCTCTCTCTCCAGAAAGGGACTGGCAACTGGTGGCTCTCAAGCCTTAAAGGACTGCTAGTGTCTCACTGCTTTATAATTTAACTGTTAATTTCTTGTATTATCTATCTTTCTAAATACATTTATATATAATTACTAACAATCTGGTTTGTCTCTCTAGAGAACCCTGTCCAATACACATACTGAGAGCTCTTTCGTGCATGGTGGTTCTGGTGTCCAAGAGGACTAGTGGAAGGCTTCTGGTGAGAGGACCCCTAGGACAGCACCCTGCTTTCCCACCCAATATTCTGTCCTGAACTGGAGCCCCTGAGATCTGATCCTTGGGACATCTTGACTCACCCAGCTGAGCTGCCCCTGCACCCTACTACCAGGGCCGCTGTGGTCACCAATTGCCCCACCCCCAGGCCGGGTTACCACCCCAGGAGCTGCTTGGCTGCCCCACCAAGACAGGAAGCTGTGGTGGGACCCCTTGAAGCAGCTGCCCACTCACAGTACTTCACTTGGAGAGCCAATTCTTTCTCCTGTGGTTCCCCCTCTTAACACGTGGCAATGATCCATGCCAAGCTCGGGTTTCTCCTTCCATTTACCCAGAGCCCCAGGAAGGGACCTGATGGGCGACTGGGGGTGCCTCCCTCAGCTATTGAGATCCCTCCACCTGCGTCCCTGCCTGCCCGCTTGCTCCCATAGGCACAAGCACACACCACTACAGCATGTTATCACACACTTCCCACCATTGTGTCCCTGAGCAAGCGCACCCACCTGCTTATGCCAGTGCCTGTTCCAGTCCCCACTTGGCCTGTGCCATTCCTGCCCACTCCCACTGGCACTGGCCGGCACCACTAAACACTCCCCGCTGGCAGCAGCCTGAGCCCTCCCCAATCCACTGGTGACACTTCAGCACACTGGCTCAGGACTTCCCTAGCATCCCAGGCCCGCGGGAAGCAGGGGCAGTGCATCCTTCGTCTGAAGAGCATGCATTCCCCACACAGTCTGGCTCTGGAGTCCTCAATCAACACTCCCGCCAGTGGCAGTGCGACCTCCCCCACATTCGTCTTCTATTAGACATCTTAAAATTTTTTTTTTAATTAAACAAGAAAAAAGACTGCTAAGCATGGCCTCCCAAACCAGTTCAAAGCAGCCCAGGGGCATCCATACAGACTTCAGTCCAATTCTAGTAACTGACACTCGTCACCGCTGTTGGCCACCACCAAGGAACTCTGCTTACATGGCTGTCTGACCCACCTTTATAGAAGGTCACAGGCAGCCTCCCAAAAGCACCATTATCAGAAACACAGAGAAAGACCTAAGGGCCCCCTGGTTTCCCGGAAACATGGTGTCCACCTCCACTAAGGGGTCAAGGAAGCATCAACAGACCACATCACCCTCAACAACAAGAAGAAAAAAACAGAGAGATAAATCACAGTAGCAGAGTTAATGACGCTCATAGAAGAATCAGCCGCAGATCTGCCACATAAAGAAAGCAGAAGCCACACACAAGTTTACAGAATTTATGTTTAGACTTGAGGAGGCAGAGAACTGCATCAGTGATGTCGAAGACACTCAAATAGACCTCAGCAATTAAGACAGTCAAATATGAAAATAAAAGAAGCAGAAGATAACCTGAGATCAATGACAGATGCTATGAAGAGAAATAATATTCAAATAATTGGTTTACCAGAGCAGGACTCAACAAACAAATCAAGAGCTAAAATAATGAAGGAATTTCTGGAAGCAAACTTTCCCACCTTAATGAATGAGAATCAGACACTCGTACAGGAAGCAGAGAGGACACCAACTAGATTAAACCCCAAGAACTCACCAAGACATATAATAGTAAAAATATTCAACTTAGAGGAAAAAGAGAAAATTTTCAGAGCAGTAAGAGAAAGGACGGTGGTCATAAACAAGGGAGTCCAGGTCCAGGTAAGAATATGCTGAGACCCGTCAGCAGAAACTATGAAGAGGAGGAGAGAGTGGAGCAACATCTTCTAAAAGCTGAGAGAAAAGAACACCTGTTCAAGAATCCTTTACCCTGCCAAATTATCCATTCACATAGATGGGGAGATAAGGGTCTTCCAGGACAAGGAAAAACTCAAAGAATATGCTGCAAGACACCCAAACCTGTGGAAGATACTGGCCGACTCACTATAGGTAGATGATCAATGTCTACCAAGCACAAGCAGGAGGCCACCATATAGCCCTACTCCTTCCAGAAGCCAAGATGCTGGCAACAATGATCAAGATAACAAGGCCTCAGAGGAAAAAAAGACAAGGGAAAAAAAAAGCCCGCCACACAAACACAGCACACTGATATGAAGGGAGATAGGAAAACACCCAAAACACCAGACACAATATGACAGTAATGAAGCCACAGATCATGGTAATAACTCTGAATTCCAGTGGCCCCAATTAATACATTAAAAGATAAAGGCAAAAAAGAAAGAAACAGGCTTGAGAATGGGCTCAGAAAACAATCTGTTGCCTGCAAGAGACACATCTTAGGCACATGGACAAAAATAAACCAAGAATAAAAGGCTGGCGGAAAGTATACCAGATAAACAGCACCATCAAAAAATTTTTTCTGACAAAAAAATTGACCTCAGGCTTTAAACCTTAAAAAGAGACAAGGAGGGGCACTAAATAATGCTCAAAGGTTCCATGAATGAGGAATCAGTTGGCGTATTGAATATTTGTTCACCTAACAATGGAGCAGCGAATGTCAAACAAACTATTAAAAAGATGAAAAAGGAATCACAGATTCAACAATCATAGTAGGTGACAGATAGATCACAGGGAAAGAAGTTCAGCAAGGAGACTATAGAGCTAAACAATATAATTAGACAACTGGATCTGAATGACATTTATAGACCTTTCCATCCAAATGCAAAAAAATCACATTCTTCTCAAGCCCACGGGGGGGGGGGGGGGTGTCATTTTAAAGAATGTGCTGGAATACAGGTAAGGCCTGAGTAAATTCAAACACAGAGATTATTCAGACGTCTTTCTCGGATCACCATGCCATAAAGCTGAAGGCTAATAAAAGGACAACCAGAAAAGCAAGAGCAAACAATTGAAGGACAAACAATGATCTTCTGCAACATGAATGGGAACTTTCCCAGATTAGAGAGGTGGCTAGAAAGTTTCTAGAAACTGAGAACAAGGATACAATGTATCAAAACATATAGGATACTACAAAGGCAGTTATCAGAGATAGCTTGATATCAATAAATGCATACATGAAAAAAGAAGCAAGTCTTAAGATTGATACATTATCACAAAACCTCCAGAAACTGGAACAGAGTTAACAGAACAACCCCTCCAATAGCAAAATAAAATAAATAATAAAAATCAGGGCAGAGTTAAACCAGTGGGAAGACAAAAGAGTGATGCAAAAGATTAATGCAGCAAAAAGCTGGTTCTGTGAAAGGATCAACAGAATTGACAGACTGCTGGCAAACCTAACAAAGGAAAGGAAGGAACAAACATCAATAGCCAGGATGAGGGGTGAAACAGGGGCAATCACAACAGACCCCTAATAAGATTAAAAGGATAATCACAAAGTACTATCAAGGACTGTATTCCAATGAATTAAAAATCGTGGAGGACATGGATAAAAATATGGAAAAACAGTCCCTCCCTAGATTATCCCAAATAGAGGCCAAGAACCTTAACCAAGCCATAACGAAAGAAGAAATAGATGTGGTTAGCAAGAAGAAGCTACCAACAAAAAAAGCCTCCAGACCAGATGGCTTCACAGGGGGATTCTATCAAGCATTCAGGGAAGAGTTGACACTGATCTTCCACAAATTATTCTAGAGCATAGAAAAGGATGTCAAACACCCAGACTCATTCTATGAAACCAGTACAACTTTGATACCCAAATAGGATAAAGACCCCACAGGTATAGAGAACTACTGACCAATATCTCTAATGAAAATAGATGTAGAAATCATTAATGAAATATTGGCCAATAGAATACAAAAGTATATACAACGTATCATCCACCACGATCAGGTAGGATTCACCCCAGGGAAGCAGGGATGGTTTAACATCTGAAAATCCATCAATATCATACACCACATTGATAAGAGGAAGTATAAGAACCACATGCTAATATTGATAGATGCAGAAAAAGCATCTGACAACATCCAACACCCATTCCTAATTAAGGCACTCATGAAGATAGGAATTGAAGGCAAATTCCTCAAGCTAATACAAGCTATCTATGAAAAGCCAACAGTCAACATCATAGTCAATGGAGAAAAGATGAAAACAATCCCACTGAAAAAGGGCACCACACAAGGATGCCCCTTGTCCCCACTTCTATTTAATATCGTACTGGAGGTCCTAGATAACAACATAAGACAACGGAAGGACATTAAAGGTTGGATAACTGGGAGAGGTGAAACTATCGCTGTTTGCAGATGACATGATTTTGTACACTGAAAATCCCAAAAGCTCCACAACGGGAGTTCTTACAGTGATAGAGTAATATAGAAGGGTGGCAGGATACATGATCAACAAATGGAGGTTGATTCATTTGCTGTATACATCAGACAGGAAGTACCTTTCACAATAGCCAAGAACAAATTGAAATGCCTAGGAATATATTTAATCAAAAAAACCTAAAGACATATACAAAGAAAACTATAAGACCCTACTAGAGGAAATCAAAAGTGACCTCCACAAATGGAAGAACATCCCATGCTTGTGGACTAGAAGGCACAACATAGTAAAGATGTCAATCTTACCCAAAACATTTTATAAGTTTAATGCTATTCCTATTCAAATACCAACCCACCAATTTCTTATGGACAGGGAAGAAGCCCAGAATTAGCAGAGAACTCCTCAAGAAGAAGGACAAAGTTGGAGGACCTTGCTTTACCTCTTTAATACCTACTACACAGCCACAGGAAGTGGGCAAAAGAACTGAAAAGAAATTTCACTAGGGAGGAATCCTGTATGGCCAATAAACACATGTTCCCATCACTAACTATAAGAGAAATAAAAATTAAAGGAACTATGAGATGTAGGAGCTCTAGTTGTGTAGTGGTTACACACTGGGCTGCTATCTGAATGGTCAACAGTTCAAAACCACCAGGAGCTCCTCGGGAGAAAGTCTGGGCTTTCTACTCCCATAAGCAGTTACAGTCTCAGAAACCCACAGTGGGGGTGCTCTGAGTCAGCATGGACTGATGGCAGTAGGTTAAGAAAAACAACAATACCATCAGATACCATCTAACAAATCAGAAAGTCAGAGAGCCACAAATGTTGGAGGGACTGTGGGGAAATAGGAACTCTCCTCCACTTCTGGTGGTCATGTCGCTATGTACAGCCACTGTGGAAAGCAATCTGGTGATATTTAAAGAAAATGGAAATCGATCTACCTATGACTCAGCTATCCCTCTACTGGGCATATACCCAGAACAGGTAAGAAATACAGCATGCAAGTCATCTGCACTCCAGTGTTTATTGTCATGTGATTCACAATCGCAAATAGCGGGAAACAACCTAAATCTCCATCGATAGATGAGTAGATTAGTAAATTCTGGCACATACACACAATAGATTACTACACATCACTAAAAAGCAAGGATGATCACATGAAACACATCATTACATGGGAAGAGTTGGAAGAAGTTATGCTAAGCAAGGTCAGCCAATCTCAAAAGGACAAGTATAACACGAGTCCACTGAGGTTATGTATAATCAGCACAGTAGGAACACAAGAAAAGCACTTACATGGGTGGAGGCACAGGCAATCAGGTGGAGTTCAGACCAAACCCAAGGAGGTACATGTGAATCCAACATAAAGAAGGGGAAGTGAGGAGGGAGGAGGGAGCAAATGGGCAGCGGCAGGGGCGGGGCGAGACTGACATGATGACATTGGGGGGAACAGGGGACTAATCCACCCAGGAGGAGAATATTGGTTGTGTCTCCCCAGAATTGGAGTGTGCATACAGATTCCACCACAGCGCACCAAACCAGGAGGGTAACATAACCACGTGGAGGATTACATGAAAAGATTGGGCTACAGGGCTGGCCACATCCAGAGCCAGTCTGGAAGTGTGTGCTGCAGAGAATGACACTAGACCTTCTGGTGGGGGAAAGGAACTGATGTACCATGCCCACACGGAAGCAAACTAAGAAGGAAAAAGAGTAAGGGACAGTCGGCTTAGACCCCAGATTGGCGCACCAAACCCGGAGGATGATGTCCCTGCAGGGAGCTGCTAAGGCACAGAGAGGACTGTGGGACTGTCAACAACTCAAGAGGTGTTGTCCCCTAACTGGAGCGTATGGTCACAGAGGACAATAATGGGGACACACGGCGGGGAGACAGTGTGGACTGAAACCACTCCGCAGTGGGACAAACCAGGAAGTGAGCAATAGCAGATCAACAATTGGAGTAAAGCCGACCCACAGAGCCCCTGAGGAGCCCTAAGAATAGACTTTGGGCTAGGAGGGGCAGCCCCTGAATCTCCCCCAAGTCCAGGGGGGAGGGAGTCATGGGGGCCAGTGGACGGACCTGGATCTATGTAGGTTTTTTTTTCTCTCTTTTTCTTTTTTCAACCTTATGTTTTCCTACTGTTTGGAATAGGACATTGCTGGTTTTCCTACTTATATGGGATGAACATGGGAGGGAGGCTCTGGGAGAAAGCAGCAGAGCCAATGGCCCCAGAGGGTCTTGGCAGAAGAAGGAGGTGGGGAGAAGGGAGTGGTGAGCAGATGGCACCATGGACAGGGGAACAACTAGGGAATTGAAACCAACATCTAGGAGGGTGTAAAAATCCTGTATTAGCGCAACACCAATCTGGCTGAGAGGAAGTACTAAGAGGTAGAAGAAGGGGGAAAATGATGGCGGGCAGAAGGAGGCTAAAGGTAACAGAGGAAAGCTCTAGGGAGCAAAGGCATAGATAGGGAGATTAACAGAGGTGTGTACTTATGCAAATACATTAATCCATAACAATAGTGGTATTGGTCCATGTACATATATTTATAAGGCAATACACCGAGGCTGCGGATGGGCCTCAGGCCTTAGCTCATACTCTCCCTCAAAACAAAAACACTTAGCTCTAACAAAATGGCATTCTGTGATACTCACTTGCCGCCCACCACCACCACCACCACCACCACCACCACCACCACCACCACCACCACCACCACCACCACAACCACCACCACCACCACCACCACCACCACCACCACCACCACCACCACCACAACCACAACCACAACCACAACCACAACCACAACCACAACCACAACCACAACCACAACCACAACCACAACCACAACCACCGTCAGTCACCACCACCACATGATCACTGAAGACAAAATAGATGCATAAACAGATGTGGTGAAGACAGAGGATGGAGTCCTGCTATTAAAAGATATAGTATCTGGGGTCTTAAAGGCTTGAAGTTAACCAAGCGGCCCTCCAACAGTGAAGAAGCAAGTCCACATGAAAGAAGCACACCAGCTGGTGCGATCACGAGGTGTCATCAGGACTGGGTAACGGGCATCAGAAGTTTCATAACAAGCAGGAAACAAACAAAAGTGTGTCGGTGAGAATGAGTTGGTTTGTAGCAGAGACCCAAGGTCCATCTGTGGAAAATGGAACATTCCCCCCACAGAGGGGTCGCAGGGAGGGGCTGAGTCAATCAGGGTGCAGTAGAGCACCGATGGAGCATGCAGTATGCCTTGAGGCTTCCTCGCCCCTCACTGTCATGATTCCAGTGCTGCTTCCCACCTTGGGCTAGATGGAAGCATGCACACAGGTACAGGCAAGAGATAAAGCTCAGGACACATGGAACCCAGGAAGAGGAATGGGAATAACGATATCAAAAGGGTAGGGGAGGAGGAGGGAGAGGGGGGGAAGAAGAGGAGAATTATCACAGTGATTGGCACATAACCACACATCCCCCTCCAGGGGGAAGAGCAACAGAAACCAGAGGGGAAGGGAGACATCAGTCAGTGGGAGATATGAAAATAATAACAATCTATAATCTATCAAGGGGCCACGAGGGTTGATGGGGGGAGGGAGAGAAAAGAAAAGAGGAGCTGATCCCTCGGGCCCAATGGAAAGTAAATGTCTAGAAAAGAACCTTCTCAATCTATGTACTAATATCTCAGATACAATTGATGTATGGATTGTAACAAGAGTTGTAAGAGCCCCCAATAAAATGATCTAAAACAAAAACTCCAGTCTAACACAGAACTACTATACCACCAGGGCTCCAGAAGCTGCCCCATTAGCACCTCAAATCCCAAAGGATGGGGAGCTCACCATCTTCCTCTAATGCTGTTCCTTCTCCAGGGTGTGCTATCCCAATAAAAGGCACAACTCACTGAGTTTCCCAAGTGAGAGGTCTCCCAAATTCAATCAAGTGGCAGGTCATTTTGCTTCCACCTTCTAGCTATCTCTGATTCCTCGCCGGTCTCCATTCCCACCATCATCCTGTGACTAACATGCTCAGCCAGACCCCCAGCACACCTCTCCTATAATGCTACTACAGTCCCCTGAATGACCTTGTTCAAACCTTACTACCCCCAGCTCTTTCTCTACACTGCTGTCACTCAAGCGCATCTCCTCAAGGAACACTGTTACTGAAAACTCTTCAATGGTCTCCCATGGTCCTCAGGCAAAGCCCGCACTTCTAAACCTGGGCAGCCCAGTGGAACAGTTCTTATTCTCATTGGCACCAGGGTTTCTCTTATGAGGGAGAAAATGGTCTTGGTTAATAAAAATAACAAACTCTCGGGGATAAGCTGGGAGAAGCTCTAATGGTATGAGATGTCTGTAGCCAAGGTAACAAAATAGACAGAATCTAATAAAAATAAACAGAAATGTGAAGTTGGTGAAAGCCGTGATGGCGAAGAGGCTGAGGACTTGAGAGAACCAAATTCTAGTGTTCACTTTAATGTTCCTTCCAAATATCAAAATACTGTATTGGGCCTTCGGGGAAAGGCTACACAGCAAATTAGACTCCCGTGTAACAATTTCTGCACAATTGGCTCAGCGACATTAGTTACATTTATTTTTTTGCATTTTAAGTTTTACCAGGAAATCACATAACTATCTCGTATCTTCTTTAAAATCTGCCACTGATACAAAAGACCAGGATGTTGTGGGGGATGGAGTGCCATGCATCTGTGAAAAAAGTCCCCCAAATAAAATGTATTTTATTGAGGCTGGGCTATTAAGTCCTAAACAGGACACAGGCCAGACAAAGGCAAATCATTTGGTTAAGGAAGATCACTAGCATAAAGCCATCAGAGGGCTCCAAGGAATTCTCGCCACATGGCTTCTTACAGAGCAGTGGTTCTCAACCTGTGGGTCGCGATCCCTTCAGGGGTCGAACAACCCTTTCACAAGGGTCGCCCAATTCATAACAGTAGGAAAATGACAGTGATGAAGTAACAACGAAAATAATTTTATGGTTGGGGCGTCACCACAACACGAGGAACTGTATTAACATGTGGTGGCATTAGGAAGGTTGAGAACCACTGTTACAGAGCATAGGAAGCAAAAGAAATAATCATAAAATCATGATTGGCCTCAGGCCAATTCATCATGGTCAAAGGTTGATGCTGTTGTTTGAATAAAACGAAATAAAACAAAAACAAACTCAGGTCGGACTCTGGAAATGGGACAAAGGTGATGCCTGCAGGACGTACCCTGTTGAAGATAAAAGCTGACAGGACTGGAACTGCCACGTGGCCAGGGTGTAATTTATAACCACCAGGTCTGGTACCCTCACTTTCTTTAAGGACATGCTCAAGCAGCCTGTTCAAGCAACCCCCTGCGGGCAAGCCTCCCTTCTTTATCTAACTCAAACAACAACAACAACAACAAAACCTCTCATGGCCAAAGAGTCAATTCTCACTCAAAATGGGTGTCATAGGATGTAGGTCTTAATGGGAGCAGAAAGCCTCATCTTCTACCCATGGAGCAGCTGGTGATTTTGAACAGCTGACCTTGTGGTTAGGAGCCTATCTCATTGCCCACTAAGCCACCAGGGCTCCTTTCTGGTCGGACTTAAAACCAAAATCCAAACGTGCTGCCAATGAATGATCTGACTATAGGTCAGGGTAGAACTGCCCTTGGGTGGGTATGTTAGAGTTTCTCCAGAGAAACAAAACCAGATAGATAACATAAGAAATAAACAATTAATCTATAGAGCAGTACAAATGGCTCAGTTCTACTCACTTCCATGAGTCTTGAGGGCCACCAGGTAGTTCTTTGTAGAACAATCCAGGCTATCTAGCCACAGGCAGCAAATAGCAAGGCAGGTCACTAACAGTCAGTCAGACGACAGGGTCCTACTGTCCCCAGCTCAAAGAATGTATACTCCAGTGTAGCAAAGCAAGTCTTGAAGGAACCTCACAGTACAGCGACACAGTCCACGGGTTAGGTGTCCCACAGGTAGTGTAGCTTGCAAATTGAGGCAGAGAACAAGCAAGGCAGCCACACACTGATCTGAAGATCAAAGAGCAAGAGACAAGAGAGGCGAGGCTTGCTGAGACATTTACCTCTCCGCCCTTCAATTAATCCCACATGTGTTTATCGGCCAGGTTGGCACAATAAACCTACCCATCACCGGGGCTTTTGAGACTGACTTTTTTACAGGAGCAGAAAGTTTCATCTTTCTCTGGAAGAACGGCTCATGATTTTGAGCTGCTGGCCTTGTGCTTAGCAGCCCAACATGTAACCATCATGCCACCAGGGCTACTGTGGTCTGCCCCCCTCCCCCCTCCCCCTCCCTGCCTCTCTCACTCACTCACTCACGCTATCAAGACAATTCCAACTCACGGTGATCCTATAAAACAAGACAGAACTGCCCCTTGCTACAATCCAAGATTGTACGGGAGTGGAAAACTTCATCTTTCTCCCAAACTGGTCTGATTGTGGGAGTCTTCATCAACTTTCAATTAAACTCTGCCTGAGGGCAAAACTTTTCACATTGCCTGTAACGATCAGAAATAAAAGGAAGCTGAATTTATGTCAAGCCTCAAGATGGAGTTGGGACTCCCGCTGTAAACCACAGCCTTCTTCGAATCAACTTCTTAGAATTTAACTTCTGATAAAATGTGTAGGGTGAGAGAAAGATGAGACTCACCTACTCCGGTAAGGAGTGCCAGTCTCAGAAACCCCCAGGGACAGAATGGACTGGATGATAGTGAGTATAGTGTTCAGGTATATGCGTAAGTAAAAGGAGACTTATTTTTTGGCTAATGCTTTCAGTCAGCTTGAACTTCTTCCTTCAGTATCATTGGTTCTTGCTCAGGCCAGATTCAGAAGAGGACATAGAACAAAGGGATATCATTGCCGATGTCAGATGGATCTTGACCGAAAGTTGAGAATGCCACAGAGAGGTTTGCTGTTTTTATTGACTATGCAAAGGCATTCAATTGTGTGAGTGATAACAAACAATGGATAGCTGAGATAGTTAAGGTTTATTGTGCCAACCTGGCCGATAAACACATGAGGGATTAATTGAAGCGGGGTGAGATAAATGGCTCAGTGAGCCTCACCTTTCTAGTTCTCGGGTCTCTTGCTCTTTGATGGTCAGACCAGGAGGCAGCTGCCTTAGCCAGCTCCCTGCTTTAGCTGGCAAGGCTCACTTCCTGCAAGATATCCCTGAGGAGAAGCCCCATGGACCTACCCTGATGCAGCCCTGGGTGCTGGAGCAGCCGTGTGTAGACCCCTGACAGTGCTGAAATGCTTACATGCTCACTGATGTGCTTTCTTCCTATAGTCAGCGTCAGAGTGTGTGTGGAGGACTTTGTAGATTGGTGTCAGACATATGGGCTAATGTTGGACTTACGGGTTTGGACAGCACTGGGTTGGGATGCTTTCTTAATGTACACTTACCCTTTCTATAAAACTCTCTCTTATACATATGAGTTTCTGTGGATTTGTTTCTCCAGTCTTCCCAGACTGACACAATAGCCTTGAAATGAATAGGAATTCTAGAACACTTCATTGTGCTCCTGCAGAGTCTGTACCAAGGAGCAGTTTTGTGAATAGAGTAAGAGAATTTTTTCTTACAAAGGAAAACTGCATGGTTTAAAATCAGGAAAGGTGTGCATCAGGATTGTATGCTCTCATTGTATTTGTTCAATCTGTATGTTGACAAATAATCTGAGAAGTTGGATGATATGAAGAAGAGTGTAGTATCAGGATAGGAGTAAGGCTTGTCAACACCTGCAATGTGTATGTGACACAGCCTTGCTTGCTGAACGTGAGGAGGACTTGAAGCCCTTGCTGATGAAGATCAGGGATTACAGCCTTCAGGTGGTCTACAACTCACTGTAAAGAAGAGCAAAATCCTCCCAAACGGAGAAAAGGAGAAAAATTGAAGTTGTCAGGGATTTCATCTTGCTTGGATCCATAATCAATGCTCATGGAAGCAGCAGTCAAGAGATCAAACAACACAAAGTATTAGGCAAATCTGCTGCACACAACCTCTTTAGAGTGCTGAAAAGAGGGGGTGTTCCCTTGAGAACCGAGGTACACTTGAAACAGATCATGGTATTTTCAATTGCTTCATATTCACGAGCAACTTGGACACTGAATAAGGAAGTCCAAAGAAGAATCGATGCATTGGGATGGTAGTGCTGGAAAACCATCTTGAAGGTACCACGGACTGCCAACAGGACAAACACATCTGTCTGGGGAAAAGTACAGTCAGAATTCTCCTTAGAGGCAAGGATCATGAGACTTTGTCTCATGGACTTCGGACATGTCAGGAGAGACCAGTCCTTACAGGAGGACATCACGGTTGGTAAAGCAGAGGGCCACTGAAAAAGAGGAAGACCCTTGGAGAGATGGAGTGGCACCGTGGCTGCACCAATGGGCTCAAACATAACAATTGTGAGGATGGTGTAAGATGGGCCATGTTTTGTTCTGTTGTTCCCATGAGTCAGGCTCTCCTCAATGACACCTAACATCAACTTCCGTTAATGGAGCCATTGCTTCTTGAACTCGTCTTCATCCTTAGATCTTTCTTAGTCAGAATCCTGAATGAAATGCTAGAAAGCTCCTACTGTACATAGGCACCAACAAAACAAACAGAAAACCAAACTCAGAATCTATGGAGTTGATTCTGACCCATAGTGATTCTGCAGGACAGAGTAGAACTGCCCCAGAAGCTTACAGAAACAGATTGCTGCAGCGTTCTCTGTGAGAGCAGCTTGGATTCGTGCCCCTGACCTTTCAGTCAGCAGCCAAGCTACTCTAACCATTGCTTCATCAGAGCTTGTCCGCACAAACAGAATTCCTCCAATTATCGCAGCACGTTTTTACTTTTGGCTTCATCTGTTTGTGGTTTTCAATTGCCCATATTGGTGTATTAATGAAAGGTTTATTGATGAATATATTAATATTTATATAATTGCTGTTATTTTTTTCCTGTGAATTTATATATAGCTGCCATTTTGTTAGTAACATGTTCCCGTTTCCCTAGAAAGTGGCCAAATTAGGACAGGAGGAACCCCTGGCCCTTCTCCTACCTTGGAAGATGAGAGTCTGAAAAAAGAAGCAGCTGGACTAAATGGATCACTTGTATAACACAACAGCATTGTTTGTTATTATTTTCTAATTATAGGGCCCAATTGTGAAACATATTTATGGAGCTTTCATGACCATGAAATAGAGTGGTGCTAACCAGTTTGCATAAATCTATTGTATTGAATGCAATAGAGCTGTCTGCTCTCTGAGGACCTTACTATTGAGTAAGCCTTTAAAGCGTTTCTGAAGAGGTCTTTTCAATAACATTAGTCTAGCTCCAGTGTTATAGAAACGTAGCTTTAAACTATGCTAAGTAGAAAAGAGCTTCATTGTGTTATAATGCCCATATCGCTTCAAAATTTTAAAAATGGTAAATTTAGGTTATTTCTTATTTATTTCACTGTATGTGCATTTATTGTCTCTAGATTCCAAGCATAAGTGGATAAAAATAGTAGTTCCATTTGCCCTGTAACTAGGTGGAATTGGTTCTCTGAGGCAGATATTCGTGCTTCTGTGCTTCAGCTAGCCATACCAAATGACCTGAACTGAAGCAATCTTTTTAAATGGCTGTGATACACGCACTATTTTCCAGCGCACAGGTTTGTAACCATTTAGATCCTTCATCATTATACAATGGATCCAGTGACTTCCTGTAGAATTACTGCGAAGCTTCCACGAAGTGTTCTCAGAATGCACTCATCAATAGGCCAATGGGTTGTCTTCTCAACTCAGTATTCATATAGAAGGCTTGAAAATATTCACAAATATCGCCAATCAGGGAGGAAAAACCCAACAAAAGCCTTGCACATCAGATTTTATTTAAAAAGAATTTTAAAAGAGTCACTCTAAAGAGGCCTCTTCGAGCTCGGCGGTGGGGGAGGGGGGGGCTCGCAAGGGACGACGTTAGAGAAAGACTATCAAGAAGAACCAGTTGGAGTTTGGAGCTCTGCTAACACCACCTCCCAATTGTTGTCAATTTAGATACTCTACGGGGGAAGAGATTAGGAAAAACAAGCTGGTTAGACTAATTAAAAGAACAAGAAGAGAAAATATTATGACAATCTGCAGATACATGAACTATTAGCCAAGAATCCAGGTTGAAAGAGATAGATATCCAATTCAAAGGAGCTGAAATGAGAAAGGTATTGTTTTACCTGCTCACATAACCAGGAAGTTTGAGGGATGATTGGACATATCAGGCTCAAACAGGTTACTATGATTCTCTTCCCTTATATGGCTCTCACCTCTGCTCCTGTTTGACTCATGGCGTCATTTCCTGCTGCAGGAGGGATGCGCTCCACCCCCAGAAACTGGCCTCTGGCACTGCAGGCATGCTCACCCTCTGTTGGGGCTCCCTTTAGGGGGAGAGACAGCTGTTCTTGATTCTCCAATTTGGGAAATTCCAGGAATTATGGACAGCGCGGGTTCAGATTATTGCTAAATTAGCTCAGCCTGACTGGTGGTGGAGGGAGCTGGGAGGGGTAGAAGGCGGTGGTTCGAAGACCCACCAGACCTACAGAGACTGGACCCTCATGTTGGAACAGTGAAAACATGGACCTGGTTATCTATTTCCCAAAGCTATCAGGAAAACAGAATAGTGGAAAGTTTTTAGAATTCCGGGAAATGCTTCTCTAATTTGGAGATTTTTTCCCCCAAAAAACTAGTTTCCAATTCAGTCAGTCTAAAGTAGGGACATGAGATTCTGCATTTCTAGCAAGCTTCAAGGGCTTGAATCGTGAAATTTTTTTTGAGTCGTTTGAATGTGAATATTCTAAAAGACACTTGTAAAATGGGAATCATTTTTGTAGCATCTGGTCCGTGAGAAATTGAAAGGCACCTATGAGAGGTTGGGGTTTGAAGGTCTTAGAGGCAATTCTTTGAATGAGCCTTGATGTGGACGCCATCAAACCAGTTCTGATGTTCTTTGGGGTGCGACTGTCATGTGATCTTTAAGCGCTTAAAGAATAGAAGGAAAGCAAGGAGGACACCAGGCTGTTCACACAGAAAGAGGTGTCAAGTTCAAAACCACGCATCCAAGTTGATACGAAGGAGACTGGATGTAGTGGAGACCCAAAGTCCACCACAAACAAGACAACTGGACTGCCCCTCTTAGAAGAATCTCCCGGAATGGAGGCTAAAGCCAGGGTACGGTGTGGCACTGATGAACCACGTAACTATCCTCTAGTTCTTTATTTTTTTATCCTCTAGTTCTTTAAGATTTCCTCCCCTTACTATTACATGAGATGCTTCGTTGGTTATGTTAGATTTGTGTATGTTCATTAGGACATTTAGGATTGCTCAGTACATGGTAATCAAGATAGATGACCCTTCAAGACACTGACAGGAGTAAGGGTTCCCTGAGGGTACAGGAAGTGGTGGTGGGGGCGGCTGGAGGAAGGGGTGGGTAAAGGGGAGTTGACAGCATTGATAATTGTATAGTCCTATCCAATGGGACTGAATAACAGAATTGAATAGAAGGGATATATTGGAATGAATTAGATATGTCAAAAATATTATTCAGGTGTGTATGTGGGGGAGGAGAACACTTACCTTAAACACAGTTCTAGAAAATACTGATAGTAAGAAATTATGTTATTCCTAGGATCTTTATTCACCTTAAGATGTGAAATATTGATAGAAAGGGAGGTTATGGGGCTAGGGCTGGGATTGTGGTCTAGGGTAGAATGGAACACTCGTGTGGCGGGGGTGAGTTTGAAAAGGAGACCTAGCTGTCAGCAGTGGTAAGAAATACAGCCAGAGTATGACTTTTAAGTAGTCAGCAGCAGGGAAGATTGACGGCCAGAAACAGGGCTCCAGGTCCAGGGACCTAGTTCAGGAACAGATGTTAAGCAACTTGGGTTCTGGTGGGGGGTGTGCACAGTGACTGGCAAGAGCAAGCTAAAGGTTAGACATGGGGAGATTGAATAGATTTGAGAGAAAGACATAGGTCCTAGAAGCAGGTTACAAGGCAAGGACTTAATTTTAGAAACAGTTGAAATCCAGGTGAGATGGAGTACAGGCCCGGCAAGGCTGCAGCTCCAGATTCTCTTACAAAGAATTTTAAGTCTCTGAGCTTGAGGGAGTTAGGGACACAGACCTGGTGTAGAAAGGAGGGCTATGTGCGCCGGAAATTAAACATGTTATGGCTGGCAGGGTTACATTCTCAGGCTTTTGTGGTAGCGCTCTGTTGTGATTTTACACTCACAGTATTTAATCATTGTTGATTAGTCATCCTGATGAGAAAGAAATACCTTCTCTTCACAAGGCAGACAGCGATATGAGGTACATAGATTTGTCACCCCAAATCTGTATAATTGCCTAGAAACCCTGCAAAGATGAGTCAATTCAATCAGCTACTTACTGAATGTGGTCTATTTACTTTAAACTGTAATATTTCACTTAGTCCTTTAGTCAGCTGCAAGGGAACCTAAACAACAAATTGGAAGCTGTACCAATTTGTACTCCTTATCTTTTCATTTCTTGAAAAGATAAAATTTGGAACCAATAGGATAAATCAGATTTGTTATTTACTCAGCATATTATGCAAATGATCAGAAAGACAATACATTTGCCTTTAACATTGACGTTTCTCTGCACCAAACATACACAAAGCAAGGACATTTCTGGCAATGAAAAGGAGAGTGTGAGTATTCTAATTCCCCAAAGGAATACATATTTTGTACAGGAATTCCTCCTCCCATGTATCTGCCACTGTGTCCCTCTGCACCTGACTGTCTCCTCTCAGTCAGTACCAGGTGGGGCGATGTGAGCTCGCTGAGGAAGCTTTCAGAATTGACTCAGAGATGGGGGCCGGTCCTCAAAATCTTCTTTGAATTCTGACAAAGAGGTGAGAAAAGAGTTAGGAACGCTCCTTATTGCTTTATATCTTACTAAAAATATAAAATGGTCATGCATCTTTGATTTCTTTGTAATAATCCTTGAAGTCCAGTTGCAGAAGAGAGAGTAGCAATCTATGCAGAAGGCAGGAGCAATCATACACATGGAAGCAGTAATTCAGGGGCAACATTTTATGGCAGAAACTGAAGAGTAAGAAACAGGACATTTTAAAGGATTCTTTAAAAAAGAAAAAAAATCAATTAGGAAATGCCACATTAACAAGTAGATGCAAATTAAAAAGCAATGTACCCATGGTCATTTGTGGTGACTCAGCAAAGGCCATTTGGTGCCTAAAACAGGATGTTCTTTCATGTCATTCTCAGGTTGTTTTGCTTTGTTTTGTTTGGGGGTGGGGGAGGGCAGCTAGTGGGGAGAAAAGGAAGAAGCGAGGAGAACAATGCAATGTTTTCCATTTAGGTGAATTACACTTTATGTAAAATTACTTGTTAGTTTGCAGTTTAACAAATGAATCCACACCTGTGTATTTGATGGACTTTGATCACTCTTAGCTCTAGTCATGGGGAGCACACACTTAGCAGTTAAGAAGGACATACCATTTGACTCCAGAAGAGGTCATTACATATTTTTCCCACTCCATATTTGTAATCATTTTAATCATGGTAAACTTGAAAAAAATAGTACCATCATTTCACTGATACTCAACTTTCCCAAATGTCAACTAGTTACATAACCTTTCTGCAATAATCAAAGCCAAGACATTAATATTGGCATGTTTTATTTCACTATTTTGTTCTAATTGTGAGGTCCTTTTCCCCCAGTTCCATTCTACACACTAGTATCCCACACACATTTGATGATTGCACTGTCTACTCTCCTCCAGTCTCTGACATTCCATCCTCTTTCCTTGTCTTTTTTGAACTTAACACTTCAATACTGATAGTTTGTAGAGTGCCCCTCATACTGAGTTTGCCTAATTTGCTAGTTTTTCCCGTGAAGGGATTATGAATGTGGGCCAAGAATACCAAAGTGATATTTCATCCTCAGTACATCATAACGGAGGGTGCATAGTGCTGCTTTGTCTTGATATGAGTGATGTCATCTTTGATCATTTAAAAAGATGCTCATGCAGGTGACCTTGTTGTTTCTGCCTCTGTAATGATAACTATTGAGGGCTGGGGGAACTTCAAGAGTGTACTGAAATCCTATTTCTCCTCAAAGTTTGCCCACTAATTTTTGCATTCTTTAACAGATCTTATCTTCAATAATGATTACCACATTATTTGCCTAATGGTGATTTTTCTTATTATGGCTATATTTATTAATAGAAATCTATAAAGAAGTAATGTCATTTCCTCCAATTCTTTATTTTATTCTTATGGACTCATGAATACTTATTTGCTTCTATGAGTTATAATATAATATCATTTGTGAGAAACTAACACTGAGGGAACTATGACCAGGATTATATTCCCTAACTTATAACTGAGGGAATCTGGAAAGTTAGTGTTCCATGGTAGAAAAGCCACCACTTTGGTAAGTTAGAGATGAAGTTCAAGTACATTATCCTGCATTAAATATCATGCCCACAGATTCTCCCCCAAACAGCTATGCTGTCTTAAAGTGAGCACTTGGTTGATTCTATCTCCCTGTAGAAGCAGAGATTCTAATCTCCTCCCACTGGTGTACCCATCCCCCATCACACCTTCCCCCAATGCAGGCTTTAGGTTTCCTTACCTGTGAGCTCAGGGACTTTACTGTGGTTACCACCCACCTTGTGACATATGTCACTACTGAATATGTATGTCTTATGGCTACCTATACATATCCCAAGACAGTAAAGACTCTCTTCTCACACCTCCACATGGACCACCAAGAGGGGCTGAGGTGTGCATGCTACTACAAAATGTGTCTTACTCCTTTATTTTATCTTCTCTACTATCTCTCCAATCTTCTATGACTTTCCTATAACCTTTATATATTATAACTGGAGCCCTCAGTGGTTCGAGGCTGGGTACTCTAACAATCATTTCTTTTGTTGTTCCACTTGCTGTAGATTTGGCCAGTGGAAGCTTCTTCAGGTTGGCACCTCTGTTCTTTGATTTGTCCCATCCTCTTTTGAGCATTTCAGTGTTTTCTGGTGCCACAAGATGTGCCAGGCTTTTCTGGTGTGTGTCCTATACAGTCCTGGAATCAACAGCTCTAAGAAGCCTTGGTCCTTTCTATTGTCTTTGTCCTACCTCCGGCCCTGATCTCTGCCATGGTGGACAGAGCCTTTTGGGTGTGATGTCCCCCTATGCTCAGTTTCCTTCTCTGACTTTGGCCTTGAGGGGTGGATCCCCAGATACACACTGTCCTTAGCAATCAGTAATGAATCTCTATTGATGCTTTGGGGGGGGGGGCCCTCCAAGTTCCCTCCCAAAACCATGGATTAAAAAATGAGGGGAGGGTGTGGCTCTGGAATAATCTCATTGGCCTCTTACCACTGGTTTTATTTATCTCAAGACTCAGACCCTTGGGTCCCAGCACAGCTCCTTCTCTTCTCCGTGCAGTACTGACTGGCCCTGCCACTGTAGAGCTCAGACTCTCCCTAGCCCATGTCTTTCATGGCGGTGCTTCAGAGGAATCAAAGGTCCAGTAACTATAGCTGTTGGACTAGAAGGGGAGGTGGGACTGGGCAAAGTTGTTTCTTCTCTGGACCATGAGTTCCATGAGTATAAAGGACCATAAGGGAAGGTCTAAAAATAGTTATATTCTTAATTTGCAGGTGTGGCCCTTACATAAATACCCTAAGTGAGTGGCTTTAAAGAGCAGAAATTATTTTTCTCACATTTCTGGAAGCGAAACTTGGGATCATGGTGGATCATGTAAATTCCTCTCTTTTTTGTAGTCTCGGGTGTTCCGTAATCTTTAACTTGTCCATGATCTTCATATGTTGTGTTTCTTCCCCTGTGTGCACCTGTGTCTGTATTTAGCCTGTCCTTTTAAAAATAACTAGGAAGTGATTAAATGCTATTTTAACTAATTATAGTTTCTAAGTAGGTCATGTGAGAATGGACCTGGCTTTCAACTTTTAACCTGGCAGAAGAGATTGAGAATCTGTTGTTGGTAAATTTATTTAGCATTGTTGTCTGATAGCATTATTCTTCACAGTGATTCATGTGTTTTCATTTATATGCCAAAACTTATCAAAATTTGGGGTTCATAATTAAAAACAAAATAAAGCAGTCTTTGGAGGATAAGATTAGCAATGGCTAGACAAAATATCTAAGCTCTAAGATCTAACACATAGTTAAAAAACATTGGTTTTCTTTGGTCTTTCTTATTCCATGTCCAACTCTCACAAGTGGATATCAGAGAAGACTGAAACATGCTCTTAATCATAGAGTAGCTAAAGTAAATGGAAGAGATGATGACGTCAAAAAGTTGAAAAGAAGTTTTTGAAGGGCAGCAGGAGAAGATAAAGTAAAAATAATCTAATGAAAAATATCAGTCTTCCTTATTCCTTGTCCAGCTTTCCCATGCACACGATGTGATAGCGAAGACCATGTTCAAATCCAACCAAAATCCAAACCCAGCCAACCCACTGCCATAGAATAGCTTCCAACTCACAGTAACTCAGTATGTCCCAAGTTGATAATACCATAGGGTGGTGCTAGAACAATTAAAAAACCAAACCAAACTTACTGCCACTGAGTGATGGCCACCTCATAGCGACCCTATAAGAGAATAGAGTCCTAGTAGTATAGTGGTTACAAGTTGGGCTGCGATCTGTGTGGTGGGCAGTTCAAAACCACCAGTAGCTCCTCAAAAGACTGGGCTTTCTATTCCCATCAAGAATTACAGTCTTGGAACTTCCCTGTGAGTTTCCAAGACTGTAACTCTTTAGAGGAGTAGAAAGCCTTATCAGCTAGTGGTTTTGAACTAACTGCTGATCTTGCAGTTAGCAGCCCAACCACTACACCACCAGGGTTGATAAGTGGGGTTTCTTCTTTCATACTGTCAGAAACCGGCAGGGGTAGTTCTACCCTGTCCTATAGGGTCGCTATGAGTCAGGATTGACTGGATAGCAGTGAATGAGTCACTGTGAAAAGGTATCTCACTGCGGTTTTGATTTGCATTGTTATGATAATTAATGATGATGAGCAATTTTTCATGTGTTTGGGGCAATTTGAATGTCCTCTTATGTGTTTTAATTTGTTATTTAGGTCTTTGATATAGGTCCTCTGGTGAAATGTTTATTCAAGATTTTTGCTCATTTTATGATTGGGTTGTCTTTTTGTTGTTACATGTTGGAGTTTCATCAACATTTTGGTTATTACATTCTTCCCATTTGTCTTTTCACTTAAAAAAAAATTTTTTTAGAGACGTTATTAAGGCTGGCTGCAGTGAAATCCGGGTGAGACCTGGAAATCGGGTGCAAGTGATCCATGGTCCTCGACAGCTACTTCAAAGACCCTGTGCTTGAAGAAAGCCAGCGGCTTGAACTCACTGCCGTGTGGTCGATTCAGATTCCTAGGGACCCTCTAGGACAGGGTAGAGCTGCCCCTGTGGGTTTCTGAGCCTGTCACATTTTATGGGAATAATGCCATTTGCAGTCCCACATGAAACCCACTAGACCAGGGCGCTCCTGGGGCTTAAACTAGGATCCTAGCTTAAGGACGTGTGAGAGTCACCAAGAAGCCTGCTGTGAATTAAGGATTCTTTCTGGGGTAAAATCAAGTAATCTTTTCACAAATGACCCACTTTCTGAAACTGGGCCTTCCAACTACACTCTGCAAAAAAGAAAAAAAAAAGACTTTATTACTGGAAGGTGGGCAAGCCCTGTCTTCGCTGAGTTACTCCAGAGATTAGCTGACGGCCAACTGCATGTCTCAGGCTAACCAACTTCTGGGATGGAACCTGGGTGTGTAATTCCTTGGGGGGAAGAAAGGCCTAAGAATGGGAAAGCATCCCACCAGAAAACCTAATGCCCAAACCACGTGCACACAATTACTTGTGTAATTGGTTAAATGTAGTCCTATGTGTCTTATTCTCCTATTATAAATGGAATTATTCCCCTAACTTCCCTTTTTGATTTCTCATTGCTGGTGTACAAAAACTCAATTCTTGTTTGTTGACCTTGTACTCTCCATCTTTGCTAACTTCCTTTTTTAGCCCTAGAAATTTCCCTGTGGACCCTGGGATTTTCTATATATAGGATCATATTATCTGCAAATAGTTTTATTTTTTTTCCACCCTGGGTACCTCTTAGTTTTCTTCTCATCTTCTTGCTCTGGCTAGGATGCCTCAGATAATATTGGGTAGAACTAGTGAGAGTGAGCACCGTTGTCTTGTTCCTAATTTCAAGGGGGAAAACTTTTTTTCCATTATGTATAATATTGGTGTTGATTTTTCATAGATGCCCTAAATCATATTGAGGAATTTCCCTTTCTATGCCAATCTTCTTTAGGGGTTTCATCAAGAACGGGTATTGGATTTTATCAAGTGCTTTGATCATTTGATTCCTTCCCATTGTTCTATTGATGTAATCAATATCAGTTATTGACTTCGTCATGTTGAACAACACCTGGCCCCCTGGAATAAATCCCACTGGGTCATAGTGTATGACTCCTTTAATAAGCTGTCGGTTCTGTTTACTAGTGTTTTGTGGAGGAACTTTGCATCCATATTCATAAACCATATTGACTTGTAGTTCTCTCTTCTTGTGGTGTCTTTGTCTGGT
This sequence comes from Tenrec ecaudatus, assembly GCF_050624435.1. NCBI lineage: Eukaryota > Metazoa > Chordata > Mammalia > Afrosoricida > Tenrecidae > Tenrec > Tenrec ecaudatus. The sequence goes on from NC_134543.1 coordinate 44,597,893, forward strand.
TTGGATATCAGGTTATGTTTGCATCATAGAATGAGTTGAGAGACATATTTACTCCTTTTGGAGTAAATTTTGGAAGAATTTGAACAGTATCAGTGCTTTCTTCTCCGAATGCTTGATAGAATTCTCTGGTGAAGTCAGAACTTTTGTTGTTGGTGGCAGATTTCTGATCACTGAGTTAATCTCTTCACTTATTATAGGTCTTTTTGATAAATTCTATTTCCACTTAAGTCAGTTTGAGCAGGTTGTAAACTTCTAAAAACATATTCGCTTGACTTCTTAGCCTGATTCTATTGATCTTGACAACTTCAATTTCTTGGCTATTTAGCACAATGATGCTGTTTGTAAAATTTTTGTTTTCTTTGTGTTCAGTAAGCATTTTCATAAAGTCTAACAACAAAACAAAGCACTAGTTAGATGAAGAATTCTGATTACTGAGATTCTTTTTTTAGAAAAATATGCAACAATTTTATTTTACCCTATTCCATTAGTTTCAGCACCAGTATCATTATTATTACCAGTCCTGTGAGTTCCATTTATTGAAGGTTCTAACAGAGATTTTTGAGTGTATTATCTTAATTCTGGTCTAAACTACATTTTCATCCACAGCACTTTTTTAGACTAGCAGCTGGTACTCTCACTGGATGCACATGCCATTCAGAAAGTTATGTTTTCTTTTCATCTTGTAGGTGAATGATCTCTGTAACAGAATCACTTTATCTGATCATTTTATCCGTATAAATTTAATTTTTGAATAGGTAATGATTGACTTGCCTTGAAAAAAATTAAATTCTGAAAGGTGCACTTGGAGAAATCTTCCTTTCCACCTCTGCCTACCATCTGCTCAGCTGGTCCTTCAGACTTGAAGCCACTTGTCATTGTTACCCAAGGGTCCTTCCAGAGTTTGTTTATTCAGAGATGAGCAAATACAAATAGAAACTTTTATTTCCACACCTCTTAAAAACTCTACTATTCTTTAACATCCTTTCTTTCCCTAGCAAGCAATGAGCCCATTTTTTTTCCTTTTATTTTTAATGTGAGAAAGCAAAGGATGCTTTTTGTTGTAGAACTTCAGCTCATTCAGACTAAAATCTAAACTGGAATACAGGCTTTCAGGATACCCTTTGATTACAATAATGGATTCATTCTTCCTAAAAAGCATTGATGTTTCTGCTATAGAAGAGAGCACTGCGTTCTTGAAGGATAACAGAGATTATGAATTCAATCCTTGAAGATTGTATAGTATAATGGAAGATAAAAGATTATAGGAGTTCAGAGAAGGGGAGAGATTATCTCGAATTTTATCTATCAGCTAAGACTTTATGAGAAACATGGTCTGTGAACTGAGCCTTGAAGGCTGAGTCTCTGGACCCGAGAAGATGGGAGTGAAAGAAAGGGAAACATTTTTTTTATCTGATACCTCAGCACTTTTGTTTGCAAGTGACAGAAATTCAAAATGTTCTCTTTTTGGGGATTTGCCTGCCCGCATCATGCTTCTTCTCTCTGAGGACCCATCCTCTATTGGCGAGGAGACTGCTAGTAGCTTGGGTACCATAGTCTTACTGTCCTCAGTCCAAAAGTACAGTGAGAGAAGTGTGCTTTGCTTCCACTTTACATCTTTGTAGGAAAGGACTGGCCCAGGGTGGTGCTCATACCCCATCGTGGGCTGTTGAGGAGCTACTGCTTGGCAGCCCCCAGACGAATCATTTTATTCATTCATCCAGAATCCTCTTTAGTGGAGAAGAAGTCTTCTAACAAATCAGCAACCCCAAGAAGGTAGAGCAGGAACAAGGCATGGGCGTACATATCTATCCGCAGAACGAGCAAAGGCTAGAAGGCAGCCAATGGAAGGCTCTGAATGTCAGAAGCTCAATGGTTATGCTTTAGAAGGAGTGGTAAGGCAAGCAAGGTGCCTCGGGTGCAGTATTTACCTAGTTAGCCTCACGCAGCAATCCTGTACTTGCAGGACCCTGAGAGCAAGTGGTTTCTTAAATTTTGTACCTTGACACCTTGCATGTTTCACTCTAATCCTGGCCCTGTTTAGAAAGAAGAATGATCAACAGTGCTTGTGATAGGATTATTGCCAACATGGTCAATGAACACATGTGGCATTTATTGAAGAGCAGAGAGATAAATGGCTCGGCAAGCCTCACCTTTCTTGTCTCTTGCTCTTTGATGATCGGACCAGTGTGTGGCTGCCTTGCTTGTTCTGTGCCTCAACTTGCAAGCTACACTACCTGTGGGACACCTAACCCGTGGACTGTGTGGCTGTAGTTTGAGGTTCCTTCAAGACCTGCTTCACCACGCTGCTGGAGTATACATCTCTTTAGCTGGGGACTGTTGGACCCTGTCATCTGGCTGACTGTTGGTGACCTGCCTTGCTGTTTGCTGCCTCTGGCCAGATAGCCTGAATTGCTCTACAGAGGACTACCTGGTGGCCCTCAAGACTTGAAGGACTGCCAGTGTATTAGGTGTTTCACAGAAGTGAGTCGCACTGATCCATTTATAGTGCTTTATAGATTAATTGTTTACTTCTTATGTTAGCTATATATATAAATATGTATAAAATTATTAGTGTCCTGGTTTTTTGTTTTTTTTTTGTTTCTCCAGCGAAACCTGTCTAACATAGTGCTGAAGCTCACCAGGCTAAGTAGAATGAGGACTGATTAACTGCCCAGTAAGGGAGTCATTTTAGTGGGATGATGTAGGAGATTGGGGAGTATGTACCCAAGAAATAGAAACAAAGCATACAAACTACTCTTTCATGAAATTTGATGGCAAAGGGAATGATAGAAAAGGAATTTCATCTTTAGGGGAAACTGGAGAGACAAGTTTATTCTACATTTGATCTGTGGTGAAGTTAAATTTCTTTTTTTTGAAGATTCCCTGCTGTTTTATTTTCTGAAACATTTTTTGTGTGTTATTTAAAAAAATCATTTTATTGGGGACTCTTACAACTCTTGTTACAAACCATACATCAATTGTATCTGGCATATTCCATCTTTCTTTTCTAGACATTTACTTTCCATTGAGCCCTTGGGATCAGCTCCTCCTTTTTTCCCTCCCTGTCCCCCCACCCCCTAACCCTCCTGGCTCCCTGATAGATGGTAGATTGTTGATTATTTTCACATCTCACTCCGACTGCCATCTCCCTTCCCCTCTGGTTTTTGTGGCTATTCCCCCTGGATGGGGGTGTGTGGTTATGCCATTGTGACCGGTGTCCCCCTCCCTCCCCACTTCTCCCCCCTTTCCCCTACCCTTTTGTTATCTCTGTTCCCATTCCTATTTCTGGCTTCCATGTGTTGTGAGTTTTATCTCTTGCCTGTACCTATGTACATGCTCCCTTCTAGTCTAGATTGGGAGGCGGCACTGAGGTCATGATAGCAGGTGTGAAGAGGCCTCCAGAGAACAGAGATATATTGCGTGACCCATTAGTGCTCTACTGCAGCCTGATTGACTCACCGCCTCCCTGCAACCCCTCTGTGGGGGGATGCTCCATTGTCCATAGATGGGCTTTGGGTCTCTGCTCCAGCCCTGCTCCATTCTCACCAATGCATTTTTGTTTGTTTGTTTACTGTTTGTCGTAAGTCTTCTGATGCCTGTTGCCCAGTCTCAACACCTCACGATCATACCAGCTGCTGTGTTCTTCCATGTGGGCTGTTGCTTCACTGGAGGGTGGCTGCTTGCTTACCTTCAAGCCTTTACGACCCCAGACACTAGATCTTTTAATAGTCGGGCACCATCCTGTCTTCACCACATCTGCTTATACACCTATTTTGTCTTCAGCGATCGTGTGTGTGTGGGGGGGGGTAGGGGGGGACACAAAATGCCAATTTGTTAGAACAAAATGTTCTTGTGTTGAGGGAAGGTATGACCTAAGGCCCATCTGCAGCCTCAGTGAATTGCCTTATAAATATATGTACATAGGCCAATATCACTATTGTTATAAATTAGTGTATTTGCATAAGTACACAACTCTGTTAATCTCCCTATCTATGCCTTTGCTTCCTAGAACTTGCCTCTGTTTCCTTTTGCCTCCTCCTGCTCGGCCATCATTTTCCCCCTTCTTCCACCTCTTAGCGCTTCCTCTCCACTAGCTTGGTGTTGCTCTAATACTCACAGGATCTCCACCCTCTCCTGGATGCTGGTTCTGCTGCCCTAGTTGTTCCCCTGTCCATGACACCATCCACTCACCACACCCTTCTCCCCACCTCCTTCTTCCCCCTCTACTTTCCAAGGCCATTGGCCCCATTACCTTCTCCCTGGGCTTCCATGGTCCAACCCATATAATTAGGCAAATCATCCATGTCCTAGTCTGAACAATAAGAAAACTTACGGTTGAAGAAAGAAAAGGGAGGAGAAAAATATGAGAGAAAAGGAAAAAAGAAAAAAGACCCTAGATAGGTCCAGGTCTGTTTGCTGGTCCCCATGGCACCTTCCCCTCCTGTCCTGTGGGAGATCCAGGGGCTGCCCTTCCTCACCTGAAGTCCATTCTTGGGGCTCCTCGGGGACTCTGTGGCTCGGCTTTACTCCAACTGATTTTCTGTTATGCTCTATTCCCACACTCTCTCCCCGCCGTGTGTCCCAATTATTATCCCGTCTCCATACGCTCCAGTTAGGGGGAAACGTCTTGAGCTGTTGGCAGTCCCATAGTCCTCTCTGTGCCTTAACAGCTCCCTGCAGGGACCTCATCCTCCGGGCTTGGTGAGCCTATATGGAGTCTAGGCTGACTGCCCCTTGCTATTTTTCCTTCTTGGTTTGCTTCCTTCTGAGTATGGCAGGTCGGTTCCTTTCCCCCACCAGAAGGTCTAGTGTCGTTCTCCGCAGCACACACTCCCAGGGTGGGGGTCAGGCTGGTGCTGGTTGGGACTGGCCCTGTCCAGTCTTTTCATGGATTCCTCCACGTGTAACATTGCCCTCCTGGTTTGGTGCGTCATGGTGGTGTCTGTATGTGCACTTCAATTCTGAGCTCCTTTGTATGACTCTTCTACCCAAGTGTCTAGAACTCCCACCAGATGATTGCATGGGACTATGCAAATAGTCGGGTATAGCATTAATTGAGGGGGTTGGTCTGTTTTCCTTACCACCTCCCTGGCTATAACAATGAGCCATGTGCATGGGGTAGGGAACCAGTGGAGAGAGCTAAGGGGCTGGCCCCAATTCCAACTATATGGACACATGTCCCTCCCCCCAGGATAATTTATTTCAGAGGACGGCACTGAAGCTGAAGCTCAGGGAGAGTGGCCTGTCTGATCAGAGCACACTGGAGCAAATGAAGGGGGAGGAAGAGAGAGTGGAGTACATCCTGGCCTACCAAGCCTTGAGGATGATATTTCTGCTCAGAGCAGCCAATTCATAGAAAAGACCATATGGTTGACCCCACTATGAGACACCACATCCAACACTGACCCATAACCCTCCAGGGGACAACACTGGAGACAGAGTGTGGGAATTCTGCCCAATCTGATCCCACCACACCGAGGCAAAACACAAAGGATGTGCAACAGAACAGAAGTTCCCAGGGAATGTCAAAAATGGACTTTGGGGCCAAGGCTTGGCACCCCATCAGACTTGACCAGAAAACACTCTTAAAGACCAACAAACAGTCCTTGAACCAACGACAGGCTTTTCTTTGTTGTTGTTTTGTCATTGGCATTTTATTGTTATTGTTTTGTTTAGTTTTCTTTTGTTGCTTGGTTTTGCTCTGTCTTGTTTTTGCGCATGTTATTATCTCCACAGGTCTGTCTAAATAAGATAGTCTGGATGAGCAATCTGGAGGAGAAAACAACAGGAACCATCAGTTCTGGGGGGACATGGGAGAGGGTGAGATGGGGGGAAAGGGAGTGGTGATAACAAGCCCAGGGACAAGTGAACAACAAGTGATCGAAATCAGTGGTGAGGAGGATATAGGAGGCCTGGTAGGGCGTGATCAAGGATGATGTAACTGAGAGGAATTACTGAAACCCAAATGAAGGCTGAGCATGATAGTGGGACAAGAGGAAAGTCAAAGGAAAGAGAGGAAAGAGCTAGGAGGCAAAAGGCATTTATAGAGGTCTAAATAAAGATGTGTACATATGTAAAAATATTTATATATGAGGGTGGGAAAATAGATCTATGTGCATATATTTATAGGTTTAGTATTAAGGTAGCAGATGGACATTGGGCCTCCACTCAAGTAGTCCCTCAGTGCAAGAATCCTTTTTCTATTAAACTGGCATTCCATGATGCTCACCTTCCCAACACAATTGCTGAAGACAAAGCAGGTACATAAGCAAATGTGGTGAAGAAAGCTGATGGTGCCTGGCTATCAAAAGATATAGCATCTTGGGTCTTAAAGGCTTGAAGGTAAACAAGCGGCTATCTAGCTCAGAAACAACAAAGCCAACATTGAAGAAGCGCACTAGCCCGTGTGATCACGAGGTGTTGAAAGGATCAGGTATCAAGCATCAAAGAACAAAAAATCATATCATTGTGAAAGAGGGGGAGTGCACGGTGGGGGCCCAAAGCCCATCTGTAGGCAACTGGACATCCCCTTATAGAAGGGTCTGGGGGAGGAGATGAGTCAGTCAGGGTGCAGGGTAGCAACAATTAAACATACAACTTTCCTCTAGTTCCTAAATGCTTCTCCCCCGCCCCCCCACTCCCCACACTATCATGATCCCAATTCTACCTTACAAATCTGGCTAGACCAGAGGATATACCCTGGTACAGATAGGAACTGGAAACACAGGGAATCCAGGACGGATGATCCCTTCAGGACCAGTGGTGAGAATGGTGATACCAGGAGGTTGGAGGGACAGTGGTGTGGAAAAGTGGAACCAATTACTGGGATCTACATATAACCTCCTCCCTGGGGTACAGACAACAGAAAAGTGGGTGAAGGGAGACATCGGTCAGTGTAAGGCATGACAAAATAATAATTTATAAATTATCAAGGGTTCACGAGGGAGGGGGAGTGGGGAGGGAGGGAGAAAAATGAGGAGCTGATGCCAGGGGCTTAAGTGGAGAGCAAATGTTTTGAGAATGATGAGGGCAATGAGTGTACAAATGAGTGTACAATTGATGTGTGTGTGGATTGTCATAGTTGTATGATTCCCCAATAAAATGATTTAAAAATAATAATACTACCATCAATACAATGAGCCATGTTTGGAGTAGCAGCAGAAAGAAGGAAAATGCAGGACCGTGGAAGAGCACGTTCAAAGTCTCGGTCTGAAGCGGCAGAGGCTGCTGGGACCAGGGCCATCAGTGACTGGGTCACAGAGACTCTGAGCAGCAGCTCTGAGACCGTGGGTCCCATTCGCTTCATCTGGCAGAAGACTATGGAGTTTGGGACAGAGTGGCACTCAGGCTAGCTTGTTTCTTCATGGAAACACAGGCCAAGGGGCCCAGGTGGCTGAGAGGCTAAGGACCAGAGCTCAACTTGGAAGCTGGCTAAGAAGAGATGTTGCTGTGGGCCCAAAACTACAACCTTACTGTTCACTGAACTTCCCTAATCGGCCTCATCATTTCAAGTGTTGTCTGTCAGTTTTGTGTGTCCATTGCAACAAAATCTTGAACCCCGCATAGAAGCAAGTGGGAGGAACAATTGGTGTCAGAGTAGATAAAGAAGGATGGAGGTTGAAGGCATGTCTGGCCCCTGGCTTGTGGCAACGGAGAAGCCGGAGGAGGTCAGCTATGGCCCTCCATGCTGATTACTGCAGGGCCCAACAAGATGCTCTGTGGAGATAAATGCAGTCAGCAGGCCTACAGCTCCATGTTTTGAAGAACATTTGGCTCCCTTCCAACCAAAAATCATTTTCTCTTAGCCTACTAGTGATTCCGGAATTGCTACCAGTGGTGATTTTGGGTTATTGAATTAAAGGATTATCCCCTAGCAGTCAGTAAGGACGCTAGCAGGGCCCCTTCTGGATGTAATTCATTAAGCTTTTAGCAGCCATTTGTATGTTGATGGGAATTGGTTTATCTGATTCTTTGTGACAGCTCAGAGTAGATTTGATAAAGGGAAGGTGAAGAGTACTGAATGGGTGTTTGGCAGTCTGAAATGGGGACTCTGAAAGGAGGAAAGGCGAAGGACACCCTCCTCCCCAAAGAAAGATAACTAAATTCTAATCTTATGGTTCAACCCAAAGCCCGTTCCCTATTTCTGATCTTAAACTCACCATCCCTCCATCAATAGAGCATTTAAAAAAGAGCTTTTCTGTGGAAACTTGTCAACTTTTTTTTCTTGCGGGGGTGTGGGGAGCAGAGGGGAGAGTCATAATAGTGTTTTAGGCAAGTAAAAATAGTACAGCCTTGGGAGTCACAAAACGTGTGCCCATCCTCACCAATCCCGTCCACCGCAGAGTCCTCTGGAAGCAAATGGACCTTGGTAACACCATTCACTTGCATGAACCCCTTCCACAACCCTCAATGGGTCCTGGACATTGTTTCCAATTCAGTCAAGTGGTTTTAGAAATTTTGCCAAAGAAAAGATTTTAGCTACCCTTTACCACTGTCTCTCTCCACCACTGTAATTTCTGGGCTCTAGCAAATAAGGGGAAATTGAAATAGAGATACATTTAGTTTGGGCTTTTGTTAGCAGCTGTTGGTAGTTTGGATTTACTATATACATTATATTGCCCACTGTACTGACTGATGTGTCACCAGGCGATGGATATGTAGGACCAGTGATGGCAAATTGATTAATGAGTGTTGTCAATGAAAAGATTGTTGACGTTGTGTCAATCCTGAAGGAGATTTAAAGTGCCATAAATCTCATTGCTCATATATGAAAGAAATGTCCTAGAGGTTTTCCCAAGTTTGATGACAATCCTGAAATAATATATAGCATTACCAATTATGAGCTATAAAGCAGAAAGATAGTTTTCTAAATGATCAATAACTTTTAAAAAATCAAGCTATAATAGTACAAGGATTGGATTCTTTTTAGTTTAGTAATATGCTATCTGTCCTATATTGTATGATAAAGAATATCAAGTAAAAAATAATATAGTCTCTAATATATATATATATACTGTTGTAGAGTGTTGTAAGAATTAATAAAATGAGTTTACGGTTTGTCTGGATTTTGTGGTGTTTGTGGTATTTGCCATTTTTAAAACATTGTAATTTTATCATATTTTTTATTATTCATGTTATATGGATTATCACTCCATAAATTGTACAAGCTTCAAGTACTGCAAAAACATAAATTCTTCCCTGGTCCAGTGCCTTTGAGTCAGTAATGGAAGTGTCAATTTCCTTATCTGCCCAACTTATCTCATTGGGCCCTTGTGAGGATGTGGCACGAGGCAGGTACAGGTTATTATGATTAGCTCGAAAAATCAGGCGTCTCTGGATGGTAGACGTTTGCCTGCTTGCCCAAAGGTTGGTGATTTGGGTCCACCCATAGAAGCCTCAGAAGAAAGGTCTGGCAATTTATTTCTGAAAAATCAGCCACTGCAAATCCTGTGGAATATCATTTATTCATTGTCAACTCCATGGCAACTGGTACTAGCAGAACGAGCTGTACGGATATAAGTGAGGTGGGATCTCTGTTTTTCTGACTTCCACAACAGGCCAGGATCTTTGGAGAGCTTCCCATCAAAGACCAGCAACCCTGGTGCTGAGTTAAAAACCCAGGGAGGACGGATGCTGTGTGAGCACAAACCCAATCATGACGAACGGTAGAGAACAAGCTCCTTGGTCCCTTCCTAGTGGGACGGTGAGCAGTTGCTTCTGAGGCTAAGGACAGCATTTGACCTTTAAGTCCAACAATATTCCACATATGTGGATGAGACCTACTAATATTTTAGGGGAGTTGTATGGCTTGCTTTCTTTTAAATATTTTTGTTTAATAAAGGTTTCTATTATTTTGTAGCAAGAGCTTCCTTCCTTCCCTCTTTGCTTCACCGCCTCCCCCCTTTTAAATTAATATTTAACCAGGAAAAACAAGAAAAGAGAAGTTCCATCCACTGCATACCTATTACATGTGAGGGTCTATGCAAGGCAGTTTATGTGCATTTTCCCCGGTAATACCCACAGATTCCCTGGATATAACCAACCCATTTTACAGAATTAAAAACTAAGGCTTAGAAAGCTCAATGACTTCCAAAGGTCACAATGATTAGGTATTTCTTGCTGGGTCTGTTTTATCAAACCCTCTAAGCTTCCCATCTATTTCTACTCGCTGCATTCAACACAGCTTTCATTTCCCAGTTGGCTTGTCTGTTCTAAATAGATGAATCCAGTCGATACGGTCAGTGTCAAATATCCCTCTGCTTTTCACCACTTTGTTTTCATGAAAAACCTACATTCGTACTTGCATTCACCAATCCAAAGAAACCTGCAGAAGACATTCCCTTTTATGAAAAAGTGTGAAAAGCAAAAGTGTTCAGCTTTGTTTTTCAGGGAGCCATTACGGAGGCATCCCCCCCCCCCCCACACACACACCCAGCAGTGGCCTGGCCATGCTCCTTCTCCAGGGAACTGCGCTGTACAGGTATTGTTTACTCTGTGACTATTGATTGTGTATTTACCATCTCTTTCCTGCTTTGACTACATATTAGTGTTACTTGGGTTTTGTGACTTATTTGGTATGATTTGATATTTGTTTTTGGCTGTGGGGAAGCTTGTTTTTCCTGTGTAAGGTCATGGTAATTGCATCTCTGTTTCATGTCACTTTGATTTATGGAACGTTTCATAAGAATCATTTGCTTTTAGGTGGCAAGGAAACCATTTACCTACAGAAGAATTATGAAGATAAAACATATAGTATATGCATGCATACTTTTGCTAAAAAACTATGAATTTATAGATAGTCAGGAGTATATCCAATGTGATGAAAGATGCTTTGAATGGTGCTTAATTTAAATGCCCAACTCTTTCCTAGGAAGCATACATATCTGAGGGTGTTTGAAAGACATAAGCTTACCACCCAGTAATAGTAGTTCATGAACCAGGCTGTTCATGTACCAAATTAACATGCACTCCTTGAACTTTGGTGCTTGATTTCATGATCAAAAATCCAAGATTAAAATCTCTTCAGACAGAAAAACAAAGAACAAATCTGACTTCTCAAGTTGCAGGTTGACAGTCTTAGACAAAAATGACATTCCAGGAGGCAGCCTTATATATATTTTATCAGAATTTGCAGTTACACACAGTTCACTGCTTCTTTCTGACCACTGAATTTTAAAACAGAGATGAGCTTGGATAGCCAGTAGACTTTCACAGTGCACTTATGCATTCAGACTTTCATAAGAACCCTCCCTGCCATCCCCAGCCCCCTCCCTCCCCCAGGTTAGCCAAGAGTGGGAGTAGGGTGCCAATCCACTGAGCTTCTTGTCTGAATTTCTGATTTCTTGTTCACTTTTTTGTTTGTGGGTCAAGACAAGGGTAGGAGAGGGCCCAGGAGAGGGAAGAAGAAGAAAGAAACTGGTCTTTTTCCTGGAAGGGGAAATCTCTGCTGTTTTCCACCTGTGCCCCTTGCCCTCAGGCAGTTTCTGAGTCATGGTGACCCCGTGTAGGTTGTGTACCAGAGGGTTTTCAATGTGGTTGTTGTCATTTTTCTTTCCACAATTAGGTTGCCAGGCCTTTTCCTGAGGCAACTGTGACTCAAACATCCAACCTCTCTGTTAGCAACCAAGAGAGTTACCCATTTGCGCCTCCCAGGAACTCCATCCAAAATATTCAGAACTCTATTTTACAGGATTCAGACAGTATCATAGGTAGAATATTTTTAAATGTGAGGGAATGATTATCTTTACCATTTGGGGGAAAATGTGTGAGAGTATCATTTTCACGTGGAATCCAAAGCCCTAGACAAACTGACTTGCGGGAGAGAGCGCTGATGGGAATCGCTCCAGAGAACCAGACAAGTAGGTAGGTGGGTGGCAGTAAGTTAGGCTGGCACGGTTCAGCTAATATTAGTCATCTTTCTGATTCAGAGGGGCTCAAAACTGTAACCGTCCATCTGCCCTGAGGTGGAGCAGGTAGGTTTACAGGAAGATTCTTTAAGTCGTTTATCCATCCACTTTCCAAATCTTTACTGAGCACCTATCCTTAGATCCCACCCTGGGGACACAGGCTGAGGGAGGGTCTCCACCCTCGCCCTTCAGGAGGGTTTAATTGTAAACAAATACATCCACAAGCCCTGTGACAAGCACAAAAACAGACGTTTAGATCAGGTTTGCTAAGCGCATCACAAAGGGGAAAACTTTGTGTGTGGCAAAGTCTACTGGTTCAAGAGAGAATCCTTCTAAGGCCTGGGGTCTGGCTAGATTGTCTGGTAAGCAGCAGCAGTAGGGGGTGGCACTCATGCTACTGAGGAAACCCCCAGGCCAGCTGAAACAGCTTGGGCAGAGTTGTAGAGGAGTGAAAGGGCCCCAGCATCGCCTTCACACCCTTTGTCTCCCGAAGAGGAGGCGCAAAGGGGAGAACATCAGTTGGTCCCGCCACTAGGGTATGTCTAAGGATTTTGGGGAATGTAAATCCTAGCACGGTGAGTTGCAAGGCAGGAAGGATCTAGTCTGGGGAGATTTTTAAGAGTTTAAATTGGAGCTGCAGTGCTTCTGAAAAGGCCTCCCCTCCCACCCCACCCTGTGGCTGTGGTTTCTAGGGCCACCAGGGCTTAATTGTACTCTTGTGGGCATTTGACCCTCAGATCGCCTGCTTTCTCTCTGCCCCATGGCTGGCCCAGTGCACACGTCGGTGCGCACAGCCCTTTGGAGGCCATGAGAGGTTTTCGAACTTAGCAAACACTGCCAGCCTTTCCATCTCTCCAGCTCTCCGGCATGGGGTACCACCTGAGAGCCGAGCTGGGGGCAACAAACTGCTGTTCTCTGGCAGGCAGGTCAGCTACACCACCCACCCCAGGACCAGAGGCAGTCTGGCTCACCTGCTCAGCAGCCTGCTCCGGGGGAGGGCACATTCTTATTTAAAATCCGCCCTTTTTTGTTTTTAACACCAGCACTTTCCCTATTACAAGTTCTGAACTTAGGGACAGCTCCTACTTGTTCTTTACTGTTAGATCAATTTGCCTTCACTTTGAGATGATTGAACCAACTGCGAACACAAATACCCAACCCTCGGACTAATAGGCACCGGGCAGGACAGAGTAGGACGCCCAACGGGGCTTCCAAGACCCTGTGGACAGCTGCACAGCCCCCAGGAGGGGCGGGGTTCCAACCTCCGGGGTTTGGTCGGCAGCCCAGCTCTGAATCTGAACCAAGGCATCACCCTGGCTCCTTAATTCCTCCTCGAAACAAATTCTGTATTCGGTTTACCTTCGCCGGCTCCAGGTGCACCGGTTAAATGACTCGACAAGGCGTCAATCCTTCTTTCACTGAAGTGAGGTTCATCAAGAACCCTGTCCACCTGTTCCACTCACCTACACATCGACTCCTTGACTTAGAGACCCGCATCTGCTGCAGAAGCGGGGGACTGCCTTGTGCGCCCCGGGATTGGGAGCAGTTTATTGATCAGTAAGACGGACAGGCTGGCGTTGGGAGCGGCCTCCAGGCCCAGGCGTCCCAGCGTTGTTCCCAGGGCGCTGGAGCGTCAAGGTGGGTGCGTGTGTGGCAGGTCACCCCACAGAGTGCCAGCCAGTACCCCTGGAAAGACCTAGACCTTCCTCCAGGGAACTGTGGGGCCCACTCGGGCTTCTCCTGAGGATCAACATTGGTCGCCCCAGAACCCTCCGTTCCTTCAACCCTGCACCGCCCCCCACCCTCCCTCCCCGCAGACCCCCAAAGGCCCCCCGGGGACACTGACCCCCCCCCCCTTCTCCCCTGGCCGCCGCCCAGCCCCCAGGCAAACCTATTAGCCTTTCAGGCCAACAAAACCACGCGGCCCCGGCGCATTGTCCCGCGGAGGGCCGGGCCGCTGTCATTAGTCCTGATTACGCTGAGCCGCCTGACAGCTCGGGGCGCTCGCCAGAGCCCAGCCCGACCCCCGCGCGCCGCACAATGCCGGCGGAAGCCCGCGGCGCCCGGCCGGTCCCCGTCGCGTCCAGTCCGGGTCCCTGCTGAATAGCGCCGGAGCCGCCGCCGCTCCTCCCCATTCACAGGCGCCTGGGACACACTGGGTGCACCCCCTCACTCCCCGCGCTTTTTGTTAAAATTAGGGAGCGAGAACAGGGTCAAGGAAGACTTGGCTGGAGCTCTGTGCCGGTCATTTGTTTAATGTAAACAAAGAGCAAGCCCCCCCCTCAACCCCCTCCCTCTCTAATTTTTATAAACAAACAGGGGAGCAGGGAAGGGTGGGGGGCTGGGTGGGCCGCCAGTGTTGAGACCAGAGGCGCTGTGGGGTTGAACCTTCTCATTGATCAGTTCCTCTAAAATATAAACATGCAGCTTATTTCCACTCCATCGGGGTAATTGATTTTTTTTTTTTTGAGAGAGAGTCTGGCAAGAGAGGATTACAAGAAAAGAAAAGAAATGAACGACACGGAAATCTCTCCAAATTCAGATCACTTCCATCTGGATTTTTTTTTTTTTTGTAAACACCTCTTTTCTAGAGTAAAACTGATGTGGGAGAAGCATAAAAGAAAATATTTATAGAATGCCAATGCAAACAAAAATAATTTGTCCAGTGAAAATCTAAACCAGTTTCCAACATGTGGTGGTCTTCCAAAGAGTCCCAACGCGCAGGGTTTAAAGTTCTTTCTGTGAAGTGTAAGATCCAGAGTTGGAATGAAGGCTGCTAACCAAAGGTTCATTTTGGGGACTCGCCAGCTGCTATAGGTGGGAGAAAGAGGTGGCATTGGGCTCTCTAAAGATTTCCAGTTTGGGAAACCCTTTGGAGCGGCTCTACTCAGTCCTATGGGGTTTCTACCAGTCCAAATGGACCGCACCACAGCACTGGTGTTTTATTTGGTGTTGGGTGGTCAGCAAAGAACTAATCATTTACAAAGACAATGAGATGCTTTCAGGCTGCAGAAACACTTTTAAAAAATAGTAAATAATGTGTCCCCTTAAGATTCTATGGTGACATTGATTAAATTCTGATGATAAAATAGCTACTTTAAAATGTAATCCTTGGACAGCATACTAATTAAAGCAAATGATAGCGTTTAAAGGCTTTTACTGAAGCAGGGAGGGGAAACCCACGATTTAGCCTTCTAGTTTCCTTCTTATTACCAAGCAATTAAACATCATCTAAAAAAGGATTTTTTTTGTATAGAGAAATTTAGTTGCTAGCCATGTTGCCCTATTTTCTTGAGACCGCAGAGTGGATATGTCCTTCTGTTTCCGACAAGGTCTGAACTGGTGAATGGGGCGGGGGTTTTAGAAACCTATTTCATGATCCTATTTCCCTTTCCTCTTGGACCTGGAAGCATCAGCTTAAGATACACTATTTGTCAACTGACTTGTCCAATTGCTGGTTTCAGAGAGCTCTATAGCTAGGCTGTTGATGGGGGCCCTGAGCTGGTGCCTAGAGTACATACTTTAAGGATGCTTCTTACAGGATCATGCAAGAACAAAGTCAGCATAGATCCTTACGTTATGCACACTAGGTACGGCCGGCCTTTGCCTTACCATCTACCTTGCCATTTGACTGCTTTCCTCACCTTAGCCCTGTCCTTGCCCTTGGGCATTCCAGGAATAACCCAGGGGTTCTAGTAAGCAAATTAAGAGTCTCGAAGTTCTACCACCTTAGACTTTCTCGGGACTCCTAAAAGGGCATTTACTTGTTTTAGTGATCAGCACCAACTTGACATACTCACTTGGCCTTATGCAGATTAGAGCTCTTGGGCAAGAAAGAAGAGGTTTGATTTTGAACAAGTCTCAGATTGTATCCCCAATGAGATAAAGTGGTTTAGAAACAAAAAAATCAATCCTTAGTTCATGCCCGTGATCTCTACTGAATAACTTGCTGCGTGATTGTTTTTTGTCTTCCATGATGTCATTTATTTTTATTACGTTTGCCCTTGGGCGTTTTTTGCCTAAAAAAGTTAACATACTTCCGATTCAAATAGCATCTTCTAAGGCAAGACAGACAAATGCAAGGAGATCATTTGGTGGTGGTGGTGCGGGGATGTGAGAGGTTAAGTGATTTAAAGATCAATGTCAAATGTTATAATATGCAATCCTTTCCACTAGGAAATAGCTCTCTGGAGAGCTGTAAGTTTAATCAAAGCCCAACCAGTCAAGGCAAAATATGCCCACTGTGGCATGCGTATGAGCCTGACTGTCCACTGCTTTTGTCTCAGTGAGGTCCTTGAAGGGGACACACAGCCATTCTCATCCCAAGCCAGTAGAGTCTTGCATTTTTATCATGCAAGAGTCTTGCCTTTTATCATTTTTATCATTCTTTGAGTACTGGGGTTTCACTTCCAAAGTTGTTCTTTCTGAATACCACACAAAAGTGTCACGTGGATAAGTCATATAGTTACCTGTGCTAGGGACCCTTTGGGGGAGCTGCCTTACAAAGTATGCTCCCCTGGCCAATTTCTAGGTTTAAATACACATGCACACATATGGGAGTGTCTGTTTACATATATGTATATATATATGATTTACATATATATATAAACAATATATGTAATTGTTCGTTGCTGCGGAGTGGCGTGTGGCCCTGTGTACAGA
Source organism: Tenrec ecaudatus (assembly GCF_050624435.1). Classification (NCBI taxonomy): domain Eukaryota; kingdom Metazoa; phylum Chordata; class Mammalia; order Afrosoricida; family Tenrecidae; genus Tenrec; species Tenrec ecaudatus. The sequence continues at coordinate 44,614,461 of NC_134543.1, forward strand.
ATCCATCTGCTCCCCGGGATTGTCAAGGCGGCGATCTTCAGCGGAGCCTCATCCATACTATTCGAGTCACCCAGGGATGGACCGGAGAGGCAGAGATAGCGTTAGGGACATAAATACACCTGGGAAAGGGTGTAGATCTGCCTAAGAAGAGACCGGGAGATGTCAGAAAAGGCCACAAGTATAGAAAGGACCCCCGTGCAACCGTTTCATTTCACAAGGCTCCTGGCCCAGCAGGAATGTGAAAGCAGCTCCCTTGAGTAAGAACAGTCGCTCGCTCACCAGTTTGCTTTATTATTTTGCTGCTACACACACACACACACACACACACACACACACACACACACACACACACACACACACACACACATCCACACAAACCCATTTGTGCCACAAAGCGCATTAGGAGCCGCAAGTTCCCCCAAGCTATTGAGAAACCTACCCAGGGGTCCCTTAAATAAGTAAATAAACAACATATATATGCTTTGTTAAAAAAAACAAAAAGCAAAAACCACAAACCTTTAAAGCAAAAGTTATACATAGATAACAGCGTCCTTTCGACGTGACATGCCCACGGGACTCGGAGGGCAGACGTTCCGCGTGCGGTTCAGATTCCAGCGGCAGCAAGGTCTTTCGAAAAAGAGAAGCCGGGAGGACCAGGCGCGGGCTTGGGCCTCCCTTCCCGGCCCGCGCGGGCGGTCGCTGTGCGAGGGCGGCTGTGGAGCCCGATTCTACTGGTTCCTCTGGCTGCTTGGCTTCCACGGGGGCTGGGTTTGCACGGATTGTCGTCCTCCTTCAGGTTGTTGGTCGCCTTTTTACACCGGATTCCGTTTCTGAGCCGCCAAGCAGGCGGCTCAGATGTCGCATTCGCTGTCGCTGGACGTGATGGAGATAGCCGAGGTGGCCGCCTTACTTGACAAACTAGCGGCGGGGCTGACCGCGGCCCCCAGCATCTCGGGCGTGCCCGCCTCCTCCGCCCGCAGCGCCCGGCCAGAGCCCAGAGGGAGCCCCTGCTGCTGGAGCCTGCGAGCAAGGAAAGGGAGACGGATCACAGGGGCGCCCCGCTCCAGCCGTGCCCACCCTGCTGCGGCGCCCATCGCCTTCGCTCTGGGCGGTGGAGGCCTGAAGGAGCCTGCGGCCGCCGCTCCGTGTTGCTCAGCCCTGCTCGGGCTTTTTGTCGGCGTTCCACCTCCCCAACACACCCTGTCTTTGGGATGCTGCGATCGAAGGGGTTCCCCAGCTGTTGCCTATTTTTTGGTGGTGGTGGTGGGGGGCGGGGGCTTATAGGCCTATCAGAAAATAGCAATGTCTGGACCACAAAGGGAGGATTAGCCTTCGGGACTGGAGTCGCCCTGCCCGGGACGCCAGAGTGAGGACCTCGGGGCGGAGCGGGCCCAATTGCAGGCACAAACGACCGCTGGAGCAACGCAAGGGAAGTCTGGGTCTGGAAGACTAGCCTGGGTTCTTGACCAAAAAATGTCCGGGCTAATCGCGATGTACACGCTAGGAAGTGGAAATCCGAACCCGAGTACCCGTCTTTTGCTGTTTGGCCACGGGAGGGACCAAGCTGGGGAAGAGAAAACTCCTCTTCTGACCTCCTTTTAGAAACTGCAGTCTCCCGAAAACTGTTTTCGAAGCATTTGAGTAGGATGCACCTGGGCTTTTTAAATAACAATTAACACTAAACCGCCATTGTTTAAAAGCCAGGCTTCGGCTCATAGCAGGAGCCTCCGCCCAGGCTGAAACAATTTGCTTTAAGCCTGTCAGTCCCTCATTGTTGTGGGGGTTTAATTTTTTCTTTTCTCTTTCAATGCAGCCCTGGTTTGGTGACCCAGACCCACTGCTGCAGCGACCTCGAGGCGCCAGGGCGGGAGAGGGTTGTGCACCAAGACTCTGCAGCGAGGCTCCCCCAGACCCCTCACCCATCCACCCTGGGGGCTAGAAAGCTGGGGTCTGGCTCCCTCCAACCACTGCTGGCTCTGAGGCGTCCCCAGGCAGGTGAAGGGGCCCAGGTGCTGCCGCTCGCCCCCTCCGGGCCACGTAGCGAGGCTGCTAGGTACACACCTGTTCTTGGCTGCCGCCGCCCTGTCCCTCTGTCGGCGGTTCTTGAACCAGTTGCCCACCTGCGTCGGGGTCAGTCCGGTTGCCTGGGCGAGCTCACGCTTTTTGCTGGGGTTGGGGTACGGGTCTTGCAGGTACCACTCCCGAAGCAGGTGTCGCGTGCGCTCCTTGAAGCAGTGTGTCTTCTGCTCGCCATCCCAAATGGTGCGCGGCAGCGGGAACTTCTTCCGCACCCGGTACTTGTCCACCGGCCCCAGGGGCCGTCCGCGCAGCTTCTCGGCCTCCTGGTAGTGCGCTTCCAGCCACAGTGCCTGGAGCTTGGCGTGCGACTCCTTGGTGAATTTATGATTCTCTAGGATGTGGTAGAGCTCGCGGTAGTTGCCACCGTGAAAGGCCACGATGGCCCGCGCGCGCAGCACCGACTCGTTCTTGTTGAGGGCCTCGCAGGCGGCCGGGGCCACGGGCAGCGACCAGAGGAAGCGACCCAGGCGCTCCACGTCTCCGCTCTCCTCCAGGGTTTCGCATACCCCGGCCACTTGCTGGGGGCTGAAGTTCAAGATGGGCAGCTGGAACATCGAGGCGGCGGCGGCGGCGGCGCTGGGCACTGCGCGAGACGCGCAGCAGATGCCCGCGGGCCCGGCCGGGTGCGCCAGGCTCTCCTGCGTGCGGCGGCTTGGGGGCACAAGGAGGGGCACGCAGGGAGGTGTCGCCTCCGCGGGTCGCGTTCGGCTGGGTTTAGCTCCCGCGGACCGGCGCCGCTATTGGGGTGGGCGGATTGGCGACACGGGCGCCATGGAGACCCCTTGTCAGTCACAGGCCGGCTCTGCCAATCAAGACGTTGGCTAGCTAGTCCGGGCCGTTTCAGCACCTCCCCACGCTTGACAGCGCCCACCGCTCGGCCTCCGAATGGTGTGGGAAACCGCCGAGAGCAGCAGCGTTTCACTCCCCCACTCCACCCACCACACACCTTTTCTGTTCCCCTGAAGAGGCGGATGCTTCAGGATTCCACTTGGGGACGAGTCATTGCTTTGGTCGAGGGGGTTCCAGAGAACAAAGAGGCCTGGGCCAAATGGAAATCCTCCAGGAATTTCCAACTTTAGTTGTCAAAGAAGCAGCGCTCGGACTGGAGAGGGCCAGGAAGTGGAGAGGGTGAATCACCCCATTCTTCCCCAAACACCCATCCCTGCTTGCTTCCCCGTTCCCCGGTTTTCCAGCTGCCAAAGCAGCCGAATGGGAAGTGAATCTGGAGCAGAAAGAGCGGGACCAGGGAGCTGTAGAAGAGGTCAGTTTGGAACAACCCCCCACCCCCTTCCTTACAAAGCCTCCTGAAAACATTTAAAACTCTGAGCAAGGCTAGGCTCACATCTGTTAATCCAGGTGCTGACCATGAAGCCAAGATCTTGAATCAAAGGGGGGCTATAGGAATGCGTCGCCTAAATAAAACGTAAACTTTGCAGCTCCATCTTCCCACCCCCTCCCACAGTTAAATGGACTCCAACAAATGTGCGCCCAGAGTGAGAAGTCATTGGCTGGTCAGGACAGCAACTTAAAAGCTTATTTCAAAGGTCTTTAAAAAAACATATTGATTTGTTCCTCTCCTTGCCGACTACTCTGTGTTAGAATAGGTGTTTCAATATATAATTCCCTGAGCTGAGGAAAGGAACTCTAACCTTGGCCTTTTAGCCTAAATGCTAGTCAATCAAAGTCACATAAAGAAAGAGGGAGCGGGCACAATATGGGGACCTAGAAAGCGCTTCCTCTGAGCAGTGACCCCTCAGCAGAGGGGAGGGCCTCCTGGAAGGGGCTACTTCTGCCTTCCAGCCATCAGCTTGAACTGACAACTTTTATTGATTCCCAATTGACATCCAGGTCACACCGTTTTTTCCCCTGAAGCTTTAGCAAAAAACCCCCCCAAAAAAACAAAAAACCACCCAACTGTATCATCCGGGCATTTGGTAACATGTAGCTACTCTGAATAAGCAGGACAGGGGATACAACGAAAAAGCCAGGAAACCTGGGAGGCCCAGGTCAAACGGGAAGGTTCATGGGCAAACCGGATTGGGAAGGTTTATCTTTTCTTTAGTATCAAACACAATTTGTCCAGGGCTCTCCCAGATCTGGTAAATCAGAAGGCAGATAGATAGCACAGATGGTTGGAGGTGTCGGGTCAGATCATACTACGCCCGAGTGCCGGGCAAGGCTCGCTCTGACTTAAAACCTTGATATTATTTTCACAGTTCAATGAGGGGGAGGGGTGGAAGAAAAGAGGGGGAAGGAACATACAACAACAAAAAACACCAACCTCATTCCAGTGAGGTGGCCTTCGGCCCCAACGGAGAGGTTTTCTTTTCTAAGCTCATTTTCTTGAAATGTGACAGGGCAGGGGCAAGCTAAGGGGGCCATGAAGCTAAGGACAAAGCACAAACCTCCTCACTAGGTTGTGATGACTTCCAAATCAGCGGGAAGGAGAAAATCCAGGCAGTTGTGGGGAGAGGAGTAGGGTTGAAGGGGCTCTGGGGGAGGCAGGGCTTTGTCCTCAGCAAGCACCCCTGTTCAGGCATCAAGAGTGGGGACACAGGAGTACAGTCCATTCACAGACCTTTGCCTCAATTTTTAGAAGTGTCTTATTTCCCCCTCCAGGTTGTCTCCCCTCCAGGTTATCCCTGGAAGACACTTTCAGGGGGTCTTCCACTGGGGAAGAGGCCACAAGTAGAGGAGCCCTGGGTCTCCCCACCCCCACAGAAGTCCCAGGGTTGGCTGTATCCCCAGCCAACAGCGCCTTGCTCACACCCTTTGAAAAACAGCGGATGTGGGAGGGAGAAGTGACTTCTAACCAGGGCATTTTCTAAGGAATGGGAATACTTACCATTTAGTCCATTTCTTGGACAATATATTCTGTTCTCATTGAAGATTAGAGAGACTGCTTTAGCGTCTGCTTGTCCAGCACAAGCTTGGCAGAGACAGGCACCCTGGCACCGGGCAAGGGCAGTGGCCAGCCGAGCTGAGCCTGGCCGGATGCGGCATAGGGTGCCAGTGAGGAGCCCTGAAAGGCACCCAGAGGCACGGCGCTGGGGCTGCAGATGTGATGGCGTCTGCTGGGACCACTTTGAGTCACGTTTCTGGTGGGAAAGGACCATAGGAGCAGGGACGGGCTCACACCCTGGGGGAAGGGTCCTGCCTTACAAAGCCCCTACTGAGGAGTAATCAAGGAGCCCCAGCTCACCTTAATAAAAGCGCACTACTCCTGGGGAGTCTCAGGCAAAAGGGTTGCTGTATGGGTTGGCTACTATTAGTTTTACGAAAGGGTAGTTTTTGGGTTTGTTTAACTGAGTTTGGGGCTTTGCACCAACCCTGGGACTACGCCCATGATCTCATCTCTCCTCTCCTCTCCTCTCCTCTCCCTCTCTCTCTCACCTCATATTACTCCAGCTTTTTGACTGAGAAACCTCAACCACACCTGTCCCCCAAAGCCACTAGCCGACTTGGGCACTTAAGGTCTTGGGCCATTGCTTAGTTATCACTGGGAATCCACCGACATCTAGCCTGCTTTCTGAGGTTAGAAGTTTGCTTTTTGGGGATGTATGGAGCAAACAATGAGATGGAAGATGATGCCCTCAGGCACATTCCGTGTCTTTTCCATCTGGTTCTGGATTTAGGCAGAGTCCACGCAGAGATGTTTGGTTCCAAGGAGAACCCTTCAGAGTTCAGCCTGCCACTTCTCACACAGAGATAGTGTCCAGGCTGTCTTTCCTCTGCTTCCGTTCTTTCGGATTGAGCAGTGGAAGGACCTGTGAAGCCCTGCTTACAGCCTGCTGACCACCAGGTCCGAGGAGGCCCGAGCTGGGAGGTCAATATATTTTTACCTTTGGATTCCCATCGCAGTCTTGTCTTTCTCTCGCTATCTTCTCTTAGTTTTTCTTTGACTTTCTATTTTTCTTTGACTTTGACCGCCTCTCCCCAATTTCACCCAATTTCAGAGATGATCATCAGAGGTCCTAATAATGTCGTGATCAAATGCATCTGAATCACCTAATAAAGACGTCTGTGCTCTCGATTAACTGAGCATCTCGGAGTAGCAGACAATTAGGACCCAGTCTTTTGTGTTGGTCAATTTTGACTTTTGAGGGAAGAGATTTAGGGTTCCTTTTCATGTCTATCACAGTGTGTGTTGCCATGAGAGCAGATTTTAAACCAAAAAAGGAAACCACAACTCTTAATATTTTTAAGTGCAAAACATTCTAGAAAAAGTTAGCCATGCTATTTCACAGCCTTCAGTATTACCATCTGCAAGTGTCACTCTCCAAACATTTGCCATTCTGGATTCCAGGTGCCACATCAGCATAAACATTAATGTATACTTGTTTATGTACTCCAGGGGCTCCACCTTCAGCTCTGGAATGAATTCAATATCCTATTGCCTTTTTGATACACTCTCCTATAAATTCTCAAAGCAGACTGCTCTGTTTCACAAATTCCTCCCCTGCCAAGAGGTACCCAGTAACAAAGAACAGAGAAGCAGCTTCTTTGTAAACTTCAGAGAACAGCCACCATTTGAGAAATGTTTTGCAGGTTCCTAGCACTGTCAAATTAAATGGACAAAAATATGACAATAGGTTAATCTAAGTTTAAGAGATTAGGATTTTTTTGTTAGTTGCATATTTATTCACCAGATAATTGTTAAAATTTTTTAAAAATGATTCAGAATGATTTGTGTTTTGAAGTGTAGGAGATTTTAATAAGTGAAGAGGGGTGGGATTCTCAGTTGAAAACAATGGTAAATTAGCCGTCATGCTTTTCAGTTTGTTTGCTAGGTAGACTAGGCAACTCTATTTTGATCTCTCATTTGTGGTTGCTTCAGGGCATTTGGGTGGAAAAAAAACTTGTATATAAGCCAAAGAGCATGTTACAATTTACATTTCAGTAAAGCTGTGGTCTTAAATTAAATTTTTTTCTATTCTTGTCTGCTTCTTTAGGGCAAACTTAAATGTGCAGTTACCCACACCACGGTATTGCTTGCTTACTGTTGTGCATCAGTGGATTTTTATCTGCAGGATTAATGCTTTGAAACATAACCAGCATGTCAGTAATGAAACATTAGTTGAGTGCTTGAAAGAATGATCAATTCATAGTTCTCTACTGGAACATTATTATTTATGTACTTGCCAACAAGTTATTTTTGGCCATTCTCAAAGTGAAGAACAAAGTATCTTTCTGATGTACATAGAAATCCTAAATTGCAACAAAGTGAAAGAATAGAAATTCATATAATAGAATAAGAAATGTGAATATCTTATTCACCTTAAATTGTGAGGATTTCACATATGTATTAATTGTACATACTTTATGTAATTAAAAGGTGCCTTGGGGACCTAGCAGGTTGCATTTTGGGCTGCTAACCACAAGGCCAGCAGTTCAAAACTACCTTTCTCTATCCCTAAAGATGAACAGCCTGTGAAACTCATGGGGCTGTTCTCCTCTGGCCTGTCAGGTCGCTACAAGTCTGAGCAAACTCGATGGTAATGTGAGGATGTTCATAAGTCAGACTTCCCATTCAAGTATTGCTTTACTCATTAAAGAATTGATTCCTAGCTGGGGTCAGTTTTGTACCGCCCATCCCCTTGAGTGATCTTTGACAGTCTCTGAGACCTGTTTGGTTGTGAGAGCTGGCATTTTGTAAGGGAGGCCTGAGATGCTGCTGAATCTTTTTAAATGAACACAACAAAATACTAATAAGACCCACACATATGAAACTTGCTCAAAGTCTACTTCTTCTGAGGTTGAAATACTTTCAAAGGACTTAATGCACTTGTCATTTACCTTAGACTTACAAAGATGAGGCTTTCTAAAAAAAATGTTATAGTCTCAAGCACTGCCAAGTGCAGTCTGTCCTGTCCGGCTGACTCACTGTGAGTTGGGATGGATGGACTCGAGGGCAGCGAGTTGAGTGAGGACCCCCATGTAAAACTTTCCCAGTGAACCTTCCACAACGTTGGAACACTGATGTTTTCTATAAATGGTAAACCTACCCCAATACCTATGATAAAAGTAGAGTTTTGTTTCTATCATGGTGGAATTTATATTTTTGGAGTAACTGGTGGGACAGAAAACATCGAAAGTTATTGCCAAATGAGCAAAATATGAAGAGCAAAGAGATTAAAAAATATCTATATTATATAACAAGGGGCCGAGATCAGTTTAAAACACAAATTCACACCTCTAACAATTATATACCTCATTACCTTGTTTTCTCCACACAGGAAGATGGCTTAATTCCAGTTCCAACTGAGGACAAGGGCTCTGAACTATATGAAATAATTTATGGGTGCCTACCATGTCCTGTTTCCTCAATTTGGTGCTCAAGGACCTCAAAAAGATGTGAACTATTTCAACTATTCTGTATCTCGCCAGGTGGTATGCCTTTGCAAGCCCCTGACTCTCAGCCATGGCTGTGGGGCTTTCCTTGTCTTCTTAGGGGAACTGTTGGACTGTGAGCCTATTGAAGACCCTTTCCTGAATCAGCGCACTGTATACCAGCAGGGAAATGAAACAGAAGCTAGCCTCTGGGGAGAAGAGATTGGATTTGAGGTGGTGTCTACTAAGGACTCAGTTTATGGAAAAAAGCTCTGAACTCCTTTGTCAAGTCTTTCAAAAGAATCACGGTGATGCCCACTAGTGTTTCTATAATTAACAAGCTGTCAACATTGCTATTACTGACCACAAAAGTCTATTACAGACCTCAGAATTGTGATAAATGTTTCTTTAGGTTTGAAATGTTAGCCTTTATCTTCTTTTCAGCCTAAGGACAATTTTTGAAACCAATTTTGTTTCAATCATTTTGGATCAGTTGTGTGGTAATTTTGGAAGTGCAGATGCTCTGTGCCCACCTATTGAAATAAAGATTTTTAAATGGAAACACAGAGAGGAGACGGCTTAAGCCTCAGTGGGGACCAGCTGCAAAGCTCTGCCAGGGAATTATATAGATAGACAGTGGGAGTAAATTTACTCCCCCAAATAATAATAAAGAAATATGTGTATGTCTGTTTTAACAGTTCATCCCTGCCCCCTCCTCAGTTCCTTTATCTCATCTTTTTTTCTTTATCTGTATTTTAGTTATTATTATTTTCTTTTGGCGCCTAGATTTGGTGAAATTAATGAAGGGACTAGGTATTAATATTTGGGGCTGCATTAATTTTAAGTAGTTTAATACATACTCTTAATTTAGTAACATTTTCCTACCCCTTTCATCTTCTTTCTGCTTGTTTACCCTTTTATCCTTGAGGTTATCAGTGCTCTTCATTGTCTCTGAAAATTGTCTGTTTCCCCAGTGATTGAATTTCTCTGTATTATGATGATCTGTATTTATGTTCTCACTTCTCTTTTCTGTTTGTTCCGGTGGTTCTCCACCTTCCTCATGCCGCAACCCTTTAATACAGTTCCTCATGTTGTGGTGACCCCCTCAATCATAAAATTATTTTCGTTGTTACTCCATCACTGTCATTTTGCTACTGTTATGAATTGGGCAACTTCTGTGAAAGGTTCATTCAACCCCCAAAGGGGTCACGACTCGCAGGTTGAGACCCGCTGGATGACTTGTCCCAAATGTTTTTCATTCTCTATTTCCAGGTACCTCCTCACTAGGCTAGCCCTGGTTGAAATGATGAGGTCCCCAAAGCTGAAGAGCTCACCCCTAAGAAGATGGCGTGGGTAAGGGGAGTGGCTGTCAAAGAAGAGAAGGGCAGTGTCATTACAGGGGTATTTTGGGAGAGTCATGCTTCTCAAGTTAAACTTAATGGAGGCAAAGAAACTGAACATAGTAAGGACTAGCGAATCAAGTAACGTTGGTTTAACGAATTGTACTAACTGAATGATTTGGGACCCCAGTTTCCTTATCTGTTAAAGAAAGTGTTACTTCTTTCATCGGATAGCTTTTCTCTTGTGGACAACCATGCCCTTCATCCATGAGTTAGATATTTATCTTAGTGACGTCTCACTTTCCATGTTGTCCTTGATCTCAGAATTCTGTGATGTTCTAATTAATTCTATTGAAATGTTCCAAGCAATGGATTACTTTGAAGTAGATTCTTCCCTAGTTTGGGGTCCGCAAGTGTTGCAGTAAGGTTAGAGCCGTCAGTAAGTAGCTTAAATAAAATGCTCATGTATTAGTTTCTTGTGGCTTCCATAACAAATACCACAGCTGGTGTCATGAAATGCGCTCCCAGGGCTGCATCAGTTTGTTGAAACATTTCAACTAGTCGCCAATCAATTCCTGAGAACGTGTTTTTCACAAAGACTTCCAGTGCATCTTGGCTTTTTCTTTACTTCACATCCTTGGTCTTGGATCATATGCTACTTCTTGAAATGGTTGAATGTCAACCAATTGTTTTCGGTTCGGTGACTCAGCAAGTTTCAGCATCTCGTGATAGTCACTGTGACCTTTCCTTTTTGATTCCTGTCCTGGTTTAAAAAAATAAGCTATAATTAATATATCATGCAACTCAATGGTTCAATCGTGTCAAGAATCTTCATTACAATCAACTTTAGGGCTCCCCCCTTCTTTTACACATTGATGTTGATACCCCACCCCCCCTGTATCCTATTGGACTGTAACATCTTGTATTGTGATATCCCTACAGACTCAATGTGCCTGTATTCTAAACTTTTAATATTCGCTGCTTTGTATCAGATTCAGGTCTCTATTCACTTTGTGTAGATATTGTGGATGGATCCTTCTTGGGGTCTTTCCTGTCTTTTCAATGTTCCTTTGCTTTCTTTGTGTCTGATGATCTTGGTATAATCCTACAACTTTTCTGGTTCTTTGGCCATTAGTGTCCAATGTATCAAATCTGTTCTTGAGATGATTTATAAATTCACTTTGTAGATACTCAAAGTCATATTTTGGCTATCATGGACTTGTATACCTTTTCTTCAGCTTCAACTTGAACTTGCATATGGGCAATTGGTCTGTTCCACAAATCCTAGGTTTTATTTTGACTGATGATATTGAGCTTCCCATTGTCGCTTCCTACAGGCAGTAAATTTGATACCTGTGTATTCTACCCGATGAAGTCTACTTGTATAGTTACTATTTATGCTGTTGAAAACAAGTATTTGCAATGAGGAATTCATTTATCTTATAAAATTCAGCTATGCAATCTCCAGCTTCATTTTTTTCATCACGGCCATATTTTTCAACTACTGATTCTTCTTCTGAACTCTGGAAGTAAAAAATTAACATGTTGCCAGGGCCATGCACTCTTTAGAGCAGCAGTTCTCACCCTGTGGGTTGCGACCCCTTTGGGGGTCGAATGACCCTTTCACAGGGGTCACCTGATTTATAACAGTAGCAAAATGACAGTTATGAAGTAGCAACAAAAATAATGTCATGGTTGGGGGGTCACCACAACATGAGGAACTGTATTAAAGGGTCACGGCATTAGGAAGGTGGAGACCCCTGCTTTAGAGCTTCTGCAGCGGTTGTCAACCTGGGGGTTGAACAACCCTTTCACAGAGGTCACCTGATTCATAACAGTAGCAAAAGTACAGTGATTAAGTAGCAACAAAATAATTTTATGGTTTAATACATAAGGAATTGTATTAAAGGGGCGTGACATTAGGAAGGTTCTAGGGGGAAATTGTTCTTTGCCTTTTAGCTCACGATGTCCAGGTGTTCCTTGGCTTATGCCAGCCTAACCCCAAATCCCTGTCTTCCCCCTCAGATGGCCATTTCCCCTCTGTCCCTGGCTGTCTTCTCTGAAAAGGACACACACCATATTCAAGAGTGAGTCATGGTGTTGGCAGAGCTGTGTTTCTTGAAAAAAACCTCTAGGGAAGAATCTATTTCTTGTTTCTTCCAGTATCTGATGGTTGTTTCTTTAGATTATCTTCTTATCTCTCTCTCTCTCTCTCTCTCTCTCTCTCTTTGAAAATTCCTTCTATTCTGTTTTGTAAGGATACATGCAATTGCATTTAGGGTCTATCCAGATAATCCAGGATAAATCCATGCTCTCAGAATCCTTACCTGAATTATGTCTTTTGCTCTAGAATGTAGTAACCACTCTTGCCACAGATGGTAATAGCAACATGTTCAGGAGATTAAGATGTAATTATCTTTGGAGCAGGTGAGAGAGCTTCCAACCTACCATGTTAATTTAATAACAAGTATATTAGTTTACTTTTGGGAAGTAAGTTGAGAGAATAGAACATTACAAGTAATCAATCTAGTAGTATGAAAATAATCTACTTTTAAAAAAAATCATAGATTTTCTCATCTAAGCATTACTTATTGTCAAGATTGGCAAAAGCCCAAATAAAACAGAATTTTCCCTAACTCTTAATTTTGTATGTAACATTGAGCCTTACTTTTAAAGCTTTGGGAATAGTATAGATATGAATAAAGTAGATTTATCTCATGGGATAAAAGCTACCTGGTGATGTAGTGATTACCCCATGGGCTGCAATCCTCAAGGTCAGCGGTTCGAAACCACCAGCTGCTCTGCCAGAGAAAGACGGGTTTCCACTCCCGTTGGAGTTAGAGTCTCAGAGACTCACAGGGGCAGTTCTATCCTGTCCTATAGGGTCACTACGAACCAGCATGGACTCGATGGCAGTGAGTGATCTCATAGGACAAGATATAAAAGAGAAGATTCCATCCCTTTTTTTTTTCTTCTAGAAGGTTTTTAATTTTGGCTTTTATTTATTAGTTTTTTTTTAAATCATCTTATTGGGGGCTTGTACAATTCTTATCACAATCCCTACATACATCCATTGTGTCAAGCACATATGTACATTTGTTGCCATCATTCTCAAAACATTTGTCTTCTACTTGAGCCCTTAATATCGGCTGCTCATTTTTCCCCTTCCCTCCCCACTCCCTCTTCTTCATGAACCCTTAATAATTCATAAATTATTATTTTGTCATATGTTACCCTGTCCATCCCTTTCTGTATACATTTATCCTACTAGACTATGGGAAAAATGAATTCTTTATGCTAAAGTACAATATTTTAAAAGGGATTTGTGTTTATTTATATTTCCTTCATACCAGTGAATTGAAATGGAAATCTTCTTACTTTCTGATGATAATATATAAAATATATAAAAAGTGATCTCTATTCTAATAGGACACATGTCCTCAGAAGTATTTTGTGGCAAGGAATTTACAAGAGTGATGATTTCTTCAGAAAATCTATTGCAATTAGTTATGTGTGCTTGGTAAAAATCCATCTCAGATAAGAGTATTTGATTTTACTTCATCTTTTCCGTTTTTATCAGAGGAGAAATAGTAATTAGTACAGCAGGTTATCATTGCATAGATAAGTTAATATACACATATATTTTATTGTTGTTGTATGCTGTCAAGTTGATTCTGGCTCATTATCCTGTAGGGCAGAGGAGAACTGCTCCATGGGGTTCCCGAGGCTGGAATCTTGACAGAAGCAGAATGCCACAGCTGTCTCACTGGAAGTCGTAGCATGCTCGTTAGCATGGCTCATCTTTTGGTTAGCAGGTGCTCATGACTGCACCACCAGGGCTCCTGGATATTGTATGGTTATTCATAAGAATATGCTGTTGGAAGCTGCAGTGGAGGTGGTTCTGACTCTGAGCAACCCCACAGGCTACAGACTGTGCCACTCTCCCAGTTGTTCAGCCTGAGTCCATCCTTGCAGCCACTGCATCGGTCCATCTCCTTGAGGATCTTCTCTTCTCCCTGGCCTTCCCGACGAGGACGCCTTTCCCAGGGACTAGTCTTTCCTGACAATATGTCCACAGCACGTCATGAAGTCTTACCCTTAGTTCTAAAGAGCATTTGGGTTGTGCTTCTCACAAACAGATTGGTTTGTTTCTCTGGCAGTCCACGGTACTTCAGTTTGCTTCACCCACCCCATAATTCAAACTCACCAGTTCTCCTGTCTTCCTTACCCATTGTTAAACGTTCACAGGCATGTGAGGTAGATTGACAATGTCATGTCTTGAATCAGGCACGCCTTAGTCTTTAAAGTGACATCTTGCTTTTCAACAATGTAAAGAGGTCCCCTTAGCAGAATTGCCCAATATAATATGTTGATTTCTTTTTTTTCATAACAATTTATTTTAGAATTAATAGGCATGAGAAAAGTGAATCGAATCCTCTACTTTGATACACCATACACAACGATATTTACTAAGTGACTTTTCTTCTATTTCTTTTTTTAAATCATTTTATAGGGGCTCATACAACTCTTATCACAATCCATATATATATCAATTAAGTAAAGCACTCTTATATATTCGTTGTCCTCATCATTCTCAAAATTCACCTTCCGCTTGGGTTCCTGGAATCAGCACATTTTCCTTTTTTCCCTTCCCCTCCCTCCCCACTCCTCCCTCTCTCTTGAGTCCCTTAATAATTTATAAATTATTATTTTATCTTATCTTACACTGCCCGGCGTCTCCCTTCACCCACTTTCCTGTTGTCTATCCCACAGAGAGGAGGTTATATGTAGATCCCTGAGATCGGTTCCCCCTATGTTGATTTCTTCATTGCTGCTTCCATGGGCGTTGATTGTGGATCCAAGGAAAAGGAAATCTTTGACAATTTGATTCTTTTCTACCTTTATCATGATATTGTCTTGCTTCGTTTTGTGAGAATTTGGTTTTCTTAACATGGAGTTGTATTCCACACTGAAGGCTGCAGTCCTTGATCTTCATCAGTAAATGTTTCAATTCCTCCTCACTTTCAGCACTGAGGTCAGTGTTACTAAACCTCTTCCAGCTCTGATGCTTTGTTCTTCTTCATGTATTCAAACTACTTAGATTATTTGCTCAGCATACATATTGAATAAGTATAGGAATAGGATACAACTCTTGGGCCCACCTTTCCTGATTTTAAGCCAAGCAATATTCCTTTAGCATGTTTGTGGGACTGCCTCTTCCATGTTCAGGGTCAATATGATCAACAATGAAGTGTTTTGGAATTCCCATCCTTCTCAATGTTATTCATAATTTGTTATGCTCCACACAGTTGAAAGCTCTTGCATAGTCAATAAAACATATCTTTCTGGTATACTCTGCTTTCCACCAAGATCTGTTATCCATGATATTCTTCATGTCATGTCTTCTTCTAAATCCAGGTTGAATTTCTGGCAGCTCCCTACACATATATTGCTATAAAAATTGTTAAATTATCATTAATAATAATATCATTGCTATTATATAGCTCTTGCTTATGTGGAAAACAACTAGATATTGAAAAAATGCATGTACCACAACTCACTAGCTTGATTCAAAAGCACACCCCGCAACTCTAATTCAGACAATTAACTTCTCTCCCCCACACCATTGTTTACCTGGTATATATATTATTTTTCCTAGGGAAGAGCACAAACAAGTACTCCATTCCCACAAATGATGCAGTCAAATTTCCCACATTTTGGGAAACCACAGGGGTCAGCACATCTGGAGTGCAATGGATGTGCAGGGGTTGCTCAGCGTATCCGGAGTGCAATGGTTTTCCTCGCCCTGGGAAAACCACCTTCCTGATCATGGTATCTCCGCTACCAGGTAAGTATATTTTTATATTCCATTTTCTAATTTTTGTTGGTCGAGTAAGTTCCAACACTCAATTTCTTCGCCTATTAATTTAACATGTGTACAGAAATTCCTGTTCCATTTATGGCATCTTTCCTTTCCATTTAAAATTTTATATTTATGACTTTAAAATTTATATTTATGACTCTATTATTATTTATAAACTCACTGCCATCAAGTCAATTCTGACTCATAACTGTATGGGGTAGAACTGCCCCCATGGGTTTCTAAGGCTTTAAATCTTTATGGGGGTAGAACATCTTATCTTTTCCCCAAGGAATAGCTGGTAGTTTTGAGCTACTGACCTTGTGATTAGAAGACCAATGGGTAATCCACTATGCCACCAGGCCTCCTATTATTTATAAAGATGACAGGGAATACTCCCTCTATCAAGATCCACTTTCACCCTCCCCCAAATAGGATTAAAATTTTAGATAATTTTTATTTCTTAAATTTCCTGCTCTTTATTTAAACAGTTTCTTATTGATGTTTAAGTTATTTAGTTTTTTAACCAGTTTCCTCTTGATGTTAGCTTAAGTTATTAATTCAAGTTTTTTGCTGTTATAAACAATGAGGTAAAGAACAGCTATATGTATTGTCACACACTTTCCCTTTTTCCCCTTAGAACTATTATATGGCAAATACGTGGGTCAAAAGACTTATGCTTTTCAAAATTTGATATGTTTCCAAATTGTCATCTAGAAGTTTTGTTTCTAAATAACCAATTCTTACACACGCAGACCTTTATTCTTTTTGTAAATAAATCTTTGCCAGGTTGGTGGTGGTAATTCCTCATTTAAAAATGGCATTCTTTCAATTATTAATAAATTTACATGTATTCTACATGTTGAGTGATCATATATATTTATCCTTTTTGATAATGTCCAAATTAATTAGGGATTAGTGATATCACAATGTGCAATGTTCCCATTTGGGTGTATGAAATGTTTCTCAATTATTCAAATGCTCTTCAATAAATTTAAAAGTTTTCTTTACATTGAAAATGCAGACATGAGAATTGAAAATGTGTCAGTATTGGAGGTTACTGTTGTAATAGCCGTAAGTCCTACACAATTCTATAGAATTTGAAGGCATTATTGTATTAAGATTAGTACAACAATTAACTTTCCCCATTGTTTAAAATGAATGAGAAAGTTTTCCCATTGAGTTCCCCTAAGTTGGTAGGTACAGATAATTGCAGTTGTAAGAGGGGTAGAAACTGTGGTTAGAGCTTGAAGAATGGTGTGGATAAGGGCTGTGATAATTGGCCTCTTCTCCTCCTCTCGACTCCTGTGAATGCAGAGGCTGAAGCCTGCAAAATACTACTTAATGAAGCAGAGTGATTAGCCTGGGAAGGTAAGTTCTCTTTAAGTGGGAAGTTTATGCTTACTCTGGACCCTAAAGTGATCTTAAAGCATTCAGCAATTTATTGGACTAAGGACTTAGAAATTTTTAATGATATGGCGAGGAAGACCCATGATTCTTCATTTTATAGGGAAAAATGCAACAGGAAAAACAAAATTGATACAAGAGATCATAGACCAAATATGAAAAAAAACTACACAGGCATGTTTATGATCAATTTGTAAGGCTGTACAAAGAAGGTTTAATTGTCTTTGACATTTGGAATTTTAGTCCAAGTAAGTTTTCGAGTGATATTAGTGTAGTGACACAAAATGGCAGCATCTCTATTTTCCTGTGTTTACATCCAACTTAGACTACCATTGCAAAGAATGAGAATTTCGGAATGCTTTGTTGTAATCATGCAGCACTTGTACATAGACCAAGTGGTCACTGTTTGAACATAATGAGGATATTGCATGGTTTAAAATTGGGAAAGGTATATATCAAGTTTATGTGGTTTCATCATACTTATTCAATCGGTATGCTGAACAAATCGGAGAAGATGGACATTATGAAGAAGAACACAGTATCAGGATTGAAGGAAGGCTTATGAACAGCCTGTAATATGTCGATGGTACAACCTTGCTTGAGGAAAGTAAAAAGGACCTGAAGCACTTACTGAAAAATATCAAAGACCACAGCCTTCACTATCGATTACAACTCAATGGTAAACAAACAAACAAGCCAAAACCCTCACAACTGAACCTATAGACAACTAGTGATAAACGGAGAAAAGATAGAAATTATCAAGGATTGAATTTTACTTTAATTCATAATGCTCATGGAAATATAGTCAAGAAATCAAATGACGTATGTGCTGGCTAAGTCTGCTGCTAAAACCTTCTTTACAGTCTTAAAGAGCAACGATATACTGCTTTGAGGACTAAGGAAGGCATTCTTGATCCAGGCTATGGTATATTTAATTGCCTCATATGCATGTGTGAAAACTGGCAAATGAATAAGTTCAAAGAATTGATGCATTTGAATTATGGTGTTGATGAAGAATACTTGAAATACCACGGATTGCTAGAACAAAGAAATTTACCTTTGAGGAAGTACACCCAGAATTGTCTTTGTACATGATATCAGGAGATTCCAGAATCTAGAAAAGGGCATTACGCTAGGCAAAGAAGAGGGTCAGTGAAAAAGAGAAAGAACTTTGATGAGATGCATGGACCAATGGGCTCCAAGTTAACAGTTGTGGGCATGGCTCCACACCAGACCATGTTTCCTTCTGGTGTCTTTAGGATCCCTTGAGTCAGAATTGACTCAACACCATCTGACAAGGTATACCAACCAAAACTCTTTTTTTTTCATTTGCTTAATATGATTTGTACATACTCAGAAGGAAAGCACTAACATTAGGATTCTTTTTTTAATAGGGAGAAATTACTTGGTACAATTTTCCTTCTTTCTTATCACCAACTCAGTGCTCAACTTGATCTTTAAAGAAATCATCATAATAAGCCCATGATCATCCTCTGTCTTTTGTTTTGTTTTTTTGGGTTTTTTAAAACATTTTATTAGGGACTCATATCACAATCCATACATACATCAATTATGTAAAGCACATCTGTACATTCTTTGCCCTCATCAGTTTCAAAGCATTTGCTCTCCACTTAAGCCCTTTGCATCAGGTCCTCTTTGTTTTCCTCACTGCCCCCTCTAAGATTAGGATTCTTATCAAGAAAGGATTGTACAAGTGTCAAACCACTACCCCTGATTTATTGACATAATGATTCAAGGGAGTGATGAAAGTGCCCAGTAACACTGATCTCCCCACTGGGAACCACATGACAAAATAAAGCAGAAGGTACTTTTATATTAATGTTAAAATGTAAAATTAGTAATGCATATTTGAAGACCCTGGCATACTTCGTGTCCTATGTCTTCCCACTGCTCTGTCTGCTATTCCTGTAAGAATATTGGTTTTAGTGGGTTCCTATCACTTCACTTCCTCTTCTATGACTTGTTTTCCTTGTAAGGATGGTTCTTAGATAAAGCAAAGGGGCATTTATCCCCTTGGCAGTGCTTGTGAATTAAATTGGGATTATAGTTAGACCAACAACTATATCCTCTATCCTAGTCCTTGTGGCTGAAGGGTGGGGGTGGGGGTGGTCAGGTGGGAGATCAACAAGGTGGGAGATTAGTAGGTGTAGGAGAGGTATTGAGCCTGATCTCATGAATCCTATAGTATAGTTAATGAGATAGATATTTAGATAATAATTATATAAATAATGTCTAACTGTTTTAAAGTCTATGAAGGGGAAGTACCCAAACAATGAGCATTTATAATGTATATGCTGAGCTGATACTTAAGTCAAGATTTGAAGAATGAATAGATTATAAATGAAGAAAGATAGAGCATTCTAGAATGAGTAGTCAGCAAAGGCAAGTTTCTTGTGATGGAAAAGAACATGGGAAGACCTTAACGATGTTGCATATAGCTAGAGTGATGAGAGAAAGGAAACTTGTTACAGATGCAGAAGTATCTAGGAACAGGACCATAACGGAACTTATAGGAATCTTTCCACTTACTCTCAGAAAATAGGAAGCCATTAAAGTGTTTTTGAGCATGTGTATGAGTTAGAGAAATAGAGCACAAGAGGACATAAAATTTGTGTTTAAAAGTATCTCTCTGTAGAATGGTAGAAGACTGGATAAGAGAGCCAAAGAAGATATGCAACAAAACTATGTTGGAGATTACTACAGTAATCTAAATGAAAGAATGATAGTAACTTAAGAATAAAAGAAGAAGAAATTTTTAGAATAAAATTTATCTCCAATTGATCACAGCTTAGTGGTGGATTAGATATGAGGTAGGAAAGGACAGGAAGGTTAGTAAGGGTCATGCCTCGGTTTCTGATCTATACTAACAGATACTGGTCTCATTCTTGAAAAGTGCATAATGAAAGAGGTCTAGGATTAGTAGGGAAAAAAACAAAACATGAGTTGTGCTTTCACTTATCATGTAGGCAATTGGAACTGGAGAAGAGATATTATATTGTTGTCAGGTGCCTTCGAGTCAGTTCTGACTTATGAACAACAGAATGAAAGAGCACCTGGTCCTGCACCATCCTCACAACTGTCATGTTTGAGCCCATTGCTGCAGCCAGTGTCGATCCTTTTTGTCAAGGGTCTTCCTCTTTTTCACTGCCTCTACCAAATATGATGTCCTTTTCCAGGGACTGGTCTCTCCGGACAACACGACAAAGTCTGATTAGTCTTGCTTCGAAGGAGCATCTTTGCTGTACTTCTTCCAAGACCGATCTGTTTGTTTTTTGGCAGTCCACGGTGCTTTAAAAATTCTTTGCTAGCACCATCATTCAAAGGCATCCGTTTTTCTTCTGTCTTCCTTATTCAGTGTTCAACTTTCACATGCAGATGAGGGTATTGACTTGGGTCAGGTGCACCTTAGTCCATAAAGTAACACCTTTGCTTTTCAATACTTTAAAGAGGTCTTCCTGGAGATCTATGTCTAACCTCCTCTCTGGGAGATGGGCAATGGGGAGGTGGGTGAGGGGAGACGCCGGGCAGTATAAGATAAGATATAATAATTATTTATAAACTATTAAGGGACCAGAGGGAAAAGGGGAGCGGGGAGGGAGGGGAAGGGGAAAAAAAGGGAAACTGAGCTGATTCCAGGAACCCAAGTGGAAGGCAAATTTTGAGAATGACGAGTGCAATGAATGTATAAGGGTGCTTTCCTCAATTGATGTATGTACGGATTGTGATAAGAGTTGTATGAGCCCCAATAAAAAGATTTATTAATTAAAAAAAAGACTTGAAGATAGCTGAGAAGCAACAAAGCCCACATGGAAGAAGCACACCAGCCTGTGATCATGAGATATAGATGGGATCAGGTATCAGGCATCAAAAACCCAAACCAAAATATCATATCGATGTGAATGATGGGGAATGTGGAGTGGAGACCCAATGCCCATTTGTAGAAAATTGGACATCCCCTTACAGAAGGGTCACAAGGAAGAGACAAGCCAGTCAGGGTGCAGTATAGTGGCAATGAAAGACAAAACTTTCCTCTAGTCCTTAATGCTCCCCACCCCACCCCCCACTATCATGACCCAGTTCTATCTTAAAAATCCAGCTAGACCAGAGCATGAATACTGGTATAGATAAGAACTGGAAACACAGGGAATCCAGGACAGATGAACCCCTCAAGAGCAATAATGAGAGTAGCGATACCAAAAGGGGAACGGGAAGGTGGGGGAGAAAGGTGAAACAGATCACAATGAATGATCTACATATAACCCCCTCCCAAGGGGACAGACAACAGAAAAGTGGGTGAAAGGAGACAGCAGTTAGGGTAAGACATGGGGAAAAAAAAGTATAATTTATCAAGGGTTCATGGGGGCGGGGGATGAGCTGATATCAAGGGCTCAAGTAGGAAGAAAATGTTTTGAAAATGATGATAGCAACATATGTACAAATGTGCTTGACACAATGGATGGATGGATGGATGGATGGATGGATGGATGGTGGTAAAAGCTGTAAGAACCCTCAATAAAATGATTTTGAAAAAAAAAGAAAAAAAGAGGTCTTGCGCAGATCTACCCAATGCAATGAATTGTTTGATCTCTTGACTGCTGCTTCCAGGAGCATTGATTGTGGATCCAAGCAAGATGAAATCCTTGACAACTTCAGTCTTTTCTCCATTTATCATGAGGTTACATACTAATTTAGTTGTGAGGATTTGGGTTTTCTTTACATTAAGTTGCAATTCATAGTGAATTCTACAATCCTAGATCTTCATCAGCAAGTCCTTCAAATCCTCTTCACCCTAAGGAAGCAAGGTTGTGTCATCTGCATATCACAGGTTGTTAATAAGCCTTTCTTCAATCCCGATGCCACATTCCTCTTGATACAATCCAGCTTCTCTGTTGATTTGCTTAGAATACCAGCTGAATAAGTATGGTAAAGAGAATATAACCCTGACACACACCTTTCTTGATTTTAAAGCATGCAATATTTTCTTGTTCTGTTTGTATAATTGCCTCTTGATCCATGTACAGGTTCTGCTTTAGCACAATGACATGTTCTGGAATTCCATTCTTCTCAAGGCTATCTATAGTTTATTATGATCCATACAGTTGAATCCCTTTGCATTTTATTACAACAAATATACATCTTTCTGGTCCATCTGATCTCAGGATTGATAACCCTTAAAAATTTTTTTTAATCTTTATTTTTTTGATAAGCCTTTTTATATTATACAAAGTTGCTATTATTCTTGACTATTTAAACTCATTTATTATGTTTGAAGAATCTTCTTTAAAAGCCTAGGAGGAAGCAGAGACTTAGCAGATGAGCTATGCTTCTCTAACTAAATCTACCCACCCAAGTTTTTGTTGTTGTTTTGGTTTTGTTTATAGGATTATTTTATTTTAAATCATTTTATTTGGGGCTCATACAACTCTTATCACAATCCATACTTACATCCTTTGTGTCAAGCACATTTGTACATGTGTTACCATCATCATTCTCTGAACATTTGCTTTCTACTTGAACCCTTGGTATCAGCGCATCATTTTCCCTCCCTCTCTTCCCACTCCCCCTTCCTTCATGAACCCTTGATAATTTAGAAATTATTATTATTTTGTCATATCTTACACTGTCCTACGTCTCTCTTTACACTGCTTTCCTGTTGTCCATCCCCCTGGGAGGAGGTTATATGTAGATCCTTGTAATCAGTTCCCCCTTTCTACCCTACCTTCCTTCCACACTCCCGGTATGGCCACTCTCACCAGTGGTCCTGAAGGGATCATCTGTCCTGGATTCTCTGTGTTTTCAGTTCCTATCTATACCAGTGTATATCCTCTGGTCTAGCCAGATTTGTAAGATAGAACTGGGATCATGATAGTGGGGTGGGGGGAAAGGAAACATTAAAGAAGTAGAGGAAAATTGTATGTTTAATCATTGCTACACTGCACCCTGACTGGCGTGTCTCCTCCCTGTGACCCTTCTGTAAGGGGATGCCCAGTTGCCTACAGATGGGCTTTGGGTCCCCAATCTGCACTTACCCTCATTTACAATGATATGATTTTTTGTTCTTTGATGCTTGATACCTGATCCCTTCGACACCTCATGATCAACAGGCTCCCACCCAACATTTTTCCTTGGGAGTAAGTAGCATGACGGGTGCCTTCAAATCTTCTCTAGCAGTGGTAGCAGTTGCAGTTAAAGTGAGCTCCTAGGAGAGCTGCGGCAGTGCTCATAACACAAGCATATTGTACAAGTGGGAGTGGTGTGAGCTGTAGCTCTTAGTGCTTGCAGGTGGTGGTGGTGTCTGACTAAGTCCCAGGGCATGAGCTCAGCCATTACTTCATGCTGTGCAATCTTAGAGCTTGATTTTTTAGTTAGTCTAAAGAGTTTGTGATGCCAGGTATCTATTAAGCAAGTTCATCTTTACTCCAATCACCCAGAGTCAGTTTCTGTGGCTTGCAATTTATGACCTGGATTGATAGCAGCAATCTGGTTTAGAGTCTATATTTATGTATCATCCCTGTAGTGGTGGTATTGCAAGCATAGCATGGGTGCAATTACTTTAAGATGGAGTACAGAATGAGTAGAAGACCTAGGACTGAACTCAAGGACCTAATAACATTTAATGACTGAGTGGGAGAGGATGAGGCTGAAAAACAAGACAAAGAAGTTCTCTAGATAAATGAGAAATACCAGCTAAATACTCTTAGAGAGCATTTTAAGAGGGAGGAGTGAAATATTATTGGATGGTGCTGAGAGGTCATGAAAGGTAAGTACTGAAGCACTTTCATTAGATTTAGTGACATGATATTGTTACCCTTAACGAGAGCAATTTCTATGAAGTAATGGTGATAGACAGGAGCCATGCTGGGGATGTTTGAATGCTCCGCTGCTAACCAAGATCAACATTTTGAATTCATCCAGAGGCTCTGTTGGAGAAAATCCCTGGTGACCTGTTCTTGTAAATACTGGCAACCTAGGAATCCCTACCGAGCAGTTCTACTCAACTCTATAGGGTCACCATGAGTCTGAATTGATTTGGTCCCACACCGGGGCAGCAGTGATGGAAGTCAAGTCGGAATAAGTAAAGAGTTGACTAGGAGAGACAACGGACAGGGTGAGCATAGGCAACTTTTTAGAAAACAGATTGACTGTAAGGGGGAGAAAGAAATATGATGTTGATTGATAAGAACTTTAGTGTCTAGGGGAGATTTCTCTTTTCTTTTCCCCCTTTTCACTAGGAGAGACTTGACTATCTTAAACCTTGTGCTCTCTTAATTAATATTCCATATTTTACCTCTCTGGGTTCTAGTAGCCATTACAATGGCAACACAGAACTCATGGGCGGGGGGGGGGGAATCATGAATATAGGGTTTTGTGGATGCCATTACAAGATGGCGCTGGACCGCGCCCTTATCTTCAGGGTTAGTGATAACAAGTTATGCCACGCATGCGCTCAGTCTGGACTTTGACGCAGGAGAGCTTTGCGCCTATCTGAGAGAGCCCCGTCACCCCGAAGCATATATAAGCCAGGGTTTTTAGCCTGCCCGGGGTCTTCCATAGCTGACCTCGGATCCAGAGGCAGCTCTCAATAAACTCCGCTTATCACGCTATCAGAAGGATCCTGGTCAATTTGCCTCGTCGTGTGTCGCGTTCATCCTCTTATCTTCCGCCGTGGGAGGGTCGCGCGTGACAGGGTTTACTAAGGAAGTTAAGTTGTACTGCCAGTGAGAAATGTTCAGGATAGTTGTTTATCAGGAAATATTACAACGTTCTTTCAGGTCTGCTACTACATGCACAATGGGGCACACCACTCACTCATGGTAAGCCTCAACCTGAAAGCACTCGGCGTACGCTGTGGGTCAGCAGTCCCAACTCCATGAATTAAGTGCTCAGAGACACCCTTCTCTCCAAGCCAGCCTCCTGCACATAAGCATTCAGCTGGTTCCATGGGTTGTAAACTATTTTACTTTATTACAAAGTAATAGAGCCATGCTCTGGCTCTGCTAGTGCTCCTCTGATGTTATAGCTGTTACTGGACCCAGGAAGCTTGCGGTGCAGGAATCTAGAGTTCAGGGGACAAGCTCTACTCCTGGCTCTTGCTGCTAATGAGAACCTCCTGCTTCTCAGAGAGCTCATTTTATATGCAGGAGGATGGCATTGCAGGGAATCCTGTTCATAATCACACACAGGTGAATCCTAAAGTATCTCCCCCCCCCACACACACATTCTTACCACACTCATGCAGGAAAGGGTTGTTTGGTGGAAGTCAGAGACTTTGGCTAGAGGAACTACATTAAATAATCCACTGCTCCTACAAACCTGATGTGAAAGATCCAAATGAATGAAAGAAATTGGTTCTACTACATGAATGATATTTGCTATTTTAGCCCTCCTTAGGAGTTAAGAACAAAGAAATGTCTTGAAAGTATAGTCAGATGTTTTGAGAATGATGATGACAACAAATATACCAATGTGCTTGACACAATGGTTGTATGGATTGTGATAAGAGTTATATGAGCCCCCAGTAAAATGATTTAAAAGAAAGTATAGTCAGAATGTTCCTTGGAAGTGAGGATGACGAGATTTCATCTCTTATACTTTGGGAGTGTTATCCGGAGAGACCAGTCCCTAGAAAAGGAAGAGGACATTCTGCTTGGTCAAGCAGAGGGGCAGTGAAGAGGCAGACCCTCAATGAGATGAATTAATGCAGAGGCTGCAACAATGGGCTGAAACTTAACACCTGTGAGAATGGCTCTGGACTGGGCAATGTTTCATTCGGTTGTGCATATGGTCGCTATGAATAGGAGTTGACTTGAGGGCATCTAACAATAGCAGGAGGTTAGTGGGGATGGCGTTCCACATGGAATTGGCTTTACGTAAGAAGAGAGACTGCTGTACTATTATTGTATCAAGCAGAGAGAATGGTGAAGACTTAAGTAGGTTCACATTTGGTAGCTGGAAATTTCCTATACTATGTTTTGGGTGTTATATGAGGGGTTTTATGAAAATAATTTAATCCTCACAACCATTTTATGATGTTGGAAATATCTCACCTTACTGTTGAAGAAACTGAAGGTTATGCCAGAAACTTACCTGAAGCTTTGATTTAAAAAGTAATAGAACCATAATTTGAATAATTATGTAAAAAGTAATAGAATCATAATTTGAATCCATAATTCTCTAATTATAAAGACTGTTAATAGTCAGACTATTGGCTATTTTAAATACAAGGGATTTTAAAAATAAATAAGGTTTTCTGAGTAATTATTTGTGAGATGTGCTAATAATGAGTCATTTAAGACATGAAGTTTTCATTTTCTGGGAGAAGAAAATTACTGTGTCACAGAGGCAGGTTTGTTAGACGGAGAGTTTAGACTTGGGATTTGAATTGGGGTGAAACTAAATTGATGTAAAAGTAAAGTGCATAATTGAAAACATTGGGTAGACATTTTGAACATTCTCGAGATAACTACCAAATAATAGGGTAAGATTGAAAAGCAGATTTGGGAGTCATAGCATGGAAGTGATAACAAGTATTGAAGGAATAAACCAAAGAAGAGAGCAGAGTTAATGAAACAGCCTTAATATGAGTCCACAGTTGGTAATTTCATTGATAGTGACATTAATCTAGCCAACATTGTAGACTTTAAAACACTGTTGGGGAAAGGAAACTAAACAAGTCTAGGCTAGCTATGAACCACAATACATGAATTGTTTACTTGTACAGATTAAACTCTTGAGTGACTGCGTATGTTCATAAATAAGAGTTTTGATGGTAGGTCAACACTTTCAATAACATTCAGTCATGAAGGCAGAACCTTCCAGATTAATATATGCTATGATAAAGCAAGGAGAGAATTAAAATAATAAATATATGGTAGTTCCAGGCCACCATTCATTAGGCAACCTCAAGGCCAGAGATCCACACCAAAGTCCAATGATCGCCAGTTCTATAAACTTTGGATAGTAGGTCTGAAACATTAAGGAGTTACAGTCTTAAGTCCATGGGCCACGGATGAGTTTGAGGTAAAGTCCAGTTCATTCAGTGGGGTTTTCTTGGGTTATCGCAGGGGGAGAGTTGGGGGGAAATGGGGAGCTGCTAACAATGAGTACAAGAACGAAGAAAATGTTCTAAAACTGATGGAACTCTGTAATATGATTGAAGTATTGAATTGTATGATATGTGAATTATATGCCAATAAAACTGTTAAAAGAAAACGAATCCAAAGTTAGGATGTGGTCATAGAGCGGAGGGGAAAAGAAAGAAAAGACCAGAGGGCAGGTAGGAGAGATGGGAAGACTAGACCTGGAAGTCAGACCTGGAAGTCAGACCTGGAAGCCAGACCTGGAAGCCAGACCTGGAAGCCAGACCTGGAAGCCAGACCTGGAAGCCAGACCTGGAAGCCAGACCTGGAAGTCAGACCTGGAAGCCAGACCTGGAAGCCAGACCTGGAAGTCAGACCTGGAAGCCAGACCTGGAAGTCAGACCTGGAAGCCAGACCTGCAAGCCAGACGTAAAGAGAGTTATAATGGCATCAAACATAGAAGAACGTTGAGGGGAAAAGGACAGAAAAAGACCATTAGATTTGGAGTGAGAATGTTTTATTGATAACCTGTGAGAAAGCAGTTAAATATGAGGGGACAGTGGATGAGGTGAAAAGGCCAATGAGGAAAGGACTGAGGAGGAACTGTAGTTAAGAGACCCAGGCTTTTTCTTAAAACTAATTTGGCAGCAGTAGGAAGAAAAGGACTATCCTGCCATCAGAATGGGCAGCACATTTAAATAAAGGATTTCTTCATATTCTGACTTGAATTGTGAGGCAGAGTAAGGGGCTAATCATAGGTACAAAAAATGTTATGACAGAAATTTCTCAGTAAAGCACTGTAATTTCTTTGAGAGGTGGAGGTGAGGATGAAATTTATTACTTCAAACCCTCCAGTAGGTGGAGCATCTTCATTCTTCTTCCAGATATTTTTGGAATGGGGTAATTGCTTGTGATCGTGCCGTACATTCAGGTATAATTTTGTGAGACTAATTGGGAGATGCATATATGTAAACTTAAATGCAATTACATTGACTTTCCGGTCTCGGTAAGATGGGATTTCTAAATGTTCACACATTTTCAGGAGAGAAAGTCTAATGTTAAGTTGCTGTGGTCTAACTTTAACCTATCAGATTTTTTTGATCATTAAAGCAAGGGGTGCCAGCAAGATTATAGTTTTACTTTTCATATTAATTCTCTCATGCCTTCTGAAAAGGGGGTAAATATATATGAACAAGTATAACAAGTATGGTAAACCCTTACCTTTCTAAATTTACATAAACTTTAGTGGCTAATAAGTTAGTAATGACAGTTTTAATGCCTAGTTGATCTGAGGTCCTTACCTTCTCAGTTTCTTTTTTCATTAATAGTTTGTGGAACAATTTAGGTTCTGATGAATTAAGGCAATTATTTAGGTCACTGAGGTTTAAAAACATCATCAATCACAATATTAGAGGAAATTTGGGGGGACGGCTTTGTTTAAATAAAGTGTCTTTTTTTTTTAACTGAGCTTACTTTAGATAGGCAGACACAAAGTAAGGGTATAAATTATCTAGAGACAACATTTTGGCCCCCAAATGTTAATGTGCACTTTATTAGACACCAAACAAATGCGTTAAAATGTTTGTTGACTCAAAGTGCATACAACTGATGATCTATTTTGTAAGTCTTCACCCAACTCACCATAAAAAGTTAAAAAAGAAAAAGAAGCTATACACATCTCAAAGTGCACGGGCATCCTTTGGCTCGCTTTTCGAGATGTTTTGAAAAAAAGTTGAAATGGATGTTTGGAATTTTGCTTCTTAATAATTTCAGATTGTTTTCCTGTCACGTCCAAGGGCACATCCATTTGACTGCTGTTCACCAAAATAGTTTCCAAAGCTTCACTTTGTGTTCCAACAATGAGGAAGCCTTTAAAAAAGCTTGTTCTCAAGGCAGGAGGAGAGCCCCTAGCTACCCACTAAGAGCATTCCCCTCTGGCCTGGTCCGCGGCTGGATCCGAGGAAGGAGGGATGGCCGCAGCCTAAGGGGGACCCAGGACCTGGGACCCAGGGGTCCGGCGCCGGTGGGGCTGGGAGGGTGTGCGGTCTTCCGCTCTCCTGGATCCTAGGGAAAGCAAGGGATCCAAGGCACTCCGCCCTTCCACGGCTCCCAAGGGCCCTTTAGGTCGGGAATGGGAAACAGCAGCGTCTCAGGGGACGTGGCTCCTGTGCGAAAGGTTTCCCCGAGGGCCTTCCGCCCCGGTTTCCCCTTCGGAGGCTTGGGCGCCGCTACGTGCTTGGCCCCGCGGAACTGTGGAGACGTCGGGCGGCGGCGAAGCGCAACGTCGGGTGACGTCGGGCGACGGCGAAGCGCGACGTCGCACTTACGTTGGCGGCGCACCCCCGAGGTGCGCGGCTGCCGTGAGGTGTGTGTTTTGCTCGTGTGAGGGGAGCGAGGCGGCTCTGAGCGAGTAAGTCCGTGAGCGACGCCCCCCCCTGAAAACTTGGGGGCGCAGAGCTTGGAGTCTGCGGGGAACTTGGGTCGGGAACCCCCAGCTTCCTGTGGCGACGCCTGGCCAAAGCACTGACTCAAACTCTAAGCCACTGCCGTCGAGTGAAGGCCGACTCCTGGCGACCCGATAGGCCAGGGTGGAACTGCTCCGCTGGGTCCCGAGCCTGTAACTCTTCGCGGGGGGGGGGGGAGGGTTGGGGGGAGCCCCCTCTTTCTCACGCGGAGCGGCTGGGAGTTCCCATCTGTTGGCCCGTGGTGGGCTCGCAGCCTAGCACGCGCACCCCTCCCCATGGGCAGCCGTGGGAACCGCTCGTGGGGCGGTGCCCTCCGCGTGACGTGGCGCTGCTGCTAACGGCTCGGCCTGGCGGTAGAGCGAGCGGACTGGCGCGGGGCCTCCGTCGCAGGCCCGCCGGCGGGAAGGGAGTATGGTTTGGGGCACCCGGGGTGTCTGTACAGTGTAGGCCCCAAGCCGTCGGGGTCAATGGAAAGAGGCCTCCCGCTTGCCCACGAGTTTCAGCCAGGCAGTGGGGTTCAACAAGTCCCTCTCCAGGGCCCGAGGAGCCCTGAGGACGCAGTGGCTCCGTGGCGGGCGGGCGGGCGGTCCACAGTTCGACACCCCTAGCTGCCCCGCGGGAGAATGGCGGGGCTTTCTGCTCCTGTAAAGAGTTCCATCTTGGGGACGCGGAGGGGGGCGCAGTTCTACCCTGCCGGATAGGGTCGCCCTTGTTGGCACCAACTCGTGGGCAGTGGGTTCGTGTTAGCCAGGGTTGGTACCAACTCGCTGGTGGTGGTGTGGCCAAGGAGACCTGGTGGCTCGATGGTTAAGTCCCCCCTCTCCCCTCCCCGGACCCTGGTTGTTAAGGGACTGGCTGGGCTGCTGGTTTCCATGGGTCGGAATCCATTCGGTGGTCCCACAGGACAGAGCGGCCCCTGGGTGGCGCGAGCAGGGACTGCGGTGGGATGTGAGCCCACACGGAGGCCTGGTGGTCTCCTTTGGGAGAATCATCCTTTGGCGCGCAGTTCTGCTCATGACACGCATGGGGGACATGAGTCCGTTGACTACAGGACTTTTTTTTTTTAAGCTATAAAAGGTATTAGGCTAGGAATGTAGCTGTAGGTTGACCAGGTCGCTCTCTAAGTTCCGTTTTTGTACATTTTTTTCTGTGACAAGTGCTATATTAAAGGTGGTAGGTAACCTTATACATAACTTTTCAGAAAATCTTAACTTATTGATATCCTTTGTTTTTTTTAACTTAGTAGTCAAGATGAGTGACAGTCTCTTCGCCAGTTTGGACAAACTTTTACTAGAATTCGGTAGGTATAAAATGAAAATAGCGAAATGGGTAGCTATTTGTATTATTATTTGGTATGTTAATGGTTGAAGTGAAGTCATAAATATTTATTTTAGTTTTCCAGTATGATCAAGCTATAAGAACTAAAGAAGATATGAATCAACGGATTAATAGTGAGTCAAATATATTTTTATTTTTGCATTTTTAATGGCATAGAGGATGAATATACAAATGTCTTTGTGAGGGTAAATTGTGGTTTGCATTATGGCTTTTTGATTAATACTGAGTCATTTACCCAAGGCAAAATAGTCACGATTTAATGATAATTTAAATTTCTATATTCAGCATTTAATTATTTTGTGCTGGAGAATTTTGCCTTAAGCAAAATCGATGTCTTGTACCGTTGAAAATATGCGCTATGCTACACAATGCAGACTTTCAAATATCTGAGTAAATTTAGGTTATAAAAGTAATAACCTAAATTTAGGAACCATGATTGGTAGATGACACAGTTCTGGGAATAATAATTCTGAGAAATATTATGAATTAAATGATAAGACCAATTATATAAATACAGCATGTCTAAGAATCTAACATAGAACTTAATTTCTTTTTTTCAGAACTTAATTTCTTAATAGTTCTAAAAAAGTAGGATTTTTAGTGATAACAAATTCATAGTATTAAGAATTTATTCTAATATTGTTATGTAATTATATATATTTTATATGTTTGAAAAAACACCCAAGCCCGTGGCTCTCCAGTCAATTCTGACTCAAGTGCCACTTTGTAGGGTTTCTGAGGTTGTACACTTTGATGAGCGCAGATAACTTCATTTCCTCCTGCGGAGTGGTTGGTGGTTTGAACTGCCAAGCTGTGCTTCTCCAACAGTACTGGTAGGGCTCCTCTATAAACACTGCTACCTAAATGAGTTGAAAGTATATCTAATAGCAAATTGACATGAATTTCACAAAGAGAAACAGAACATTTTCCCTACTGTATTTGCTTATTTTGAATTTGTGATTTCTCTCAAGAAAATGAACATTTCTGATTTCCAGAATGCCTTGAAGATATTAAAGAGAACAAAGCAACTATTTGTAAGCTACATGAAAATATAAATAAAACAGATGAAGAAATTAGTTATTACTGTAAGCATAGTAAGGACATCAAAGAGAACTATAATAAGTGAGTATTTGAAAGAAATAAATGAACTTTCAATAATTGTCATAAGCTTAATTTGTTCAAGGTTTCTGAGTGTGTAGTTAAAAATAATGTTGCTTTGAATTAGTATTTTCTGCTGGAACAGTAATGGATCCAGTATTAAATTTCCCAGTTACATATCACTATAGAAAAAAAATTACGGAAGGTTCAAAAGGAAACTAGAGACAAGGGATTTAAGATCTCATTAGTGCAGTTCCAATGAATCTAAATATGTAATTTAAACTAATTTAGACTTTATATAAGATTCTCATTAGAGAAATATAGGTAAATTGAAAATAATGTTAATCTTTGAATTTTTAGAATTTTATTATTACATAAGGAAATCTAACCTAAAATTAATAGTTTTTTAAAATTAAAATACTTAATATGTAAGGAATTCTTCCATCATGACTTCGAGTTCTGTATACTAGTAGTTGTATATGTTATAGGACCAATGTTTTGAAACAAAGACTTGTGAAGAATGTTCAAATAAATGGTCACAGGGTACAGTCAGGGTGCAGTATAGCATCGATGAAACACACAGCTTTCCTCTAGCTCTTTGGTGTTTCTTTCACCCACTATCATGACCTCAGTTCTCTTACAATTCGGATTAGACCAGAGCATGCACAATGCTACAGATAAGAGCCCACAACACAGGGAATCCAGGATAGATAAACCCCTCAGGGCCAACAAGGAGAGTAGAGATAACCAGGAGGATTAGGGGAGGGTGGGGGGAGAAACTGGGGAACGACCACAAGAGTTAATCTAGAACCCCCTCCCAGGGAGGACAAATAACGGAAAAGTGGGTGAGGAGTGACGGAGGACGATGTGAGATATGGAAAAAATAATTATAATTTATAGCAAGGGTTTGTGAAATGGGGAGCTGATATCAGGGGCTCAAGTAGGAAGAGAATGGTTTGAAAATGATGATGGCAGCATATGTGCTTTACATATTGGAGGAATGTATGGATTGTGATAAGTAAGAGCTCCCAATAGTATTTAAAAAATAATGTTGAAATGGGCAAATGTTTTGTTACATACACATTTTCTACAATTAAAAAAAGATAAAAGGACTTACTGTACATAGAGCCTTACTGTATATTACAAATACTTAAAAATAAATGTCATGGTGTCTAAACTCAATTTTATGTGGACCATTGCCTCTCTATTAAATACAATACTATAAAATAATATTTATTTAAAATATCATTTAAAAATGTAATAAGCCTATTGAATTCCCCCATTTTATCGGTTATTTAAGATGATAAAAGTAACATATCTAGTATAATATAAAACAATATACAAATGAATGGAGTAAAAAGTTTTTCCCTTCTTACTGCTAATTTCTCATCCTAGGTAGTCAGTCTTAACAGTTTAACATTTACCATCATTACTGCATACATACATATCTGAGGTTAACTCAAAACCTACCATATTACTGTAAGGGTTCCAATTTGTATATGTGCAGACTTGATTCAAATAAAGCGTGTTTCAGTATTCCTCTGTCATCAAAGGATAGCTGTAGACCTGTTCTCTAAGTAAGGCACTGCCTTAATCTAGTTCACTTAGTGCCATCAAGTTGATTCCAATTCATATTGACCCTTTAGGATCACCCACGTGGGCTTTGGAGACTGTAAATCTTACAGGAATAGAAAGCCTCTTCGCCCATGAATGGCTGCTGGTTTTGAACTGCTGACCTTGAGGTTGGCAACCTAACACGGAACCCACTACACTACCAAGGTTTCTTAGTTTAGTAAGAGTGCCATAAAATAAGATCCCATTAAAATAGTAGCTTCTGAAGGATTTGTTGGGCCAGCTAAATTCAAGGCAGAGAGGTCAGCTCACAAAGTTATGGGAATTGTTTTTGTATTCCCAAGGAGTCAGTTTGATAGATTTTCTCTATGGATGTGATGATCATGGTGACTTAACAAGTTTAAAGAAAATTAAAAACTGTATTGTTGAGAAACCAAGTTAAATATTGGGTTATATTTTCCCCATCATGATAATTCACATATTTATTCTTTTTAGGTAGCAAGGGCTGTCCTGTGAGAATTTCTTACCGCATCTATCCTACTGCCCTGATCTTGTACCTTCAAACTTAGTTTTGTTCTTCAACTAAAAGATTTAAAAGAAATACCATGTTAGTCCTTCAAACACAACAGAATTACTATTTTGAGGATGGTGTAAATTGAAGAGCGCAGGATTCTTTGGGGGAAGGGTTACCAGACTCCAAACTCACAGCCATCGAGGCAGTTCTAACTAATGATGGCCCTATTGGATAGGGTAGAAATGCCCCTGTGGACTTCTGAGACTGCAGCTCTTTATGAGAATAGAAAACCTCGTCTTTTCCCAGTGGAGTGACTGTTGGTTTTAAATTGCTAACTTCATAGTAAGCAGCCCACCATGTAACTACAACAGATGGTAACTTTGCCTTCAGAAGTGTATATACCTAGGTAGAGGTATATATCCGTAAGCAGTCATTTCACATTTTGATGTTTGTGTTTTACGAGGTTTCCATGAGTTATAGCAATCCTTTTTTTTTTTTTATCTTTGACATTAAAATTCCCTTCTGGTGAAAATTTGTAACCTTCCTGGTGGTCTAATTATGTCAGTAATTGTGTTAAGGGACTTCTCTGCAGTGTAATCCCGAGTGTGGCTCGGGGTTACCGCTTCTGTTAACATTTACCCCGAGTCACACTCGGGGTTACCGCCAGGGAGGTTACGGAATTGAACAGAAATTTTAAAAATATTTTAAGTACAAGTCATGCTTATGATAGAGAAACCTAGTTTATTTAAGCACAATAAAAAATATGGGAATGATTGTGTTATGGAATAGTGTATATTCTTAAAATCTACAATGAGTCCTTAGTGACAAGGAAAAATAGGTTAAAAGTAAATGATAAAAGAGGATACATTATATGTGAGTATGGCCTTGACAATGTTAAAAATGGAAACAAAATCTAGAGTCAATTTATTAATACTAGTTATTATTAAATGTTGAGTGCACAGATCAAAATTTATTTCTCCTATATACTTTTCTGTTTTTTCATGGATATATATAATTTTTAAATCTAAGGGGTGGAGAAAAGATTAGTAAAAAGAGCTAGAGCAGCGGTTTTCAACCTGTGGGTCATGACCCCTTTGAGTCACAGGGGTCACCAAATTCATAATAGTAGCAAAATTACCGTTATGAAGTAGCAATGAAAATAATGTTATGGTTGGGGAGCCACCACAACATGAGGAACTATATTAGAGGGTCATGGCATTAGGAAAGCTGAGAACCACTGGGCTAGAGGAAACAGAGCAATAGTTAAAATGGAAGCTGCCATGGAAAATGCTAATTGTAGATTTTTTATATTGATAATGTTTTTCAAGTCATGCAATAAAACAATGGTATTGTTCTCATCTAATTTTAGAGTTCATATTAGCATCGTCTCTTTCTAGTTTTGAGGGAGGATAATAAAAGTCACTTTAGTTCTACCCTAGCTCTTTGAATGCTTGAAAAAATGAAGATGTTGGAGTGTTTCAGAACGTGTAAAAATGCCATGCCACATCTGATCTTTCCTTAGTCTTGATTCTCAAATAGGTTTTATATAAAAAGCAATGGATATTTGAGCATACATATAAGTACATGCATGGGGTAGTTAGGGGAAATGAGAATATTTTTCTTGATATAAGTTCTTTCAGGAAGAGAATGATCCTGTTAATTTTAAATAATTATGTTAACTTAAAAATCTTTGTCAATTTGTTTATCATTTAAGATGCTTATTATAAATATGATTTTTTTCTGTAGCTGGAAGCCAACATGTGATGTTTTTCATAAACATGAAGATTATATGCAGAACCAATTTGCTGCTTATCAAGAAGCTCTTGAAAAAGACAAGTATAGTATATACCTTAATTTAAACTTTTCAATTCCGTTTGTAGTGTCAGAAGAACATTATACTTTTCCAGAATGTTAATTGGAAAAAAAAGTATTCTAAGGGAGGATTAAAAATATTTTTGAGTATATTAAGTATATGAACTCTGTGACTTTTGAGGTTTACTTATTTGTTGTTGGAATGCTCTCTCTAACTCTTGCTATATTTAGATGTATCCTCATATTTAAAACTTTCTTAGCAGTGAGAACAGAGTGCTTCTGGTAATGGGTTTTCTGATTGAGCAAACATCTGAGGGGAATCTATAGAATTAGTTTATTACACATTTTGTGTTTTGATTTTTTAAAATCATTTTATTGGGGCTCATACAACTCTTATCACAATCCATACATACGTCAATTGTGTAAAGCACACTTATATATTCATTACCCTCATAATTCTCAAAACACTTGCTTTCCACTTGGGCTCTTGGAATCAGCTCTTTTTTTTACCCCCTCCCTCCCCACTCCCTGCTTCCTCATGAACCCGTGATAATTTATAAATTATTATTTTATCATATCTTACACTTCCCAATATTTCCCATCACCCACTTTTCTGCTGTCCATACCCCAGGGAGGAGGTTATATGTAGATCCTTGTAACTGGTTCCCCCTTTCCCTCCTCCCTCTTGGTATCACCACTTTCACCACTGAGAGGGGTTCATCTGGTCTGGATTCCCGGTGTTTCCAGTTCCTACTTGCATCACTGTACATCCGCTGGTCTAACCAGGTGTGTATGGTAGAATTGGGATCATGACGGGGATAGGGGAGGAAGCGTTTAAGAACTAGCAGAAAGTTGTGTGTTTCATCAATGCTTCATTGCACCGAGTGACTCATTTCCTCCCCAGTACCCCTCTTCAAGGGTTGTCCAGTTGTCTACAGATGGGCATTGGGTCCCCATCCTGTACTCCCCCTCATTCACAGTGATAGGAGTTTTTGTTCTTTGGTGCTTGATATCTGGTAATTTGGACCCCTCATGATCACACAGATTGGTGTGCTTCTTCCATGCGGGCTTTGTTGCTTCTGGGCTAGATGGCCGCTTATTTACCTTCAAGCCTTTAAGACCCCACATGCTATATCTCTTGATAGCTGGGCACCATCAGCCTTCTTCACCACACTTACTTATGCACACATTTGTCTTCAGCTTTTATATGGGGAAGGTGAGCACACAATGATGGTATTTTGTTCTTTGATCTCTGCTACCTGATCCCTTCAACACCTCGTGATCACACAGGCTGGTGTGCTTCTTCCCTGTGGGCTTTGTTGCTTCTGAGCTAGATGGCGGCTTGTTTACCTTCAAGTCTTTTAAGACCCCAGATGCTATATCTTTTTTTTTTTTACTGCCATTAGTCAATTTTTTTTTATTTTAACAATTTATTGGGGCTCATACAATTCTTTTCACAATCCATACATATACATACATCAATTGTATAAAGCACATCCATACATTCCCTGCCCCAATCATTCTCAAGGCATTTGCTCTCCACTTAAGCCCCTTGCATCAGGTCCTCTTTCCCCCCCCCTCCCTCCCCATTCCCCCCTCCCTCATATGCCCTTGGTAATTTATACATAGTTATTTTGTCATATCTTGCCCTATCCGGAGTCTCCCTTCCCCCCTTCTCTGCTGTCCCTCTCCCAGGGAAGAGGTCACATGTGGATCCTTGTAATCAGTTCCCCCTTTCCAACCCACTCACCCTCCACTCTCCCAGCATCGTCCCTCACACCCTTGGTCCTGAAGGTATCATCCACCCTGGATTCCCTGTACCTCCAACCCTCATATGTACCAGTGTACAGCCTCTGTCCTATCCAGCCCTGCAAGGTAGAATTCGGATCATGGTAGTTGGGGGGAGGAAGCATCCAGGATCTGGGGGAAAGCTGTGTTCTTCATCGATACTACCTCACACCCTAATTAACCCATCTCCTCTCCTAAACCCCTCTATGAGGGGATCTCCATTGGTCGACACTTGGGCCTTGGGTCTCCACTCTGCACTTCCCCCTTCATTTAATATGATATATATATACATATATACACATACATATATACATATACACATATATACACATACATACACACACTTATATCTTTTTTTTTTTTTTGCATGATGCCTTATACCTGGTCCCTTGGGCACCTCGTGATCGCACTGGCCGGTGTGCTTCTTCCATGTGGGCTTATTTGCTTCTGAGCTAGATGGCCGCTTGTTCACCTTCAAGCCTTTAAGACCCCAGACACTATCTCTTTTGATAGCCGGGCACCATCAGCTTTCTTCACCACATTTGCTTATGCACCCATTTGTCTTCAGCGATCCTATCATGGAGGTGTGCAGTCAATGATATGATTTTTTGTTCTTTGATGCCTGGTAACTGATCCCTTTGGGACCACTCGATCACACAGGCTGGTGTGTTCTTCCATGTGGACTTTGTTGCTTCTGAGCTAGATGGCCGCTTGTTTATCTTCAAGCCTTTAAGACCCCAGTTTCCTAAGGGCCAGCAAACGATCCCTGGACTAACTACAAGCTTTTCTCTTGTGAACTGTTTTGTTCTGTTCTTTGTCAGTGGTTTGTTTTTGTTGTTTTGTTGTCTGGTTGTATACTGTTGCTTTGTTTTCCTCTGCCTAGTTTTCGTGCATGTTAGTGACTCCACAGGTCTGTCTGAATAGGACAGGCTGGATGAACTATCTGGAGGAAAAACAACGGGACCGACAGTTCTGGGGGGGCTTGGGGTGGGGGGTTAGGGGGGGTAAGGAAGTGGTGTTAACAAACCCAGGGACAAGGGAAAAACATGGGACCCCAAATGGTAGAGAAGGGGGAGTGGCAGGCATGGTGGGAAATGATCAAGGGTAAGGTTGCTTAGAGAAGAGGTATACTCTAGCCCAGATGGCGATGAAGCATGGTAGTAGGGCAGGAGGAAAGTCAAGGGAGATGGAGGAAAGAGCTAGGAGTCAAAGGGCATTCATGGAGGTCTAGACAAAGACATGTACATGCAAATATATATAGGAGGATGGGGAAATAGATCTATGTGTGTATATTTATAGATCAAGTATTAAGGTGGCGGAAGGACCTTGGGCCTCTACTCAAACACTC
Organism: Tenrec ecaudatus; assembly: GCF_050624435.1. Classification (NCBI taxonomy): domain Eukaryota; kingdom Metazoa; phylum Chordata; class Mammalia; order Afrosoricida; family Tenrecidae; genus Tenrec; species Tenrec ecaudatus. Next base: position 44,653,512 of record NC_134543.1, read on the forward strand.
CCTCAATGCATGAATACCTTCTTTTATTAAATTGGAACTCTATGATGCTCACTCTCCCGACACAACGGCTGGAGCCAAAGTGGGTGAACAAGTAAATGTGGTGAAGAAAGCTGATGGTGCCCGGCTATCAAAAGAGATGCTATATCTTTTGATAGCTGGACATCATCAGTTTCACCACATTTAGCTTATGCACACGTTTGTCTTCAGCGATCATGTTGGGAAGGTGAGCATCATGGAATGACCGTTTAGTTGAGCAAAGTGTTCTTGTTTTGAGGGAGTATAAGAGTGGAAGCCCAATGTCCATCTGCTACTAAACCTATAAATATATTCTCATAGATCTATTTCCCCCATACTCATAAATATATTTATATAGGTACATGCCTGTATTTAGGCCTCTATGTGTGCCCTTTGCCTCCTACTTCTTTCTTCTATTTCTTTTTGCTTTCCTCTTGTCCCACTACCATGCTCAGCCTTCATTTGGGTTTCAGTAATTCCTCTTGGTTACATAGCCCTTGATCACTCCCTACCAGTCCTTCCACCCCCTCCTTGCCACTGGCTTTGAATCACTGGTTCCCTTGTCTCTGGGTTGGTTAACACCTCTTCCCTTCCCTCACCTTCCACGTCCCCTCTGAACCTTCAGTCCCATTTTTTTCTTCTTCACATTGTTTATCCAGCCTATCTTATCTAGATAGACCTGCAGAGATAAGAATAAGCACATAAAATTGCAGGTGGCCTGGACAGCACCAAACACAGTGACATATAAAAACAAGGTGGACGACAGTAGCAACAACAACAAACTAACAAACAAAAAAGCCACTGACATACAAAATCTAAAGAAAAGCCTGTTAATAATTCAAGGTCTGTTTGTTGACCTTTAGGAGTGTTTTCTGGATGAGTCTGATCGGGTGCTACGTCCTGGCCCCAAAATCTATTTTTGATACTCCCTCGGGACTTTCTTGCTTGGTTCCCCCTGTCCCTCTATTGCACGCATTTAGTGTTTTGCCTCAGTGTGGTGGGGTCAGCTCGGTCACACATCCCGCACTGTGTCTCCAGTGCTGTCCTATGCAGGGCCATGGGACAGTGCAGGATGTCCCATCTCACAGTGGGGTTGTCCATATGGTCTTCTCTGTGCATTGGCTGCTCTGAGCAGGACTATTGCTCTCTGAGCTCGGTGGGCCATGGTGTGCGCCACTCCCTTCCTCCCCCTTCATTTGCTTCAGCTTCCTTCTGGGTTTGGTAGGTGGGTTCCTTTCCCTCACCAGATGGTCTGTTTTCATTTTCTGTGGCACTCCCTTCCATGATGGGGGTCAGGCCGATTCCAGTTGGGGTCGGGCACATAGTCCAGTCTTTTTATGGATTCCTCCACTTGTTACTTTGCTCTCCTGGTTTGGCGTGTCATGGTGGGGTCTATATGTACATTCCAGTTCTGTGGGGACACAACGGATACTCTCCCCCTGGGTGGATTAGTGCCCTGTTCCACCCATGTCATCATCTCAGTTTCTCCCCACCCCGATTCTCTCCCCTCCTTCCCCATTTCCCCTTCTTCATGTTGCACTCACATGTACCTCCTTGGGTGTGGTCTCCCCTTCCTCCAACTCCCTGTGTTTCTTCCCATTAATTGCGAGATAAGTGTCTAAAGGTTTTTTACATCACATTTTGGTTTATGGGACTTCACTGATTTAATGAGGTGGTTATATGTAATGGAGAAGGACTAAATTATGTGGGATTATTTTATTATGTGTATAATCACATGGTCTTGCTCTTGGAGACTAAATATAGTTAATGAAGATAATGAAAAAGTAAAATAAGGAAATTTGAACACTATAATATTTTATCTTATTTATTTTTTAAATTTAAATTTTTTAACACAATTGAACAAAAATTGTATCTATTTTTATCTTAATTATGTACACATAAATCTAGAATGCAGTATTCGTTCAGATAAAGATTAAAAATTTCAATTACTTTGTATTTTTAAATCATAGAAATTGATGGGATTTCCCAGAGAAATATATAGAGCACAAGGTGAAGCTTGGTCATCTAACTGGTAGTCAGAGGGTAGAATCAGTGAAGGAGGCTGTTACTTGACTATTTATTGACCCTGCTTTATTCCAAAAAAGATTTAAGATGATGTGTCTATAGGTACATAAAATATTATAATATTAACAACCCCCCCCAAAAAAGTCAGAACTTCAGGAAAGTAAGGACACTAGATGAATCCTTTGGTCAAGTAAGAACCATAATTTTATGTTATATGATTGTGCACATTTGTTGAATATAGATACAAATTAGGCTTTGAAATTCCTAATAGTCAAAGTATTAAGAGGATGTGATCAGTTCGGAATTCAGAGTATTTCTTTAAAATCAGCTCACCTGGCTTAGGATAAGTAGAGTTTTTCCCCCTTATGGCTTGAGAGAAATTTCTCCCATGGGTCTTAATGAGGGGAAAATTATGCAATATTGTGGTAAATATATTGAATGGCCTCCTCAGAATAACCACTACACATACACAAATATGAAACTGCTTCTTCTGACATCTCTCAATGCAGACCATGTCTATAAACCATTTTTTGAGTGTTAGGATTATGATTCATGGCTATGGTTACATCTAGAGTTAATGCTGGGGTTTAGAATTAAGTATTTGCTACAATTTACACAGCAAGTTAAGATCTCGTAATTTTTATGTATAAATTATTTGGTGACATTATTTATCATAGTGTGTCAACATTTTCTAAATTGTGTGGTCTATAAAATGTTAATTCTTAAAAATGATTCTGTTCGGCACTAAAATCAATCCAGGATGAACCCCCAAGACTGTTTACCCTAAGTCAGTCTTCTAATGTGGAACTGAAGTCACCCCCAGAGGCTAACTCTTGACCTAGTAAATAATAGACCACCTTATAAAATAAGCAATAAAACCTATGAAGAAAGGGTTTTTTTTTAACCCAGCTATATGAGACTAAAAGTGCCTCGTGGTGTAGTGGCTATGTACTGAGCTGCTGGCTGCAGGGTCAGTAGTTGAAACTACCAGCTGCTGTCGGGGAGAAAGATGGGACCTTATACTCTTGTAAAGAGCTACAGTTTTTGCAAACTCACAGAGGCAGTTCTATTCTGTTCTACTGGGAAGGCATCCACTTAATAACAGTGAGTTTGATTTATAAGGGATTGAACGAGTAATATTTGCCCAAAAGCAAGAAGGAAGGAGAGACAGGAAAATTGGAAGACTGGTATCTGGAACCGAGGGTGGAAATGGGGAGAATGCTGATATATTGTAGCGATTACAACCAATACCACAGAACAATATATTTATGAATTATGGAATGGAAAACTAATCTGCTGTGTAAACTTTCACTAAAACACAATAAAATGTTTTAAAGAAAGAAAGGAAAGAAGGAAACAATCCAGTCCAAATGGGCAACTCTCTGATAGTGTTTGTTGTGACTGATTTCTCTGAGCTAGCCAGAAATATTAAAGTGAAAACAGCTTTCTATTTTTTCCTAAACCACAACCACATAGGTTGATTGAATTGACTCAATATCAAGCATTCATAAAAGAAAGTCCATTTTTTATTGTCATAGACAATGAAAGAAGTAAAGGCACCCGCTAGTTTCTTCTACGTTTCTATACTTATTCACCAACGCGCTTTTAATAATATGGAAATCAGTGAACTGTGTTCCAATAAAACTTTATGGACACTGCAATCTTAGTTTTGTGTAATTTTAATGTATCCTGAAATAGTCTTTATTTGGTTTCCTCTCCCACACACCAACCATTTAAAAAATAATGTAAAAGTTTGTGGGCTGTACAGAAAGAGGAGGCAGGCTTATTTGGTCTGTGGACTATAATTTGTTGACCTCTGTTACAAATCAAGCACAGGTTAGGAGAGAGGGACTTATGTGATATAGAATTAACTGTCCTACTCAAGACTTGTGCCTGCAAAGGTGAGATGAACTGGAAGAGCTCCTTCTAACAATGTTGTTTCTTCATAAAATAGTTTTGGGGTATACATGAATGATAACTATAGAGTGATACAACATAAAATATTAATTCATGTGATAATTTCCTCCCTCTCACTCATAGTGACCTCTGGGTTTCTGAGATGGTAACTGTTTATGGAAGTATAAAGTCCAGTCTTTCTCCTTGTGGAGCTGCTGGTGGTTTCAAATTGCAGACCACACAAATTGCATTCCAACACATAACCACTTAAAGGAGATTAAAAAGTCATAGTCATCGCAATATCTGAAGCGGGTAGAACAGAGGCTTCAAACCCAAGAAGGATAGAGGCTTAAGGAAAAATAAATTATCAAAAGAACAAGATTCTGTAGGGCCTACTAGGATAAATACTAACAAGATAATATGAAGTGGACAAATTAGATCACTGATAATTTTGACAAAAGGGAGTTTCATTAGAATCTTGAGTGGAAGTTGTCTTCAAGAGGATTAAGGATGAATATTGAATATCTTAGTGGAGAAAAAGAAATATAGTAGAGTTATAGAAAGTTTGAATTGCAAATAGTATTGGGGAAAACAGCGTTAGTAGATATTTTATTTGCTTTTTGTGCTTAAGGAGCTCTGGTGGCAAAATGGGTTAAGTGCTTTGCTGTGAGGGAAAGACGTGACTGTCTTCTCCCTAAGGATTGAAAGTCTCAGAAATCAAACGAAGCCGTTCTACTCGACTGCTGTAGATTAATCAAATGAAAAAATTAATGTAGAAATCAAATGAAGCAGTTCTACTCGACTGCTGTAGTTCTGACTCAACTGTGTAGAAATGGGTTTTATCTTCTCTCTGGGCTTATGTTTACTTTAGTTGACTTTAACACTTGAAAATTTACATTGATTTTACATGTAAATTTGCTTATATATAGTTATTTCTTTTCATTTCAACAGGAAAATGTATCAGGGCTATATATGCCAGTATAAAGATGTCTTGAAACAGTATCAACGAAAATATTTGGAAACACCCTTCTCACATGAATATTATAAGAAGAAAAAAGAACATGATGAAATTAAAAGCAGGGTATTGGCATGCTCTGAACAACTAGAACATAATGAAACTATTTTTATGGAATTTTTAGGTACTAATGTTTTAAAACATATTGTTTTAATGATGGTATATTTGTAATGAAAACAATATAGTATGTAAATCCATCAAAATATGGTTTTGTTTTTCAGTTCCTGCTCCCTTTCCATCACTTGCTAAATGGACATTACACATGTATCCATAATTGTATTTCTACTTAATAATTTTTATTAGATAAGTATTGTTTCTCTATTTATATTTTAGCTTTCCCTTATGAGAGTCACATGGATCTGTTTAATTTAAATTTGAGTTTACTTTCAAGGCCATTGGGACTTGTTGTCATACATGTCCATCAGTGCAAACAATCTGATGAAGATAAAATGGTACATATACCAGTCTTTTAATGATGTCTTAATGGAAATATCATCATGCTCTGTCCTAATCAAAGAATGAGTTTCAATTAAATAAATTAATTATTACTTACTAGATAGGAAGCTGGTAAGGAGATGAGTTACAATTTTTAATTAACCCGTAGAACCTACCTTGTGCTAGGGAATTACAAAGAAGATACAAAGCTTTCTTCCAAGGAGTTCAGTTTATTTAGTAGGATACAAAGAAATAATCTAATACAGTTGCACTATAATAGATACTTAAGTAACTCATAATTGGTTTATGTCTTGCTTATTTTGCTACATAAATCCTCTCTTACAAAAAATTTGGAACCTTAATCTTTTTCCAAGTTCTACCAGTCTTCATATGCTTCCTTACACAATTATAAATCTATGGTTTTGTCCATAACCTTTATTCCTGTATTTTGTCCATGTTGCCTGTCAGTTTCATCCTATGTCATTCTTCTAATTCTTGTACTGCTTGTTCATCCCTATGTTGACCTTACTCAATTCTTTTATGAGATGTCCATTTGCTACCTACCTGTGCTTAACTTCTTGGTGGGGCTGGGCAAAGGTTGGTAGTACCACAGGGGTGGGGTTTAGGGAGTGGGATGTGAGAGGGGATGACATGGGATGAAATGTAAGGTTATATGATAAACAGGAAGAAATGACTGGAGATAGGATAGATTAAAAATTATATATGTATCCTCCAAACAAATATATATATGTACATATATAAAACTTAAGAATTTTCATAAAAATCGTATTATGAAAGCATATTCATTTGAAGTTTTATTTTCTAGTATATACATAATATTTTAAGGCATTTAGAAAATGTTTGACAAATTTTCTTTGAAGTTTTTGATCACTGCCTATCTTTTCTTAATTCTGCTAAATAGGTTGTAATTTAAGAAATTATATTAACTAAAGCTATGCATTATATCTATTAAATAACTAAGAAATTTTATCCTTGAAATTTGACATAAGTCTGGGTCAAGCAGAAATCCAAATGGAAGATTTAGCTATCTTCTTAGTTTCACAGAATGTGCTTATAAACTTTATAGAGCAAGAAAGGGGAAATTGGGTGACTTTTAACATTAGTTTTGAACTAATAAGTAATGAAAATATAAGGAGTTAAGTTAAAATACAAATTAGTTACATATCATCAGTCACCATAAATAGCATTGTCTTGGGTAACAAAATATCCCGTGGAAATATTTAACTGGAAAAAAAGTCCTAACAAATATTTTTTATTAAACGTTAATTTTAAGCTCAATATGTAACATTGATAAATAATAAATTATCAGCCTATCCAATATTTATATTAATCTTGCCTCTGCTTCTAGTGATTATTAATATTGCTATTACTAATATAGAACATGCACATAAATTATTTTGTGTAATATTATTTTTGAAATAATATACATATATTATAAATATGATACCTACTTTCATGACATAGTTCCTTAACATAAAAGGGTTAATACGAGAAAGAAAACGCAAGAACTTATTAAACTTGTTAGTAATTTTACCAAAAGTTCATCCGGAATGAAAACAGAAGTAGATGAAATGGAAATAGAAGTTAATTACTTAAACCAGGTATACATTTTATTATGTTTCTAATGTATGTGTAAGTGTAATGGGTAAGAGTAACCTTATAACTATTTTCAAGAGAGCTTAAACATAGAAAAGGGTTTAAGATAACATTTTAAATATTGAAATTAATTTAAAAGGATCATATTGAATTTAGAAACATGGTTAAAACAATATTAAAGCGATGATTCTCTTAGAGTTGAATGTTCATAAAAACCTGTGTGACATTTTTGTTTTAAGTTCAATTTGAATTTATATTTGGTACATAAACATTAATTGTGTATGTAAAATGAAAATTTTGCATTTAAAACTAAAATCTGTAGTTAAGTACACCTGATAACTACGTAAGCAATTCAATTCAAAGACTAATTTCCCCCCTTCCAAAGAGTCCACACGAAAATGTCTCTTGGTAGTATAGAAGAGTTTAGCAAAATTTTAGACTACTAGGTCAACAAACAAATCAGTTGAATTTCTATATACTACTGGTGAGAAATCTGAGAGGGAAATTAGGGAAACAATTCTATTTATTATAATACCATCTGAGAGAATGAAAATACCAAGGAAAAAAATCTAAGGATGTAAAGGACTTACACAGAAAAACTACTGAAAGAGATTAAAGACTATTTAAGTGAAATATGTTTCATTTTTATGGATTGGAAGGCTTAGCATTAAGATATCAATACTATCTAGAGAAGCCTATAGATTCAACACAATCCTGATAAAAATTCCAACAGCTTCTTCAAATAACCCAATCATAAATGGGCAAAGGACTTGAATATGCATTTACCATATACATGTAAAGATACCTAGTTTTAACTGTCAGATGTAAGGGAAAATGTAAACAAATACCATTTAATTCCCACTCAGAAGAAAACACTAAAAGTGTGGGGGAAATTGGAGTCCTTATCACATAGCTAGTGGGAATGCAAAATGGTACAACTGTTGTGGAAAACAGGATGGAGATTCCTCAAAAACTGAAAAAATACAACTACCTTCATGTACCTACTGACAACTAGTTGAATCTGACTCGTGGTGAATTTCATGGAGAAGAAATGCTCCATAGGATTCCTAGGCTGAATGTAAATCTACATACATGGGAGCAGACACCCTCATTTTTCTCCTTTAGATCAGAGATTAAGAATTTCCTAAATCCAAAGACTAGAACGCAGAGATTGAAAGAAAAACTTGTGTGTTTACTGAAGTATTTTTCACAGTAGCCAAAAGTAGAAACAACCTAAATGCCTATCAACAGATGAATGGATAAACAAAAGCTAGACATAGATACAGCGGAGTGCTACTCAGCAAGCAGGAACAAGGAAGTCTTGATACCTGCTACATTAGGAATGGAACTTGAAGACATGCTGAGCAAAATAAGTCAATCACAAAAGAACAGATACATGATCTGACATACTAAAAGACCAAAACAGATGAATGTATAGAGACCAGAGTTTATTAGTGATTGCCAGGTACAGGAGAGAATGGGAAAAGGGAAATTAAAGTGATGGAAAAATTGCACTAAGGTTAGGATTTCACAGCTAGTTATTAAAATTACTGTAAAAAAGTTGTATGCCTGTAAACAATTTAATTTCCCCCCCACACACACACACACAGACAGATTTTAAAATACAGGTCCAATATTCTTGAGTAAAAATAATAAATTTAATTATAAATTACTGGTAAAAATTAATCCTGGAAAATATTTTTAAATACTGAGTATATTTCTAAGAGAAGTTATAATATATTTATACTAGTTTTATTTGACTCAGTGTCTTTGAAGTCAAAATGTGTTATAGCCACTAAATATATTAAAACTTTGAATTTTGGGGAATAGTTAAATTTTCATTGGGAATTGATGAAAGAAGGTGAGGAAAAGATGTAGCTTAATTATAGGCACTCAGAAGTCATTAAAAAGGAAAGCTATAAAAGCCTTCTCAAAAAGGGAGCAAAGGCCAAATTGTTTAAAGAACTTTTTCATAAACATATGACTACATAACTTTTATAGAACTACACTAGAACTAGTTTAGCTTTAAGTATGGTTGCATGATATTTTCTTAACTATATCATTAGTATCATTCATCAAATTTTATGGGCTTTCATTCACACTGATAGGAGAACCATAAAAGCCCTTTTCCAACTGTAAGAAAGTAATATACCATATATACTTGCGTATAAGCCGAGTTTTGCAGCACATTTTTAATGTAGTTTTTGTGGTAAAATCAGGTGCTTCGGTTAATATTTGGATCGGCTTATACTTGAGTATATACAGTAATTTCTAAAAATTTGAGAACATTAAAAAAGATTATATATTTAATATTCATAAGTATGATGCAAAATAATAGTAATATTCTGATATAAGTAAGAAGAAGATGCTATTTAAAAATAGGGTAACTGAGTGCTTATGTAAGAAATCAAAAGTCTACATTTTCCTCTTTTAAAGAGAAGATAGAAGTCCATTGAAATGTAAGTGTGCTATGAGAAATGTAAAGAAAAGTAAAAGGCTGTGATTTATTGTTAATTTTGACTGCTTTAGCAATTTTAAATAAAAGGTGGAAAATGCTATAAAATATGAATCTTCTGATATAGGGAGAGAATAATTTTATCAACTAGATAAAACATGTTTCTTAATACTTTGCAGATAATTATTTTGGGGGTTTTGGGTCATTTTTCTCTTTAGCAGATTATAAGACTTTATGAAGCTAAGAAACTTACAGAAACTGTGGAAGAAGAGAATACTATTACAGAAAAGAGAAAGGATTTGAAAGAAAGGTCTGAGTAAAATTAACATGGAATTTTATATGAGCAAACACTCTAAACCTAAAAGCTTGATTCTTATTCTATCCTAACCCATTAGGATATACATAGTATATAAGAATATGTTTGTGCAGGGTATTTTCTAGTTTCTTATGAATAATTTTAACTTATACCTTCAAATACTGTGACCCAATACTTAAAACTGTTGTTTAAAGTCAAGGGTAGTATGGGGAGAGAAATAGGGAAACAGTAGCATATCTGTTTTCCAATAACCTGTCAGTTGTACATTCCATCCAGTTTTTCATGATGTGTCAGTCATCAGAGTAAAAGACTCCGTTGGTGGAAGTTGCAGTATCTTAACCTTTATATCATCCTGTTACCATTTTGACCAATTTTCCTTTGCCATAGAGAGTACAGATGAACTACAGGTTGCTCCTGAATCTGTGACTTCATATGTGTCCTTGCCTTTTATCCTAATAGGTTATACCCTTGCCTGTTCTTATGTTAGTTCCTTCAGCCTCCATTGCCATTACTCAGAGTTTTCAACATACTCCTTTCTCAAGTTAATACCTGGCCCATTAATTTTCTTTGTTATCTTATTCCCATGTTTCATATCTCTGGTAATATGTTTTAAATTTTTAAATGAAATTGAATGGAAAATAGGTCAATGTCTAGAATTTTACTTTATCGACAATCTTTAAAACAAACAGTTTGCATATTGAGGGAAACAATTTTTTTCTTACTCTATATTTTATAGTTTTTATTCTACTTGAATTTAATAAAAACTCAGTAAAATAATGCTTCAGTAAAAATCTTAAAAGACTCATGCTTTGATTATTTCAGTAAGGCTAGTTGATTTGTTTGTGAATAAATTTTTAAGTTTGTAGTACTCTGAAATCTAAAGCATGCTTTTTAGTGAATAAAATTTTGGTTTAAAGTGTTTTTGATGTTTTAAAAATTCTTTAAAATTCATTTTTCAGAGTGTTTGAAAAGGATGAACATATAATTGTGTTGGATAAAACCCATCAAAACAAGCAATTATTTATTTCTTATGAATCTCAGAAACTAGTCAGACCAATAATGACGCATTCTTCTGAACTAAGAGTTACAGGTACAATACCTATTTATTATTAGAAACTAACTTTCCCATTATGAGGTAGCATTAAAAAGTTCATGGAGAAACTTCATTATATTTTATTTTCACTTTTCCATGAATTTTTTGGAACCTCTGTAGAAAAGCAAAGCAATTTTACTTACCATTTGCTACATTAAATAAAAATCAATTTTGGAGGCTTATAGACTCAGGAAAGTACCACTTTTATTCTTTTTGAGAGAGAAAAGCAAGTTAGGCCATCCTATACCTTTTTTTTCTTTGATAGGGCAATCACACATACATACACTTATATAAAGATGTGGTCAATTGCACAAATGCCACAGGAAGATGAAGAATTATTTACTTTTTATTTAAGGAGTTTTATTAGAATTTGTTATTGAAGTAGGTAGTTGTGTTAATGATGTATGTGACTTAACAGATATTTAAATTTAATGAGTCTACAGATTAGATTCACTCTATTAATTAGGCTCATCCTTTTGGTCTGCAGTTGTTGATGGTTTTAAATTAGTTTGAACCAGTTCAGTCATGGTCTATGCAGCAAAATTGGAGAGGACTTTAAATTTGTAAAATGTGGGTATACTGGAACAATAACTGACATGGGAAAAAATTCCAAATCAAAGTCCTGGAATGGAAGATTCAAAAGAGGTGTAGTCAGCCCATTCCGGATCCTGATACTGGTGACTGCCACCAGCGGAGTAGAGAGTGGTACACGTTCGAAGCACCTTGGTTAGCATCATCTTTGAAATACCGGATACTACTGTTTGAGACTTTGCCAGTCAAGAGATTTGGTTGCTGTGCAATGCAGATGCTGCCTTTGTTATCTAGGAGGGAGGTTAAGTTTATAGCAGGGCATTTCATTTAGGTTTTGCTTTGTTAGCCATGACTGAACTTGGCAGAAACAGTTTGAACCCCAGTGTATTATAGGTTTTCTGTAATAAAGTTGTAGTTTTGTCAACTGGTTTTCTTTTCATGTTCAGGGTTCACATGAAGAGTTACTAATAATTATATATTACCTAATTGGCCTTATTTTATAATTATATTTTAAAATTTAAACAAAATATATACTTGATCTTTTAAATTAAGAAGTTAAGTTAAATATTTATCTGTGGGATTGGTTTGAAGTAATACTATTTGTTCATCCAGATAAAAAAGAAGAAATTTCTGTGAAACTTGCCAATACTGACTTCAGAGAAAAGGAAAATGATGCACTGGTATGTATTTCTCTCTTAATAGTATAGATAAAATATTCATAAGCATTGTACTGGGTTTCAAAGTGAAATAATAAATGTGTTGTACTTGTAACACAAGTTGGTTGTTTTGGTATTATATTAAATTAACCATTAGTAGAATTACAGAATCTAAATAAATTTAAAGGGTTTTCATTCTGGCAATTTCAGCAAATAGTGTAGTCTTTTCTTTTACCCTAAAATTATGGAAAATATGTTTTAAAATACTAAGCTATGTGACCATCAACCCCAAAACTTAGACATCTCGGATGTGGGAAACAGGACTGAGTTAGAAAGGGAAATTATTGCCCAAAATGTGCATAGGAGAAGGCTACATAGTATTTGCTATTGCAGAAAATAGAAATTACTGGGGTAATTAGTAGGGTATAGGGTGAATTATTTAAATGTTTCCTATTTGAGTTAATACGTGCTCATCTCATAGTCATTCTGCCTTTGGCCCAGCGCTTGGAACTGGTTTATATTTCTGCTGTGAATTTGTATTTCTGCCTTAGACATACTGAATCTAAATCTACAGTTTAACAAGATCCTTAGGTTTTTTGATCTATAGCTAAGAATCACCTGTGGATCTATAAGGATCTTCCAGAAACGGTCTTAAAATGTTAAGTTAAATATGGCAATTGTATCAGTCAGTATATCTTGGGTAGAAATATGGATTCTCAAAAAAAAAAGAAATATGGATTCTCAATAGGGGGTTGGAACTGGAATGAGCCTGTTTGAAATCCTGCTTTGGCCCAGCATCATTCCGTGATTATCTCCAGGTGGAAGCAGTAAATATAAGAGGTTGAATTTGTGAGAGAGACAGGTGGCGCCCTGGGTGGTTCTTGCTGCCCATGAAGAGCAAAGAGTATACCATTCAGAATGTTATCCCCTGAGATGGCACATCACTATTCTTTCTGAAAATAGTCCTGAGGGCAATCCTTGATGGAAAATATAATTGTTTTTTCATTCATGGTCAGTAAGCACACACACAGACACAGGTTATTGGTGACCACAATAATTAGTAGAATATTAAGTTTAAGTGTATGTTGTACAGTACACTTGAAGTGTAATATGTCCAGGTGAGATGCTTGCAAGGAGGATGAGAATATAATTGAAGAAAGTACACATTTATCAAAGTTTTGTTTTTTTAATACAGGAGTAGGGGAAAATTTGAATACTTACTAGTTAGTGCTATCCATTGCTTGTTTGTGTATGTATTAACAAACATAAATTTATGCATGTGTGTTAAAAATTTAAGGGAAATAATATCAGAAAATAAAAGGAATGTGTAAAAGTTTAAAACAACAACAACAAAAAGAGAGAATGGGGAATCAATCCACTTAAAGGTAGGAATGGAGAAAAAAGGAACCAAGTAGAAATCATAATAAATTAAAAGATAAATAATATGCTTAGAATAGATCCAAGGAAATAAGTCATAAAAATGTAACTGTTAAAGGACAGAAGTATTTCTTTGGAACACTGTGTTTTATTAAAAGAGAAGAAGTGAATGACTTTGAAAAGGTTGAAAATAACAAAAATGGATGATATAAAGGGGTTTCAAAAAGTTCATAGAAAATGTAATTACCTTTTTATTACATTAAAAATCATTTTATTGGGTGCTTTCACAGCTCTTAAAACATTCTATACATCAGTTGTATCAAGCATATTTGTACATATGTTGTCATCATCATTTCCAAAATATTTTCTACTTGAACCCCTGGTATAAGCTCCTCTCTTTTTCCCTCCCTTCCCCGCCCTTCCAACTTCATGTATTATTATTGTTATTTTTTATCTTACACTTCCAGCAACTTTTTGAAGCACCTTAATATTAGACAAATTTGATCATTAGATATAACATATCAATGTCAAATAAAATAGACTTCAAGATGAAAAGCATTAGCAGGAATGAATAAATGTTTCATTTTTTAAAAATTCATGAGTAATTTTTAAGAACTATGAACTCTGGTCCACCACTTGTCTGTCAGTTTGTCCTGCTGTGGTGGTTTGTGTGTTGCTGTGATGCTGAAACCTATGTCACTAGTATTTCAAATACCAGCAGGGCACCCAAAGTGAACAGGAGCTGCTTTCTTATAGTAGAGTTAATTGAGAACAGGAATCAAGTAAAGCCTGTGGGAGTGGAGCTTACAGAATCTTCATTTGCTGATGGGGCATAATGCAGAGTGAGAAGAAACAGCTGCTTGCTAATGATCTGAATTTGGAATGGACAAAATAATAGGAATATTGGAAGTCATCAAAAATGAAATGGAATAATACATAAGGATTAGTATCCTAGGTGTTACTGAACTGAGCTAGTATTGACAATTTGTAATCAGAAAAGAATATGATTTACTATGCCAGAAATTATACCATCAAGGAGGAGGAATAGCATTCAATTTATTGTCAAAAAAGTCATATCAAGATCTATCTTGAAGTATGCTGTCTATAATAGGATTATATCTATCTGCCTCCAAAAATACGCAACCAATGTAACTTACTATACAAATTTGTGTACCAACCACTAAATAAATTGATGAAACATGCCATCAAGATACATTGACAATTATTGGTGATTGGAATGCAAAAATTAGAAATAAAAAAGAAGGAATAATCATTGGAAAATATGGTCTTGGTGATAGAAATGAAGTTCAAGATTGAGTAATATAATTTTACAAAACCAACAACTTGTTCATAGTAAATTCCCTTTTCCAACACAAATGGCAACCATGCACATGGACTTCTCCAGATGGAATACACAGAAATCAAATGGACTACATCTGTGGAAAGAGCTGATGGAAAAGCTAAAAGTATTGGCAGCTAAAACCAGGCCAGGTGCTGACTGGAACAGAGCATCAATTGCGCATATCCCAGTTCAGATTGAAGATGAAGAGAATGAAAACAAGTCCACTAGTACCTGCCTGAGAGAACATCTCAAGAACAGATTTGCTGCATTAAGCACTAGTGACAAGAAGACCTAGTGAGTTATGGAATGACATAAAAATTATTCATGAAGAAAGCAAAAAAGATCATTAAAAAGATAGTAAAGAAAGAAAAGATCAGTGTGGATGTCAGAAGAGACTCTGAAGCTTGCTCATAGTGTAGCTAAGGCAAATGATTAAATGAGAAATGATTAAATCAAAGACCTGAACAGAAAATTGTAAAGGGTGCTTGAGTAGACAAAGTAACAAAGTAAACTGTAATGAAATGTGCAAAGATCAAGAGTTAGAAAACCGAAAAGGAAGAGCACAATCAGCATGTATTAAACTGACAACTCAAGAAAAAAATTCTAGCATTGAGTTTCACTTTTGAAAGACTTCTATGAGCAAAATGAGGAATGAAACAGGAAACATCCAAAGGAGATGAAAAGCGGTAGCACACAAGAAGCCAATAGTGCTGGAGGAAGAAATCCAAGCATCAACCAAAACCAAGGCTCCAGGAATTGACAGTACCAATTACAATGCTTCAGTAAGGTGATGGAGCACTGGATGCATTCGCTTGTCTATGCCAAGAACTCAGTAAGACAGCGACCTGACTGCCTGACTAAAGAAACTCATATTTGTACTCATTGCAAAGAAAGGTGACTTAACAGATTTTGAAAATTATAGAACAGAATAATTCATATCACATGCAATTAAAATTTTGCTGAAGATCTTCAATAGTTGTAGCAGTAAATTAACAGAGAACTAGCTGCTAAAGGTTCAGACCAGATTCGGCATAAGACATGGAACAAGGGATATCATTGCTGATCTAAAATGGATTTTGTCTGAAATCAGAAAATACCAGAGATATGCTTGTGTTTCATTGACTATAAAAATGCATTTGACTGTATGGGTCACAACAAACTATGGATAGTCTTGAGAAGAATAGGAATTCCAGCACACTTCATGAAAAAACCTGTAGATTTATCAAGAAGCAGTTGTGTAAACAGAACAAGGGTTTAACATCAGGAAATATATGTGCCAGGGTTGTATGCTCTCACCATACTTATCCAGTCAGTATACTGAGCAAATCATCAGAGCAGCTGGATTATAGGAAGGATAGTAAGATTGGAGGAAGACTTATTAACAACCTGGGATATGCAGATGGCACAGCCTTGGTGAAAATGAGAATGACTTAAAGCACTTGCTGATGAAAATCAAGGATTGCAGCCTTCAGTATGGATTACAACTCACTGTAAGGAAGACCAGACTGCTCACAAGTGGGACCAATAGATAGCATGGTCAAGGGAGGAAACATTAATGTTGTTAAGGATTTTGTCTTGCTTGGATCCTTAATCAGTGCTCATAGAAGCAGCAGTCAAGAGGTCAAATGATGAATTGCATTGAGTAAATCTATGCAAGAACTCTTTAAAGTGTTGAAGAGCAAGGATGTTACTTTGAGGGCTAAGGTGCACCTGACCCAAGTCACGATATTTTCAATTGCTCCAGATGCATGTGAAAGTTGTGCATTGAATAAGGAAGACCAAAGGAGCATCAATGTGTTTAAATTGTGGTGCTGAGAAAAAATATTGAAAGTACTGTGGACTGCCAAAAGGGCAAAGAAATCTCTTGGAAGAAGAATGGCCAGAATGTTCCTTAGAAGATGGTTCAGACTTCATCCTAGGTACTTTGGACATGTCAGGAGAGACCAGTCCCTGGAAAAGGGCATCATCTTTGGTAAAGTGGAGGGGCAGTGAAAAAGAGAAAGGTTCTCAATGAGATGGATTAGCACAGTGGTTGCTAACACCAATGGGCTCAAGCAGAAGAAAAATTGTGAGGCTGGTGCGGGACCAGGCTGTGTTTTGTTCTGTTGTCCCTGTGAGTTAGAACTGACTTGATAGCACTTAACAACTGTAATAGGAGCCTTCGTTGTGAAATAGTTATGCATTGGGCTGCTAACCACAAGTTCAGCACCTCCAATTCTTCTGCTGGAGAAAGAGGAGGCTTCATATTCCCTTAAAATTAGTCTCAGAAATCCACAGGGGCAATTCTACCTGGCCCTATAGGGTGGGTATAAGTTGGAATTGACTTTGATGGTGGTGAAGTTTTTTTTCTTTTTTAAAAGATGTGCCAAATGATATATTTCAAAATATATAAGGCAAATATTGATAGCATTTCAAAGAAATGGTGGGACCCACAGTTATGACAGGAAACTTTAATATTGCTTGACTTCATTGATTTATGGAATGTTATGATATCTGTACATGCTCCCTATAAAAGTATTAAAAAATACGATGTAGGGCTTGAGTTTGGCTATATGTGAATCAATACATAACTAGTTAATAATATCTTAAGATAATATCATGTTCCCTTATCAATCACAATGCTCTAAAATACATGGTTTTGGTCTCTGCTTAATATTCTCTCAAATGTAATTTCTCAGGTGTTGTCTGTTTTATTTGCCTTTCATACATAATGTCCAGCTTTTACTTCCAGGTCATCTCATGATCAAAATACATTTGTTGCAGCTATACCACTGTATCTAACTTCAAGGCAGGCAGGAAATATATATTGATAGAATACAATAAGGGCTAGCTGAATCAGCCCTATTTTAAACTGTCCTTCATGGAAGTCCTTTACACAATTTATGATAACATTTCATTGGCTAGAATTTAGTCTCATGGACATGTCTATCTGTTGGAGAAGCTGAAAAATAAAATACGGATATTTTTGTTTGGTTCTGAAAGTAGGACATAAAAGGAAAGATAATAGGCAAGATAAACCACTGGCAGTTTCTGCCACAGGGACAAAGCAAGAAGACGAAAACAAGAATGTAGAGGATTGAAGCACACAATTAGTAAACTTTATTTTCAACATACATATAATAACATTTTTTCCCTCAGTAGTCTTCAAAATTGAACATGTAGTAGAAACAGTGTACCACTGAAGCAGTTCTTACACATCATCTACTCTGTGCCCAGTCGTGCACCATCCTCACAATTGTTCCTATACTTGAACCCATTGTAGCAGCCTCTCTGTCCATCATCTTGTTGAGGGCCTTCCTCTTTTGCTCCTCCTCTACTAAGTATGACGTCTTTATCCAAAGAATGCTCTTTTCTGACAAAATGTCCAAGGTATGTAAGACCATGTCTTTGCCATCCTTGCTTCTTAAGAAGCACTCTGGCTGTAATTCTTCCAGGACATATTGGTTTATACTTTTAGCAGTCTGTGGTACTTTCAGTATTGTTTACCAGCATCTTTACTTAGCACAATATATAGAAAAAAGAAGTCAAGCAAAAACATTGAACCCCCACCACAACAAAAAAATTTTTAAGGAAAAAAATTGACACACTCTCATACTGCTTTTGCATTGTAGAAGAAATAAAACTAGATCTATTTAAAATAATACTGTAAACTTCAATCATGGAGAATATAAGGAAACTGGTTCTCAGAAGGACATTTATATTTGAAAACAAACATTGGAGTTTAAGATGTATTGAAAATTAAATAAAATTAATATATAAAATGATACATGTAAAGGAAGTATGTATTCATAAAAAGAAAAGAAAAATTTACAAACTTGAGTTGCTTAACCAAAAGCCAACATTTGAAAATGTTGATCAAATTTTAAAGTATGATAAAAACAAAAAAGAGAGAAGCCCACTCCCTCCCCAAAGACAAGCCAGAAAAGACTGGTCTTTGTTTATGAATACAGAAATTTATTGAAAATCCTCAGGTAATGTTGTATAAAATTTATGTCAAATTGTAAAATATCAGTGAACTTGTAGTCTTTAGGGCAGCGGGTTCTCAACCTGTGGGTCGTGACCCCTTTGGGGGCCGAACAACCCTTTCACAGGGGTCGCCTGTTCATTACAGTTATGAAATAGCAACAAAAATAATTTTTTTGGCTTAAGTGGAGAGCAAATGCTTTGAGAATGATTGGGGCAGGGAATGTATGGATGTGCTTTATACAATTGATGTATGTATATGTATGGATTGTGATAAGAGTTGTATGAGTCCCTAATAAAATGTAAAAAAAGAAAAAAAAAATAATTTTTTTGTTGGGGGGGTGTCACCACAACATGAGGAACTGTATTAAAGGGTCGTGGTATTAGGAAGGTTGAAAACCACTGATCATTTCTAGAGCAATATAAATTGCTAAATAGACTGAAAAAGAGATAAAACAAAAATATAAATATCAATAGACAAAAACAATTGTAAGAAAATGTAGATTTTCCTCTTCCTACTGTATCTCTTCATTCTACCCCCCTCGACCTCAGGAGCCTTTAGATATCCCCTCCCCCCTCAGGTTAATTCTATAAAAATTTTAAAAATTAAATAGGAGTTTCTCAACCTCAGAACTATTGACATTTTGGCCAAATAATCCTTGTCCTGACCTTTGCCTACCAGAGGCAAAGTTCCCCTTTCATAACTGCGCATCCAAGTTAGGACCATCAAAAGTGTCTCCAGACATTGTCAAATGCCCCATGGAAGAAAAACCACCCTAGTTGAGAATCACTGAATTAAATGGTCATATACAAATGATTCCAGAGTACAGTAGCCCTCAATTAACAAAATTCCATTCAGACAACTCTTTTGTAAGTCAATTCTGCATTATGATCATTGTTTATTATAAGTATCTTTGTAAATCTCATGTTTTATTTGTCTTTGGGACTTGGAATCATCTGCAAGAGAATATCTGAGAATGATAACAACTGCAAATTATATACTGCAACATAGTACTAGCAATAAGATGTGAAGGAAAAACAAACAAGCAAACCATTGTAACTTGAATACAATGAACTACATGTTAATCTGGGACTACATGTATAGAAAGTTGAGAAATGACTCAGTAAATTTTGGTCACTATAAGTCAGATTGAACTGTGTCAGGAAAACCAACATCAAACACAAGGATAATGAAGAAAAAAATACATCAATATCAAGATTAAAAAATACATTATTAAGTCAATTTTAGCAGTATAATACTAAAATAATATATCATGACCAACTATCATCTTCCTATGAAATATAATGGTTTAATATTTGAAAATTTAAAGCCACAAAATTTTAATTGAATACTAAAGGAGATGTATACTACTTAATATGTATCAAAATGCTTATTTATTTAAGTTTTTATTGAGGTAAAGTTGTCATGCTATAAAATCTACCATTTTAAAGTGGTTTCAGTGGTTTTTATAGATTCACAAGGTTGATCAGTTATCAATATCTAATTTCAAACTTTTTTTCTCACCCCAAACATTTTTTTTTTGGCGTCCCTGGGTGGTCACGAACCAAAACATTTAAAGAATTATCAGAATATAGTGATTATAATTGGTGTAGGAAAAGGCAAATTGATAAATGTACTACATCACAATTAAAAATATTTCATATGACACTAACCGAGTTAGAAGACAGTGACCGAATGAGTAAAAGATTGCTGTCTAGAATATATAGTACATAATGAGGTATATAGCAATTCTTAAAAAGAGACAAACGAGCTGTTAGGGGACTTCACAAATTTATGGGAAAATTCTATTTCATTTTCCCACAAATTTCTGAAGCACAATCGTATGAATAATTTTATTAAAGTTTTCAGATTTGTAATTGCTAATAACCATACTGGTAGAGAGAGAGGAGCATCTCAAGGAATACTAATTGCTAATAACCTAAATTTGAAATAATCTATTGAGAGAATTTTTGTGATCACTTAGGGCAATTCTTCTAAGGTAATTAAAACTTTGAATAGAAACCAAAAAAAGAGACAAATGAAAAATGAACAAAGGATAGGGCAATTTACAGAACTAAAAGCCAAAGGAGCATTAAATTTAACAAGATGAGCCACCCCAAGACTACAGAGAAACGCAGATTAAACCAACAAGGTACCCAGTTCCCATCTATTAGGTATGCAGACCTTAACTTGTTTTTTAGAGTCTATTGTGGTCATGAATAAACAACAAAAATGAAAACCCAAAACCTACTGCCATTGAGTTGACTCAGACTCATATTAACCGGACAGGGCAGAGTAGAATTGCTCCTAAGGATTTCAGAGACTAAATCTTAATAGGATCAGACCTCCTCACCTCTCCCTCAGAGCCACTGGTGAATTTGAACTGCTGACACCAAGTGGCTAGCAGCCAGTACTTAGCTTACAATGTCACCAGGGCTATAGTTGAAATGTAATTTGATACAAGCACTTTGGAGGGCTGGTTCACAGTACTTATTAAAAATATAAAACTGTACATAACTGGCAATTTCATTTCTTGGCATCTACTCTAAACAAACATCTGAATATGTGCACTGACAAACATGTGAATATGTACACATAAGATTGTTTGAAATATACTCAAAACAGTAAAAACACTAGTTCTTTTTTTAAATACTGATTCTTAAGAGAGGTTGATAACGTATTCTTAAGACCTATAAAATTCAGACCAATTACAACAAAAATAAGGGATAAATTTCCCATTAAAATAAAAATGCCTTCATTTTGGAATAAATAAAAATTGGAGACTCTTCAGAATAATAAGAGAGAATGAAAGGTGAATCAGACAATGCAAACATTAATAAAGCAGAGGTTTATCTATTAAATAGAATTTAGTTAAAGATAAAATATTAGCAATTTCATAAATACATACTCATCTTTTAACTCATTATTTTGGTTTACTATGCTCAATTTAAAAGATTACAGAAGTTAGACTTAGAAACCAGTTTGAGGTAATGATAAGGGTCACTCGATGAATCAAGAATATGAGACCGCTTACCTCAACAGAAATATTACCATCCAGGATTATTTATACTTACCAAAGAATGTCAAGTTTCTTGAGCGTTTTAAACCTTAATTTTCAATGTTTGACTTAGAATTTCATATGCGTTGGTTTCAGTTAATGTTTGTACTTGATACTGATGATGAGGATGGGAATGACACTTGCAGTTAAATGATGAGACTTTGAGTAGCTCTGGCAAGAAAAGAAATTAAATTGTTTGTATAGCTAATTCTAATGTTTTTCCTTTGTCTAGATATTTAATGACTCAGTTGTGAATAATCAGTCAGAATATTCACACGTTCCATCTAAGAAATGTTTACAGAATTTAATGAGATTCAGGTAACTTAAAAATAAGAAAATGTTTGCATTTTAAAATGATTTATGAATAGCAACTCAACAAATAATATAAGATTTATATTTATTGTGTTTTAGATTGTTAACACCACAGAAACAACAGTGGTTTGAAAAAGAAGATACAGGTATTTGCTGTTCATGTTTTCCTTAAGTGTGTGTGCATTAAAAAGAAATGGGGAAATAGATGATGATGCATACAAGAATGAAACTGATTGTTGTGATGATTGTACAACTCTTCTTGATATGATCAAACTGTTGATTTGTATGATGTGTGAATTATATGCCAATAAAATTGTTGGAAAAATAGAACAAGATAATAAGAAGTTTAACGAGCTATTGAATGTAAAACCGACCATTTGCCCTGTAAAATTTCACCTAATTCACAATGAAGTTTTTTTCCCACTTTATTATTATTATTTTCTTTTCATCAGAAGTGTTTTTTTTTAAAGTATGGGTAACATTATATCAGGTTTCTATACTACTTAAATAAATTATTTAGAGTATTTGTATTTCTGGTTAACTGACCATGCATGCCTAGTTTTTACATACATTTTCTCTAAATGTAAGAAAAACTATTTGTGAAAAATTTGGAAGACAGAAAAATAAATGAAACAAAAATACAACTACCTGGATGTAACTACTCTTAACTACTAATACATATTCTAAGTCTTTTTTCTGTGCATGTGTATTTTGTTCTTTTCCTGACTATATGTATTTTTTCTTAAATCATTTTATTGGGGTCTCATACAAATCTTATCACAATTCATACGTACATCCATTGTGTCAAGCACATATGTACATTTGTTGCCATCATTCTCAAAACATTTTCCTTCTATTTGAGCCTTTAATATCGGCTCCTCATTTTCCCCCCTCCTTCCCAACTCCCTCCTCCCTCATGAACCCTACATAATTCATAAATCATTATTTTATATGTATTTTTTGGTATCCTGATTTTTCCCACTTGATATACTATTTAGGGCCTTTCCCTAAGTTATTAAAATATTTTCTTTATAGTGACTATATTGTGTTCCATTGTGTGGCTATGCAATAGTATACTTAGCTATTCTCTCACATTGGATATTTTATTCTGGGGTTTTTTCTTTTGCTATGATAAATGATGCTATTGTACTCTTTTAACTGAAACTATTTTCTTTGAATCAATTAGATGAAGGGTCACAGAATATACAGAAATCCCCTGCTTCTCAAAAATTTGCCTCACACTACTTCACTTTAATGAAAGGTCTATATTAACACCTGTCTTAGTAAATAGAAAGAAATCCATAGAGGATTTTCCATTTAAAGAAAAAGGGGTAAAATTGAAGCTAACATTCAGTGTTGGTTTTGTAGTGAACGCTTGAAGAGGAAGTGAACATCTCTGAACAGTGAGAATGATGTTCCCTTCCCTGGGAACTATATATCATACAGGCATAATTTCTACTTTATATAGACTGTATTTATCATATCATTCCTGCTTTTACTATACATTAATGTTATTTTAGGATTCATGTATTCTTTTGGGTTTAAGAATGCTCGCTGCTCATTTTTCCATATAAACTAGTAGTACTTGCTTCTTTGCTTTATGCCATTTTAGCATACAGAACGTTTCATAAGATTGTTCTACTTTCAGAAAGTGGGGGAAACCTGTATATGTTTGTTATTGTAGAAAAAAATGGAAGACACACATACCCAATATCTCATAATTCTCGTAGTGATACATATACCTAGAAAAATATATGTACATATATAAAGTGATAAATGTAAAACAAGTTAATAATAATGTTGTTAGCTTGTGATAGCCTCGAACCAGCAACATCCCAAATGCCTACTTGTGACAGAATATCTTGTGTTCATTTAGTGAAATAGTTTATGTAAGTAAGACAAATGAACTAAGACTGTACAGCAATATGGATGACTCTCCTAAATATAGGCTAATAAAACAAAATTGCATGATAGTACATAAAATACATAAAAGCCCACTGCCACTGAGTCAAGTACACCTCCTAGTGACCCTATATAGGATTTCCAAGACTGTAAATCTTTACAGGAGCAGATAGCTTCATGTTTCTCTTGTGGTGTGCCTGGTAGATTGGAACTGCTGATGTGGTTAGCCATATTATTTCATCATACAGTATTTAAGAGTATTTACAAATTATTATTTAGGAATGCTTATGTATGACAACACTAGTGAAGATAGTTGTTACCTCTGAGTAGGAGGATATGGGGCCTCATGGGTTCTCCTAATGTTCAATTTCTTTACCTGTGTGGTGGTTTCATAGATGTTTTCTTTTTTTTTTCAGTCCTTTGTTTCCCAAAGTTTTTTAAAAAAATCATTTTATTAAGGGCTCATACAATTCTTATCACAATCCATACATCCATCCATTGTGTCAAGAACAAACATGTACTTGTTGCCATCATCATTCTCAAAGCATTTGCCTTCTACTTGAGCCCTTAATATCTGCAGCTCATTTTCTCTCTCCCTCCCCACTTCCCCCTACTTCATGAACCCTTCATCATTCATATATTATTATTATTTTGTCATATATTACACTGACTGAGATGTTATCTTTTCATATATCTCAAACTCCTATCTATTTATATTGACCTGAAGCATATTAAATGTTTTGTAGGTTAAAAATAGTAAAATGTTGTAATTTCATATGTTGCAATAAATGTTTTATTTTAAATAGAAATTTTTTTTCTCATAATAAACAGATGCTGAATGTGGAGATAAATGGACATCAAGACAATTAAGAGAATCAAAATGTACTTCACATGTAAGTCAAATGCTTGGGTTCTAATTTCTAAGAAAAACATCAATTTAGTAAATTCTTTTTTCATTAAAATTTTAGATTTAATACAGTAAAGACTGTACTAGAACTAGAAATTATTAGCTTGTTAGGTTGTTAGAGTGATGAGAGATTCTATTTCTTAAAACAATTAAGATAACAAAGCCACAGATGTTTACATGAAAACATGCAAAAAGAATGATCATTAAGTGATAATATACATTGAGACTACAACTAAATTATACTGCATAAAAGTTTTACTTAATGAAATGAATGATTTTGTGTGGCAATTCAAGATCAGTGATTGCAACAAACATTGAAATTATTTTATAATAGCATAAAGCTTTCATTATGATAGACAATATATGAGAGTAAAAAATATAATCTATCTAGGGTTCCAGTTCTTACATGTATGGGCTTATTCCAAACAAAATGTGTTTAAACATGTCTCTCTGCTCTCTGGATGACTGTAGACAAGTTCTCTCTCAGTACTACACTTGATTAGTCTCATTAAGGTGCCTTAAAAACCAAAACAAAACAAAGAACAGTGTCTTGTAAGCATAGATGCTGGGCAGTTAAACTCAAGGCAGAAGGATCAGCTCAGGAGGTCATGGCAACTCTTTGGGGGAGATTACAGTGCGTTATCTTGATAAATTTTCTCTAAGGACACAGGGCAACAACAGGGGCTTATTATGAAGATTTTAAAAGCAAATTGGAAACAGTGTTAATGAAAAAGCAGCCAAGAAAATTGCACCTTTTTTGGTTCTTTCTATCATGGCACCAACCTGGTTTTCTTTGAGACTCTCAAGAGCTGTCTTAGAATAATTCCAAAGGGAAACTTCTACACTACAGCGCTGACTTTGCCCAGATTTCTTATTTGCAGGGTCCCCAAAAAGATGGTTTCCATTGAATTCTTTCTGAACATTACCAAGGATGTAGATAATCTTGGTCTCAGGCAGAGTACCTTAGAAATAGATTGTCTCCACTCCTCTCCAGCCAACCCAACGAAGGGAAGTCTATTTCTTAGGGGTTTGCCTGGGTATGTCCTTGATGGGGTTCACCATACTGTGCAGAGTACAGACAGTTGAAAAGTCATGAATCATGGCTTATCAATCTCTCCCTGACTGCCTTAGTGGGAAGGCCCGGGACCAATCTTGTAAGCTCTTCTATCTAATAATTTGTTATTCCAAGTCATGGTCCTGTTTCTGCTTCTGTAGGCCCACCTGCAACTGTGGTGTATTGATCTGCTACCAATCATGAATTTGTGACAGTTCCCTTTGTTCCATGCCTTATTTATCTAGCTTCTCAGTTGCAAATCCTCCAATTCCATTTTAACCTTGTACTAATGACCTCTCTCATTCGAATGATGATCTGTGTTGTCTTTATCCCATTAGGACTTAATAAATGTTCTCCTTAAATCATATATCAGAGTTGGAGGGGTTTTTTTGTACACTAAAAGATTAGGAAGAAAGATAGACTTATCAACTTCTGAAGAATTAGCCACTAAAAACCTTATGAATAGCGGCAGTATGTGTCTGACAGAGCTGGAAGAGAAGCCACTGAAGTTTAAAGCTATTCAAAATACAACTGGGGAAAAGACACATCCTTAAAGTAGAGTTGATTTTAATGATATGGACAAACTATTTCCAGGACCTTTATTTTTATATAGGACCTTCTCAAAATGAGAAGAAATAACAACAAACATGTTAATCAGAACATGGAATTATGAAATATGAGCCTAGGAAAATGAAAGCTGTTGGAAGCAAAATGGAAAACACAAAGATATCTTAGACATTAATGAGCTGAAATTGACTAGTATTAGCCATTTTGAATAGACCATATAGCTTTCTATGTTGGAAATGACAAATACAAAAGTAATGATTTTGCATTCATCATAGAAAAGAATTATTTCAATACTTATCTTGAAATATGATACTATCTGTGATAGGATAATACCTATGAAGGGGTACCCCCCAAAATGGGAAAAAAGTTCTGCCTAGCAAAGCTTTTGTAGTACACATTTTTCTTGCTAGTTGAGTATCAAGCAACTCACTCTGAGTTAGTGCACCCATTGGTGCCACTTGGGAAGTTTCTCCCTGGGCACATTGAATTTTTTCATAAAAATGGTTTCACTTGTCTGGGGAACTTAAAGGTTTGAAGGTAAACAAGCAGCCATCTAGCTCAGAAGCCACAAAGCCCACGTGGAAGAAGCACACCAGCCTGTGTGATCACAAGGTGTCGAAGGGATGAGGTATCAGGCATCAAAGAACAAAAAATCATGTCATTGTGAATGAGGGGGAGTGAATGAGGCGGGGGTAAGGAGTGGGGACCCAAAGCCCAGCTGTAGGACATCCCCTTACGGAAGGGTTGCAGGGAGGAGACGAGCCAGTCAGGGTGTAGTGTAGCAACAATGAAACATACAACTTTCCTCTAGTTCCTAAATGCTTCCTCCCTACCCACTATCATGATCTCAGTTCTACCTTACAAAACTGGCTAGACCAAAGGATGTACACTGGAACAGATAGGAACTGGAAACACAGGGAATCCAGGATAGATGATCCCTTCAGGACCAGTCGTGAGAGTGGTGATACTGGGAGGGTGGAGGGAGGGTTGGGTAGAAAGGGGGAACCAATTACAAGGATCTTCATGTGACCTCCTCCCTGGGGAATGGATGACAGAAAAGTGGGTGAAGGGAGACGTCGGACAGTGTAAGATATGACAAAATAATTTCTAAATTATCAAGGGTTCATGAGGGAGGGGGAGGGGAAAAGGAGGGGGAAAATGAGCTAATGCCAGGGGTTTACGTAGAGAGCAAATGTTTTGAGGTTAATGAATGTACACATGTGCTTTATACAATTAAGGTATATATGGATTGTGATAAGAGTTGTATGAGCCCCCAAGAAAATGATAAAAAAATAATGGTTTCGCTTGAACATTGTTTTTTGTGATGGCTGTTTTAAGAAAAAAGCATGCGCTGTGTGAGATTTTGTGTTTTTTGCTCTGGAAAAATGCCATAGAAACTGTTGTGATGTTCAATACAGCTTACAAGGACAGCACTATGGGAAAAACTCAACTGTACAAGTGGTTTTCATGTTTCAAAAAAGGTGAAATGTTGATTGATGACAAACATCGTCTGGACTTCCGTCAACTTCCCAAACTGATGAAAATGTCAACTAATAGTACATTTGGAGTTTATTACAATAGGTCAGAATGTTAATCAAGCTTTCTATTTAGAGGTTCTGAAAAGATACCATAACAGTATGCAAAAAAATGCCTGATATGTGGCAAATGGGGGATTGCTTTTGCTACCATGACAATGCACCTGGTCCCGCAGCTATCTCAGTGTGTCATTTTGGGGTAAAAACAGCCTTCTTCTCTTGCCCCAATCACCTTACACACCTGACCTCGCTCAGTGCAACTTCTTTTTGTTTCCCTGAATGCAAAGAATCATGAAAGGACAGCAATTTGACAAACTATAAGAAGTGAAGAAAAAAATAAGGGAGGTTCTGTAAGCCATTCAAACAGATGTATTTGAAAAATGTTCACAAGAATTGAATTGCAGATTTGACAAATGTATTGCCATATATATGCATGCATAAGCTGAGTTCTTCAGCACATTTTTAATACAATTTTTGTAGTAAAATTAGGTGCCTTGGCTAATATTGGATCGGCTTATACTTGAGTATATGTGGTAAGTATAATGGAGAGTACTTTGAAGACGATAAGGTTGATTTGTAAAAAAATTTAAATACATAGTCTTGGTGGGGGATTCCATTTTTGTGGGGATTCCCCCTCGTATATACCTACAAGAAGTCAGGTTAATACAATATTAATTCAGATTTACATACCAGGCATTAAAGTTAATGATGACGAAATTAAGAATCCTCCCAACTTCTCTGCATAAAATTGACCAAACATGTAATCAAGATGCATCGATAATTATTGACAATTAGAATGTAAAACTTGGAAACAGAAAGGGCTAGTAGCTGAAAAACTGTTAGAGATAGAAGTGAAGCTAGAGATCACATGATGGAATTTTGCAAGATCAGTGACTTCTTCATTGGAGCTATCTATTTTCAACACTGTAAACAGTTTCTATGTGTGGTCTTCAGATGGAACACACAAGAATCACATTGGCTACATCTGTAGGAAGAGACAATGGAGAAGCTCAATATCATCATCCTGAACAAGGCCTGGGGGCAACTTTGGAACAGATGATCAATTGTTCAAATGTAAGTTCAGATAGACGTTGAAGGAAATTAAAAGTCCATGAAAGCAAAAGTAAGACCTTGAGTAAATCCCACCAGAAGTAAAGACCATCTTGAAGACCATATTTGACCCATTGAACCAAGACCAGATGAATTGTGATATGACATCAAGAATACCATCCATGGAGAAAACAAAAAGTAACTAACTAGGAAAGAAAAGACTAAAGCAGATGTCAGAGAGACTCTGAAACTTGCTCTTAACATAGCATAGTTATAGTGAATGGAAGAAATGATCAAATAAAAAAAGTGACCATAAAATTTTATAGGGCAACTCTGGGAGACAAAATAAAGTTTTCTAATAAACAAAACCTGAAATCGACCAAAAAGGAAGAACATGCTTATCATATCTCACGTTGAAAGAACTAAAGATAAAATTCAAGCCTTGAGCTGCAATATTCAAGCACACAATGGGCAAAACATTTAATGATGTAGGAAGCATCAAGAGATGGAAGGAATACACAGAGACACTGTACCAAAAGGAGTTGGTTAGCGTTCAACCATTTCAAGAGATAGCATATGATCAAGAACTGATGGTACTGAGAGAAGAAGTTTAAGCTGCATTAATGAAAAACAAGGCCCCAGGAATTGAAAGAATACCAAGTGAAGTGTTTCAACAAACTGATACAGTACTGGAAGGACCCACTCATTTTTTGTCAGGAAATTTGGAAGACAGTTGCCTGGCCAACCAATGTAAGAGACTCATTTTTGAGTTATTCCAAGTTGACCTAACAGAAGGAACAGTATCATTAATATCCCATGCAACTAAAATTTTGCAGAAGACAATTTAAAAATAGTTGTACTACTACACTGACAAGAGCTGTCAGAAATTTAAACCAGAATCAGAAGAGAAAGGATAGATATTGCTGATACATGGATCTTGGCTGAAAGTAGATAGTACCAGAAAGATATTTACTGACTCTGCAAAGACATTTGACTTGGTGGGTCATAACAAACTATGGGTAATTAAAAAATTTTTTTTAATCATTTGGGAACTATTTTAATTGGGAATTCTTTAATTGTGTTCTTCCTGTGCATGGACCAAGAGGAAGTTGTATGAACCAGGTTCTTCATAATTTAAAAAGGAAAAGATAATATGTCAGAGGTGTTTCCTTTTACTACACATTTGTCTGCATGCTGAACAAATAATCAGAGAAACTAGACTATAAAGAAAAATAAAGCATCAGGATTGGAGAAAGGCTCATTAACAACCTGTTATATGCAGATGACAACTTTGCTTACTGAAACCGATGGGGACTTGAGGCACTTGCTAAAGTTCAAACTTTACGGGTCTCTATTATGAGGTTACAACTCCTAATGTGTGAAGAAAGCAAAAGTCCTCACAGCTGGAGCATTAGACAACATCATGATAAATGGAGAAAAGATTGACGTTGCTAAGGGTTTTGTCTTGTTTGGATCCACAATCAATGCTCTAGGAATCAGCAGTCAAAAGATAAAAGATTAATTGTATTGGGTAAATCTTCACAGGACATCTTTAAAATATTATAAAGCAAAGATGTTACTTTGAGAAAAAAATAAATTGTGCCTGTCCTAACCATGGTGCTTTTAATCACCTCATATGTATGTGAAAGCTAGACAATGAATAAGGAAATCCTCATGTTGGTGCATTTGAATTATAGTATTGCTGAAAGATATTGAAATAAAAAAAAAGTACCATGGGCTTCCAGAAGAATGAACAAACCTGTCTTAGAGGAAGTATATTGAGAATGCTCTTTTTAAGAGAGGGTGGGGAGACTACCTCAAGTGTTTTAGCACGTGTTTCAGTGAGAGTTCAGTAACTGGAAAAAGATATGGTTGCTAAAGTAAAGGCCAGTGGAAAAGAGGAAAAGCTTTAAGGAGGTGGATTGACACAGAGAAAACAACAATGAGCTCAAACGACAATTGTGAGCATGAGGCCGAGCTCGACATTGTTTTGTTGTTCGTTGGGTGGTTATGAGTTAGAGTTCACTTGATAGCACCTAAAAATTGCAGTAGTTAAGAGAAACAACTTACTGGTATTCTGCTGTAAAGAAATACAGGTAAAATCCCATTTGATAGGAGGATCCAAATTATTTTTATAATGGAATTTGACATAATAAACATACTTGAGAGATCATATTCCTAGCCTAGAAAATGATGATGGAAACTTAGTATTCAGTTTTTCAAATTTTACAGCTGAAGTAGTATAATGTAGGGGACAAAGACTCCATATTCAAATATAATTTATAGAGGCACATTTATTAAGTCTTAAACAGGACAAAGACAATTTACCTAGAAAAGCAATACTATTAGCATAAGGCCATAAGGTTATCTAAGGAGTTACAGAGAACTGGCCACCTAAATAGGACTGGTTTATAGGAGAAACTGGCACAAAAGCATGATTGGCAACAGAATCAATACACAGTTGGAGGTGAGGCTACAGAAGCATGGGTCCGTGGTTGGGACACTTATATTAGGCTAGATAGAACACCTTATATGTTTGGTTCAGGACCCTGTAACCAGGAGGATCAGGACATGACTCATTACAATGTGACCCTAGTATCCCAATTTACATGAAGGATGCACCCAGGGCTTGGCTACCCCTTCCTGGACTGGCTAGGGAAATGTTAGTAATACACTTTCTAGTGCACTCTGCCTGAGGGCAAGGCTATTACTGCTTAATGATCAGAATTTAACTGAGGCTTAATTCATGTATTCACTACTATTGAGTCCACTCCATTTCATAGAGACCTAGTAGGACAGTAGAATTTCCCCTGTTGGTTTCTGCAACAATATATCGCTATGAGAGCAGAAAGCCTCATCTGTCTCCGGAAGAGCAGGTGGTGGTTTCAAACTTTGTGAACTGACCTTGCAATTAGCATCCCAAAACATAACCCACTACAGTCTCTGTTCAAGATAACCGTATCCTGCTACAAACTTAGAGCTCAGAATTTAAGCTCTAATAGTATGATAATTAACTATTAATGGCAAAAAGCTTGCAAAGACTAATAAAACAATGAGGTCAAAATTTTTTCAAAGTAAATGGCTCCTTTTCAAGGAGGTAGCATGTAAAGCCTTTCACCAAGAGAGCGTAATATAGAAAAGTTAAAAGAAAAAATTTCTAAACATTTTTCCTCATCATTTTGAGTATGTTCTGGTTATCATTTACTTTTTCAGGAGGGGTTGAGGGAGATAAAACTGGGGAGAGGAGGTAATTAGATATTTTTAAATAGTTGTGTTTCAAGTTTTGACATTAATATTTTGGTATCATTTTCACATATTTATATTTTACTTATGAATGTAATAAGTAGATAATAAATTTTTACTTATGTATCTTACAGTTTATATTTTTCATGTGAAATGACAGTATGATCATAGATGAATCTGGTATTTTCCATCTCTTATATTTTTAGATATGTGATTTTTTTTTAATATAGTAACATTCCTTTTTAGAGTTTTCTGTTGTCTGAATTTTCAGGCTATATATTCAGAGCACTTTGAGAAGCCAGAAGAAAGTAAAAATAATGAAACAGAAGAAATCTCTGAGAATTTTCAAAAACCTGGAAATCCTTTACCTTTAAGAACTCCGAAAACTGCAAAATCACTTGAATCTTTACAGAAATTTCAGGACCCTAAAACACCATCAGCTGAAATGTAGGATTTTAATTATTTATTACATAATTATAATTAAATTTCCTATTAAATTATAGCCTATTAAATAATTAAATTGCCTATTAAATAATTGATAGAAGTAGTAAAATTCTTTACTACCTGTAATGAAAAGTTTTCATTATGAAAAATTTCAAAAGTACAGAGAAAAGAGACTAGTATAATGAATTACTGTGTATCTGTCACCCATTTTGAACAATTACTGTCCTGTTTTCTTTTTTTTGTAAATTCTCTGAAAATTTTCCTATTAAAAAAAAGAAAAAAATTTCCTATAATATGTAGCTGAAGATGGAATAGATCCTGATTACTTACCTAGGATAATACAGAGTTTATGGATTTAATATTTTCCAAAAGAATTTTTAAATTCTGGAAGAATTAAAAATGTTAAATTATAAAACTATTACCACATATGGCTTAGTATGGACCTGTTACTGAATAATATTCTAGTTGTTATTTTCCATATATTCTAGTGTCTGAAGCAATAATTTCATTCTGGTAAGTATAATTTGGGGGCACAAATATTTCCATCATGATTAATTAATAAATTTGGAGGTCATAAATTTATAATATACAGCTGCATTTAACTGTTTAGTCCTATCCTTTACTTAGTTCTAAATTCTAATTCTTCTAAGCCATGTCATTAGGGACCTGTGTATGACTTTTAAATTGCTAATAAGAGTTTTATATATGAATGTAATTTTGTTAACTCAAGTACATGTTTGAAGTGGATCTCATCAGGTCTGATAATCTGAAAAAGAATGTGATCATATGTAAAATCTGCCTTTGCTAATGACAAAACTCTGGTCTATAGAAATTAAGTGATTCATTCAAGATAAAACATCTAGTTTGGCAGTATCTTTAGTTATCTGTTTAAACACTTAAGTATTACCAAACATGTGCAAGCCCATATCCTATGTATCTTATAAATACTGATCATTTAATATTTACAGCATCCTTAAGAGGTATCAGGTACATTTTTATTTTATAGATGAGGAAACAGAATCACAAGTGGTACTGCTAATTGATCATAGAGTTGATATTGAAGCTTGGACAGTGTGGCTCTAGAATCCATGTTTTTAACCACTGTTTTATACAATACTTCATCTATTTCTCCCAAATTATTATTTTTATTATTTAACTCCATAATACAACAATTTGTAATGCCTGACTTCACATCGAGATTAAAATTTTGTAATTGGTTTTCAAGAGCTTAGAGGCAGTATAGCATCAGGCTTAAGAGCTTGGACATTAAATCTAGATTGCTCTATTCAAATCCCACTTCTGACACTTAAGTGCCTTTGTGAAGATCATTTAACTTTTTTATGTTTTAATATCCTCTTCTGTCGAATGGAAGTGACAAAGTATTACCTACTTCGTGGGGTTGTTGTGAGAAATAAGTTAATGGCTTTGGAAGTACCTGGAATAGAGGATGACAGTACAGTAGCAGTAGGTGTTAAGTATTATTATTTCCAAATTGATTGTTCTATATTTTTCTCCACCTAAAACCATATTATTTTCTTAGATTTGTTATTTAACTACTTCCTACTGTTTCCTACCGTTCTAATTCTCACGTCTATGCTGTTGCTTCTAGTGCTCATCAGTCTATAATGTTTAATAATATGTTTTAAAAATAATTTTAATGATTTCTTATTTTTCTGTAACAGAAATAGAAATATAGTACCTGAAGCTCAAACACAAAAAGAATCCCCAGAAATTTCTTTTCTTTTGAGTTATACGTCTAGATCTCCTGGATTGAATTTATTTGATTCTTCTATATTTGATTCAGAAAACCCATCCGATCAGGTATATGAGAAACTAGTAGAACTTTTTATTTCTTTAAATATTTCTATAAATTATGCACTGTAAACCCAAGTAAATTTTTAGTTCCTTACTATGGAACAGATTCCATAAAAGAGGAAATAGAGTACATGCAAGTAAACTTTCACTGAAAATAATTAAACAGTAGCTCGGTGACAGGGAACTACCAGACATTCAAGCTCAGAAGAGAATGTGAAAGGAGGAATGTTATTACTGATGTCACATGGATTTTGGCTAAGAATACCAGAAAGGTGTTTATCTGGGTTTTTCACTTTATGGATCGTCACAAAGTATGGGTAACATTATGAAGAATGGGAATTCCCAAACACTTCCATCACCTGGACATTGACTAAGAGGCAGTTGTTATGAGAGAACAGGGGAGTGCCAGTTGGCTTAAAATCAGGAAAAGTGTACATCAGAATTATATCTTTGCCCCATATTTATTCAGTATGGTACCCATAATTTGTTAAACTTCAACAGTTCATTACAATTCATAGCAACCCTATAGGTCATAGTAGAACTACAGAATAAATTTACCAAGGCTTTAATGTTTAAGGAAGCAGGCTCAAAATCTTTCTCCCATGACTGCTGTGTTCAGCCTGCCAGCTTTTAGGTAGCAGGCAAGTATTTTACTATACCACATGTCCACATGGCAGAGCACTGTATTGTCATTAAAACCATGTTTGAATAGCAACATGGAAAAACACTCACAAATAAGATTAGGATTATATTTTTAAGTCTGCAGAAAAAGTATTCTTTTGTTAGCAGAACGTGATCCAACTTACATGAAGTTAGCATCCTTCTTATTGGCTTTATAAGTGAAAAAGCAGTATCATTAACCTAAAGTGCTGAAGCCTTCAGAATAAAGTATAATGTTGACTAGAATATTAGGTCATACTAGTATGCTAAAGTAGAAATCTTTATTATATATTACTTATTAATATTTAATCCATTCTCCATCCATTAATTTAGAAGTCTCATTGTATAAGTAAATTACAGGTTGATTTGAAGATATATTTTTTAAGCACAATAATATACTATATAAAATGTTTTCATTTTGCCCTAATTCTGTTAGAATAACTAGGTTTATAAGGCAAAACTTGTTTTATGTGTACTTTGCTATGTAAATTTAAGTATAAATGATATATGTATATTTTACTGATCTCACAATATTTAATTACAATTATTTTTCAGTTTAATGAAAATTATTCTGCAGCAAATTTAAATCCTCTCTCATCACAAGAAATTGGTAAGTGATTTAAATTTTCTTTTTTTTTCTTTCATTTTTATATTTGCATCCACCAGTTACTCCACAGGAGGAAGATTTGGCTTTCTACTCCCGTAAACAGTAACTCCCAGGGCAGTTCTACCCTGATCCATAGGGTCCCTAGGAGTCATAATCCACATGAGGGCAGCAAGTTCACATTTGGCTTTGCAGTTTTATGAATACTTTTGCTGTGAAACTTCAAGACATCAAGCTTTAAGTCCATCTGTCCTAATTGGAGCTGCCTGCCCACAGAAAGACTGACAGGATAAGCTAAGAACCAAAAGCTATCACAGAAAAAGCACTGAACCCAAGGACCAGAAGAGGCCAACATTTAAGCAGACTGCTTCCATTCCCAAGATTTTCCAACTACACCTGCCTACTACCCCCTACAGGGAGAAATAATGTTGAACAGGGAGCTCCATCCTGGATTTGCTAGGGGATTACAGGTGGAAAAGTAGTCTCACTCCAGAGTCAGGGAGCAAAGAGCTTGGGATGCAGGCCTGACCACGTTTTTCAGTCGCCCAAACTAACCAAATTTGTTGCCATCAAGTTGGTGCCAACTCACAGTCACCCTGTAGGACAGGGCAGAACCGTCCCAGTGAGACTATTATTGTTAATGGAAGTAGATCATCCCATCCTTTTCCTGAGGATGGTTTCAAACTTCTCGTGATTTAAATTTTCAACACAGAAAAACATGTTAACTTTTTCACTTAGTCTTTAGTTTGCCTCTAATTGATTTTTCTTTACATTTTTTTATGGTTTGAGAGAAAATATTTTCCGTTAGGTGTTGTTTAGCTTTTAGGATTATTGTTACTTTTCTGCTTCTCATGGATTACCTTTTATTTCTTTTTCTTACTACTGTATCAAAACTTGCTTTCTCCTGACTACTAGTAACTTTCTAATGGTCAAATATTATACTTTTTGCATTTATTTTTCAATTGTTTTGTGGCATTTGATACAGTTGACTACTCCTACCTTTCTAGAGTCTTGGATTTCTTGTCTTTGATGCTTACTTTTTATTAGTTCTTCCATCTTTTGATGCTGAGGATTGAGCAGTGGACACAAATAATTATAGTTCATATCTAGTTCTAGTAAGAGAGACTGAAAAGTAGACAACTGAATATATGTCAAGTAGTACATTAAAGAATAGTTGTAAGGACTTGAATTGGCAGACAAACTCACAAGTTACGGTCGACTTTTAATCTAATAATATAATAGTTTTATAGAGATGAAGCATAAGAGACAACTGTATTATTTCATTGAGAGGCCTATCAGCTCTCCAAATATAAGCTGTCTTTTGCTGCTTCACCCACATGGGTCACATACAACTATCATTGCTATGAACAAAAGGGGTAAGTCAAACTTGACACAGAATATCCGCAGCCTCAGTTTCCTACCAATCTTTATTACCTGATCATAAAGACCAAAGCATGCATGCTAATTCACAATTCATTCAATTCCAATGTAGTACTTTCCAGCAGATAAAAAGTGACACAACACTCTACACCAGTGCTTCTCAACCTTCCTAATTCCACAACCCTTTAATAACAGTTTGTCATGTTGTGGTGACCCCCCCCCCCAACCATAAAATTATTTTGATTGCTACTTCATAATTGAAATTTTGCTACTGTTATGAATCAGACGACCCTGTGAAAAGTTTGGTCTATCCCCCCAAAGAGGTCGCGACCCACAGGTTGAGAACCATTGTTCTACACTTAATTGAACTCATTTCTTTAAAGAAAAATTCTTTAACCTCTACTCAATCCTGGGTCAGCTCAGAATTGATGTTAAGACTTAGCTTACAGATGGTGCTAAGTGTTCTATGAAGTAAAGTAGAATAAGGGGAATGGTAAATATTTGGTTTGGGAAGGTGGTTGCTGTGTAAAGCAAGGAAATCAGAAATGTTACTGAAAAGGGAACATTGGAACAGAGACCTGAGAGATGTGCTGATACAAGCTATGGGAAAAGTGCTGTATCAGACAGTATTAAGGTGTTGAGAAGGGAGCATGCTCAACATGTTTACTGAAGTGCAGGCAAATGGGTATGTTTAGAGTGGAAGGAAATATTTTAAAGGACGGTTCCAGAAGACAAAAAACATTATTATGAAATATGCAAAGACCTGGAGTGAGAAAACAAAAAGGGAAGAACGCAGTTAGCATTTCTCAAGCTAAAAGAACTAAAGAAAAATTCAATTGTCCAGTTGTAATTGTGAAGGATTCTTTTTTTCAAATCGTTTAATAGGGGCTCATAAAACTCTTATCACAATCCATACATACATCTGTTGTCTAAAGCACATTTGTACATTCATTGCCCTCATCATTCTCAAAACATTTGCTTTCCACCTAAGCCCCTGGCATCAGCTCCTCATTTTTCTCCCTCCCTCCCCACTCCCCCTTCCTCATTAACACTTTATAATTTATACATTACTATTTTGTCATATCTTGTCCTGTCCGACATTGCCCCTCACCCTCTCTTCTGTTGTCCGTCCCCCAGGAAGAAGGTCACATGTACTTCCTTGTAATCGGTTCCCCCTTTCCAACCTACCCTCCCAGTATTGCCACTCACACCACTGGTCCTGAACGGATCATCTGACCTGGATTCCCTGTGTTTCCAGTTCCTATCTGTACCAGTGTACATCCTCTGGTCTAGTCAGATTTGTAAGATAGAATTGGGATAATGATAGTGGGAGAGGAGGAAGCATTTAGGAACGAGAAGAAAGTTGTATGTTTCATCATTGCTCCATCGTACCCTCACTGACTTGTCTCCTCCGTGAGACCCTTCTGTAAGGGGATGTCCAGTGGGCTACAAATGGGCTTGGGGTCTCCACTCTGTAATCCCCCCTCCTCATTCACTATGATATGATTTTTTGTTCTGATGAGTGGAGATCCAGTGTCCTTCTGCTACTTAATACTAAACCTATAAATATATGCACATAGATCTATTTCCCAGTCCTCAAATATAAATATATTTGCATTTGTACATGCCTTTATTTATACCTCTATAAATGCACGTTGCCTCCTAGTTCTCTCCTATATTTCTTTTGACTTTCCTCTTGTCCCACTATCATACTCAGTCTTCATTGGGGTTTTAGTAATTCCTCTTGGTTACATTACCCTTGATCACACCCTTCCAGGCCTCCTACACCCACCTCACCACCGATTTGGATCACTTGTTGTTCCCTTGTCCCTGGGTTTGTTAACACCACTACCTTTTCCCTCATCTCCCCCTCTCCCATGTCCCCCGGAACTGTCGGTCCCGGCCCCGTTGTTTTCTCTTCCAGATTGTTCATCCAGCGTATCTTATTTAGACAGACCTGCGGAGATAATAACATGCACAAAAACAAGACAGAACAAAACCAAGTAACAATATACAACAACAACCAACCAATGACAACAAAACAAAACACAACAAGAAAGAA
Organism: Tenrec ecaudatus; assembly: GCF_050624435.1. Classification (NCBI taxonomy): domain Eukaryota; kingdom Metazoa; phylum Chordata; class Mammalia; order Afrosoricida; family Tenrecidae; genus Tenrec; species Tenrec ecaudatus. Next base: position 44,692,842 of record NC_134543.1, read on the forward strand.
AAGCTTGTAGTTAGTTCAAGGATTGTTTGTTGGCCTTTAGGAGTGTTTTCCAGTCAGTCTGTTGGGGCACCATGCCCTGGCCCCAAAGTCCACCTTCAATATTCCCTGGAGACCTTGCCACTCCATTCCCTTGCTGTTCTGTTGCACCCCTTAGTGTTTTGCCTCAGTGTGACAGGATCAGATCGAGTGCAATTCCTACACTGTGTCTCCAGTGTTGTCCCCTGTAGGGCTATGGGTCAGTGAGGGATGTCGTGTGTCATAGTGGGGCCGGCCATGTGGTCCTCTCTGTGGACTGGCTGCTCTAGTTGGAAACATCGTCCTCAAGGCCTGGTGGGCCAGGATGTGCTCCACTCTCCCCTCCTCTCTCTTCATCTGCTCCCATGTGCTCCGATCAGATATGTCCCTCGCCTGGAGCTGCATCTTCAGTGCTGTCCTTTGAAACAAATTCTTCTGCGGGGAGGGGCAGGTATCCACGTAGTAGTTGGGATTGGGGCTGGCCCCTCAGACCTCTCCACTGATTCCAGCACCTCAGACCTCTACACTGGTTCCCTACTCCACAAAGGCATGTTGCATTCACATCTTGGAGCACTGGGTTGAAGTTTAGTCCCTCATTCCCTGTGGAGATATAAACAATACACCCTCCCTTTGTGTGTGTTAGTGCCCTGTGCCCCCACTACCCATTTCTTTTTTTATTACTATTTTTTTCTTTTCCCCACCTTTTTTAGTTGTCTACCATGTGTATCCCTGTATTTGGTCTGGTCCCTGCTGTACTACCTGGTCTTCACCCCAGGAATGTTTGTAGCTTTTTCCCTATGCCCTTTTTGCATTTTTTTAAAAGGTTACCTCAGCGGACTCCTTTTGTGCTTGGCTTACTTCACTTAGCATGATTTCCTCCAGTTCTTCCCATGCAGCGATGTGCTTCAAACGTTCATCACTGCTTTTTACCAATGTGTAGTACTCCATTGTATGTACCACAGCGTTTTAATCCACTCGTCAGTTGATGGAAATTTGGGTTGTTTCCAACTCCTTGCAATGTGCTGCAATGAACATTGGAGCACAGATGTCTGGCCTTGGTTTGTTTCTTGCCTCTTCTGGGTATAAGACCAGTAGGGGGATTGCTGGGTCATATAGTAACTCAATATAGATATCGCCAGATCGATTTCCATAGTGGCTGTACACACTTACAGGTCCACCGGCAGTGGATGAGAGTTCCTTTCTCTCCAGCCCCTCCAACACTTGTTGCTTTCTGATTTTTTGAATTGGGCTATCTTAGAGGGTGTTAGGTGGTACCTCATTGTTGTTTTAATTTGCATTTCTCTTATGGCTAAAGATCGGGAACATTTTCTCATATATTTGTTGGCCATTCGGATTTCTGCCCCTGTGAAACTACTGTCAGGTCCTTTGTGAACTTCCTCAGTGGGCAATTAGTTTTTTTCTTTTTGGAAGCTAGCAGAATATTGTATATTTTAGTAATAAGGCCTTTGTCTATGTGTAATTGCTAAAGATGTTTTCCCAGTTCGTGGACTCTCTTATTACTCTCTTGGTGAATTCTTTTGATGTACACAAGTGTTTCATCTTCAGTATATCCCATTTGTCAATTTGTGTCTCCCCTGTGTTTGTGTCTTTTCCTATTTCTGATAGCCTATGTATTCCCTGTGCCAAAGTTCTCAAGTTGGTCCTAACTTCCTCATTGATGGCCCTAATAGTTTGGGGTTTAACTTCAAGGTCTGTGATCCACCTTGAGTTTATTCTTGTGCATGGAGGGAGATAAGGGTCTTGCTTCATTTTTCTGCAGGTAAATATCCATTTTTTTTCCAGCATCACTTGTTAAAGAGGCTATCTGCTTCCCATTTGATATTTTTTGGGGGCCCTTATCAAAGATCAATTGTCTGTATGCTGATGATTTTATTTCTGGAATTTCGGTTCTTTTCTATTGGTCTCAGTATCTGTCATTGTACCAATACCATGCAGTTTTGACAACTGTGGCTGTATAGTATGTGCTAGAGTCAGGTAAAGCAAGCCCTCCCACTGTGTCCTTCTTCTTGAGGAGTTCTCTGCTAATTCTGGGCTTATTCCCTCTCCATATGAAGTTGGAATTCAGTTTTTCCATTTCTTTGAAGAAAGATGAGGGTAATTGTATCTGGATTGCATTAAACTTATATAGTGCCTTAGGCAGAACTGACATCTTGACTATATTGAGTCTTCCAATCCACGAGCATGGGATATTTTTCCATTTGTTGAGGTCGCTCTTGGTTTCTTGTAATAGTGTTCTGTAGTTTTCCCCATATAGATCTTTTGTTCTTTTAGTCAGGTATATCCCTAGATATTTCAATTTGTGTTTGGCTATTGTGAAGGGTGCCACTTTTTTGATCTCCTCTTCTGTGGTCTTACCCGATGTGTATAACAGTCCGATGGACTTCTGTTTGTTGATCTTGTATCCTGCCACTCGGCCAAACTCCTCTATTGCTTCCATTAATCCCCTTAGGGAGCTTTTGGGATTTCCCATATATAAAATCATGTCATCTGCAAATAATGGTAGTTTCACCTCTTCCTTCCCCAGACGAATACCTTTGATGTGCTTTCTTTGCCTTATGCTGTTAGCTAAAACCTCCAGCACAATATTAAATAAGAGTGGGGATAAGGGGTATACTTGTCTGGTCCCATTTTTTCAGTGGGATTGTGTTAGCCTTTTCTCCATTGACTACCATGTTGGCTATTGGTTTTTCATATATAGCTTGTATTGTCTTGAGGAATTTTCCTTCCATTCCTACCTTCTCAAGTGTCTTAAACAGAAATTGGTGTTGGATGTTGTTGAATGTTCTTTCTGCATCTATCGATATTATTATGTGGTTTTTATAGTTTTTCATGTCACTGTGATGAATAATAATAATGGTCATTTGTGTGTTGAACCATCCCTGCATCCCTGGTATGAATCCTACTTGGTCATGGTGAATTATTTGTTTTACATACTTTTGTATTCTTTTGGCTAGTATTTTGTTAAGGATTTTTGCATTGAGATTGGTCCGTAGTTCTCAATTCTTGTGGGATCTTTGCCTGGTTTTGGTATCAGAGTTATACTAGCTTCACAGAAGGAATTCAGGAGTTTGCCGTCTTTTTCTATGTTCTGGAAGAGTTCGTGTAAGATTGGTATTAGTTCTTCCCTATATGCTTGGTAGAATTCTCCAGTGAAGCCATCTGGTCCAGCGTATTTTTTTCTGTAATCCCTTGATAACCTTGTCTATTTCTTCTATTGCTATGGGTTTGTTGAGATTATTGACATCCATCAGGTATAGTCTAGGGAGAGGGATTGGTTTACCAAAAATTTTTCCATGTCTTTCAAGTTGCTGAATTCATTGGAGTACAGTCCTTCATAGTACTGTGTAATTAACCTTTTGATTTCATTAGGGTCTGCTGTAATGTCCCCTCTTTCATCCTTTATTCTTGCTATTGAAATTTGTTCCCTTCCTTTCTTTGGTTAGGTTTGCCAGCGCCCTGTCGAGTCTGTTTATCCTTTTAAAGAACCAACTTTTAGCGATATTAATTTTTTCTATAGTTTTCTTATTTTCCCTCTCCTGAATCTCAGCCCTGATTTTTTATTATTTCCTTTCTTTTGCTATTAGTAGGATTGTCCTGCTGACTCTGCTCTAGTTGTTATAATTTTTATGCCAGCACATCACTCATGAGTCTCTCTTCCTTTCTCAAATGTGCATGAATTGCTATGAAACTTCCTCTGATAACTGACTTTGCTTTGTCCCATAAGTTGTGGTACATCATGTGCTCATTCTCACTGGTTTCTAGAAATTTCCTAATTTTATTTCTGATCTGTGCCAGTACGCTCTCCTTTTGCAGTAGAGAGTTATTCATCCTCTAATTGTTTGCTCTTGTTTTCTTTGTCTTCCTTTTGTTGATTTCCAGCCTTACGGCACAGTGGTCAGAGATAGAAGTCTGCATGGTATCAATGTGCTTAAATTTATGTAGATTCGCCTTATGCCCCAGTATGTGGTCTATCTTAGAATATGTGCCATGCGGGCTTGAAAAGAATGTTATTTTTTTGTATTTGGGTGAAAAGCTCTGATAATATCTATCAGGTCAAATTATCTCATTGTAGTGTTTATATCTCTAGCCTCCTTGTTGAGTTTCTTTTCCTGTGATCTTTCTTTCTGAGAGAGCAGTGTATTGAAGTCACCCATTATAATTGTTGAGGCTGTGGTTTCTTTTTTCATCTTTTGCAGTGTTTGACATATTCAGCAGGTCTCTCATTCAGGGAATATATATTTACAGTGCTTAGTGCTTCTTTGTTTAGCATCCCCTTGAGCATTATATAGTGTCCCTCCTTATCTCTTCTTATGGTTTGAACTTTGAGGTCAATTTTATCCAAGATTAGGATTGCAACCCCTGCTTTTTTTGAATTGCAGTTTGCTTGGAATGCCTTTCTCCAGCCTTTGATTCTTAGCCTATTTTTGTCTGTAGCCTTGAGATGTGTCTCCTGTAGGCAGCAGATTGATGGGTTGTGTTTTCTAAGCCAGTCTGCTAGTCTCAGTCTAATGCCTGAGGTCAGGCCATTGATATTCAGGGTTATATCTCAATCTGCAGACTCTGTGATGTCATCTGATGCCTTTTGTGTTGGGTGTTTTCCTACTTTCCTTTCTCATTAGTAAGGTGTGCATGCGCGTGTGTGTATATCATTCTTGACTTCTTTGCATATTTAAGCCAGTACTATCTTGGTGCCTCATTTCTCTTACTTGCCCTTTGGATGAGCTTGTTCTATGTGGTGGTCTCTTATTTATGTTTGGTGAGTGTTGTTCTTCTGTCCATACAGGGTTGGCAAGGATCTTTTGTAGGGCTGGGTTTCTTCTAACGTATTCTTTAAGCTTTTCCTTGTCTGGGAAGACCCTTACTTCTCCATCTATCTTGATCGATAATTTGGCTGAGTAGAGTATTCTTGGATTTGTGTTGTTTTCCTTCAATTTTTAGAATATATTACTCCACTCTCTCCTCTTCCTCATAGTTTCTGCTGATAGGTCTGAGCATATTCTTATTTGGGAACCTTTATATGATATTGTTTGTTTTTCACTAGCTGCTCTCATGATTTTCTCCTTTTCCTCAAAGTTGTATAGTTTAACTATTATGTGACTTGGTAACTTCTTCTTGGGATTCAGTCTAGCTGGTGTTCTTTCAACCTCCTGAATGGTTGCCTGATTTTCATTCATTAAGCTGGGGAAGTTTTCCTTCAGTAATTCTCTCACTATTGTTACAGATGACTTCTTTGTTGTATCTTCCTCCGGCAATCCAATAATTCTAATGTTGTTCTGCTTCATAGCATGAGACATAGCTCTTAAGTTTTCTTCAGCTTCTCTGATGATCTTATTAGATTTTTGTTAGTGTTTGTTAAAGTCTCCTTGGCTGTCCTCCAAGTCACTGATGCAGTTCTCTGCTTTCTCCAGTCGATTCTCGAGGTCTGTGTTCCTGCTACTGATTTTTGTTATCTCCTCCCTAAGCTCCTGTATTTCCCTTTGGTGTATGGCCTTTATCTTCTCTATCATTTCATCCTTTTTCTGTATTGTTTCCCTCATATGCTGTATGACTCCAAGCAGCATTCTGAGAATTTCTTTATGTGACAGCTCAATGTCTGCTTCTTCTGTGTATGTTGTTATGTTCAGTACATCTTTTGCCATTGCCTTTTGTTTCTCCTGTTTTGTCGTTGAGGTCGTTGGGGGCTGATGGCTGTTTGCGTTGCGTTGTTTTAGAGGGACCAGGTGCCATTTTCCAGGGAGTTGAAGAGCACTGGCTCTCTCTGGGAGACTTGTAGGAATGCTTCTTTGAACTGCCTACAGCTAATTTCACGATGGAATTAACTTACCACTTTATCCTCCTGTGGTTTCGCTCTCAGAGGAGTGCCCCAGAAGGCTGGTAGGTTGCCTGCTTTGGTGTTGCGGTGGTTGGGCAGAGGTTCCTGCAGCAACTTGGAACATTTAGAGTGTTTGCCAAGCTGCCTTAGGCCCTCAGGCACACAGGAACAAATTCCCTGGTAAGAAGTTGGGTGGAGTATCCCTGGTAGAGGTTGACAGGGCTTTCCTCAGCCTTGGACTAGCTGCACAGGGTGGAGGTCACCTAGCTGGGTGTGGTGCAGGCATAATTGCCCTAGGCTAAGGTGAGTGGTCTGGAGGTCAGCAGTGGAGTGAGAGAACAGGAAAGAGACTAAGAGGAGAAAACAAATTAAAAAGTAAATCCCCTGAGACTGTGCGGGGATATAGAGAAGAGAGGGAAACAAAAGAAGAATGTAGCTGAACCCCAGTTCCTGCCCATCGGGCTGCAAGGGTTTAGTCCCTGCCCCAAGACAGCGGCAAGCTGTGGCTATGTTGAGATTAAGTCCTTTCATGGGCTCCAAATTGTCCTGGCTCCAGCAGAAACAGTGGCAGGGCTAAGGTCAAGCCCTAGCTGACCTCCACTTTGGTAAGCCATAAGCCCCCAGTCCCTCAAAACCTTGTGGCTCTGTGCCTATTTATCTTTATGATGTTCCTCCTGCATTCCAGAAGTGTTGAACTTCCCTCTAAGCAACTCTCTTGGGCTTAATTCTGCGGAGTCCCTCTGGTATGTGTTACTCTATTGCCATCTTCCCGAAAGTCTCAATTGTCAAGGATTCTATGAACACAATGTTGAATGGCTCAAGAAGCATCAAGAGAAGATGGAAGGATCACATAAAGTCACTATATAAAACATAAAAATCAACATGCAAACATTTCAGGAGACAGAATATGATAAAGAATCAATGATATTGAAGGGAGAAGTTCAAGATGCACTGAAGGAATTGGAAATAAACCAAGGCTTTAGAAATTGACAGAATACAAATTGAGATGTCAAAACAAATTGATACAACTTTGGAGGTACTCATTGGTCTATGCCAACAAATTTAGAAGACAGCTTCCTGGCCTAATGAACTGAAAGAAATCCATGTTTATTTCCATTCCAAAGAAAGGCACTCCAACAGAATATGGAAATTATTGAACAGTATCATTAATATCAAATGTAAACTTTTGTTGAAGATAATTCAAAAACAGTTGCAGCAGTACAGTGTCAGGGATCTGCCAGAAATTCAAGATGGATTCAGAAAAAGATGTGGAATAGATCTTGGCAGAAAATAGAAATGTTTTATTAACTAAGCAAAGACATGCAACGGTGGGGAATATAACAGACTATGAATAACATCGCAAAGAATGGGCATTCCTAAGCACTTAACTGTTCACAGATCATGAGGCAGCCATTCTAAAGGAACACAGGGATACTGAATAGTTTAAAATCAGGGAAGGTGTGCATCAAGGTTGAATCTTTTCACCATATTTACTATGTCTGTATGTTGAGCAAATAATCAGAGAAGCTGAACTATGTGGCATCAGGATTAGAGGGCAACTTATTAACAACCTGCAATATGCAGATGACAAGCTTGCTGAAAGGGAGGAGGACTTAAAACATTTGCTGATGAAAATTAAGGACCGTAGCCTCTAGTATGGATTGCAACTCAGTGTAAAGAAAAACAAAATCCTATCATGATAATGGAGAAAAGATTGAACTTGTCAAGAATTTCATTTTGCTTGGATATAAAATTAATACATAAGGAGCAGTCAAGTTGTTAAATGACATATTGCCTTGGGCAAACCTCTTCACAAGACCTCTCTAAAGTGTTGAAGAGCAAGGATATATCACTTTGAGGGCTAAGATGAGTTTTAACCAAGCCATGATATTTTCAGTTGCTTATCACATGTGAAAATTGTACAATGAATAAGAAGAACTGATGCATTTGAAAATTGGAAAAGAATATTTAAAGTACCATGGATTACCAGAAGAACAAACAGAAACACTCTTGCAAGAAATACAGCCAGAATTCTCCTTAAAGTGAGGATGGCAAGATTTTGTCCCACTTAAGTTTGGACATGTTATCAGGAGAAGCCAAACCCCAGAAAAGAACATCATGCTTTGTAAAGTACAGAATCAGTGAAAAAGAGGAAAACTCAGTGAGATGCATTGGCACAGTGGTTGTAAACAATGAGCTCAAACCTCCCAATTATGAGGATAGTACAGAATGAGGCACTGTTCCTTTCTGTTGTGTGTAAAGGCACTTTCAGTCAGAATTCACTCGAGGATGGTAGCAATGGAGTTGACGATAGTGGGTCAGATTTGGGTTATAAAGCTTTCTAAGGGTAGATTTGAAAAGACTTGCTTATGGACTTGATATAAAAAGAGAAAGAAAAAAAGGTTGTATCAAGGTTTTGAATTCAATAACTGTAAGAATGGAATTGCCGTTTATTAAAATAGGAAACTGTAGAAAGGCTGTATATTGACCTAAATTGAAAGGTTAATTTCAAATCTGCTTTGAGAACTGCATCAATTACTAGATAATAAAGTGAAAGAAAAATCTCAAAATTCAAACTTAATGCCAGTAAGTCAACACAACCCCCCTGTGAGTTTTCAAGGCTATAATTTTTTTTGGAAGTAGAAAACCCAGTCTCTCTGGGAACTGCTGGTGGTTTTGAACTGCTGAGTGTGCGGATTTCAGCCCAATGATTAACCACTATACTACCAGGGCTCCTGAAAGTAGAGTAGAATGTTGAAAATATTTATCTTTAATTCATTGGAGGAGGAGACATGCATTTTGGAATTAACCTAGATAGTATCTGATGATATTAGAGCTGAAGGAATCTACTAAATATAAACATTGTTTAAATATCTGCCACATAAAAAATATAAATGTTTACATTCTCTTTTTTGATATTCTCATTCACTTAAGTGCTTTCAAAAATTATAGTAAAAGACCAAATTTATGTCTTCCCCAATAACTAAGATATGATTTCTGATTGTATAATTCAGATCTCTTTAAGGTATACAGTTATATATAGTATATATACATACATATCTTTCCCCACTGGAGTGGTTTCAAACTGCTGACCTTTCGAATTGTAGTCTAACTTGTAAATACTATCCCAGCAGGGCTACCATAAAGATATTTGAAATCACACTTATCTTCCTCTGATGCCATTAAGGATTTCTCTATTATTCTCATTGCTAACATACAGAAACTCAGTGATAATTTTAACTTCTCTATTCTTGTGAATACCTTCCACTAGTCATTGTTTGATCAGTTCTGTTTCCAAAATACATATTTCTTTTTCCTTCTAGTTTTCCCTGACTACACTGTATTTTAAACTGTGAATACAATTCACTTAGGCTATAACAGGAATATCTGAACTGATCTTTTCATTCTTCAGCTTACCTAAAGATCACAGCCTAATTAATCTTCCTTATGCTTAACACTATGTTACTACTCTAGTCAAATACCTACACTGTAATGCCTCCCCACTGAAAATGACATGCTGCTTCTACTTTTTTAGCTTAGCCTCCAGCAAGTTATTCACATAACCTTTTTCATGCAAAATTAAAAACCCTCAAATATGTCCACACTTTCTCAACCACGTTTTCTTTCTTAAAATCAACTTCAACCTCTTTCTATCTTTCAAGATCAAATTCTCTTCCATAAACCTTTTCCTTATTTCCTTTTTCATTCTTCAACTCCCATAAAATCTCTACCTCATTCTGAATTTATTTTCTTTTAGAAGAAGTCGTTTACATTATACTTCTATTATAGTTATCTGTGAATATATATAAAAATCTCTAAATCATGGGCCCTTTGAGGGCAAACAAAAAACTAAATTCACTGACCTTGAATCAGTTCTGACGCACAGCAACCCTACGTTTCCAGGACTTTACCTCTTTTTGAGAGTGGAAAGCCTTTTTGAAGGCAGGGACTATTTTATTTACCTTTTAATTTCCCACAGACCTAGAATACTACCTTGTACGATATTCTATTACTTTATTTACAGGGAGTTCACTTGTTCTTATGAAGAACCATGAAGTCAATTTTGATTCATAAGGATCTTATATACAACAGAACAAAACACTGCCTGGTTCCTCATTATCCTCACAATTATCTTAGGTTTGTGCTCATTTTTACAGCTACTCTGTTAATCCATCCTGTCGAGGGCGTTTTTCTTTTTAGCTGCACGTCCCCTTTACCAACCCTAATGTAGGGCATCCATACTAGAGTGTTTCTAAATATAGGTCTTTGCACATTTCATTGTTATAGTTTACTTTTTCTTCTCTAGCTGCCCTTTGAAATTTGTTCAGATCCTTGACTTCATTTCTTCCATTTGCCTTACCTACTCTATGATTAGGAGGAAGTTTGAGAGTCTTTTCTGACATCCACTTTGAGTTCTTCTCTATTTTCTTTTAAGTGACCTTTTCTTCATATATGATGCTCTTGTCATCCCATAGCTAATTAGGTCTTATGTCATTAGTACTTAAAATATCAAATTTGCCCTTGAGATGTTCTCAGATTAAGATGGAATATGCTCTAGATTGTATTTTGGTTCGCATGGACTTGTTTTCATTTTCTTCAGCATCAACTTGAACTTAAATATGAGCAATTAATGGTCTGTTCCAAAGTCAGGCCCTAGTCTGGTTTTTAGTTACTGATAATAAGTGTCTCCATCACCTCTTCCCACAGATGTAGTCAATTTTATTTCTGTGTATTTCATCTGGAGAAGTCTATGTGAATAGTCATCTTTTATGTTGTTGAAAAAAAGGTATTTGTGATTAAGAGGTTGTTGGTTTTGCGAAATTCTATCATGTGATCTCTAGCTTCATTTTTATGACCAAGTTTGTATTTCCAACCATTGTTCCCCTTTGTCTCCAACTTTTGTGTTTCAATCGCCCACAATTCTCAGTGCACCTTGACTGCATGTTTGATCAATTTCAGACCGAAGACGTTGGTAGAAAAGGAGTTCGATGAGAGCTTATATGAACTTCTTTTCTTTTGAAATTAAAAAAATTCAAATTTATTTATTGAGAGGGAAAATCAATATTTCCCCCTCCTGATCTATATATACATTAGAGCTCTTGTCTTTGCTTAAGTCTTACGGAGATGTACTGAAGTCAGTGGAAAAGTAAATGTGATAAGAGACAAGAGGAAAAACTCAGGATCTGGTAATCACCTCAACCATTCAACTGTTTGTCTATGCTCTTTTTAGAGGGAAATAAAGGGTTTAAAAAGTCATGAAGACAAAAAAGTCGTGAACATTTCAAAGCAACACAAAGTAAATTATTTTGTTTGGTGCACTGTTTGATTTGGTTCCCTATTGAAAAACTATAATTACTTTAAAGATTTGCTTCAAGTAAGAATTTTAATTGCTGTACATTTTAATGGCTTAATAAGACTTGATTTTAAATTCAAATTAAAATGTTAAAATAGAGATTTTTTACATTTATATGTTTAAGTAGTATAATAATTTAAAAAAACATTATTTTTCCTTAATGACAATTCAGAATCACTAACCAAATAATTCTATATGTAAGATTTACTTAAAAATTTCCTTTAAAACTATAGAACTCTTTGAACTGCTTTGTCATTGTCCTTGAACAATGCTTTCATAAAATGTAGCTGCTAAGTTAATCATAATTGAATAACTTTGACTTAAGCAAATCTCTCAGGTCTGACAGTTTTATTTATTCCCATTTCTAAGATCAGACTTTCATTACCTCTTTCCTGGGCAATAGATATTTCCTCTTTTCTGTTACTTCCACCTCTAGCTACTCTGGCTCCAGCACTTCTACACAGTTTTTCTCATAAACAACATGTCTTAGCTTTTTAAAAAAAAAATCTTTAATGGCCAGATTCTACAGTTGAGCATTCAGGAATTTTTTGAAGCTCATCTTCAGTAATCATTTACACATTATTATTATTTTTAAGTGCTCCTGCCAAGTTACATTGATTTGTTACCCTTATACGTCTTATGCATGACTATTTCTCTGCCTCTGTGCTATTCTCTCTATATATTAGTTTTCAGATTTTAAAATTTTTAATTACTTTAAAGTGGGGTTTATGTTTGAGTTCATTTTAATTTAAACTTTGATAGTACTCAGGACAGTACCTCGCAATAAGAGGATATAGTTAAATATCTCATTAGATAATGGATTCAGTTTTATTCTAGATATTGTATATGTGGCATGGTGAAATTCAGTGATAAGTTATTCAAACATTAAAAAACATGAGTAACATGATTTGTAATATTTCTCTTTCTCAGGAAACTTATTTGAGAAACCAGAAGGAGAAGATGCTTTTAGATTTTCCTTATCATTAGATTCTTCAACTCATGCATTTGGGGCTGAAAAAGATGATTTTAGCTTTCCATTTTCATTTGGACAAGATCAAAATGTCACACATTCTTCCTCTTTAAAACATGTTTCATCTTCCTCACAAAATACAACCCAGTTTCCCTTTTTTTGAACCAATTACTAATTTCTTGAGTTATTTTACTGTTCTTCAATTACTTAGATCATAAATTTATATTATTACTTAAAAGCATGAAGGCTATCTACTTTATTGTTTATTAAATCAATAATAGGTTGCAAGAGTTGCCTGCTTACATGAAATTATAGAAATTAAGATGATGTTATCTAATTGTGAAAATGACCTTAACTAAATCTTATTTTATGTTGCAGCCCATATTCAGGGCAGAATTTTTATTAACTTTGATATAATTTAATGCTTTTTTCATTTATCTTTATCATAAGATTATTATTATATTATACTAAGGCTGATTCTCCACAGGAGAATCCCTAGTTTCTCTCTGTTTCATTCTGGTAGTACTTCAGGTGCTTTGTTAAGAACAAGAACTACGTCAGGCTATCAGGAGACCTTTGAATGCTAACTTTACAGAATTAGTACTGAGGTGGACTTTAGATACTAACAGTTTTCTTTAAACTCATTAGATTTCATTTATATTTCACTATTATACTATACAGAGTGGTCTTCTAGTAATAATCTCAAAGATTTACATTCATGATAGTAAATAAAGTTTTGTTATTCTACTAACAATAAATGGTAAAATCAGGAGCAGTAAGTTATTCCAGTATATTTACTGAAAAATTCAAAGTGAAGGGCTAGAGTGATTTCTGAATTTTTGATTATTGTATCAGTATTGATACTATTTAATTTTTACTAAACTTTTTTTCAAGCATATTAAAAATGTTATTATTTTCAACAGAAAAATTTTTACTTTATTTTCTATGCAATATTTGCTTTTCAATTAGTTGTGTGTTTTAAATGAGAACATATATAATTTGATGAAATGTTATATTTTTACTCATTATCTCTGTATTTTGTATTTTGTAATTAGTTGTGTTGCATTATCATAAAATAAAGACTCTGACTCCATTTTGTGATATTTGATTAGTGACACGTTTCACTCCTCCATCTTCCTCTCCTGCCCACACTGGGAAAATTGACAAGAAATCCCAAGTACTTCCTGCTTTGACACCAACAGGAAGTTCAAACCATACCCAAGAGTTCCCACCCTAGCCTCACCCTTTGGTTTTAGTTGCCATTGAGTTGATTCCAACCCATAGCTACCCGATGTACAACAGAATAAAACACTGGGCAGTCTTGTGCCATACTCACAATTGTTGCTATTCTTAAGCCCTTTGTTGCCATCATGGTAGCCTTCTCTATCCTTGCCCCTCTACCAAATATCATGTCCTTATCCAGGGAGTGTTCTCGTTTTTTCTTTATATATTTGAAATATTTCTTTAAAAAATCATTTTATTGGGGGCTCATACAAGTCTTATCACAAGCCATACATACATCAGTTGTATAAAGCGCATTTGTACATTCATTACCGTCATCATTCTCAAAACATTTGCTCTCCACATAAGCGGGAGTGTTCTCTTCTGATGACATGTCCAAAGTATGTAAGACAAAGTTTCCCCATCCTTGCCTCTAAGAAGCACTCTGACCATAATCCCTTCAACACAGATCAATTTGTCCTGAAAGTCCATGGTACTTTTTAATATTATTTTCTAGCACCACAATTCAAATGCATTGATTCTTCATTGATCTTCCTTATTCAATGTCCAACTTTTACATGGATTTGAGGGAATTAAAAATACAATGGCCTTGGTCAGGCATACCTTAGTCCTCAAAGTCACGTTCTTGCTTTTCAATACGCTAAAGCAGTGGTTCTCAACCTGTGGATCGCGACCCCTTTGGGGGGTTGAACAACCCTTTCACGGGGGTCACCTATGACCATTGAAAAACACATATTTCCGATGGTCTTAGGAACCAAGACACCACTCCTCTGTCTCCAGGCGGGTCCACCCACATACAGATAAACTTATCTGGTCAGAAAGAAGCCATCTCAACCTTGGCACTGATGTTGGTTTTTTATGCATCTTGTGGCAAAATGTAGCAATGTATTTTACTGTTGTTATATTAGGACTGCTACCTATGCTACATCATGCTTCAAGACAAAATCTCATTTATTTGTAATTAGAAATAAATATTTCACAACATATAATTAATATTTTTGTGATTAATCACTATGCTTTAATTATGTTCAGTTTATAACAATGAAAATACACCCTGCATATTAGATACTTACATTGTGATTCATAACTAGCAAAATTACAGTTATGAAGTAGCAACAAAAATAATTTTATAGTTCGGGGTCACCACAACATGAACTGTATTAGAGGGTCATGGTATTAAGAGGTTGAGAACCGCTGCTCTAAAGTCTTATGCAGCAGACTTACCTAATACAATACATCTTTCATCTCTTGATTTCTGCTTCCATGAGCAATGATTGTTGATCCAAGCAAGAAAAAGTCCTTGACAACTTCAATCTTTTCTCCATTTATGATGTTACCATTGGTTCAGTTGGGAGGATTTGAGTGGTTTTGACATTGAATTGTAATCCATCTTGAAGGATATAATCCTTAATCTTCATCAGCATGTGCTTTTGTGTCATCTGCATATTGTAAGTTGTTAATTTGCCTTCCTCCAATCTTAATGCTATATTCTTCATATAAGCCACCTTTGATGATTTACTGAGCATACAAATTAAGTATGGTGAGAAGATACAACCCTGTCACACACCTTTCCTGTTTTTAAACAATGCAGTATTTCTTTTTTCTGTTTGCTCAACTGCCTCTTAATCCATATGCAAGTTCCACCTAAGCACAATTAAATGTTCAGTAATTCCTATTCTCAAGGCTATTCATGGTTGTTGTGATCCACACAGTGTAATTACTTCGCTTAGTCAATAAAACAGAAGTCAACATCTTTGTGGCATTCTCTTAGATCTAAGATCCATCAGACATCAGCAATGGTATCCCTTGTTCCACATCCTCTTCTGAATTTTACCTGAGCTTCTGACAGCTCTGTCAATGTACTGCTGCAATTTTGTTGTATCTGACCTCTTAAACACCATAAAAATGCATAAAGATTGATGTCCTCGGCATTAGTGAGCTGAAATGAATGGTATTGGCCACTTTGAAATGGCTAGAAAATCAGAATATCCTATGATTGGCTATGCAGGGAATAACAAGAGGAATGGAGTGACACTCAAAAGAACATTGCAAAATCCATCTTGAAGTACAAGTCCATGCGTGATAGGATTTCCTTCAAGGAAATACAATCAATACAATGCTTATACAAATTTATGCACCAACCATAAAACCTATTGATGAAATTGGAAGAATTCTACCAATGTCTTCAATCAAATTGATCAAATATGCAATTAAGATGCATTGATAGTTACTGGTGATTGGAATGCAAAAGTTGGAAATAGGAAGAAATAGTAATTGGAAAATATGGCCTCTGTGATAGAATTGAAGCTAGCAATTGCATAATAGAATTTTGCAAAACCAACTAATTTTTCATAGTAAAAATTTTTTTCAACAACACAAAACGCAACTATGCACATTGACTTTCCCACAGAAATCAGAGTGACTAGATCTGTGGAAAGATGCTGGAGAAGCTCAGTTACCAGCAGCTAAAACCAGAGCAAGGGCTGAGTGGAACAGACCATCAATCGCTCACATTTAAATTCAGGATAAAGCTGAAGAAAATTATAACAAGTTTATGAGAAACAAAATATGACCTTGAGTCTATCCCACCTGAATTTTTAGAGCATCTCAAGAATGAACTTGCTGCACTGAATTCTAATGACAGAAGACCTGATAAGCTGTGGGAGAACATTAAGACCATCATTAGTAAAGAAAACAAAAGATTCATTAAAAAGGAAAGAAAGAAAGTGGATATCGGGGAAAAAAACATCTGAAACGTGTTCTAAATTGTAGATTGGCTAAAGCACATGGAAGGAAGGCTGAAGTCAAGGAGCTGAATAGAAAATTTCAAAGTGAAGCTCAAGAAGACAAAGCGAAATCTTATAATGAAATGCATAAAGACCGATAATTAGAAAACCAAAAAGGAAGAACACACTCATTGTATCTTAAAAAACTAAAGGAAAATTTAAAGCCTCCAGTTGTAATTTTGAAAGATTCTATGGGCAAAATATTGAATGATACAGGAAGCATAAAAAGAAGATGGAAAAAATACACCATACTAAAAAGAACTAGTTGATAGTCAAGTATTTCAAGCGGTAGCATATGAGCAAGAACCAATAGTGCTTAAGAAAGAAGTTCAAGTGGCATGGAATACATTAACCAAAAAGAAGGCTTCAGGAATTGATGGAATACCAATTGAAATGCTTCAGCAAGCTGATGAATCCCTGCAAGTACTTACTTGTCTATGCCAGAAAATCTGGAAGACAGCTACTTGGCCAACTGACTGGAAGAGATACATATTTTGCCCATTCCAAAGAAAGGTGATCCAAGAGAAGAATGTTCAAACTATAGAACAATATCATTGATATTGCATGAAAGTAAAATTTTACTGAAGATCAATGATGGCAGTAGTACACTGACAGGGAACTGCCTGGAGTTCAGGCAGTATTTAAAAGAGGGCGTGGAAAAAAAGGATATCTTTGCTGATATCAGATGGATCTTGGTTCAAAGCAGAGAATACCACAAAGATGTTTACTTGTGTTTTTATTGACTATGCTAAGGCATTCGCCTGTGTGGACCATAATAAACTATGCCTAACTTTGAGAAAAATTCCAGAACACTTCATTGTGCTCCTGCAGAACTTTTACATGAATCAAGAGGTAGTTGTATGAGCAGAACGAAAGAATGCTGAATGGCTTAAAATCAGCAAAGGTGTGCATCAAGGTTGTATTCTCTCATTCTTGTTCACCTGTATACTGGGCAAACCATCAGAGAAGCTTGCTTATATACAGAAGAATGTGGCATCAGGATTGGAGGAAGGATTATTAACAACCTGCAATATGCAGTTGACACAACCTTGCTTGCTGAAAGTGAGGAGAATGTGAAGCACTTGCTGATGGAGATTAAGGATTGTAGCTTCAGTCTGGATTACAATGCAATGTCAAGACCCAAACCCTCACAATTGAGCTAATAGATAAGATCATGATAAATGGAGAAAAGAACAAAATTGCCAAGGATTTTTGTCTTGTTTGGATGCTTATAGAAGCAGTGTGTGTTAGTCTAGGTACTTTAAAGAAACAGAAACTCATGTATAAGAGTTTTATGTAAAAGTTAAGTGCACATCAAGCAAACATCCCAACCCAGTGCTGTCCAAGCCCCAAAGTCCAACATTAACCCATATGTTTGACACAAATCCACAAAGTCCATCTCACAAAACAGACACAATGATGCAGACTGCAGGAGGAAAGCTGAGTCAGTGCATATGTAAGCATCTCCGCACTGGCAGGGGTCTCCACAGTGCTGCTTCAGCACCCAGGGCTGCATCGGGGTAGATCCATGTGGCTTCTTAGGGATGTCTTGCAGGAAATTAGCCTTGCCAGCAAAAGCAGGGAACTGGCTAAGGCAGCAGCACCCTGGTCCAACCATCAGAAAGCAAGAGACCTGAGAACTCAAAAGGCGAGGCTCACCGAGCCATTTATCCCTCTGCCCTTCAATTAATCCCACATGTGTTTATCGGCCAGGTTGGTATAGTAAAGTTACTATCTCACAGTGTTCATGGAAACACCAGTTAAGAATAAAAATATGTGTTGCATTAGGCAGATCTGCTGCACAAGACCTTTTTAGAGTGGTGAAAAGCAAGGATGGTACATTGAGGACTAAGGTACACCTGACTGAAGCCGTGGTATTTTTAAAATCTTATTATTAAAAATAGATTTATTGAGATTTAACACTTGTTATTTGATAATTATACTGTGGTAGTTACTGTCTTTTAAAAATCGTTTTATTGGGGGATCTTACAGCTCTTATAACATTCCATACATCAATTGTTTTTTATGGTTTTTTTCTTTTTTCCTTTTTTCAATCTCTTCATTTTTTCATCATTTTTTATTTCCTTTTTTCTTAGATTTTTTTCTTTTTTCAATCTTTTCATCATTCTCTTTTTTCTTAGATTTTTCATTTTTTTCAATTTTCTTCTTTTTCTTTTTAAAAATCATTTTATTGGGAGCTCGTGCAACTATCACAATCCATACATACATCAGTTGTGTAAAGCACATTTGTACATTCATTGCCCTCATCATTCTCAAAACATTTGCTGTACACTTAAGCCCCTGGCATCAGGTCCTCATTTTTCCCCTCCCTCCCCACTCCCCCTCCCTCATAAACCCTTGATAATTTATAAATTATTATTTTGTCATATCTTGCTCTGTCCGACATCTCCCTTCACCCACTTTTCTGTTGTCCATCCCCTAGAGAGGAGGTCACATGTAGATCCTTGAAATCAGTTAACCCTTTCCAACCCACCCTCCCTAGGCCCTCCCAGTATCACCACTCACACCCCTGGTCTTGAGGGGATCATCCGCCCTGGATTCCCTGTGTTTCCATACATCAGTTGTATCGAGCATATTTGTACATGTTACCGTCATCATTTCCAAAACATTTTCTACTTGAGCCCTTGGTATAAGCTCTGCTTTTTCCCCTTCCTCCCCTACCTCCCACCCCCATGTATCCTTGATCAGTTATATATTATTATTATTATTTTGTATTTTACACTGTCGTCTCCCTCCATTCACATTTCTGGTATTTTTAATTTCCTCAAATGCATGTAAAAGTTGGACATTGAATAGGAAGACCAAGAAAGATTCAATGAATTTGAATTGTGATGCTAGAGAAGGGTATTGACAGTATCATGGTCTGCTTAAAGGACCAACTGACCTGTCTTGGAAGCAGTGTGCTGCTTGGAAGCAAGGATGGCAAGACTTCACACTTCGGACATGTTGTCAGAAGAGAACAGTCCCTGGAGAAGGAGATCATCCTTGATAAAGCGGAGGAGCATCGAAAGAGAGGATTGCCCTTAGCAGATGGATTGACACTGTGGTTGCAACAGTGGGCTCAGGCATAGGAACAATTGCAAGGATAGCCCAGGACCCTGCAGTGTTTCATTCTTTGTGCATAGGGTTGCTGTGGGTCTTAGCTGATTTGATGGCACATAACATCATCATAGAGGAATGGATAAAGAAGCACTTGTGCATTCATACTATGGAATTTTATGCATCAATAAAAAGCAAAGACAACTCAAACACCCCAAGACACGGACAAATCTAGAGAACATTATGCTTATTAGCAAACTCAGTCAACCTCACAAAGATGAATATTTAATATCACCATTGTTATAAAGGAAAAAAGCAAAGAAGGAACATTTTTTACACCAATGACAAGACTTTAATGACTAAGAGGAGGAGGCCTGGGATGGTGACAGGAACAGGGAGAAGGGAAGGCTGGAATGAGAGTTTAACAAGATTTAAAAATACTTTTAAAAATAATTTTATTGGGGTCTCTTAAAGCTCTTATAACAATCCATACATCTGTTGTGTCAAGCACATTTGTATATATGTTGTCGTCATCCTTTTCAAAACATTTTCTTTCTACTTGAGCCCTTAATATAAGCTCATTTTTTACTCCCTCTCCCACCCTCCTACCCTCATGAACCCTTGATAAATTATTTTCATATCTTACACTGTCTGCTGTCTCCCTTCACCCATGTTTCTGTTTTTGTCATGGGGGGTTGTCAATCATTATAATCAGTTACCCCTTTCCCCCCCACCTTCCCCCATTATTGTTCCTGGATGCTTTACCTGTCCTGGATTCTGTATCGAGAGCTCTGATCTGTACCAGTATACATACTCTGGTCTACCCGGATTTGTAAGGTAGAACTGGTGTCATGATAATGTGGGGAGAGGGGAGTGCAGAGGTGGGAAGCATTAGAGAACTAGAGGAAAGTTGTATGTTTTGGTGCTATACTGCACCCTGGCTGGCTCGTCCCTTCCTGTGACCCTTCTGTGAGGGATGTCCAATTGTCTACAGATGGCCTTTGGGTCTCCACTCTGACCCACCTCATTCTCATTGATATGATTTTTTTGGTTTTGGGTCTTCTGATACCTGATCTTGTCGACACCTCATGGTCACACAGGTTAGTGTGCTTCTCCCATGTGGGCTTTGTTGCTTCCCTACTAGTTGGCCACTTGTTTACCTTCAAGCCTTTAAGACCCCAATATTATAGCTTATGATAGCCTGGCACCATCAGCTTTTTCACCACTTTTGCTTATTCACCCACTTTGTCTTCAGCAATCGTGTTGGGAAGGTGAGTGTCACAGAATACCGTTATTAGAACAAAGTATTCTAATGTTGAGGGGCTACTTGAGTAGAGTCCCAGGGCCCATCTCCTACCTTAATACTTAACATATAAACATATGTGAATAGATCTATGTCCCTGTCATTTAATATATAAATATATTTACATATGTACATGCCTGTATTTCTACTTCTATAAATGTACTTTGCCTCCTAATTCTTTATTGTATTTCCTTTTACTTTCCAATCTCAATAAATAAAATCAATAACAATATGATTTAACAAGATATTGTTATTAATTTTATTTATTAAGATTGGCAACCGGTTACATAGATAGTATGCTTCTTTAAAAATCAAAATTAAAAAAATTACTGCAGATTCATTATCCCTGAAACCTAAATAGCGATTTGAGTGACTTAAAAAACAAAAGAGACAGAGAGTCAGAAAAATGGTTTAGCTAATGATGGAAGTTAAGACACCTTTAGACTCTTAAAAACACAAAACATACTGAAAATTTCAGTTAAAAAGCTAGAGTTTTATTTTCATATCAAATGTTTGATTTGTGTGGTTGAATGAAATTATAGTTTTTATATTATAAAGACTGGTTATATATGGAAAAATAAATTGGGATTGGTTAATCAAGAGATTAACCAGCTTTAGCCTCAGCAATTTAGTTACCTGATAGTTTATTTTTAAGCTGAGATATACCTAGCACAACAGAAAAGTCAAAATGATCATTTATCAGTAAATGAGATGAAATATAACCGGTGTTTCTAAAGTATCTACAGAATGTGTGGACATACAAAAGAGCTGGAGAACATAGTTTTACCTTCAAGGAGTTTATGTTGTACTTGAGACCATTGACCTACTTAGAGTAACGAATAATAGTGGGGAAATGAGTTGATATGCATAGGAGGACTGATTATAGAAGACTAGAAGTGTTTTTGTTAGATTACTTAGGCAACAGAGACCTTGTACTTTAAATAAACGACTCTCTTCTTCGGAGCAGTAGAGCCAGAATGCCCCTTACAGGCACAGTTGGCAAGGCTTCTTCTATCTCACTTTGAACATGTTACCAGGAGGACCAGCCCCTGGAAAAGGGAAGCATTCTTTTTTTGGTGTGTAAATATTTTATTACAACTCATCTTTTTTTTAAAAACATTTTATTGCAACTCATCACAATCCATACATATACATACATCAATTGTATAAAGCACATCTGTACATTCTCTGCCCTCATCATTTTCGAAGCATTTGCTCTCCACTTAAACCCTTGGCATCAGGTCCTCTTTTTTCCCCTCCCTCCCCGTTCCCCACTCCCTCATGAGCCCTTGATAATTTACAAATCATAATTTTGTCATATCTTGCCCTATCCGGCGTCTCCCTTCACCCCCTTTTCTGTTGTCTGTTCCCCGGGGAGGAGGTCACATGTAGATCCCTGTAATCGGTTCCCTCTTTCCAACCCATCCTTCCTCTACCCTCCCAGTATCGCCCATCACACCCCTGGCCCTCAAGGTATCATCCTCCCTGGATTCCTTGTGCCTCCAGCTCCTATCTGCACCAGTGTACAACCTCTGCTCTATCCAGACTTGCAAGGTAGAATTCAGATCATTGTAGTTAGAGGGGCGGGGGGAAGCATTTAGGAACTGGAGTAAAGCCGTATTCTTCATCGGTGCTACATTGCACCCTGACAAAGCTTTTAAGACCCCAGACACTATCTCTTTCGATAGCCAGGCACCATCAGCTTTCTTCACCACATTTGTTTATGCACCCGTTTGTCCTCGGCGATCGTGTCATGGAGGTGTACACCCAATGATATGATTTTTTGTTCTTTGATGCCTGATAACTGATTCCTTCGGAACCACGTGATCACACAGGCTGGTGTGTTCTTCCATGTGGGCTTTGTTGCTTCGGAGCTAGATGGCCGCTTGTTTATCTTCAAGCCTTTAAGACCCCAGACACTATCTCTTTTGATAGCCGGGCACCATCAGCTTACTTCACCACATTTGCTTGTTCACCCGCTTTGGCTTCGGTGGTTGTGTCAGGAGGGTGAGCATCATAGAATGCCAATTTAATAGAAGAAAGTATTCATGCATTGAAGGTGTGCTTGAGTAGAGGCCCAAGGTCCTTCCGCCACCTTATTACTAAACCTATAAATATAGGCACATAGATCTATTTCCCCATATATATATTTGCATATGTGCATGTCTTTGTCTAGACCTCTATAAATGCCCTTTGCCTCCTAGCTCTTTCCTCTATATCCCTTAACTTTCCTCCTAAAGGGAAGCATTCTTGATAAATTAAAGGATCAATGGAAAGGAGGGAGACCCTCAATGGGATGGATTGACACAGTGGCTCCAACAATGAACTCAAACATCCCCACATAACATGTGTTTCAGTCTGTTGTACATAAAGTTGTTATGAGTCAGAACTGACTTGACAGCACCTAACAACAATAACTTTGAGTTTTAGAATTGCAAGAGAAAAGGAATGGCTAAGGAAAATTAAACTGACAATAAAATCAAAACTGGGAGAAATTAGAGTTAGATAAATCCATTAGGAGATGACACCTTTGCCCAAGTATGCAGTGTTAAGTTCGGAATGATAACAGCTAACTGGTCGTCTTGTGGTTTGATACTGCTAAAACTGGAGAAGTATTTCTTGTTTAAAAGAAACACATGGTGACTGTGTGCCATGTTGACATACAGTAAAAGGATAAAGGAACCAGAGCTGTCGGGTTGAGTTTGAATAGTTTTGTCAGTGTCAGGTGCTGTTGAGTCCCGATGTGTAACAGAGTGAAATACTGCCCGGTCCTGCATCTCGCAATTGTTATTGTGAGTCCAGTATTGCAGTCACTGTATCAACCTATCTCGTTGAGAATCTTCCTTCTGCACTGTCCCTTTAATTCACCAAGCATGAGCCATTTTCCAGTGATTGGCCTCTTCTGGTAACATGTCCAAAATATTTGAGGTGAAGTTTCTCCATCCTCACTTCTATGGAGCATTCTGACTGTATTTCTTCCAAGACAAATTCGTTTGTTCCTCTGACAGCTCACGGTACTTTCAATATTCCTCACCAACACCATAATTCAAATTCATCAATTCCTGCAGTCTTCCTTATTCATTGTGCAACTTTCACATGTATATGAGGTGATTGAAAATGCCATGGCTGGGTCAGGCCCACTGTCGCTCTCAAAGTGACCTTCTTATTCTTGAACACTTTAAGGAGGCCTTGTGCAGCACATTGAGGCTTGCATATTATCCAAATGTTACTCACGTACAGTGTTTATAACACAGACCACAAGAAGAGCTTTGGACAATTAAATGGCCTTCTGAAAATGTTTTCTAAAGAGCAATCTTTAAAAATAAAAAATCTGCTATCATCCCAAACAAGATTTTGTTACTACTTTTAGTTAGTAATATTTTGGAAACAGAGGGTCTAGTCTTGGAACTCTCATTTAGTTGAAAAATGAACACTGATATCTAATCATGCTTGAGAAAATTTATTTGAATATGACTAGATAAATTTTCTCAATATAATAACAAAAAGCATTATAAGAATATAAGTAATACTATAGTCCAAATTCTGATTTATACTCAAAGGAAATAAATTTACAAATACATTTATTACTGGGATATTGCTGGAGAAGGGAGAGTCCCTGAGTAGACATTGTCGAAATAAATGTATGTATACACTATATAGATGAGGCTGTCTACTTGTGTAAAGATTTACACTTCTACTCTCTAGTATAGGGTTGCTATGAGTCATATGTGGTGCAGTTAGTTTCATTTATTTATCTGGTTATAGGTGTTGGGCAATTTTCCATTTTTTATGATTATGAATAAAGCTTTAATAAATACATGAGTTTTTATTTCACTTGAGTAGATAGGTAAAAGTGAGATTGCTGGGTTTTATATAACAAATGTATGCATAACTTTATAAGCAACTACCCAACTGTTTTCCAAAAGTACTGTCATTTTGTATTCCATCAGCAATTTATAAGAGTTCAAATCGCTTCATATCTGTATCAGTACTCAGTAAGTTACATATTATTGTAGGTTTGTTTTTTATTTCACTAATATCCAATGATTTTGAGCATCTTTTCACATACTTTTTTACTATCCAAACGCAGTTTAATTTTTCATTTGGGCTGTTTGTTTTCCTATAATTGAATTGTATAAGTTATCAGGTCTATGACTTCAAACACTCCTATCCGTGGCTTATTCTTTTAATAATGTCTTTGCACAGAGCAAAATCATTACATTTTAATAGAGTCTAATCGATCATTGGGTTGTGATTTTGGCATCATATCTAAAAGCTCTTTGCTAAACTCAAGGTCATTTGCACATTCTCTTATGTTTTCTTCGTTTAGAGTTCACAATGAGAACTGTGGTTCATTTTAAATTAATGTTTGTATAAGATGTGAGGTATGTGTCAAAGTTTCCCACTTGCCCACCCACACCCACACACTATTTATTGAAAAGACTATAGTTTCTCAAAAAAGAAAATTTTCTTCTCCCCAAAAGAAATGTGTTTACGTCTTTGTCAAAAATCCATTGACCATATTTGTCTGGGTCTGTTTCTGCGATCTCTACTCGTCTCCATTGACTTATATGTCTGTTCTTTCACCAGTGTCATCTTATCTTCATGACTGTAAATTGATAATGAATTTTGAAGTTGGGTAGTGCCTGTTCTTTCTTTTAAAAATTTAGTTATTCTGGCTTCTTTGCCTTTTCATCTGTATTTTAGAATTACCTTGTTAATATTTGTATTTGAAGCTTGTGAGATTTTACTTGCGATTGTGTTGGATCTGTAGGTTTAACATCTTAACAATCTTGAGTCTTTCAATCCATTAACATGGTATGTGTATTTATGAATTTAAATTTTTCACCTAATGTTTTGTAGTTTTCATTATACATGTTTGGAAAATCTTCTGTAGTATTCATACCTAACTGTTGAGAAGCCCTGATGATGTAGTCGGTTATGTATTGGGTTGCTAACTACAAGGTCAACCGTTTGAAACCACCAGTCACGCCGCAGGAGAAAAAGGAGGCTTTCTATTCCTGCCCACAGGGGCAGTTCTACCCTGTCCTGTAGGGTCACTATGAATTGGAATCAACTCAATGACAGCGAGTTTCTTTAATTTTAGGTGTGATTTTATAGTATTAGTGTTTCTATTTGTTTGACAGTTATATCAAACTTTCTCTGGTTTCTGTAATGCCTCTAAGTTTGAATTTTGAGTGAGAGCAGCAGCAGCAGCAGTCCATGCTAGTTTGCTATTTTTATTATTTTAATTTATATTCTTCATTCCGTCTGTGTCTGTGTTACTTTAAAGATTGTCTTTAAATTATTAGAAAATCTATAAACTCTGTTATAATTTATATAACCCATTCAATATCTCCAGTGCTGTACTTGCTAAATATCATTTTCCTATTTAGTCAACAGCCTCATATTATGCACTCAATAAGGTAAAATTTTCAGAATTACAGAGTAAAATATTTGGAAATTAACTAGGGTGTATTTGCCTTCTTTCAAAAGTAATTTCAAGTATCGACATTGAATCAAGAAAGGTAGCTTATTTTGTTCAAATTGAATGTTAAAGAAAATATAGCAAAATCTAAAGAACTGAGAAAAGTGGGTTGACCAAGAAGATCTACAAAAGAGGAAATATTCCCTTATGGAAGGGTTGCGGGGAGGAGACGAGCCAGTCAGGGTGCAGGGTAGCAACGATGAAACATACAACTTGCCTCTAGTTCCTAAATGCTCCCCACCCCCACTGCGGCCCCCACTATCATGATTCCAATTCTACCTTACAAATCTGGCTAGACCAGAAGATGTATAATGGTACAGATAGGAACTGGAAACACAGGGAATCCAGGGTGAATGATCCCTTCAGGACCAATGGTGTGAGTGGCGATACCAGGAGGGTGGAGGGAGGGTAGGGTGGAAAGGGGATGCCAATTACAAAGATCTACCTACATTTAACCTCCTCCCTGGGGGACCGACAACAGAAAAGTGGATGAAGGAAGACATAAGATAGTGCAAGATATGACAAAACAGTAATTTATAAATTATCAAGGGTTCATGAGAGAGGGGGCAGCGGGGAGGGAGGGGAAAAAATGAGGAGCTGATGCCAGGGGCTTAAGTGGAAAGCAAATGTTTTGAGAATGATGAAGGCAATGAATGTACAAATGTGCTTTACACAATAGATTTATGTATGGATTGTGATAAGAGCCCCAAATAAAATGATTTTAAAAAGAAATTAAATGTTTAGAAAAGAATGATGACAACATATGTACAAATATGCTTGATACAATCGATCGATGTATGGATTCTTATAAGAGCTGGAAGAGCCCCCAATAACATGATCTTTTAATTAAAAAAATAAAATAATTTAAATCTTTTGATTCAATATTCCTATGGAGTTTTTGAAGTCCTACCATGTATATATACACACTGAAGTAAAAATAATATTAAAAGTCTTAGAGGAAACCAGAAAAGAGGAAATATTATTTACCTCTGACAGTGAAATTTAGGCATCATTTCAGTACTCTGACCAAAAGGAAGCTTAAATTGGATTGACCTTTTTAACAGTTAGAAATTATCATATCACTATGGAAAGATCACTTGACTTGGAGCATTTGATTTTATATAAGTATTTTTCTCTAGAATTCTGTTCAATTTTAATTGTGCAATTTCTATACATTAAAAAACTTAGAGGAATAAAATAATTCTACTTGCATATCATATTCAGATATAATAAGGAAATAACCTACAAATAGTCTGGTCTAAAGCAGATTGGAATGTGTAGATTTACAGTAGTAAAAAACAGTAAACTTTCCACACTACCCTGCTGATTGCAGGGTTGCAAATCATTTTTGGTGAATGGAAAATATAAAGATTTGGTTTTTATTCATTGCAACTGAGTAACTCATTAGAATTTCCATGCCCTGAACAGGTGACGACCTAGAGTCTTCACAATTGCTAGAGAGCTACAGAGTGCTGGTAAATTTTGAGTGGCATTATTATTTTTAAGATAGAGCTTTTCTAATCTTTTGAAGGCGTGAATGGACAGGCGTTGTATAGCTAAAGATGGCAGGTGGATGCTTTCCTTTTACATTTCAATTGCTGCCTTATAGCTTGCCTTAGAGAATGAATGGCTCATTTGCAAACATCTTTATTGCCTTAGTTTTCTGGTTTGCTCTTGATTTCTCCAGAGCTGACACAAGTCACATACAATCAAATCTCTATCCTGGGTGGACAAGCCTGTCCTAATATTCTCTGACTCACACTCAGGTCATTTGCAGCTCAGCAGTTGTACTAATCGAGACACATCATTTCGTAACCCTGATGTTTAAAAATTACGGATTTTTTTTTACCATTTTAGCTATAACATCTTTAAGTTCATTTCTTTTTAAATTTGAATATGAATATGATACTGTTCTAAAACTTTTAATCACTCTACTTTTAGGAGGTAGCTTTTTAAAAGGATTAACTCACTCATATTTGTTTGAGAAGTGATTTTTTAAATTTCTTTCTCCAAAACATATTTGTGGCTCTAAATTACTAAATCACAAGGCAGTGTGGCAGAGGGATGTGTTGGATCATGGAATGTGATCCCTGAAGTTACTGTCTTAATTAAACAGTAAAAGATTCCTGCTGAAAGTGTGGCTCTGGGCAAGTGATTTTTCCTTGTTGCCCCAGTTTCTTTTATTTTAAAAAATCAGCTTGATGGCCCTCTTGAATTGGGTTGTTGAATTAATGAGATGATGCATGTAAAGTGTGCGACATCTCTAGTTCATAGTGAGTACTTGATCAATGGTGGTCAACTTTTAAAAAGATAAATGATTGAATTATTCATGCAAAACCTGAGAATTTGAGGTTCATCATTGAATATTATTTTGTTAAGCTATACTAAATACTTCTCTAATGATATAGATAAAAGAGATTAAAAGGACCATGTGAGGATGGAAAAATTTTCAAAAGAAGACTTCATTCATTCATGCATGGTCCATATGGGCCTGAAAAATAACTGCCTGAAAAAATTTTTCCTAGTCAAGTGTGGTAGTTATATAATCGGTTGTCAATTTGAGACTTAAGAGTGAAGGGGTGGAGTTTAGCCTGACAATCATATCCCAGCTTGACCTCATTTGGAGGTGCTAAGGAGATAAGTAGCTCATTGGAGGAGGGACACACGCTCACTCCCTGTGAAACCTTCCTGTTGAGAAGACACATGGAGCTACACTAGAGCCCTGGAGCTGAAGGAGCCACGTGGAGACCCCTGCCAGCATTGAGATGCTTCCACTGCCACTGGATCCACAAGACTTTCCACCCACTGGGCTGTGATCTTGTACATTTGGCATCATTGTATGTGTTGCATGAATCTGAAGAGGAATTTACAGATTGGTATCAGACATATGGGCTAATATTGGACTTAAGGACTTGACCTGGACTGGGCTGGAAGTTTTCTCAATATTCAATTGCTCTTGTATATAAAGCTCTTTCTTATATACATGAGTATCTTTGAATTTGTTTCTCTGGTCTACCAAGACTAACATCAAGTAAGTAATAGTTCTATCTTCAAACACATCATAAGAGAGTAACATTAAAATATTTACTCACGAATATCCTCATTTTTATTCTTCTTTCTCTTCTTGACTAATTTGGTACCTTCTGATAATATTAAAAGTATTTCAATAATGCAATATGAGTGTTTTTATACAACCAATCATATTCTGCATCTGTTTTAATTAGTATGTCCTCCCCTTACTTTTTATATCTGATAGGTAAAAATTTTTTTAAATTTCAGAATTAAAGAAATCATTAAAATAACTTAATGACAATTAAATCAAGAAACATTTGTTAAAGTGTACTAAGCAGTAATAAGACCTGTATATGTGGATAAAGTGTCCCTGGTAATGAGCATAGTCTCGCAAATGTCCTGAGGCAGGAACACAGCGTTTCTAAGAGGTAGAAATAAGTGCATCAGGCTATAGGAGATAAGGGGCGAGGGAAGAATAAACAAAAATTAACCCTTCACAGCAGCAGTTCCATATGAACATGGATTTATTAACATATAAAACCAACTTGGTCTTACAAACATAGTTAAAACCATTATATATACTTATTTTTAAATTATATATATGCATATATATTTAACTCCTACATTTCAACATGCCACAAGAATAACGAATGTATCTCTAATATATTGCTTCAATTAAACAGAATTATAACATTCAATGCCTTAAAAGCAACATAAGTAAATGTGGTTGTTGTGTGCCTCCAGGTCAGGTCTGACTCATAACAACCCTCTGTATAACAGCGAAACATCGCCCGCTCCTGTGCCAACCTTACATCGTTCTTATGTTTCAGTGCATTGTTGCAGCCATGGTGTCAGTGCCCCTTGTCCAGGGCCTTCCTCTTTTGCACTACCCTTCTACTTTAACAAGCATGAGGTCCTCTTCCAGCGACTGTCCCCTCCTGAGAACATGTCCAAAGCACAGGAGACGAAGTCTCGCCATCCTTGCCTCTAAGGAGCATTCTGGCTGTACTTCTTCCAAGACAGATTTGTTTGTTCTTTTGGCAGCCCATGGTACTCTCAATATGTTCACCAGCACCACAATCCAAATACGTCAATTCTTTTTCTGTCTTCTTTATTTAGTGTCCAACTTTCACATGCATATGAAGTGATTCAAAATACCATGGCTTGAGTCAGACACACCTTAGTCTTCAAAGTAACATCTTTGCTTTGGGTCTTCTGCAGCAGATGTACATAATGCAATATGGCCTTTGATTTCTTCACTGCTACTTCCATGAGCATTGACTGTGGATCCAAGCAAGATGAAATTGTTAGCAATTTCAGTCTTTTCTCCATTTACAATGATGTTATTTCCTGATTCGGTTATGAGGATTTGGGTCTTCTTTGAAATGTAATTATACTGAAGACTGCAATCCTTGACCTTTATCACCCAGTGCTTCCAGTCTTCCTCAGAAGTCAGGTTGTGCCACCTGCACAGCACAGGTTGTTAGTAAGAGTTCCTGCAATCCTGGTGCTGCACTGTTCTCAGTATAATGCAGGTGCTTGGAGGGTTTTGTCAGCATACGGGTTGAACGCGCGTGGTAAGAAGATAAGCCCTGATGCGCACCTTTCCCGCCTTCCATTTCATACAGCATTTCCGTGTTCTGTTCACACACCTGCCTCTTCATACACGTACGTGAGCACAATGAAGTGTTCTGGAATTCCCGTTCTTCTCAAGACTTTTCATAGTTTGTTATGATCCACACAGTTGAAAGCCTTTGCATAGTCAACAAAGCACAAGTAAACATCGTTCTGGTTATTTTTGCTTCAGCCAAGATCCATTTGACATCAGCAATGATATCCCTTGTTCCATGTCTTCTTCCTAATGTAGCCTGAACTTCTGGCAATGTATTGTTTCAGGATGACCTGCAGTAAAATTTTACTTGTATGTGATATTAATTATATTGTTTGAGCATTACATAATTGATATAATTATATAATTTGAGCATTCTGATAGGTCATCTTTCTTTGAAATGACTACAAATATGGAACTCTTTCAATCAATTAGTCAAGTAGCTATCTTCCAATTTGCTTGTCAATTGGAAAGTAAGTGCTTCGGTGTCAGGGGACCGGTCCCCAACAGTTGAATGGATCCTTAGGTGCAACTTTATGATGATGGAAAATATGACAGCTAGAGATCAGGGCACAGGGACTCCCTGTCCCTATGTCAGGATCAAGAATGTATTTTCAATGGCTATATATAATTGTGGGGATTATAAATCTTTCAAAAGGCATATGCGTAATATAGTGAACACGAAACAGTGAATAGGTAACATAATAAACAGGCAATGGAATAAGACAGTGGCTTCCCCTGGATTTCCCTGAACGCTCCCCGGAGGAGTAATCTGAACAATAGCAGAAGAAGACATCAGAAGAGAGTGTGCTACACTTTAGGGTGAGACAGGCAATAGAATCTGATTGTTCTTCTCTACAGATAACCTCCCGGCACAGAGCATAGCCAGATGCAGGTATGAAACATCTTTTATGGTAGCTCTTTATGATAATTCCTTTATGGGAGGGGTGGGGGATGGGGTTTATTGGCGGGTCTGGGTTCAGTCATGAGAATGTATACTTAGATTTATTTGCATCTCAAAACCATGAGGGCCTTCCCCAACCGAGTCGGCTTTCCTGACCCCATAATTATGAGCATAGAGAATTTCACTGCTTATCATCTCATCTAGTCCCTCAGTTTACCACACTTCTAGTACTTCATCAGCTTGTTGAGACATGTCAATTGATAGGCCATCAACTTCTTGGTACTGTGTATTCTTCCCATCTTCTTTTGGTTTTTCCTATTGTTTTAATATTTGGTTCATAGAATTTTTCAATATTGCATCTTAAAGCTTGAAATTTTTCTTGTGTTTTTTCAGTTTAAGATACGCTCAGCATGTTCTTCCCTTTTGTTTTTCTAATTCTTGCACATTTCTACATTTGATTGTACTTTACCTTTACTTCTCAAACTGCCCTTAAAATTTTTATATTCAGCTCTTTGACGTCATCATTTCTTCCATTTACCTCAGCTACTCTACCGAATGCTCCTTAGAGGCAAAGATGATGAGACTTTGTCTCAAATACTTTGGACTTTTATCAGGAGACACTGGCCCACAAATCCCTGGAAATAGGAATCATACTTGGTAAAGCAGAACGGTAGCAATAAAAGAGGAGACTCTCAACCCGGCGGATTGACACAGTGACCGCAGCCATGGGCTCAGAACAGGACCGCCGTGAGGATGGCGCAGGACCAGCCGGGGTTTCACTCGGGTGTGCACAGGACTTGCTACGAATTGGGACCAACGCAGTGGCACCTAAGAACAACAACGTTGCCTTACTTGTGCCAAAGTAGCAAACAAAGTCATGCTATAATTAACTGCTAGCATTACAACAAAAGAAAGGACAAAAGGGGCATGAACACAATGAAAATGTGGCTTGACGCCTGTTGCAGGGAAACGAAGGGATATTTACGAAAACTTTGGTGAGATGTAAAGGTTAACTGTAGATTATAGACAGTTCACAGGGGCTCAACAATGGAATCACAGTTTTGATGATGACCAGAGGCCATTGTATCAGTTTCAAGGTTCAGTTTTGAACTGGATCTGAAGATGTTGGGATTTAGAGGGAAATCTTACATTTTGAGATGCATCAAATGTAATCAGTAGGTGTCCATTTCTGAAAGACTGGTTCTGTGAAATACTTAAGGCCTAACATGTGTTTCTTATTCATTGATGCTGTTGTTGGGTGCCGTCAGCAGGTTCCGACTCATAGTGACCCTCTAGGGACAACAGACAAACACTGCCCGCCCCTGCGCCAGCCCCCCAGTTCATGTGTTCGAGTCCGTTGTTGCAGCCACTGTGTCCATCCATCTTCTCCAGGGCTCTCCTCTTCTTTGCTGTCCTGACAAGATGTTCCACAATAAAGAACTTGTTTTTCAATGTGTTGAATCTAGTGCTTCTTAAGCAATTTCGATTATGCATAACTCATATTAACATCCCAAGGAACTAGTGTCCCATAAAACATTTCATACCATGTTCTAGCCACTTTCCTCAATTTCCATTGCCTTTGTCCTGTTGATTTTAAACTCACAAGATTTGCTTGCATTTCTTAGTAGTCAAGTCCTCCAATAGAGGCAGGGTAGTTGGAACCCCAAATCATTGTCATTCAGTCTATTCGGACTCTCAGTGACCAAATAGGATGAGATGAATACCTTTGGGTTTCTTTTCTTTCTTTTAAAAAAAATCATTTTATTGGGTGCTCATACAACTCTTATCACAATCCACTCATACATCCATTGTGTCAAGCACATTTGTACATTTGTTGCCCTCATCATTCTTAAAACATTTGCTTTCTACTTGAGCCCTTGGTATCAGCTCTTCATGTTTCCCCTCCCTCATGAACCCTTGATAATATATGTTATTACTATTTTGTCATATCTTACACTGTCCAACGTTTTCCTTCACCCACTTTTCTGTTGTCCATGCCCCAGGAAGGAGGTAATATGTAGATCCTTGTAATCAGTTTCCTCTTTCTACCCCACCCTCCCTATACCCTACCAGTATCGCTACTCTCACCACTGGTCCTAAAGGGATCATCTGTCTTGGATTCCCTGTGTTTCCAGTTCTTATCTGTACCAGTGTACATCCTCTGGTCTAGCTAGATTTGTAAGGTTGAATTGGGATCATGAGGGTGGGAGGGGAGGAAGCATTAAAGAACTAGAGGAAAGTTGTATATTTCATCGGTGCTATACTGCACCCTGACTGGCTCATCTCCTTCCCACAACCCTTCTGTAAGGGGATGTCCAGTTGCCTACCAATGAGTTTTGGGTTTCCACTCCACACACTCCCTCATTAACAATGATATGATTTTCTGTTCTTTGATGCCTGATACCTGATCCCTTCAACACCTAATGATCACACAAGCTGGTGTGCTTCTTCCCTGTGGGCTTTGTTGCTTCTGAGCTAGATGGCCACTTGTTTACCTTCAAACCTTTAAGACACCAGATACTATATCTTTTGATAGCCCAGCACCATCAGCTTTCTTCACATTTGCTTATGCACACATTTGTCTTCAGCGATCATGTCAGGAAGGTGAGCACCATGGAATGCCAGTTTAATAGGACAAATGTTCTTGCATTGAGGTAGTGCTTGAGTGGAGGCCCAATATCCATCAGCTATCTTAATACTAAACCTATAAATATATGCACATAGATCTATTTCCCCATCATATATATGTATACTTACATATATACATGCCTGTATTTAGACCTCTATAAATGCCCTTTGCCTCCTAGTTCTTTCCTATATTTACTTAATGTTCCTCTTGTCCCACTATCATGCTCAGCTTTCATTTGGGTTTCAGTAATTCCTCTCGGTTACATTGCCCTCGATCAAGCCCTACCAAGCCTCTTACACCCGCACCTTTGGGTTTCTGAGACTTTACCTTTATAGAAGTAGACAGACCCATCATTTTCCCTCAGAGCCACTGATGGGTTTGAACTGCTGACCTTTTGGTTAGCAGATCAATTTGTAGCCCACTACTCTAATTGCCATTGAGCTGATGCCTAGTCATAGAGGCTTCATGGGTGTCAGAGTAGAACTGTACTCCACAGAGTTTTCAATGGCTGATTGTTTGGAAGTCAATGACCTGGACTTTCTTTCAAGGTGCCTCTGGGTACACTCAACCCTCCAACTTTTCAATAAGCAACTGATCGTGTTAACTATTTGGACCACTCAGACACTCCTAGTTTGGCATTAAGATAAACACATACAAGGGCGCTTCAAACAGTTAATGGAAAAATTTTCTTGCCTTTTAACTAAATATTTTAATGAACTTTTTGAAGCCCCACTTTATAAATATTGTGTTGGTTCTGGAAACACTATCAATCCTTCTTGCTACAATAACAATTACATATATTTTAAAATATGATAGTGTATGTTTATAGTTATAGAAGTACCTCTAAGATATAGTTTACTAATAATAACCCAGTGACAGATTAGCATATATGCTAAGATACCATTTGTTTTCAATTATGTACATAAAAAGTATTTGTTTTGAATGATAATGATCAGAATATGGTTATATCCAGGTATTTTATTTTAAACAGTTTTGTTGGCATATAACTGACATATCTTACAATTAAATAGTTAGATCACATCAAGAAGAGTTGTACAATCATCATCACAATTAATTTTAGAACTTTTCTTCATTGTTGTACTCATGGTTATTAGCTCCCCATTCATAGCTGCCAAGTTCCCCCTGACACACCCCTAGGAAACATTGATCCAGTCATTCTTTGTATAGACTTACCTATCCTGGATTTCACATAGAAAGAAATATTAAAATAAAAACTTAATAAAATAACAAAGTAAAACCTCAATCAAAAAGAAGATAGAAACTATTGAAAACTACAACAAATTAAAAATGTATTATAAGGGAGATCAACTGATAAGGTGCTAAATTTTAACATAACTCCATCTTCAATAATACCCTTTCAAATGCGTTTTGCATGCTAGCAAGACTATTCACATCCCTGGTCCACAGTCAGAGAGGATTCACCAAAGGCTTAATCCACGTGTATTTCCCCTTCATCTTTTTTCTTTTTAAAGCAAAACAACTTTAAAATGGGCCAAAAGGAGATCCAATGATATGATATTACACACTGTGACTGAATTATGTCTGCTGTGACCTACTTTAAATGCTCTTTGTCTAAAAATAGGGCTCTTCACACCCCTCAGTTTACTGGAGGCTTACTGGGTGTGTGGACCCTTCAAATGGATTTTGGGTTTCCACTGTCATCCATAGCCTTCTGCAAACCAGGTGTTCACAATTTAACTCTGATAGCAATTCCTCCTTTGGATTTGGATTATATTATATCCTCTGATCACGCAGGCTGGTGTGCTTCCTCCATGTAGACCTAGTTGAGTCTTCACACAGATGGCTGCTTGTTTGAAGATAAGCCTTTAAGGCCCCAGATACTATTCCTTCTGATAGCCAGGCACCATCTAGTTTCTTCACCACACTTTGCTACAGCCCCAGATCTTCAGTAATCTCTTTATGAGGATAAGCATTAAGCAGGGCCACGTCATAGAATTAAATTCAAGACAAAAGTCTATTCAAGCATCTATGAATTATATATGTCTCTGGTTCACCTTAGGGACATCACTGCCATTTTATGTTAGAGAACATTATCAATCATCCCCCTGGGGCCTCATTTCCACTACCATTGAGTCAATGCTGACTCATATAGACCCTATAGGACAGGGTAGAACTGCTCTTGTGAGTCTCCAAGACTGCAAATCTTCACAGGAGTAGAGAGTCTCATCCTTCCCCCTCAGTACTGGCTGGTTGTTTTGAATGACTGATCTTGCGGCTAGCAGCCCAGTGCCTAACCACTATACATTGATAGTGTCATTAGTCAATGGATTTTCAATACTCAGATATAATAAAACATTCTATGTTCTATCTGAATTGCTTGAATTTTCTCTGCCAAGAACATGTATAATTACTACAAAAGCAATAAATATACGAGGAGCTAAATTTAAAAAGTTAAAATTCTGTATCCTAATAGGTGTTTCATTTACTATTTTCATCTGTGGTGGAGAAGATGCTACTTTAAAATATTTGCCCTCATAATTATGATTCCCTCTTTAATATCAGTTTTGCTATGGTCACCCAACAAAGATTTCTTGTGAGGATATTATATGCTAGAGATAGTACCTGCCTTCTGATAGCTTATAATAATTTTTAAAAACAAAAAACCTTTTGATGTGATTAGATGCCAGGGTTATAGTCCATTCATGATAACAGTGCATGAAGTAACTTAATGCTGCAGATATTATTTTGAGTTGATATGTCACATTTTTATCCCAATCTGTTAATTGAGAAACAATTTCTAAATACTTTAAGAATTACATAGCTTTTCATCAAGATCTTAGCTACTGAAATTCATACTTAGACACAAGATGAGTCAAGTTATAAATATACTACTTTCTCAAACTGAAGAACATTATAAAAGATATTTCTTATTGATTGTATTTTTCTGAATTTGATATTTACATATTAGATATAACTTCATACTGAAAGTAGTAAAGTTAACTTATGAAACAGATAAAATATTGGGAAAATATCAAATTATGTGGAAAGTTTTATCTAAACAACTATCCATTAATTGCAGAAAAAGTTACAAAGGATTATTTTAGAAGAATAATTAATGATTAGTGTTGTTAGGCTTTGACAGATTCAAAGGGAATATTAATATAATCCTATTAGTACCTACTTGTTATTATGCATATTTATGTCAATTAACAGAACTGATTAACTGAAAGGGGAATTTTTAGTAATAAATGAAAAACAGGCACTTTCACTCTTTGCTGTGGAATTAAAGATAATCAGCCACCAAATATCTAAGTTCATAATGATTTATTTTGATGTTAATTTTCTATGATTATATGAAAATGATAAAACTAATTTAATAAAAATGCCTGGTTCATAGGCATAATTATTTTCAATATTTCTTTTAAAAACCATTAGACCAGAGAGGAAAAATGATA
Organism: Tenrec ecaudatus; assembly: GCF_050624435.1. Lineage (NCBI taxonomy): Eukaryota > Metazoa > Chordata > Mammalia > Afrosoricida > Tenrecidae > Tenrec > Tenrec ecaudatus. Next base: position 44,730,483 of record NC_134543.1, read on the forward strand.
AAATTTCCATAATTCCAAGCTTAAACTTAGAACTTTCTAAGTTCCTAACTAACTAACCCAAGTTTGGTGAGTTTGAACTGTTAACCCTGTAGTTAGCAGATTGACTTGTAACCTACTATGCTACCAGGGTCCCTATCACAACCAACAAAACTAAGCTTCTTTAGACTTTCAAAAACATTTTAAAATTGTAGACGTATTTCTATAGGTGAAGGGGTGAATATAGAATATTTAAAATTATATTTTTATTGTTATGAAGAAATTAAACTGATAGATTAACATTGATGAATTCATATTTTCCCCATGACTTTAAACCAAAGACTAATCAAATCTTTATAGGTTACTGAATAGCAAAGGAATTATTATAAGGATGATAGCCAGAATGCTACTTACAAGCAAGGATGGTGAGACTTCGTCTCAAGGACTTTCTATGTGTACTCAGGAGAGATCAGTCCTTGGAAAAGGACGTCATGCTTAGTAAAGTAGAGCCACTGCCATCAGTTGATGTTGACTTGTAGGACAGGGTAGAACTGCCCCTGCAGTTTTCCGAGATTATAAAGACCCCAAGTCTTTCTGAGGGCTCAGTAAAGGAGGAAGGCCCTCAATGAGGTGAATTGACCCAGTGACTGCAACAACTGGGTCGTGTCTTGCTGTCGCACACATAAGGTCACTAGGAGTCAGAACTGACTTGATGACACCTCACAACAACAACAGCATCAATGAATGAAACTGAGAAAATGAAAAGTTGACTTTATAGTAATGCTTTCAATTCATTTTAAGGGAGTAGGTTTTAATATCTTTAAAGATCACTGGACCTGGCCCAGCAAGCCCTGAGGATGATATTTCTTCTCAGAGCAGTCAATGCACAGAGAGGACCATAGGGCCAGCCCTACTCTGAGACACGATGTCCCTCACTGACCCATAGCGCTACAGGGGAAAACACTGGTGACACAGTGCAGGAATCGCACCCGTTCTGACCCCACCACACCAAGGTGAAACACCAAGGGTGTGCAACAGAACAGCAAGGGGAACAGAGCAATGAAGTCCCTAGGGAATACACAAAATAGACTTTGGGGCCAGGGCATGGCACCCCATCAGACTCACCAAAAAACACTCCTAAAAGTCAACAAACAGACCTTGAACTATTTACAAGCTTTTCTCTTTTTTGTCATTGGTTTTTTTGTTGTTGTTGTTTTGTTGCTTTGATTTTCTCTATCTTGCTTTCTGTGCATATTATTATCTCTGCAGGTCTATCTATATAAGATAGGAGGAATGAACAATCTGGAGGACAAAACAATGGGACTGATGATTCAGGGGGACACGAGAGATGGGGAAGCAGGGAAATGAAGTGGGTGTTAACAAACCCAGGGACAAGGGAACAAGTGATCCTAAATCGATGGTGAGGAGGGTGTAGGAGGCCTCATAGGACTTGATCAAGGGCAATGTAACTGAGAGGAATTACTGAAGCCCAAATGAACATGATAGTGGCACAAGAGGAAAGTAAAGGGAAATAGAGAAAAGAACTAGGAGGCAAAGGGCATTTATAAAAGTCTAAATACAGGCATGTACATATGTAAATATTTTTATATATGATGATCTATGGGCATATATTTATAGGTTTAGCACTAAGGTAGCAGATGGACATTGGGCTTCCACTCAAGTACTCCCTCAATGCAAGAATATTTTGTTCTATTAAACTAACATTCCATGATGCTAACCTTCCTGACACGATTGCTGAAGACAAATGGGTGCATAAGCAAATGTGGTGAAGAAAGCTGATAGTGCTCAGCTATCAAAGATGTAGCGTCTGGTGTCTTAAAGGCTTGAAGATAAACAAGCGGCCATCTAGCTGAGAAGCAAAAAAGCCCACATGGAATAAGCACACCAGCCTGTGTGATTTTGAGGTATCGAGAGAATCAGGTATCAGGCATCAAAGAACAAAAAATCATATCATTGTGAATGAGGGGAAGTGCGGTGTGGAGACCCAAAGCCCATTGGTAGGCAACTGGATATCCCCTTATAGAAGGGTCACATGGAGGAGATGAACCAGTCAGGGTGCAGTATAGCACCGATGAAATATACAACTTTCCTCTAGTTCTTTAATGCTTCCTCCCCCACACTATCATGACCCAAATTCTAACCTTACAAGTCCAGCTAGACCAGAGGATGTACACTGGTACAGATAAGAGCTGGAAACATAGGGAATCCAGGACAGATAAACCCCTCAGGACTAATAACGAGATTAGTGATACCAAGAGGGTAAAGGGAAGGTTGGGGAGAAAAGGGGAACTGATCACAATGATCTACATATAACCCCCTCCCTAGGGGACGGATAACAGAAAAGTGGGTGAAGGGAGACCCCGTTCAGTGTAAGACATGAAAAAAAAAGATAAATTATCAAGGGTTCACAAGGGAAGAAGGATGGAGAAGGGAGGGGGGAAATGAGGAGCTGGTGCCAAGGGCTCAAGTAGAATTTTTTAAGAATGATGATGGCAACAAATGTACAAATGTGCTTGGCACAATGGATGGATGGATTGTGATAAGAGTAGTATGAACCCCCAATAAAATGATTTTTTTTTAAAAATTACTGAAAAAGACTAAATCCCAGGGAACTTAGAGATACCAGCATTTCTTTTTAAATATATTAATTCCTTACTCACCAATTAAATTTTCCAACAGATATCATATAAGCACCTACTATGTGCCTAGTAGGGCTTAAAATCTGCTCATTCCGTTTGACCCTCTGTTGAGAATTTCACTTTTCATCTCAGATATACTGAATCAGAATAGACATTTTAATAAGATCCCTAGGTGATTTTTGTGTGTACCTGGGAATCTTATTAAAATGTCAATTCTGATTCGGTATATCTGGTGGAAAGGCAAATTCTCAGCAGGTGGTTGAACCGGAATAAATTGGTTCAAAAACCTAGTGCTAAGCATGATCCTAAAAGTTGGGACTGTGGTGGTGACTCTGGAAAACATGACCTCTGGAGTCTCATGGAGTCTCAGCCACACGGCTGTCTGCGCACAGAAGGAGCACAACTGGAGCCTCACGACTTGATCCTAGTTAGGAGCGTTTTATTACGTCTTAGTGGAGATGAGGACTTTCAAATGATTAACACCCTCACATTCTAACAAGAGGTTGGAGTCCATGGAGAGGCACCTTGGAAGAAAGGCCTGAGGACCAACTTAGGAAAAGTCAGTTCTACTCCGGCAGACCTGGGGTTGCCATGAGCTCGACCGGCTTGATGGCCATTTGTGCTTGCTTGGTGTGTTGGTGTGCATGGTGGAGTGAAATGTCCTAATAAGCTTCTTCTACCCAAGTACCCAAGTAATTCCCACCAACTGATTGGGTGGGCCGATGCAGATAGGGCATGTGTAACACGCAGAGGTGATTGGTCATTTTAAGAGAAAGAGCCTATGAAGATGAGCCGTCTTTGAAGCAGCATCAGAGAGAGAAAGCCTAGGACTATCAGGAGAGCACATTGCAGATCTCTGGTGATGGCAACCACGACCAGAGCTCCCAGAAAGTGTGGCCTGGAGACTGGAAGGAGCGCCGCTGAGACTATGGGGTATCTTCTCTTCATCTGCCCTGAGACTATGGGACAGGGACACCGAGTGACTGGTCCAGGAAGGCCAAGGCCAAGGGACCATATATGGCCAAGAGGCCTTGGGCTGGAGAGAGACTTGGTTGCTGGCTGAGCAGAGGTGTTGTTGTGGACCAATGACTGTCTCCTTACTATTTATTGGTCTCCACCTGTTAACTCCACGGGTTAACTCCTGTTAACTTATCTAATAACCCCCTCCCCTGCTGTGAGTGTTGTCTGGGATCTGTGGGGCCATTGCAACAAATTCTTCAACCCAGCCTGAAAGTAGAGTTTCTCCTGAGCACGAGCAGAGTAAAGGCCCCTGCAGCAGACCAGGAGGCGGTGCCAGGTTGCGTACCTGGTTCTTTTCTCTCCCGCCCCACTGGCTGGGGGAGACGTGGTTTAGGGCATTGGCCCTAAACTGGCTGAGTTTAAGCCCACCTGTGTGATGTCATGTGCCTAGGTGGTGGCTAGGTGAGTGTGCCCGCCTGACCCTCCCCCCTGGGCCCAGAGGCTTGTGTCTGAGCATGTTTAGTTTGGCGTTTTCCTCAAGTGTCTCATTAGTATGCCTGAATTGTTTTCAATCCCATTATTGAGGCATGGACAACTAATTTTCATGTAGCTCTGACATTAGGGAACACAACCACACCCTGTATCCCTAATCTAGCTACCTAATACTTTTATTGGGAGCTCTTACAGATATCATAACATTCCATAGTTCAATCACATCAAGCAGTAATGTACAATTGCTACCACAATCAGTTTCAAAACATTTCTTTTTCCTGAACTCCTTGATATCAGCTCCCCTTATCCCCTCCCTCCCCCATGTTTTTCTTTTTCAAATAAAATTTAATTCAGTGTTTGTTGAAAAGTAGAACTCTTACTAATCTTTTTGCAATAGTTAATTTAGTATCCCTGTGTCTTTCCTCGCTGATGTGAAATGCACATTTTATACTACATTAAAAAAATATTGGATCTGCTTTTTAGATTTTTCTATTGTTCTTTTTATCCACTTTTTTATACGATTTGACTTGATGTTTCTTCTCAGTGCTTTTAGATGCTTAGTACCTGGTAGAGAAAATATATTAATCATTCATTTTATTTTTCAAAAAGTTTGATCTGTTTTCATCAATTTATTATGTCTCAAATGAGAGTCATTTGGTCAAGTTCCAAAGTATGATTTTGGTTAGAACTACAATTTATTTTCAGATTATTTAAAAATTAAGCATTATCCCATATATGACTATGTGGGATCAAATTGACAATAGCAATTTACAAGATTAGAGAGGAGCCTCCCAGGGCAGTGAGCTATGCTAATGAGGAGTACCACCTCAGCAAAGGAGAGGAAGAATGACTTCACAGGTCAAAGAATGTCATCAGTGTCACTAAATTGAGTACGTAGACACTATGGAATGGGTGCATGCTTTGCTGTGTATAGTCCCAACAATAGCAAAATAAATGAATCTTAAAGGAAATAAAGTTAAAATGCCCTTATAATGTTCAATATTTACATTTTTAGATATGTTGTATATTTCCATTTTTGTGAAATAAAAATCAAATACTGAAAAGAAAAAAAAAGTAGAATGCCTGGGAGGAACAGTTGGTGGTGTCAGAGTAGGTAAAGACATGGAACGTGGGTGACGGGTGGGGGGGGGGGAGGAGGAGGGGAGGGGGGGAAGCTGTCTGCCCGCTGTCTTCCCCCTGCCCCTTGGAAACAAGAAAGCCAGAGGAGGTCAGCTTTGACCCTTTCACTGCATTGTGTGTTATCAAGTTGATTCCAACCACTAACTTTTGGTTAGCAGTCAACCCCTTACCTCACTGTACCACCTGGGAATTGGTGTAGTGCAGACAAACCTTCACCGTCTCTCTGTGCAATAGCTCTATAAACTCATTTAAGAGGATGGCTTTTCTTTTTGTGTGTGAGAGCGAAGCAGCTATCATCCTATCAAGAACTTATTTTTGTCAGACCAGTAAGGAGAACCAGTGAGGAGCTAGCACGGAGCAAGACCAACAGAAGAGGTTTCCGTGCTTGCTGCACTCCTGTGAGAGACTCACGGGGCCATGCGGGCAGGGACGGCAACCACAAAGTTTTACATCTACTCCCTTAGGAAGTGGAAATTCCTTCTTAACTGTGAAGACTTTTAAGCTAAATAAGATCAGCTGTGGGTGCTCAGATGAACAACTTACTCTGAGCCGCGATGTTGCACAGCTGTTCCCCTGCTGGTCAATGGGGAGAAGGTAAGAAGAATCAATATGCTGAAAGAAAGTCAACTTCAGTTTGTTGTACAGACTCAAGTGCTCTTCCTCATTAGCAACTGAGACTTTCAGCTCAGCTGCCAGTGTTTCCACTTGCCGTGAGGTTAATTGGGACTCCTGGCAACCCCACATGCACCGTGGGGTTTCCCAGGGCTGGTTTTATTGGAAGCAGATTGCCAAATCTTTCTCCCGCAGTGCCTATGGGCAGACTTGCACCCTCAATCTTAGTGTGAGCAGGTAAACACAATGTTTGTACCACACAGGATTCCTTCTCAGAATTTCTGAAACAAAAGTTTTATAGATGCTCTGTGGTAGGCTGGTGGAGATAGAGTGCTGGCCTGGGCCCACCTCCCCCCAGATGTAATCTCCTCTCTGCATTGACTTGCTGGCAGCCACATTTCAGAGACATGTGTTAAAGAGAGTCAAAGGCAAAGGATTAACACCTGCATAAAGGATGCAAACCAGGCCATCACATTAAAGAGCATAATTTGGTAAAATGAAAATGTAGTAAATGACATCCTAATGGTCCTTATTCTGTCTTCCTAATTCTCTGTGCGCAAGATGCTTTTATGCACTATTGAAACATAGCCATCACCACCCCCAGCTAGCCCCGTTTGTCTAATTACAGCCTAATGCTCTTCAAATATGTCTGGCATCAAAGCCTGTGTAACCTGCCTTTTCTTACTTGAGATGGGTCAGATGGAGCACTTTCAGAAATCCAAACTGTAGTATAACCTCACGGCGCACACAAAATATGCAGTCTGAAGGAAAGTGTGACTTTGAGCTGTCTCTGGTATGGTACCTATCCCTGTACACAGACTGAACATTTTCAAAGCCAGGAGAGCGTGAGGATGAATGAGATCATGTGATCAGGAATCACTTAGCCTCCACATACGGGGGTGATTTTTCTGTACCAGAGTCTGCAGGCATGAAGACATACAAAAACCAGGCTGGTGCTTTTCTCCATCATATTATCCGTATCATCACAATTGCTATTTGGCATGAATTGCTGTTCTACATACATGAACACATTTACTCCTGAAAGACGCACGGTGAGAGGCATGGTTACTGTCATTAGAGACGCGGAAAACACTGCATCAGAAGCTTCAGGAAATGGTCTCAAGTCCTATGCCGTGCTAGTGGTAGCTCTAGGATTTGAACCCAGGCAGCCAGCCTGTCTCCAGGTCAGGCCTTTGAACCCCCACATCCGAATGCTTGTATGAATGTAGAAAGGCAAGTCACACCCATTGCATGAATAAGGGTCCTTAGACTGTCTTCAGACTCCTCCAGGTCCAGAGCCAGGCAAAGGAGCTCCACAGACCGGGCTCCTGGAGACGCTGCCGGTCTCTCTCTGGGCACATCACACTGGAACCACTCACACCAGCCTGTGGAGGTCTGGATGCTCCCCCGGAGTCCGCCGCCCCGCCCCTCCGGACTCTACAGGGACACCCCTCACCCAAAAGGCTTCAGCGAGTCGCTCCCCGCCCCGCCCCCAGTCTCCTCTGGTTGTCGGTGCCACAGAGAGGGTGCCCTGCGAAGTTGCTTCCATCCACGCAGTTGTGTCAGATGAAGCAGTTATGTAAAGCTCAGGGGGCGGGAACAATTGCTAATTGTTTGTTGGTATCACAACTGAGAGGAATTTCAACTGAGAACATTTCAATTAATCAGGCCCAGTCACGCGGTGAGAAACAGAGGAAGCGGGGCGTGCTCCTGAGGCTGGGCTGTCCGTTCAGGTGAGCAAGGGGTGTCTCCGAGAATCCCCAGAGGAGGGGAATAGTCTCCGGCAACCTGGGAAACGTTTCGCCTCGCCTCGTATGACGCTAATCGAGAAAAAATAGTTTGTTGTTTTGAGTGTAGAGACTAAATAATGATAAATTGGTAGCCTGAAGTGCAGTTTAGAGAGAGGGGGAGAAACAAATGGATGTGTGGCATTAACAGAGTCAATTATAGATGCAGATTAAAAGGCAGATTAAGTAGTGGAAGAAAAGCCCAGAGTCACCTTAGGCCCAGGCCTGCCAAGCAGCGGCCGTCAGTCACCTAGCAACAAGTTTCCTGTCCCCGCTGTGCTCTTTGATTCAGCAAATCTGCTCAGGATGGCGGGCTGTTCTCCTGACAAAACACATTATGTGGGAGCCGAGGGACACAAAAATCCACTGTACACAGCACTCTGCTCCCTATTGACCACTGATCCTTTCTCTCAGTCCACAAAGGAGGCTCACACAATGCCCTGAAAGGAGAGGAGTCTCCACAGAGAAAACATTTGCTTGTAATTGAGATTGACTGCATAATGAAAATGATGTTCTTTTTAAAATGCTGCTTGTTGAGGCCACACTTTTTGTCTCCTGGCACTCAAAACACATCCCTGCTGGGAAAAGGGGCAAACATTGTGCAAACTCAACACTGCGGTTTTGCCGCTGCTTCTTCGCCCCTCCTCCCGTTCTTTGAAAACACCCGTTCTGGAACAAAATGGCCAGGTGTCCCTCCTTAGACCTTAAACAAGTGATCGAAGGTAAACAGGAAGACTTCCCTTCAGGGTGGTTGACACAATGCTGCGGGCACCAGGCAGCGTCCAGTCATTCATGTGCACAACAACTGGACGGGAATGGCAGAGGGAATCCGGGTTTCTCAGCAGTGCCCTAGGTGAAAAGGCCATGAAGTGCTGGTCAAAACTCAGTCATGGTTTCAAAGATGTGCGCCGAGATGCCCATGAAACCCTAACCTGATGGCGAGGACAGGGCAGAGATTAGATGAGGACAGAATAGCTTATCTTCTTCATTTAAAACATTCCCTAAAGGGTATTAAGTTGATTAGTAAGTTGCAGGGTTTAAGTTGATTTCCTAATTTTTTTTTTTTAATCAGCTTGGGGTCTTTGTGGAGACCTGCTGCCCAGCCTGCCGAGTCCTAGGTAAGGCTGTAAATTCCACAGCTTTCCAAGGAACCTACCTTTAGGAAATGTGGTGGTGTCACAGGATGTTAAAATATATGTCCTTCAATTATTGCCCATAGTTAACCTGTGCTTCCCTTCCCGAAAGGCTGTCTGTTCTGAGCCCTTTTCTCCTGGGAAAGTACCCCCTCATAGCAGACAGCAGTTCTGACCAGCTCTAGACCCCTGACCACGTGCAGGAAGAATAGGTACACCTTCAGGTCACCCCAGCAGGAAAGTTCTGGGGTAAAGGAACCAGAAGTCACCACAAAGACACCACCATACCCACTTGGAAGACATTGGAAAGCAAGTGGACCAGAGAACCATTTTCCTGTCAAGAATCAAAACCCTGCCCCAAGGCTGGTCGTTCGTCGACCATTCGTTGGAATTTGGTGCACATTCGTCATTCCCTGCACCTACTGTGAGTCCAGCCCTAGCTTGTCCTTTGCTGATCGGGTACAGCCATTCCCCTTCCCTTCCGTGCAGCCTCTGTCTTTCTCAGCCTCGCAGAGCGAGACCCGGCATGGTAGCAATCGTGACGATTAAAACAGAGGGTTCTAAAAACAGAGAATTGAAGTTACTGATTTTGAGATAAGACTGTAATTATTCTGAAACTGTTGTTATTGGGTGCTATCGCTTTAATTCCGACTGATGGCGACCCTGCACGGGTTCTGTAGGGTTTCAGGACTGACCCTTTGTCAGCCAGACTCGTCTTCCGAGATGCCCAGGGATGGGTCTGAACCCCCAGGCCTGCACATCACTATGTGTCCCGCCAGGGAGTCCTTGGATAGATTCATAACCATTCGCATAGTTGTCTGGGTTCCTATATGGTGATGATTTCATCGTGCCAAAGAAACGACTTCTTGCACCGTTTGGCACATTCAGGGAACCCTTAAGAGTCACCTGCCCATACCAGGCACGGCTCTAGGTGCTGGGGGCCCAGAAATAACCAGGACACAGTTGTAGCCCTCACAAAAACGGAGCTGTAGCTCACAATGGCACCATGGCATGAAGGATGACGGAGAAGGGCTGGCAGTGAACGTTTGGGGGGAAATGTGACCCAGAGCGGGGGCAGGGGAGTTTGCACGCTTAGACTTTCCGAAGGAGCTCACACTGCAACTAACCCCTAGAGCAGCAGTTCTCAACCTGTGGGTCGCGACCCTTTTGGAGGTCGTATGACACAAGACACCGCTCCTCTATCCCATCTCCAGGTGGGTCCATCCACATGCAGATACACCCGGCATGAAGACTATTACCCACACTACACCATGCTTCAAGACAAAATTTCGTTTATTTGTCATTAGAAATAAATATTTCACAATATATAATTACATATTGTTTTGGTGAGGAATCATTATGCTTTCATTATGTTCCACTTGTAACAATGAAAATACATCCTGCATATCAGATATTTACATGATGATTCATAACAGTAGCAAATGTACAGTTAGGAAATAGCAACGGAAATAATTTTATGGTTGGGGGGAACTATTCTAAAGGGTCGTGGCAGGAGGAAGGCTGAGAACTGCTGCCTAGAGGGTGCATGAGTGGAAGTCATCTAGGTGAAGAAGAAATTCCAGGCGAGAAAAGATTGTCCGAAGAGTCCAAAGAGAAAGAGCACGGCGTGTAGTTCAAGGTGGAGAAGTAAGTGTACCCAGCTTCTGTTGCCAAGTGCAAGACTTTTTCTTGCAGGGAGTGGGAAGAGGCTGACAGGTGTTTCTCAGGGAAGATTTACCATCACAGTTGGAGGAACCGACTTAGGACTTTCTTTTTCCTGAGGGAAGCTCTCCGGTAACCAAGCAGTGTAAGTTCGCTGCTACTGCTGTTGAATTAGTGAAGACGCTGGTGGGGAACAGGGCTGAGGGGGAAACGACAGGAATAAAGCAGGAAGTGATGACGGCTGTGTGCATTGGTGTGCAGATTCACAAAAGGGCCTAGTCAGAGCAACGGGGCAAACAGAGCTATTTGATGGATTTCTAGTCTTGAAGGTGCGAGTCTGTCGTTCCCGATGATGAAAACACAGCTGTCGTTTGACTGTCTTTGTGCCTGACCTGGGTGGATGGCTTGTGTACATTCTACATCGGGACAGAAAAAAAAAAAAGGAAGATTATTTTGAACAGAGACTAAAGTATGACCTACACAGAGCCAGGATGGTGGTTGTTAGGCTCTCTTTTGACTCATAGTGACCGCACGTGACGGTGAAGAGGTGTTTCTCCAGGATTTCTAAACTATCATCCTTAAAAAATAAAAATTCCATTATCTTTTATTTATTTATGTTGAGACATTTTATGAGGCACTCTTACAGATGAAGCACAATTGGACAATTGCTGGCATTATCATTTTCAATACATTTTTGTTCTTCTTGAACTCCTTGATATCAGCTCTTCTTTATCCCCTCCCTCTACCCACCCTACCACCCCCCTGAACCCTTAATACATTATATATTATTGTTGTTGTTATTGTTTGCTGTAACGTACACCATCCCATGTTATCCATTCACTTAGAATTCTGATGTTCATTCCCATCAAGCGAGGTTATACAGTCATCAATGCTGTCAATTCCCCCTTCCCCTCTCTTCCCGCATCTTCAGGGAATCATTACTCCCCTTACTTAAGCTGTCATCCTTATGGAACCAGATAGCCAGGTCTTTGTCCTGCCGAGAAGTTGGGTGTGTTCAGCCTGAAGACCTTCAGTTCGCTGAGCACTTCACCTGGGCCTCCAGGACTCCTGAGAGGCATGCTTTAGCTTAGCAGGCAAGCTTGTTCACACACAGCCACGATCTTTCTCTGCACACTGTGAGGGTAGGTTTTGTCTAGATGAGGAATGAGAGGGAGAGTTCCGAGTGGCAGAAACCAAAGATGAAAAGTTCTAAAGGATGCTTTCCTCTCTCTGCAGGCAAGACAACCCCCCCCCCCCCGCCCCCGGCCAACCTTTGTCACATTGCTGATAGCATCAACTACAAGAACCAGAACAAAGTCTTCCAGGCACAGCACTCTTTATGTGGAGAATTACCTCATTTTGAAAAAGGCCAATCAGATTCAAGAGGCACAAAAAGGTCACAGAGAGAGAGCAGAATTAAAATGCCCCGTGCTATGAGGACAAGCGCTGCACACACACACACACACACACACACCACCCTCCCACCCTGACCCAGAGCAACAAGCCCGGGGCCTGGCCGTCTACACGCTGTTAAGAAAAGAGGAATTGGGATTCTGGGGTACCTCGGGCCCAGTGCTTTTCACCATTATGTTTCAGAACAGAGATTCAGTTGTTTAACCAAAAGACCACGCTGCCATTGGGTCTATTCTGACTCCCAGCGCGTGTGCGGGACAGAGCAGAGCTGCCCATAGGGTTCCCAAGACGACAGTGTTAACGGAAAGTGGGCCACACATCAGGCTGCTAGCCTCGAGTGGGCAGTTTGAACCCACCAACTGCTTAGCCGGAGAAAGAGGAGGCAGTCCACGTCCTTCAAGATTTTCAACCTGGAACCTCACAGAGCAACGCTGCCCCATTCTACAGAACTGCTGTGACTCAGGCTCACCTGGGCAGCAATGGGTTAATCTCTCAGATGCAGGCTGCACAACTTCCTCCTTCCAAGCAGCTGGTGGGCTCAAACCACCAACCTCTGGCTTAACAGGCAAGCATCTTTAACCACTGTGCCCCTGCGTTCCTTAATGTCAAACTTGAACTCATGCTTTAGTTTTGTCCCTGCGTCCTTTCGTGGCCGTGGGCACAGTACTCGGGGGTGTTTCAGTGGAAACAGGTGGTTGTGAAGATCTTCGCTTCGCTGCAATGGGCCGCGTTGACTAAAGCCAATGGCCAGCGCCCCTCAACGTACTGGAGCAGGGTGCTGGGAGGGTGCCTGGAAGCAGTCCCTTCCTCCCTCCGATTCCACAGAGCAGGTCTTGGCAACCTGGGATTCAAATGGGGACTCTTCAGGGCTATTAAAAATAAGCCACTGGGCCCACACCTTTGGGAAAAGTCTCCACTGCGCTGATCCAGGGGCAGAGCAGCTCCCCGTGAGACATCAATTTACACTCAAATTAAAGTGGGCTACCGAGTCTGCCTGCTGAGCCCGGGGGCTGTAAGAAACACGCGCGTCGAGGGTGGTGGGGACGTGAGGGGCAGGCAGGCTCACTGCCCTAGCTTCATTCAGCACGCACGCTTAATAATTTTGCAAACATTACCTCCTCCCTTGTATTCCTCATCAGTTAATCCACATTATCCACCGTTGGCGCGTTCTCACAGAAGGTGATCTGACATGTCGCATTCACTGGTTGCTCCGGAAAGGTTAATAGTTCACCAGCCAAAGGTATAACTGAACAGAGCCTCATTCCTAAAACTCTTGGTTTGCAATGTGAGGGCTTTGTTTGACAGCCCGGCGGTGGTAATGAGTCTCTAGCATCTTCTTTGGGCCGTTTCTTTTGCCGTCTGAATGGAGAGAGGAAAATTAGAGTCGCTAGGTGTTTTCCTCCCTTCTTTCACATGCCGCCTTCCCAACACCAATTAAAGAGATTATGTCATCAAGTGAAAGGAGAACTGTAACTTGTATGTTAATGCTGTGATTTCTTAAGACAGGGTCACGGGACCCAATAGCATAGCAGCTGACCTTCCAAAATTAACTTTGAGTCCCATTCCTAATTAACCTTTTTCAACCCAAGAAAGCACAATTATAGGCTATTGGCCCAAAAAAAGCACTCACTTTTTCTTGGACAATGAAAACGTTACCCAAACTGAATAATAATTGTCACAGATTTTTTTTCTCCCCTTTTTCCTTCTTAGTGATGCTTTCCTTGAGACTGGAATCTTCTTTCCACTCAAAATAGTCTCTGTGTTTTGTTGGTGATTAAAATGACAGGAAATGTGCTCAGGGCGATGATTTTTACATGCTGAATAGGTTCGTGTGGGTGCACACACACCGAATCAAGCGTCTGCTCTTCCATTGCCACTGCATACTCAGCCCTGTAAGAGCATCCTTCATGGGAACATAGGCTAATATATGCACAGTTCTTTTAATTAAAGATCATGTTGGAATCCAAAAATTAAGGCTCTTCTGTGAATTTTATTCCAGAAATTACTCTCCGGTAAAAGAACTCCTATTAAGTCACGCCTGAAACTCATAGCTGATGGACTTCATATTTCTTCTAACTTCTAGTGCCTCTGGCGGACCCACAGGAAGACAGTGTGTTTGAGGCAGAGTTCTCCAAGGGCTTGGTCCTGACCCAAGGATGTCTTAAAAAGTGACTCATGTCACTTTGTAACTACTCTCTTTTGGTCTCTCTCTATTGAAGCAACATTTATCGATTTGAGAGAGAAAGTTCACATTTTCAGACCACAGATTTTTAAAAAATATCTTTAAAGGGCTACATTTTGCTCTGCTAGCTGCAAGTTCAGCAGTTTGAAACCAGCAGAGGCTCCAAGGGAGACAGATGAGACTTTCTACTCCTGTGACCATTCAGTCTCGGAAACCTACTCCTCCTCTGGTGTCACTATGGGCCTGGCCCACCTCCGTGGCAGTGAGCTTTTGATGTTGAAGCAACACTCATCCGGTCTATAAACAAGATTTGTATTTTTATACCACAGATTTTTAAAATATATATTTGAAATGTGTCTTGGGTTCTACTACTTCACTCCAGGGATTGCTAGGAATCCAGGTTATAGGCAACACAAGATAAAATCCTGCTGTATTAAGACGTCACTCTGAAGCAATCTTATCGACGTCTGTATTTTCTATTTTCCATCTGCCCCAGTTTTGCTATAGTTGGACGTTTTATTCCGTTAGCGTTGGGCAATGCTGCGTAAAATCCTGTAATATGTTCATGGGAAAGCTTCATAATTGTTGTCTTTCTGGTTAAATCGGTCCACAATTCGGGTCTGAAGTTGCACTGTGATAGAAATGCTGCACGGATTTTTTATAAGGACCTCAAAAACGGGGGATCCCCAAGACTATTGTTCTTAGGCATCTCTCAGATCAGGACCTCAACTCACCACCCTCTCCCTGAAACGCCAGGCTAGAATACGTAACCATTTAAGGTCTAAAGGGCAGCCTTCCCCCAGGACAAAGTTCTGAGGGTGAAGAAAGGAGGAGTGGAGACACAGGGAGGAAGGGGGATAAGTGATCGTATGTTGAAGGGATTGCAATGGAAGAATTGAAACAAAATATGTATGAATTGTTGAATGTAAAACTGATCATCTGCTCAGGTCAACCTTCACCCAATTCACTATTAAAAACATTTAAAAAAAACCCAAAAGTATCTCACAAAATGCCCTAAAATACATGTGCAATTATGAAGTTCTCAAATGCTTTGCCTCATGAACAATGGACAGAAATACACACAGTTTTGTTTATTGGTTATATATCCTTTGTCAACTTCACACAGACCAGGACCGAAAAGAAGATCAAGGACCAGTGATGAGACACAATTAATACCTTGCAAGGCTCCACTCCAATCAGAACAATGGCACTCAGGGCAGAGCTGAGCGCACAATCGGAAACGATGACTGCACAGCTGGGACAGCTGCTTGGCATCTCCATGTGCAATTGGCATGGATCCTTAGGCTTTTAGGAGGAAACAGGAAGACGTAGCTTCCAGGCCCCAAATCACTCTATAAACTAAGAGAGCAGCTAACATTGGGGGGAAAAATAAAACAAAAAGCACACCTTGCTTAAAGAAGCTAATTGTACGTAGGTGTAGCATTGTTCCCATCGCTAAGCGAACTCCAAAGAAACAGGAGAGCCTGGTTCAGGAAAATGCATGTGAGGGGGTGGGGTGGGGGTGGCGTGGGGCAGTGACCTGGGCACAGAGGAGTGGAGGATGGGGATTGTTGTTGTTGTTGTTAGGTGCTATCTAGTCAGTTCCATTTTCCAGCGACCCTACGCACAGCAGATCGGAACACTGCCCAGTCCTGCACCATCCTCACAATTGGTCCTGTGCCCAAGCCCCTTGTTGCAGCCACGGTGTTGGTCCATCTTGCATCATGCTTATGACATGGAATTTGCCGTTTCAGCGAGAGGCAGAGTGCCTTCAAAAATCACCATCAGTACATTTGCTCCCCTCCTAGGGGATCCTCCTTTGAGTGCATGTGAACAGTCAAGTGTGAGGACCTAACTGAGATGAGCTGCCGCTCCAGCGGCTGACTCTGTGCTTGTGAGAGGGAGAGGGAGCCGGAATGGCCAGGGCTCACTAGGAGCACGTGGCTTTATTTGATTAGCTGGTGCAGTTATGCCGACTTACAACGGGTATGCAATTCGAGATGCTTCCATTATTAATACATTCTTATTGGATCATAGCAGATAACTGCTTTGAAATATTTTTAACATAGATGAAATGTTTACTAAACTTGAGTCCACAGGTAAATCGCCGACATACCGGTAAGGGTTCCTCGGTTCTTTTCCCAGCTTTCACGGAACTGAGTTCCACTCCCCAGAATGTGCCTGGAGAGAATGCTCTGTTTTACATCTTCAGAAGCACCAGCTCCCATCAGTGAGTGACTGTCAATTGCAGGATGCCATTCCCTGTAAACACAGACATGGCCCCTGCATTTCACGTGAGCCTTTCTATTTCATTTTAGGTGAAAATTCTTGTGCAAGGGGCCCCAGAAAGTTCGTGGACAAGTAGAATCAACATTAAATACACACGCCATCTTTTGCACACACCACCACTCCTTTCTGTCTTCTGGGTCCCTCAAACAACGCTCCCCCACCCAAATCCAAACTCACTGCTGACTCACTGCAACCCTCTAGGACAGGGTAGAAATGCAACATGACTCTGTACGGGAGAACAAAACCCCTATTAGCTAACACACTTTTAAAAGTGTACACTAGATTAATCTCCATTCTATTTAACTCCCAAGCAACGTTTGATGAACACCACACACACACACACACACACACACACATACACACACACACCGCCTTCCTGTTCCTCTTGGATGCCAATGCATCCTTAGTCCTGGGTTGCTTTGGGGTAAAGTCTTTAATAACTCTGCTCAATGTTTTTCATCCTGAAATTTTTTCTCTTTTTAAAAAACATTTTTATTTTTATTGGGAGCTCTTACGGATATTACAATCCATAATTCTGTTAGATCAGGCATAATTGTACAATTGCTGCCATCATCTTCTCAATCCATTTGATATCAGCTCCCCTTTATCACCTCCCTCCCCCACCCTATTACCCCCCCAGCCCTCAATATATTATGTTGTGATTGATTTTTTTTTCATTCTTAAAATTTCTAAAAGTCCCTCATAGTTCCCTAGGAACTCTTGTCACTCTGCAAGCCCCTTTCAAATAGATTTTTTTTTCCTGAAGAAAAAAAAATGCAAACAGATAATATGTATATTCTCAGTGTTTTCTTTAATCGCCTTATTTCTGTAAGCAAATCTCATATCAAAATGAAATGCCAGTTCAATATCTTCAAGTTCCCAAGTTACATTGTGTCACCCTTCGTCCCCATCCTCTGAACTGTGCGCTTTCCCTTAGCCAAACCAGGCATGTACTTGAGGCAGCCGAAGTCCAGGATAACGGGCCTGGATAATCCAGTGAAAGTTACTTAAATGAGCTCTGATCCTCGTGGAAATGTAGGTAACTATCCACACGCGTATGGAAGGGCAGGGGTGTCTGTGTGGTGGTGAGCATATGTACGAATGTAATACTCATATCTTATACCTCCGATCGTGCTGTCCGGGCCCGTGATGGAGACCCACCGGCGCAGCGCGGCGACGAGAACGCAGAGGGCTGGTGTTTCCAGCAGGACGCGGGCAACTCCTCCGCGCTGCGTGTTTACCGCCATGACCCAGGAGGGACAAGGGCCTCGTGTGCTACCTTCAGCTATAAATTGAATAATGGGTTTCTATGCATCTATCACTAGCCATACAGGATCGCAGTTCGTATGCGGCTACTGCTGACATTTTAATTGCACCTGCACGGTGCAACGTGTGGGAACAGAATGCTTTCGTGCTGCAAGACCTCCAGCCAAGCGAGGAGCCCCGGGACGGGCTTCGCGCCGCCGCCTGCTGGCCGCTCAGAGTCATGCAGCCTCGCGGGCTGGAGCGCGTGACCCGGGTGCCCTTGGACGAGTGCGGGGATCGGAGCAGGGAAACCTGGACGGGAGGGGCTGAGGGTGGCCATGCTCGGGCCCTTTTAGCCCCCTCCCGCCCGGAGAGGTGCAAGAGTCCCGCGAGGTCCCTTGACTGTCGCAGTCCACCTTCCCTTGCAGAACCCGGCTCTGCCCAACCGTAGGGCCTGCTGCACCGAGCGGGGAACGGTCTTAAAAACCCACCGGGCATCCTCTTGCGAAGACTACGCCGTCCGTCGTTTTGGCCTCTGCGACCGATGTGTCACCGCACAGCTTTCACCGAAGTCCAGATCCTCCCGGGATCGTCGCCTTTAATCTTCTAGGGGGGAAAAAATGGAAAGCGTTACAATTCACACAGCGTTGCGTCAATACTGCACCGTTGTCCTCCGGGCGCAGGCGCCCCCAGGCTGCATCGTGCCTGCATCTTCCGCTCGCGCACAGACTCTAATTAGGATGCTCCGAGGTTCCCAAATGGTGCAGCTTTGAATCGGGAGGGAAACCACAGTCCCCGGACCGAGCAGAATTGTCTCCTTCTGCCATATCGTCTTCCCGGGCCGCCTAAATGGGCCCCGGGGAAACAAAGCAGATACACAAAGCAGACGGGTCAAAATGGACTCACATGGCCACATTGAGTTAAAAAAAAGAAACTCAAGCTAATTTCTTGATTTCCTGGCTTTGGGGCTGTTCCATTTTTAAAAGCCTCAATAAAACGCCTACCATTTACCCTAGACGCTGTGGTTGAGATTTCAGACAAACACGCAGGTGGGCACAAAAGGCAGGTCAGGCAAGAATCACACCCTCCCCGAGGGCTCCATCTCCTCCCGCAATGGCCCTTCAAATGGGCTCCCCACCCCCACCCCGCTCCTCCACGGCCCTGCAAAACACACGCTCACAAAACAAACACAGAATTCTGCACCCGTTGGGTTGCCCCGGGGCACAATGTCGCCCTTGTCCTTCGGTTTTGTCTTTTTTTTTTAAGGGTGAAGTTTTTTACCCCTCCTCTGTTTGGAGACCACCCATGAATCTTTTTTATTTTGCTCTTAATTCTGACACAGAAGAGAAAGGGAAGACTTGTTGCTCTTAGCAGCTCTGGGGCTTTTCGCCCAATGGAGTCAGTTCATTATTTTAACCCACTGGTGAGGGGAGGGCGGGGGAACAGGTGTTCCAAACACCTGCATTTCTGGGCTTAATTGCCCTGAAATCTTTTAGGCGCCCAAACTGCATTCTCCTTTCTTTACAGAGGCTCAAGGGGAAGGGTGCATTTGTGGAGTTCTTAACTAATTGTAGCATAAATATGCAACCACTTTTGACTGACTGAACAAATTCTTTTCTTTAAAATAAACTCCAGGTAAATTTAATTAGGAAAAAGGTGATTGACAGGTATTACTCTGAATGCCAGGATTAGCGATCCCGCTGTTAAAAGGGCAGCGTCTGTGGTCAGCCACATCATAGTTGTTCTCTACTCTAGGTGGTGAACTCAGGTCTGGGCTTCAAACCGGTTCATTCTGGTTCCACCGCCTGCTGCCTGCTGCAGAATATGCCTTTCCACCCCAAATCAATAGACTGGGTTAGAATCTGCATTTTAACAAGCTCCCCAGGTGATACTTGGAGATCCCCAGATGATGTGAATGCCCAAGAATCACCCAGGGAGTTTTGTGAAAATGTAGATTGTCATGCTGCACATCTGGGGGAGAACAGTAATTTCTTACGGGGTGGGATGGGGTGGGGGACTGTCAAACTAGAACAAACCAGTCTAGGCCCTAGTCAGGTAAAGAGAGGATTCTGGAATTCTCCTATTGTGAGAGACAGCCACCGGAAATAAATACCCGGAGTATATATCTATTTCTCCTTTCAGTAGAATAGCTAAGAAAAACTACTTTTAAAAAAAAGGTTGCGATAACCTATCTATACCAAAGGTTATTTAATGGGGTATTTCATATTTCATGTAAACATGTTCATAACTATAGGCTATAATAATTGAGTGTCTGTCATGTGCCAGATGCTCTTAAATGTCTAATCCCATTTAATCATCACAAGAATCTTGTGAGATCATTCCTATTCTGAGACTCATTGTACAGGTGTAGAAACTGAGGCAGAAGGAAGTAACCAACTTGTCGAACTCAAAACTCATTGAGATCGAGTCCATACTGACTTGGAGAGGCCCTATAGAGCAGGGTAGAACTGCCCCTGTGGGTCTCTGAGACTGTAACCCTTTACAGTAGTAGAAAGCCCATCTTTCTCCCAAACTTATCCAAGTCCAGATAATAAGAGGCTGGGCAAGGATTCAAATTCAAGCAGCCTGGTCTAGATCTGCGGCTGCCATGCAGATCCCGTCTTTGCTGGGCATCTGCGGGGCTGACCTTTCCCGACAGGCATCTTCCCCAGGAGCTCCTGTTCTTGATTGCTCGTAGTGGTTGAGGCAAGAATGGAGATGAGACTTCTGTCCTAAACTAAAAGCTCAAAGAATTCAGTTGCCTGACCCGGAATGCTGAGTATGGCCCTGGGTCACAGAGATCATTTAGTAAGCAGTCTGGAAGCCACTACCAGAGCCATGTGGAGCAGGGTTGTATTGGCTAGGCCAAGGCACTCAGCTGTGTAGATAACATTGGGAAGACCAGGAACACCAGAACCTTTCATTGTGCTCATGTAGAACCCAGCCATCATCCAAGAAGCAGTCGTTCAAACAGATCGAGTGAGACAAGTATGTGCCAGGGTTGTATCCTGTCAACACACTTAACTGAGTCTGCAGGCTGAGAAGATAATCCAAGAGTAGCAGACTCTTTGAAAAGCTAACGCTGGACCATTTGAAGCACAAGGCATCCGACTGGAGGAACTCATTGACAACTTGGGCTGTGCCGATGCCACAACCTTGCTTAATGAAATCAAAAGGAGGACGTGAAGCACTTTGGCGATGAAGATCAAAGACTATACCCTCCAGTATGGATTACAACTCAATATAAAGAAAACAAAAACTGGACCAATAATCCTGATACAGGGAGAACAGATCAATGTTATGAAAGATTTCATTGTCCTTGGATTCACAATGAATGCCATGGAAGAAGCAGCCGGGAACTCGGATGGGATGCTCCCTGGGAAAATTTGCTGTAAAAACCTCTTTAAAGTGTCAAAAGCAAAGGCGTCACTTTGAGGACCAAATGCCCCTGACCCAAGCTGTGATGTTTCCAATTGCCTCATCTACCTGGGAGAGTTGTACAGAATCAAGGAACATTGAAGAAATGATGCCTTCAAGTGATGGGGTTGACAAATTCCATTGAGCACATCATGGCTGCCAGATGAGCCACCAATCTGCCCTGAATGCAGTGCACGCAGTGTTCCTTAGAAGTGAGGATGGTGAGACCTTGACTCTTGTGCTTTGGTCATATCATTAGGAGGGGCCAACTCCTAGAGAAAGAGATCATGCTTGATAAATGAGAGGGTCACTGAAAGAAGAGGAAGATCCTCCAGGAGATGGGTTGGCACAATGACAGCAACAATGGGCCCAGGCAGAGCAATGACTGTGCAGCTTGCGCAGGACAGGGAAATGTTTTGTTCTACTGTACATAGCAAACACTACGAGTTAAACCCGCTTAGCTGTGCCTAACAGCATGAGGAAATTCTTGAAATAGCACAGGATCCTGGTTTCTGGCAGTTGTGAAGTTAGGAAATCTTGATTCCAATTCTTACTTAGAAAACCATTATTTTAGAATGAATCCTTCTGCTCAATGAGTCAGTAATCTGTGATTCCGAACAAGTAAGGATGATGTGATAAAATTTACACAGGTCCAAAATTATAATCCCATGAAACTGCCCAAACAAGGTCTTGTCCTTCCAACCAACCAAGCATACTGCCACAGCATCCATCGAGTTGCTGGGGCTGCAAATCTTAACAGAAGCAGATGGACCCGTCTTTCTCCCTCAGAGTGCCTTTGAACCATAGACCTCGTGGTGAACAGCCCAGTGCTTACCCAGCAACACCACCAGGGTTCCATAGTTTTTGTCCTTAGGTAATAATAATTAGACCAATTAGACCAATAGTTTAATTTTCTTGTCTTATGGATTGAGGTGCATCTCCTCAAAATATGTGTCAACTTGGCTGAGCCATGATTCTCAATGGCTTGAATGTGGTGTAATGATATAATCACACACGCACACACTCATGATGTGGTCAGATTTTTATGCCAATCAGTTGTAAGGGCTTTAAGGTGGGCTGCAACACCCTTTCTTCGGTCAGAACCCGGATCCAATGTAAGCTGAGATTCCCTGTGGGAGTGAGGGGAGTGGCATGCAAGATAGAAGAGAGAGAAGCAAGCTGAGAAGGAGGGGCCTCTTACCACCACAAAGAAGAGTGAGGGCCAGAGCGTGTCCTGGGGACCCAGAGTTCCTCCAATCTCCTAGACCCGGGGGAAAGATTGATGTCAAGACATATAGAGATCTCTAAGGATAGACCTTGGAATCTTCTTTTGATCAATAAATGTGACTCCATTCCCCCTTTCATTTGTCCTCTCCAGCCAAGTAGGGCATACGATTGTCTGGTTTGAAATGGCCGGTTCCAGTCCATTTCAACTGGCTGGTGCCTGGGATTTGGATCTTTGTGCGTCCCGTTTCATTTTTTGACAACTTCAGTTTTCCTAGATTCATACATTCCATTTTCCAACTGTTAATGGATGTTTGCAGCTATTTCTCTTCATTTTGAATCAGACCACATTAACAAAGCTTTGGGTTAAGGTCAACTCTACTTTGGGAAGGCAGCTCCTTCCCAGTCATAGTTTGGATTCCTTCTGACCTAAGGAACTCGTCTTCTGGTACTATCTCAGATAAGGTGCCACGGTTATCCCTAAGCTTCTCAGTGGCCACTTTCTTTAGAAGTGGATCAGCATGTCCTCCTTCCTAGCCTGGACGTTTCACTGAAGTTGTCTACCGTATGTGACCCTGCTGGTATTTGAAGTACCAGTGGCATAGCTTCCAGCATCCTAGCAACGTGCAGGCCACCACAGTACCACAAAGTGACAGATGGATTCATCGTTTGCAAGGTCATTTAATCTAGCCACGCACGTATTCTTCCCCAAAGCACATTGGATTGTATTTCTAGGCGCTGCCTTTCCCACGTGTCTTCATGGGTACCAGGATCTTTCCTCCTGCCTTCTCGTCGCATCCATGATCACCACTCCAAGAGCAGGCCCTCCCCTTTGACTGCCAAATCTGCCCAGGCCTTCAGAATCTGCCCCACTTCCGTCTCCATACAAGCCTCTGTAACTGCTTGAGGTCTCCCCTCTCAACTTCTACTAAACGTCTACTCAGCTTACTATCAGGGCCACAGAGTTTTATGATTAAATAATTAAATGTAAGTTATACCTATTGAGTTCCCATGTGTCAAAGAGCCCGTGCGAGGGGACGGAGATGAACCCCAAGGGGTCCCAAGCTTCCATTTTTAGTGACCTATCAAAACGAGTTAGGCATTTAGGCAAGGCGTTCTGGCTGAAGCAACCCTAGAGTAAAGGAGGGCTCAGTATGAAGCAGCAGAGTGGCACTGTAATGTGGCTGTGGCACCCACAAAAATGAGTTCCTCTCCTTCCTTCACCCCCACACCAGCAGTGTCGCCCAAGGCAAGTTACTTCCGTTTTCTGCAGTTTCGACCCCTCGTCTATAAGAAGAACGGGTTGTATTGCCCACGTCCTGAGCGGTGGTGGGGTTTACACGGGATGAGGCAATGTGACGCGCGAAGGGAAATGCCTGGGATGCGGCAAACAGGAAAATATAGGCCGTTAGCAACGAGGAGAGCCCGGATTGCAATAGGGGGGAAAGGGCAGAGTAGTCAAGATTTAGAAAACAGAACTTGTGGGCAGGAAAAAATGCCTGTGGTAGTCACCTAATCTGGTGTCAATTTAAGGATTAAGAATGTAGGGGTGGAGTCTAGGCTGTCAATCTGGAGATAGCCAATGAGGCTTCTGTGTGGACATGACCCTCTCCTGAGAATTCTGGGAAATCTGGGACTTCCTCCTTGGAGGTGGAAGACACCTTTCTCTGAGACTCCCTGGGAGACATTGCAGCTGAAAAGACACATGGAACTACCCTGGTTCCCTGAGTCAGACAAGCCACAGAGATGCAACCAGACCTCTGAAGTCGGAGAAGCCACAGAGAGACCCCTGCCAACGCTGAGATGCTTTCAATGCCACTGGACCCAAAGACTTTCTACCCACTGGTCTGTGATCTTCTACATTCAGGGTCATTACATGTGTTTCACGAGTCTGAAGAGGACTTTATGGATTGGTGTTGGATATATGGGCTAATATCGGACTTATGGACTTGATCTGGGCTGGGATGTTTTCTCAATGTTCAATTTCTCTTGTATATAAATTTCTTTCTTATACACATATGTGTTCCCAATGATTTGTTTCTCTAGTCTACCCAGACTAACACAGTGCCTAAAAGGCAAGTGCCTTTTGTGACTAGTACCATTTTCTGGGTGTCGAGTTGAAGTACGGATAGTCAAGGTACAGGGAGTGGCTGGGGAGATAGGACAAAGAAAAAGTTGAATCCGAGAAGTATGTTCTTAACCCTGTGGAGAAGGGCGTTAGGTAAGCTGACGAGCAGGACCAAGCTTGCCTGCACCATGGCTCTGGGGAGAGAAACTAGAAACAAGGTAAGGAATCAGAACCACTGTGAAAGCCAGTGAAGAGGGCATTGAGCGCTGAAACATTGCATAGCTAAAGGCTCAAACTCACTGAAAGGCAGCCCAGCAGAGAGATCTAGTGATCTAGCTTCGAAGACCCCACGGGAGCACAGTTCTTCTCTCTAAAGTGTAGGGTCGGCAAGAATTGGAATTGATATGATGGCACTTGGTTTGTTGGGTTTTTTTTTATAACAGGGAAGAAAGAGGCAAGGACTCATGCAATCAGAAGGCCAAGTGTCCGGTGCACTGGGTCCCTTGCATAGTGGGCATGGTGACATGGTAGCCAGGTCCCTAGCACTGCCTCACAGTCTCGCAGCTACTGTGAGATAGGGAGATAGAATCCCTCTGTGTCTCCCGTAGCCAGTTGGGCAGCCCCAGAGCTGGTTCCCTCACCTGCCTGTGGCCTTTCAGTAACTCCCCGACATCTAACTCATCTGAAGCTCTAACCTGTTCTGGCAGAAAGACTAACAGGAGACCAACCTCGGGTGAATCCCTGCTTTTGGAACCTCTGATTTCTTTGCAGTAAGCAAGACAGTGGCAACTGAGGGTGGTGTCCTCTCCCCGAAAGGGAAACCCCCTGTCATTGAGCCAATGCTGACTCATCCTGACCCTCCATGGGGTTTCTGATCTGATCTGTAGAGGGGCAGAAAACCTCATCTTTCTCCCGCCAAGCAGCTGAGAAGTTTGAACCCCCACCTTGTGGTGAGCAGCTCAATGCTTACCTGTCAGCACCACAAATGTGTGTGGATGTGGGGGTCTTTGGGGTTATCACAAAGACATGCAGGGGTGCTGCTCGCAGCTAGTACCCCCAGGGAAGCTGAGAATCCTGCAGAAGCACTTCTATTGTGAAGCACGGGGTGGTCTGAGAGTCTAGAGAAGGTAGTGTCTTATAGACTACATGTAAATAAATCCACTTCAGGTTTTCATGTTTTGTTAAATGTGCTTCTTGGGGTAGACTGGTGAAGGGTAGCCATACTTGCTCATGATTGGTCAGAGCTTTTCACCCAGTCTTTTCAATACTGGCTGGCATTTTAGGGACTCAACTTTGCAGTGTCTGGAGGGCTTCTGGCGTGTGTCGAATTCCTGTGGGCGTGGAGATGTAAAACCATGATCACATTAAACACAGATGCCCTGTGAGCTGCAAATTGTACGGCAGACTTTTTTGAGTTAAAGGCTGTCTTAGGCTAGGTGTTTCAGAGAAGCAAAACCAGCACGCGCGCGCGTGTGCGCACACACACACACACACACACACTCACTCACTCACTCACTCACACGAACCCTGGTAGTGTAATGGGTTGTCCGCTGGATTGTTGACAGCAAGGTCCGTGATACAAACTTACCATTTCCTCCATAGGAGAAAGATGGGATTGTTTGCTCCCATGAAGATTTATAACCTTAGAAACCCTAGGGGACAGTTCTACTCTGTCCTATATAGGGTCATTATGAGTTGGAATTGACTCAGTGGCAGTGGGTTTATGTCTACATATTCAGAGGGAGAGAGAGGGGTTTATCTCAAGGAAGCACTCCTCACAGTCGTGGAGACAGGCAAGACTTCTAAGGTCATGGGTCAGATGTCAGATGGGGGGCTTTTCCTGCCTCACAAAGCTGCAGGGACTGATGCACTTAGGCAAGCTTCTGGTTGCAGCGATGAATGAATCCAAAGGAGCTCTGGTGGTGTAGTGGTTTCACGTTGGGCTGTGATGTGCATGGTTGGCAGTTCTAAACAACCAGCAGCTCCAAAGGACAAAGACTGGGCTTTTTACTCCTGCGAATAAGTACAGTCTCATAGACCCACAGGGAGTCACTATGAGTGGGCATTGACTTGATGGCAGTGAGAAGTAAGGTGGCAGAATGCTAATGAGCCCCAGGGTTGCAGGCAATATGGCAGGTTGCTGGTTCAAGTCTAAAGAACCCGAGGTCAGATCATGAGGCAGATGCCAGCTCCAGACTGCGCACAAAACAAGCAAGCTTTGTCAGAACGTTCACATATAATGGAAGCAGGTCACGCACCCAAGGAAACTCCCTTCAGTTGCTTGGCTGCTCATAGCCAATTTCATGAAATTGATTCTATGACATTAGATCTCATCATTGGAGATGAATACATCTTACCTGCCAAAACACTGAGACTCCTGGCCCACCCAGGAGACACCCAGCCTTTACTGTCACACAGACAAAAATAAATCAATATTTTTCTTAAGCCATTGGTACTTGTTTGAAGCTGTCTGTTCTTGTAAAATTTACAGCCCCAGAAACCCACAAGAGCAGTTCTTCTCTGTCCTGTCGGGTCGCTGTGAATCAGAATCTCCTTGATGGTGGTGAGTTTGGTGTTTTCGTTTGAGTGCCAGACCATGGTCAGGCGAACACTGGCTTTGTGTATTTGTTTTGCTTCTTGTGAGCTTCATAAGGGCAGAAGGTCTTACTTGTTTCCGCTCAGCATCTGAATACCTAAACCAACCACAACTTGTCATATAAGACCGTCTTAACAGACGAGTATTGAAAGAATGACTGAAGTTTCCCAGTTTCACTTGCTAATAAAGCATCCGGGTGGTGGCGGCGGTGGGAACTCTGCCACAGAGGACCGTGGAACATCCAGGATGTAGTGCAGAATCCCATGTTATCATCCAGGCCGACTACTTTAAGCACATTTCAGATCCAACGCCCCTGGACCCTCTACTTGGACAGTTGCTATTGATTTATTGACAAGTTCTTCCATGGATATAATTTGGTCTTGCCTTTTCCAGCTTGAAATTTCCAGAATCAAGTGGGTATTCTGTCGTGTTCCACTCCCAAGCCCAAACCATGAGAGCCTGGTCCAGAGCCCTCCCTTCCATGACTCTTCCCCCTGTGGCCCAATTTATGCAAATTTATTGTTTCCAACCTAGTATGTTAGAAGCACCTCGAAAAACACCTTAGCTTTTATAACATTGTGAGCCTTTTTCCATCTGAATCCATCCCCAGATCATAAAATAAAATGAAAAGGTCTTTTGAAGGGATATCTTCATTGGGGATTGGGAGATACGTTTTGGGCAACACAGTCACAAAATCATGCCTCTTACCCTCTTCAGATGCAAGCTATAATCCTGCCTGGCAGAGAGAGAGGAGAGGAGAGAAGAGAGGAGAGGAGGGGAGGGGAGGGGAGAAGAGAGGAAAGGAGGTGAATGTCAAGGCCACACGTGGGGTTTTTAAGGGTGGGTGAGGAGGATCGTTCAACATTTTCAGCTCTATATTGCAGAGAGAGAGAGAGAGAGAGAGAGAGAGAGAGAGAGAGAGAGAGAGAGAGAGAGAGAGAGAGAGAGAGAGAGAGAGAGAGAGAGAGAGAGAGAGAGAGAGAGAGAGAATGTCAAGGCCACACGTGGGGTTTTTAAGGGTGGGTGAGGATTGTTTCATATTTTCAGCTCCATCCTGGAACAGCCTCCTGCGGCAGGCAGGCCACCCCCAGCTTGATTCACTAATGACTGTTCCCTGGGTAGCTTGCCATTTCAAGGGGAGGGGTGGAGGGTGGGAGAGGCTTTGTCCCGAGTGCCTGCCCTGGGTCCAGTGGGTGCTGGCAGCTGGGAAGTAAGATGACCACAAGGAGAGGCTTCCCTGTCCCCACGCCCAAAGCTCCCCCTGACCGGCACCCCACTGTTTGCGGGGCCGAGGCCGGGGGTGGGGTGGATGAGCACTGGCGTCTGGAGCCTGAGCCTGGGTGCACCCTCCAGGGTAACGTCCCGAGAGCGGCCTCCTCCTGGGTGGTCCTCCCGCAGGAGGTGCCCTTTGAGCGGGCTGACAGCTCCGCCGCGCCTCCCCCCTCCGCCCAGCGAGCGCGGGGCAGCCACGCGGGGATTTATCGGCGTGCCCTATATAGACACCGACAGCTGCCATCTGTTATGTTTAGTAACAGGGCGGCTCCCCCCGGCCGCCCGCTGAATTAGCCGCCCCGCTCATTAAGCCAGGAAGTTATTTTTTAACAACTGCCACTGCTTAGGGCAGGCAGCCTCTGCACGCGGCCGGGCCAAGTCTTCAGGCTCCGAGCCTGCCGTCCCCGCGGGCCCTGGGCCCAAAGGACACGGTGACACGATGGCGGTGGCGGGGTGAACGCCGAACTTGGCGCTGCCGCCGCGCGCGTCCTGCACCGCATTCCAGCGCTGAGGACGCGCAGTGTAAATTGGCCTAGAGCAGGAGGGTGAATCAGTCACGATTAATTTATCACCGTGCTCCACATACATCAGCTAAGACAATAGCGATTGAAAGCCTCGGTCAGTCCCGTCTGCTGCTTTCCTCGCCAGAGAAATCAAGGAGGGAAGAGCCCACCTCTCGGACACGGACAAAGCAGGACCTTTCGCGTTCCTCCGCCGGGTCTTTCTCCCGCGCACCCGCTTGCTCCCAGCTGACAAAAGCTGCGGAGGAGGTGCGCTTTGTTGGACTTCATGCACACGTTGAGGTTCGCAGCCTGCCTGTCACACAATCCTAGCGCTGTGCATAGTGGTTACGCGTGGGGCTGCTAACTGCAAGGTCAGTAGTTCAAAACCACCAGTCTCTCCAGGGGGAGAAAACGAGGCTTTCTACTCCCATAAAGAGCTACAGTCTCAGAAAACCACAGAGGCGGGTTCTAGCTTGTCTTAAAGGATCTCTAAGGGCCTGCCCGGAGTTTTGTTGTGTCTTGGTGCTTCGCAAAGTGTGGCCCAGGAAGCAGTGGGATTGTCCCACCCTGGAACTACGGATGGGATCTGAATGTTTGCCAAGAGCGTACTTTAACATTTGAGAAGGACTGACCTAGCTTTTAAAACCTCCGATGCCTTTGCCCCGACATCTCTGCGGCATGTTTCAGAAACGGTTCCATGGAGCCCTGACGGGGTAGTATTTAAGCACAGGGCTGCGATCCCCATGGCCAACAATTCAAAACTACCTACCAGGAGCTCCGCAGGAGAAAGACCAGGCATTCTACTTCCATAAATAGTCTCGGAAAGGCACAAGGGTAGCTGTGAGTCCGCATGGACTCGGTGGCAGTAGGTTTTATCAACGGCTCTACTCAGTATTCATAAATTGACTTGTCTGGTTTGGAGGACGACTGGTTACCCATTGTCTCAAAGGTCTCAGTTGACCCAGCTTTTGCTTTCACAACATCAGCCACGTGTATCGACCCTGAGACGCAATCTTGGCGTCAGTATCAGTGAGTGTACCTGTCTAATGGTCTGTGATTGCAGGTCCGCAGGTCAGCTTCTTGCTTGTTTGGTTAAATAGCACGGGCGCGGGTACTGCTGTTCTAAGAAGGCTCAGAATGGAGAAGGCTGGTGGTCTCCTGGCATAGCTGGTTCCTACACGCTCCAGGCTGAGTGTCAGCCTGAGAAAATCTCAATCTTTTTGCTTGGCCAATGAGGCTGCCCCACCCTACCCCCAAGCACACCCCAATTCCAATGGTCGGACTTTATCTATAAGGGAACCTTTCATTCAGAAAGACACAAAAGTCCTTTATGTAGATGCTTAAGCTGTGTAGGGCTGTCTGAGAAGGATGGTGCCCAGTACTGAATTTCAAAATAAAAGAGGGCCATGGGGATGTTGGCAGAGGCACCAAAGGCCTTCATAAAGATTAGCCTTTAAATTTAAAGTGAATCTTTGAAGGACCCCCATCTTGATAGAGACCATGTAGAACAAGCTTCATTTCCCCCCGGAGTTTCACTTCACAAACTCACTACCTGGAGGCGATGCTGACTCACAGTGACCCTGGAGGACAGGGTAAAACTGCCCTGGTAGGTTTCTGAGACTATAATTTTAAAATAAATTTATTATTAATTGGGAGTTAATATTTACGTCATATACTTCCATAGTTCAGTCACATCAAGCAGGCTTGTACAATTGCTCCCACGATCAGTTTGCAACCATTCTTTTCCTTCCTGGACTCCTTGACATCAGCTCCCTTCTACCCTCCCTCCCCCGCCCCCCACCTTCCCATCATGTACCTCCCCACCCCCAAACGCTTCGGAGGGGAGTAATGGTTTCTAACCGTTGAACTTGTGGTTTGCAGTCCAACTGTAACCACTGCACAAGCAGGGCTCCTTTGCGGTTCACTTCTACAGAAAGAGAAAAGAAAGACACAATTCGAAGCTTAATAATAAGAAAGAAGTTCTCTTGAGCACGAGTTCTTTTTTTTTATACATTTTATTAGGGGCTCATACAACTCTTATCACAATTCATACATATACATACATCAATTGTATAAAGCACATCCGTACATTCTTTGCCCTAATCATTTTCAAAGCATTTGCTCTCCACTTAAGCCCTTTGCATCAGGTCCTCTTTGCATCAGCTCCCCCCTCCCTCATGAGCCCTTGATAATTTATAGATTATTATTTTGTCATATCTTGCCCTATTTGGAGTCTCCCTTCCCCCCCTTCTCTGTTTTCTGTCCCCCAGGGAGGAGGTCACATGTAGATCTTTGTAATCAGTTCCCCCTTTCCAAACCACTCACCCTCTACTCTCCCAGTATCGCCCCTCACCCCCTGGTTCTGAAGGTATCATCCGCCCTGGATTCCCTGTGCCTCCAGCTCCTATATGCACCAGTGTACAACCTCTGCTCTATCCAGACTTGCAAGGTAGAATTCGGATCATGGTAGTTGGGGGGGAGGAAGCATCCAGATCTGGGGGAAAGCTGTATTCTTCATCGGTGCTACATCGCACCCTGACTGACTCATCTCCTCCCCTAGACCCCTCTGTGAGGAGGTCTCCAGTGGCCAACAAGTGGGCTTTGGGTCTCCACTCTGAACTTCCCCCTTCATTCACTATGGTAAGATTTTTTTTTTTTGATGATGATGCCTTATACCTGATCCCTTCAACACCTACCTGATCCCTTCAAACTTCTTCCATGTGGGCTTTGTTGCTTCTGAGCAAGATGGCCACTTGTTCACTTTCAAGCCTTTAAGACCCCAGACACTATCTCTTTTGATAGCCGGGCACCATGAGCTTTCTTCGCCACATTTGCTTATGCACCTGTTTGTCCTCGGCGATCGTATCATGGAGGTGGAGCATGAGTTCTTAACCTTGGTTACACATGACAATCACCTGAGGTTTTAAAAAAAAACCTCCGTGCCAATGTAGTCAGGGTTTAGGTGGGTGGACCCAGGCCTTGGGGTTCTGAGATGGCTGCAGTCCTCTCCTTTGCCTGTTGACCGATGACAGGGCGGAAAAATGAAAGCATGGGGCAGCTACAATCCAGAGTCCAAGGCCTCTCACTGTCGGGACCTGCAGCGTTGGCATCATCTGAGTGCCTCTTCCGTGCAGCCAAGGTTGCTGCTCTCTGCTCCAGGCAATGCTTTTCAAACGATTTAATTGAAAAGCAAACACTGACTCATCGGGTTTGGGGTGGGATCAGAACTTCTGCAATTCAGACTAGGGCTTTGAACTGGTTCATTCCAGATTGATCCCGTGCTGAGAATTTGCCTTCCACTCCAGATGGGCTGAATCTGAGTCTTAGAAGCATCACCGAGGGATCTTGGTAAAATATAGATTTTGATTCAGTGTATCTGGGGTGGAAAGGTGGTGTCTCAGCAGGGGTTGGATGTCCTGATTTGAATGAGCCCCCGGAGATGCCAAAGCTGCAGATCCTGGACTGGGCAATGAGGAGCTGGAGACTAAATGCTGCCCCCTGTGTTTGTGTGTAGCCATGCCATTTGTTTACATGCAGAGGAAGTGACTGCAGCCCTCTCAGAGGCCAATGAAAAGCAACGACCATCAAGAGGAAGGCTTTGGCTGAAAACATCTTACCCATTAAAATTATCTCCTTAGATCAACAGGTATTTGTAGGGGGATTTAAAGGCAGAAGTGTTGCTAGCTTTTGGGGAGGTGGGGAGGGGAAGTATTATCCCTATCCTCCTGGTTCCATTTCCCCAGGATGACTTTAGTGGTCGCAGAGTCATGGTGTTGTAGCTCTAGAGCAGATGGTCAAGTGCAGAGGCAGCTGGGGTCCCGGCACTGCTGCCTTTATCCTGTAATATCCTGGGCAAAGGTGAGCCCTCTCAGAACCTAAAGAGGTTTATCTGCCTGCTGCGTGTAAGGAGAGCTGGCCACTTTATCAAGAGATCCCACTTGGCCACTAAGCTGGGGGAGCAAGTCAGAAAGCAAAATGGTCTGCCTAAGACACTCCATGATAATATAAGGAGGAAACTAAGCTGACCCACCAGGAGTGGTTGGTATTGTTACCCCTATTTTACAGGTCAGAAAAGAGCCCAGAGAAGCTCACACTTGGCCAAGGTCACATAATGAACAAGTGGCAGAGCCAAGGGGGCACTGTTGGTGAGCATCGGACTGCTGACTTGAAGACTAGCGGTTCAAACCCACCAGCTGCTCAGAGAGAAAAAGATGAGCCGTCGGTTCCCGTAAGGACGTACAGCCTTGGGAACCTGGTGCAGAGTCACCGATGAGAAATTGACCCGATGGCAGTGCCTTTGGTGTTCATTTTGGTTTTGTGTCCTCTCCAGAATCGCCGCTCTAAGCTCAACCACGTGCCAGCAAATCTAAATAGCTGTTTGGAATCTTCTATGAATCGTTCTGTTTTGGTCTATTTCCTGAGCTGTCCGCTTTTTTTTTTTTTAAGCGGGCTTTTTAATGTTTTAATTAGCTTGGTTGGTTCCCCAACGATAAAGCTCTTTAAAGGTCAGATGTTAGCGTAATCCTCTTTGGGTTCTCGCTGGAAAAGATCCATTGAACTGACCTTGACTAGACGGCCCGGGAGGCTTGGCCACTGACATTCCTCACTATCAGTGAGCACAAACAACTGCTGTTTGTGGCAAAGGGCATTTTCTGTGCCGTTGATAGCAAGCGGGTTAGTCTTTCTTGACAAGATCCTAAGCAGAAAGACTGAATACCCATCCTCCAAGTGCACTGGATGGCGCCCTACTGACTGCATCTCCAGCCCGGGGAACACCAGGCTGGCTGCCGGGAGTGCTGCGCCAGCCAGGCACAGAAAGCACCGGAGAAACAGCCCGACCGGCACAGACAGAACACAGTGCAGGCACATCTCACCCTCCGGGCCGGTCTCTACCACAGGGCCTCAGGCCGAGCACGGGTCTCACCAAGCTTTCATAAAGACGGGTTCGCTGCCTGCCAGCAAGTCCTTGCAGACTCATAGCAGCCCTGCCCCTGTAGACTTCTGAGAGTGCAGTTCTTTATGAGAGTGCAAAGCCTGGTCTGTCCTGACACCCCCCCCCCCACCCCCGGAGCAGCTAGTGGTTTCTAACAGCTGATCTTGCAAGTCCACTTCTTAGCCACGATGCCACCTGTACCTCTAATAAGACACTCAGAGCTCCAAAATTAGCCACCGAAATCACCCGATGTTTCCTGAGTGCAGCAAAATGCCTTTTGTTTGGTTTGGACACAGTGACAAATACTTTAACCAACCAACCAACCCAACCAACCAACCAACCAACCCAACCAACCAACCAACCCAACCAACCAACCAACCAACCAACCAACCAACCAACCCAACCAATCAACCAACCAACCAACCAACCCAACCAACCAACCAACCAACCAACCAACCAACCAACCAACCCAACCAATCAACCAATCAACCAACCAACCCAACCAACCAACCAACCAACCAATCAACCAACCAACCAACCAACCAACCAACCAACCAACCAACCAACCAACCAACTAACCAACCAACCTCACTGCTATCGAGTCAATTCTGACTCTTAGAGATCCTGCGGGACAGTGTAGAACTGCCCCTGTGAGTTTCTGAGACGGTACATATTTTTCAGAGATGAAAGTCTCTTCTTTCTCTCAATGAGCAGCTGGTGGGTTCAAACTGTTGACTTGCCATTAGCAGCCCAACACGTACCCACTGTGCCACCAGAGCTCCTGACAAAGACATTTACACATGGCAAAAGAGACATTTTGCTATAGCCGTCCTGTGCTGGGATAAACGATGAACCACATGGAAGGGCAACCCAGGTGACGTGATGGGCCCATGGTGGCAGTGTGGGGGCCCCTGCCAGTTGGCTCCTCAATCTCACACCATTGGAGTGGAAACAGGTATGACCTTGTCCTCCAGGCTGTCACCATGGGTTAGGTAAACACAAGACCCCAGCTGGACCAATTGGAATTCTTTCCCAGAACTCTTTTTCTTTTTTGAGGCTGGAAGTAAAAGGAGCCAATCGGCGCCTTCCCTAGGACTTTGTTTGAGCCAGAATCTGTCAGCAGCCGCAGCAGTGGTGGAAGCAATTGAGGCCTGGGAACTGTCAGCAGCAGTGTTTCCCCTTTGAAGAGCTTGTCTTCCCACCCAGACAACACATGGAATCAGAATGTACATTTTAACCAGGTCCCCACGAGGTTCTTAGAGACCCCTGTTGGAATGTAGATTCTGATTTAGGATAGCTGAAGAAGAAAGACAACTTCTCAGGAGAGATCCAAAAGGGGCTGGTTCCAAGGCCTATTCAGTGGCCATCGGTCCTTCCACCACCACCCCCTCCTCAGGGAGGATGTGGTCTGGGAATTAGGGGAGGAAAGGAGATGGAGAGCAGGAAGAATGCTCCCTGGAGCCTGGCCCCACTCTTCCCAAGGCCTCGCTGCATTCCTCAACAGCTCACAGTGTAGTTGTTCATCCTTGTTGGTGCTGTGTCAGCCAGCTCCCAACTAATACCCCTGCTTTCTTTGCCTAACCAAGGAGTCTTGGTGGTGTAGTGGGCTTCGCGTTGGTCTGTTAACCACAAGATCAGCAGTTCAAAACCACCAGCTTCTCTGAGGGAGAAAGATGGGGGTTTCTACTCCTGTAAAGAATCAGTCTCTGAAAGTCATAGGGGGCAGTTCTACTCTGCCCTAGAGGGTCTCTATGAGTCAGACTTGACTCAATGGAAGTGAATTTGACTTCATTGAGTTTGAGTGAAGTTTCTCTAGGGATGTGGGTGAAATTTTCATGACACTTTCATGTCATGTTCATGACCCTTTCCTCTCCTCTAAGGAGCCTGGTGGCACGGTGGTTAAGCACTCAGCTGCTAAGCAAGTCTGGCGACTGGAACCCATGAGCCGTTCTGTGGGAGAAAGATGTGACAGTTTGCTTCCATGAAGATCATGGCTTGCAAGCACAATGGGGCAGTTGGAACTCTGCCCTACTTAGGCGGCCATGTGTAGGGATTGTCTCCCTAGCAACGGCCTCTTCCCTTTCTACACTCAGCAGAACAAGGTCAGTCTGCTTTCTCCTGTACTCAGACAAAGCACTCTACCGTCCACTCTTGACTCCTAGAGACAGCTTAGAACTGCCCTTGTGGGTACCTTTTTTAAGGAACCAGCAAGTCTCATTTTTCTCCTGTAGGGCATCTGGTGGTTTCAAACCACTAACCTGGCATTTAGTAACCCAGCGAGGAATCCACCACACCACCAGGGCTTCTAGCACTAATAAGCCATCCTCGAGAGGGAAGATTATTTTTTGGTGGAAGGTCAAGTTTTAAATCTTATTTTCCTTTCTATATGTTAATTTTGAAATGTACTTGGGAGACAAGTGGCTTTAAAACTATAGATATAGTTTATGTCTTGTTCTAATCCTTAATATTCACGTGGTCCTTAAAGAGTTTTTGTCTTGTCATGACCAAAAATGTATTCCAGCAACTTCCATAGTATGCAGGGGCTTCAAAATACTTGTGGGAAAATTTCATTACCGTTTAATTTCACTTTTCTATGATCGAGTTTAAAATTTATATTAAGACCAGTTGATTTGAAAACAATTACTTTTTTATAATCCCAAAAGCTTGTTTCTAAATACTAAGGCAAAAGACTGCAGGTGGAGCCCAGACTTTATACTGTAAACCAGGGGCTAATGAGTCTGTGGGGATAAGATTTTTGCAAATAAAGTTTTATTAAAACACAGCCACACCCATTTATTTACATGCTGTCCGTGGTTGCTTTTATATTACAACAGCAGAACAGAATCCTTTCAGCAGACTGGTATGGTGTGTGGAACCTCAACTGTTTACTACTTGACCCTTTCAGGAAGGTGCCCTGGTGGCACCGTGGGTTAAGCACCAGGCTGATAACTAGGAGGTCTTCGGGTAAAGCCCACCAGCGCCTCCATGGGTGAAAGATGAGACTGCCCAGTCCTGTAAAGATTGGCAGTCTCAGAAACCCTGTGCAGTAGTTGTACTCTTTCGTGTGGGGTCGCTATAAGTCAGAATTGACCCCACTGCAGTGGGTGGCCTGTAAGAGAAAGGTGCCTCACCCCTATAAGAACCGTAGGACAGCAGGAGAGGTGTTTTCCTTCTAAAAGGCACAGGGCCCACCATGGCAGAGCTCAGAGGGACCCTGGGAGCAGAGGAGCCTTACCCTGGAAGTGAGCAGAGAAGGCAGCCCTAGCCATTTCCTTCTCGTCGTTTCCTGTGCTCCTGGGAAAGGCTTGGGGTGATGTTACGGAGAGGCTGTCAGGTTGGACTCGGTGAGGACACAGGGGTGCTGTTAACAGATGAGCAGGGCCAAGGACATCCGCAGTGGGTGCAGCAGGGACAGAGGCAGCTCTAGACCGTCAAAGACTGCGAGGATGTCACGTGCCCCAGATGCCCACCCTCTCTGCCAGGATCAATTCTGCTTCACACACAGAACCTAGCTTACTCACAGACTCTGTGGCTGAGCAGAGTTTTAAACCACGTGTGATGGGCTGCCTGGAGGATTGCTGTCTGTCCCACTGCCCTTTTAGAAGTCTTGCTCCAGGGACACGTCATCAAGACCAAAGTAGTGGTGTCTGCATGGCACTCGCCACGGGAGGGAATGTGCTGCTCTGCTGGAAGTGTTCTCTGCCTGCCCAGTCCCATAGGGAGCCACGAATCACAGGTAGGGAGCCCTGGTGCCATTGTGGCCTATGCGCTGGGCTGCTAACCACAAGGTCAGCCTTTGAACCCACCAGCCACTGTGGAAGAAAGATGAGGCTTTCTGTTCCTGTAAAGATATAAAGTATTGAAAACCAGGGGGATGCTTCTACTCAGTACTGTGGAATCACTGTGATTCGGAATCGGCTCGATGGCAGTGAGTTCTGTTGGTGGGTTATGTGTGTGTGTGTGTTGTGTTTTTTTTTTTAAGTACAGGTGGCTTTTGGAACCACCGCATTTACTTGAAGTGTGGCTTGTCCAACTGAGGAATGTTTAATCTAATTCTATTTTTATTCATTTAAATTATCATTTCAATAGTCGCATCACAGGCCTAATAGATTAGGCTATGTGGTAGTTATATAATCTCTTGTCAATCTGAGAGTATTAAGAAAGAAGAGGTGGAGGTTTGCCTGTCAATCAGTTTGCAGCCTGTACCTCATTTGGAGGCGCTAAGGAGATAAATAGCTCGCTGGATGCGGGACACACACTCCCTCCCTGCAAGACATTCCTGTTGACAAGACATATGGAGCTACATGAGAGCCCTGGAGCTGAAGGAGCCACGTGGAGATCCCTGCCAGCACTGAGATGCTTCCACTGCCAATGGATCCACAAGACTTCCTACCCACTGGCCTGTGATCTTCCTGCATTTGGCATCTTTGCGTGTGTTGTATGAGTCTGAAGAGGGATTTATAGATTGGCATCAGACGTATGGGCTAATATCCGACTTGTGGACTTAATCTGGACTGGGCTGCGATGTTTTCTCAATATTCAATTGCTCTGGTATGTAAAACTTTTTCTTATTCACATAATGAGTGTCCATTAATTTGTTTCTCTAGTCAACCCAGACTAACAGGCTGTTTCCCCTGTCCAAAACAAACAAACAAACAAACAAACAATACC
Source organism: Tenrec ecaudatus (assembly GCF_050624435.1). Taxonomy (NCBI): domain Eukaryota; kingdom Metazoa; phylum Chordata; class Mammalia; order Afrosoricida; family Tenrecidae; genus Tenrec; species Tenrec ecaudatus. The sequence continues at coordinate 44,768,718 of NC_134543.1, forward strand.
AATAGCACCCAGACACAGAGAGTAACCACAGCAGTTGTGACCCACGTGTTCTCGGTTTTCTCTGCAGTAAGTTGCTCAGCGGCTCCCGGCAGATCAGAAAGTCCCACTGAAGGAGCCAAACACAGACGGCTCATAGCACGGACACCTTGCGAGCTTTCATCTCGATCCGCAGGGACCATCTGGTGCTGCTGCGGGTAGATGGACAAAAGATCTGAGATGAGGGGAAAAATACAGCTCAAAACAGGGTGGGGAGAGGAGCAGGGGCGGGACCGGAGAGATTAAAGGTGCCTGCCTGCCTGCATGGCCTCATCCTCAGCTGCCCCCTTTTCCGCCCTCAGCTCTCTCAACACGCCCTTCGCCCGACTCCCACACGCAGCTGTATTTGGCTGCCTTTATCCCCTCTTTCCTCCGCTCATGAGCCTGTCATTATGGACGCCAGGTGCGTGGCTTCCACTCATCACCTGGGACTCCATCAGCCCTGCAGCCCCAATGGTAATTTGCCAACCTCCATCGAAGTTTCTTTTTCTTTCTTTTTCCTCAAGAGCAAGAAACAGAAGTGTAACGTGAGCTCGCTAAGAAACGTCAGACAATAGGAAAGGAAATGGAATTTACCCAGCAACCCAAGGGTCTGGAGCCCAAGAAGCCAGTGTAGACTTGAACCTGCAGGCTCCAGAGCAGGGGGAGGGGCTCCCTGCCAGGTTCCCCTCAATGAGGGTATTGGCTTTATGTCCAAACTGGGATTAAGGCAAGGAAGCAAGAGGCTGTCATTCATCCAGTAGACAGACTCTGGCGGGGACCACAGGGAGGCGAAATGCTTGGGAGTTGAAGGCGGGTTCGCAGGACTGACTTGATGAATTGGGCGTAGGGGCACAGCGGGCTGGGCGCGGGGCGGGGGGCCTGGCATTCGGCCTCTCCAAGCCCAGCTTTCCATTGAGGCTCTGGGTGGTGATGCTAGCTGAAAGGTGGCTGGGCGTTCAAGTCCACCCAGACGCACCTCAGAAGAAAGGACTGGTGACCTGCTTCCCAGAAATTAGCCACCGGACCCCGTGTGGAACACAAGTCTGTTTTGACACACACAGAGTCCCCAGGAATCAGAGTCAGCTCAGAGGCACTCATTTACTGGTAATAAAACCAAACACTAAACTCACTCAAAGGGACCCTATAGGACAGGGTACAACTGTCGCTTTGGGTGGTTGTGATTTTCCATCTTTCCAGTAGACAGCCTGCCTCAGCTTTCTCCCAAGGAGCGGCTGGTTGGTTTGAACCACTGCCCTTGAGGTTAGCAGCTCAATGCACAGGGCTGATAATAGTGGTGGCAATTTTCCGGAGCGGCTTGGCAGCACTCAGTGCAGAGGCCGGCACCTGTTAAGCCCACAGTGAAGGCCAACCTTGTTGTGAAATGCTTATTTACTCTTCCTGGCTCTGGCCGTGGGTGAGAGCAGTATGTTCTGTCTCTGGCCCCTCCCAGAAACACTGCTGTGTTCTAGAGGTTGCAGGAGAGGGTGGCCCATCCTTACCTGGCACTGGATGAGAGAAGTGTTTCCCATGTTTTGTCGCAAACTTGAAGTTTTTTATTGTCCCTTGGGTGCAGGTTTGCAGAACGATCATGAGGTTTACATTCGCCAATTCGTTATACCCTTTGCTTCATCTCATTCCTTGGGGTCCCTCCAATGTAACATCGTTTACTCCTCTCGTCCCTGTGTTTCCCATTTCCATTCCTCCTTTTGTAACCCTTCTGAAATGTGTCCTTGGGTCAGTCCTGGCCTTTTGATCGGAGACGGTTGGCTGTTCGTTAAGGCATCTACACCTCACTAGTGTTGCGCTCCGTTAGACCTGTCTGCTGCTTGGTTGAACCCTGAGCCGTGGGGCTGAGTTCATTCCAGAACTGAAGGGTGACCAAGGGCCAGACTCTTGAGGAGTCCCACCCGTCTCTGTCCTACTAGTAAGCCTGGTCTCTTTTTTAGTCTTGAGTTTTGTTCCATCTTTTATCCCACTGTGCAGGATTTCCTACAGGGACTCTTTTTCAGAGCAGTTGGTCAGGGCAGCCAGGCATCACCTAGTTCTTGGTTCTCAGGGTCCTGGGGACTGACGTCTGCACGGCCCATTGGTCTGTGGAACTAATGGTTTCCACAGTCTTCGCTTTCCTGCACTCGTCTTTCGTTTCCATGGGAAGCCAATCATTAAACGACTTCCGTTTAAATGAGACAGTTAGAAAGCATCACCCACTGCTTGATGAATGTATATAAACATAACAACTGCCTGTCGATGCTGGCTCATGTGTGCACAAACAGAACTATGTTCTGTAGGGTTTTCAATGGCTGATTTCTCAGAAGTCGATCACCAGGTGGTTCTTCCGAGTCGCCTCTGGGTGGATTTGAACTTCTAACCTTTCAGTTAGCAGCTGAATGCATTAACCATTAGTACCATGCAGGGATTCACGTGTGAATAAAGACCGGCTCATGAAAAACACTCCCTTTTGCACTGGCTTCTTAGCAAGCTCCGAACCAAGCAAAACCTACGTGACACGCATTTTATTCACGGGGCTAACCTGGCTGAATCTGGCTTTTGCGATCCTCGTTGTCCTTAACTCCCAACTAACATAGATCAGTCCCCTCTATAGTGTTACACATGCCCCACAGTGTTACACACACCCCATTTCTCTTAAAAAAGAATAAAACAAAACAAATGGACTACTGGTAACTACACATTAGAATAAAATATAAGCAAAGAGTATGAGGGGAATTAAAGAAAAATACTGCTCGTTGGCTTCCAGTTTATACATGCAAGGACTTATCCCAAGCAGGCCATGCTTCAGCATGTGTGTACAGTCAGTGTATGGCTACAGATAATTTCTCTCAGCAGTACATGTGTCTCGGTTTCATTACAGCGCCTACAAGGAAAAGGCCCAGCGGAAATAGTGGATTCCCTGGGTAACAAGTTCAAAGCAGAGTGCTCAGTTCAGAAGGTTATGTCGATTGGTTTTGGGATTCCCAAGGTGATAATCTTGACTGCTAAAAAACCCCAAAGGTATCTGTCTTGGAAGAAGTATGGCCAAGGTGCTCCTTGCAGGCAGAGATGGCAAAAGTTCGCCTCCTGTTCTTTGGACATGCGGTCAGGAGAGAGCAGTCCCTGGAGGAGGACATCATGTTTGGTAAAGTGGAGGGGCAGCGACAAAGAGGGGGGTGGATTGACACCGTGGCTGCAACAGTGTGCTCAGCAGAAACCATTGTGAGGACCGTGTGGGTTTTGTGCTGTTGCACATGGAACCACTGTGAATTGGAATCGACTGACGGCACCGAACAACAATCTTGACGGATCTCCCTTGAAGGACAAAGAACTATCAAGGAGGTTTCTTCAGACATTTTTAAAAAGTGGAAAATGGCATTGGTGAGAAAAAGACCAGGAAAGTTGTGCTGTGGAATTTTTTTCTGTCCTGAAAATGTACTCGCTCTTTCTTTGAGGTAGCAGAGGCTGTCCTATGAGAATTTTGCCTTATAAAATACACCATCCACTCTACAGCCCTGATCTTGCCCTTTCAGATTTATTTTTGCTTCCAAAACTCAAAGAACATTGAAAAGGAACATTTGAATCCCTTAAGGATGCCAAAGCTGCCATTTTTGATGTGGTATAAATCTCAGTGCATATTTCCTCAGGGAAGGGTTACAGAGAAGGACCCACTGCCTTCCCAAGAGTATATATAGATCTAGGTGAAGGATATGTCAAGACACAGTAGCTTTACATTTTAATATCTGTCTAATAAAGGTTTCTCTGGATATATGATATAATTGTCTTTAATATTCTATGAATATTATATATATAGTGGAATATTATATATATATAATCAGAAATGCCTCTACCCTCATCTTTCTTCCTTTACCCTATTTGGACACCAACCATTCCTCCCATAACACTCTATCTTCTGCTGGACTTCATATCTGTTGCAATGGCTGTACGGAACTTATCAACAAAATCCACAAGCCAGCCATTAGGGTAGTTAGCAGGTTGCCACCAGTTAGGCACATGAAACAGTTGAAGGGTACACTCATTGCCCCACGGCAACCCCTCCCCTCAGTCTGCAGCCATGTGTCTCTCTCATCCTCAGCCTCTCAGCCACATGGTCCTTCAGCTCTTGCCTTGTGGGCCAGGTAGCCAGTCGTCTGCTTTCCTAATCTCAGGCTCCATCCTGCTTGGCCTGCTCTGTCTCATGCTGGCCTTGGCCTCTGCCTCTGGTCTGGGCCTGGCTGCTTTTCTGTCTCATGGTCTCTGTGCCTCAGGTGGCCCTGGCCTTGGCCTCTGCCACTTTAGAGAGCGAGCTTGAGCCCGCTCCACTGGAAGCTCTTCTTCCTCGATGGTCCTGGGATTTCTCCTCTACAGTGTTACACATGCCCTATTTGCATACTCTCACCCAATCGCGTGGTGGGAGTTATAGAGACAGACATAGAAGAGCCACTGGAAGAAATTCCATTTCACCATACCTTGACTTCTACACATTTTCCCAACTGGCTTTCTAGCCTTCGTTTAATTCTGAGCGCCTAATGGTCTTTCTATAAATTTCACTTTTTGCTAATGTTTGCTAGTGGCAGAATCTATCGCCTGGAAACAAAGAACCGTAACAGAATCACCCAGACAGCGCGCTAGGTGCCTTGTATTCAGTCTCCTCAGTTCTCGCAGCCATCTGCCAAGCTCATGGCAAGCCAAGCAGGCAGGCGGCAAAGGCTAATTGTTAGTAAACAAGAACTGCAGATTCCATTTGTCTTGGCAAACAGGAACTTTCACATGGCAATGTAGTGCCGGCTAGCTATTCTGATAGAAATCCACACTGTTCCTCATCAGCCAGGTGCGCAGGGAAAAAGCAGTAGTTGGCAAGCTTTTTGCCTGCAATCTCTGCCCACTGCTGAGGAGGGAGAAGGGGAAGCTGGAACAGCTCAATCCATCATTGCAAATAAGCTGGCGAGATCTCCCCGGAGAGTTCATTGGGTGGTTAATGCTGATCAAAGATGTTGGAAAGCTGGCATTTCTTATAGCTTTCAGACTCAATTGCACTGCCATCAATTCGATGCTGACTCCTGGTGACCCTCTAGAACAGGGTGGAACTGCCCCTAGGGGTTTCCCAGACTGTAACTCTTCATGGGAATAGAAAGCCCTTTCTTCGGCAGAGCCTGGTGGCTTTGAACTGCTGACCTTGAGGATGCAGCCCAACATGTAACCACTAGTATATGAATCTAGCAAATATTGAATTATTAACATTCCTTAGCCTATGTAGTAATCCATTTGATTTTTGGTCGTTCCCTGCGTCACAGTAAATAATTGTGAAAAACTGCCACTAGGTCTGGATGTTTAAGGTAATCAAACTTAAAATATAGCCTCTGTGGTAAAGAAGACTCACTTTGTTGCTCCCAGAAGCACCTGAGAAAGGCAGGGAATCGTCATGTGGGGAAGATGAAAGTGAGGCCCAAGTAACTGCAGGATAAAGCACTTCCACGAAAACTGCAAATCAAGTCGGAAAGGCAGAAGTGCAAGCCTAGGATTGTGGATGGCGGTGGACAGGCTTACTCTGTGGTCTATTTCAGGGATTTATTTCATAATTCTCCCTGGCAACACCAGACCCAATAGCTGGGGTGGCAGAGAGTATCCAGTAAGCATGCAGGACCCCTCTTGGCCCATGTTGGTTTTCAACATATAAAGAAGTAAGAAAGTAAGACAAGAGGTATTGCTATAAAATCCTAGACACTTTATTTTACACCGTCACATTTTGAAGGCCTGCGTAGCTCCGGCGAGGCCTGTAGACTTTTGAAAGCAGGGTTCCCATCCCTGTAGCCCTTCCCCTGGAGAATTCTGCGCTCTTCAACTTACCCATACCATGGCAATGTGGGCGCTCTCCAGGGACACAAATTGTGTTTCTTTGAAACAGCAGTTCTCAACCTGTGGGTCGCGACCCCTTTGCGGGTCACACGGCCCTTTCACAGGGGTCTCCCAAATCTTAACAGTAGCAAAATCACAGTTATGAAGTAGCAACAAAAATAATCTTACGGTTGGGGGAGTCACCACCACATGAGGAGCTGTATGAAAGGGTCGCGGCATTAGGAAGGTTGAGAACCCCTGCAAAAGGGTTCTTTGAATTGGGGAAAGAAGAAATCGGAAGGGGCAAACTCAGGGGTGTAGGGTTAGACACCATTGTAGTTTTTTATTTTCTTTTAAAAGTTTCTTCAGAATCACCTCCTATAATCTTCCAGTCTCCTATGAGAAAATCTATCAAGATGACCCCTTGGGAGCTCTCTAAACAGTGGCTGAGCTGAACTTTCTGCCTCGATTTAAGTGGCTCAGCAGGTTCCCTGGGAAGCCACTGTTTTCACTGGACTCTACGGGCACCCAGTGTATCACCCAGAGAGCTTGTTGGCAGCCATCCACTGATTTTCGGCGTTTCACCACATTTTGTTTGGAAGAAGCCCACGGGTACCTGAACGGGACCCCTCGGAGCACGACTTTCTTGCTTACTGGTTACTCCATGTTCTTGTCCAAACTGGCGGAGAGGTAGCTGCTTCCGATGGAAAAGAAAGACAGCTCCTTAGGTGGAGGGAAGCTTTTTGGTAAAACTTAGAGAGTCTGAGAAAGGTTGTCTAAAGCACCATGTTAAAAATAAATCGACTGTGTGATAACCTTAGAAGCAGCCCCAAAGTATGCACACCATACATTTAAAGACAGCCACGATGGAAAGAAATGGCCGGCAAGTTGCTAGTCTTTTTTACACTCAGTTCGTAGACGCCTGGTGAGGAGTAAATGGTGCTCAGGACAGGCTTTCCTTTCAAACCCAGAAGAGCTTTCACAAGATCCGCGGGTGGTGGTGGTGGGGGGGACTGCGCGGTTCTGGTTCTTGCCTTCCTCATACACCACCCAGTGCAGTGCTGCCCCAAACCCATTGTTGTTACTGACCTCGCTTTATTTTTTTATTATACAGTGGGGTTTTTGGTCTTTAACTATAAAAAGGAGCATTGGCTTTGGTGGAAAACTTGAGGAAAATGTGGACCAAGACAAATTACTCAAAATGTGAATGCTTTCAGCATCACTTGTCTTCAGAAGGCGCCCTTTGTTTGGGTTTGGAGGGGGGAGGGTGATGGGGCAGTAGCAGCAGCACCTGAGCAAGAGGGAACAGGAAACCTCAAAGAGCATTTCCCGTGGCCCCCGCCTCTGACCCACCAAGAACTTGCCTTAGTGCGGATGCCGCCAGCCCCCTCAGGGGTGCTCAGGGGCAGTTATGGAAAATGCCTCTCACTGGGATCCATTCAGGGCTAGGCTTCAGCTGGTTCACACTAGTTCAGCAGAACAAATGCCTATTTTTTTGTTGTTGTTGTTGAGTTTGGAGAGTTAAAATGGCACTTATAATCAGAGGAAATCACAAATTCTTTTTAATGTTCATCTACCTGTTCAATGGCATAATCTAAGTGCCTACAATAATGGTCATTCTGTCCACAGTAGTAAAAAATTAGATGGAATTACACTTGTAATATTTATTCATTTCATAAAACGAGTTATAGTTTTGATGAAATACATTTTTATTCCTTTGGATTTGTTACGTCAGTCAACAAACATATAAAAAGTGCCCCCAAAAAACAGGATGGTGTGCTGTCATTCATTTCAGCTTTGTGTTATACCCGTTATTGCCATGAGACATTATGGGTGAATTATGAAATTCATAGAAGTGTTCAAAGAGCTAAAAATATTGTCAGAACAATTGCTATAAGTTCAGCAGAAGTGGAAAGTTGTTTTCTTTTTCAAACATGAACATACTATGTTCAGAGGAGTTACCTGTTTCTAAATCTATCAAACACAATGACTACTGTCTACTTGGCCTACCTTTAAAGGAATGGGGTCCTACTCCTTCAGTGAAAAGATGAGTAAGGATCCATCACACAACCAAGGATGCTCAGACAAAAGCAGAGACTATTCCAGTCTGGAGGAGAAAACAATGGGACAAATGGTTCGGGGTGGGGGGGTGCGGGACATGGAAGAAGGGGAGGGAGGTAAGGAGGTGGTGTTGATCAACCCAGGGACAGGGGAGCAACAAGTGATCCAAAATCAGTGGCAAGGAGGGTGTGAGAGGCCTGGTAGGGATTCAGCAAGGGCAATGTAATCGAGAGAAATTACTGAAACCCAAATGAAGGCTAAGTATGATAGTGGGACAAGAGGAAAGCAAAAGGAAAAAGAACTAGATGACAAAGGGTATTTATAGAGGTCCAAAGACTGGAATGTACATATGTAAATATATTTATATAAGTGTGTGGGAAAACAGATCTACATGGATATATTTATAGGTTTAGTATTAAGGCAGCAGATGGAAATTGGGCCTCCACTCAAGCACTCCCTCAATGCAACAATATTTTGTTCTATTAAATTGGCATTCCAGGATGCACACCTTCCCGGCACGATTGCTGAAGAAAAATGTGTGCATAAGCAAATGTGGTGAAGAAAGCTGATGGTGCCCGGCTATCAAAGGATATAGCATCTGAAGTCTTAAAGACTTGAAGATAAACAAGCGGCCATCTAGCTGAGAAGCATCAAACCCCACATGGAAGAAGCACACCAGCCTGTCTGACCACGAGGTGTAGAAGGGACCAGTTATCAAACATCAAAGAACTAAAAATCATATCAGTGGGTGCCCACCTTCCTGATACAATCATGGAAGAAACGTGTGCATATGCAAAAGTGATGAAGAAAGCTGATGGTGCCCGGCTATCAAAAGTTATAGCATCTGGGGTCTTAAAGGCTTGAAGATAGACAAGTGGCCATCTAGCTCAGAAGCAACAAGGCCCATATGGAGGAAGCACACCAGCCTGTGTGACCATGAGCTGTCAAAGGGATCAGGTATCAAGCATCAAAGAACAAAAAATCATATCATTGTAAAACTGGGTGAGTGCAGAGTGGAGACTCAAAGCCCATCGGGAGGCAACTGGAAACCCCCTTACTGAAGGGTTGTGGGGAGGAGATAAGCCAGTCAGGGTGCAGGGTGGCAACGATGAAACATATAACTTTCCTCTAGTCCTTAAATGCTTCCTTTCCTCCTGCCCCCCAACTATCATGATCCCATTTCTACCTTACAAATCTGGCTAGACCAGAGAATGTACATTGGTACAGATAGGAACTGGAAACACAGGGAATCCAGGACAGATGACTCCTTTAGGACCAGTGGTGAGAGTGGCGATGCCTGGAGGGTGGATGGAATGTGAGGTAGAAAGGGGGAGCCAATTACAAGAATCTACGTATAGCCTCCTCCTTGGGAGATGGACAGCACAGAAGAGGGTGGGGGGAGACATCGGACAGTGTAACACATGACAAAATAATAATAATTTATGAATTAAGGGTTTATGAGGGAGGGGGAGTGGAGAGGGAGAGGGAAAAATTCAGCCAATATTAAGGGCTCAAATAGAAGCAAATGTTTTGAGGATGAGAACAACAATGGATGTGTGTATGGATTGTGATAAGAATTGTACGAGCCCCCAATAAAGTGTTTTTTTAAAAAATCAAAGACTATTCTAAGTGAGGAGGTCAATCAGCAAGCCATATGAAATATCTTAAATAAAAAATTTTATTGTTTTTGTCAGGTATTATTTAATATCTTTTCACTGATCTTTTAAAACATAACAATCTAACTTTGTGAACCTCTTTGTTCTTGTTTAAGTATTAACTGTAGGAAATAATAAATTATCTCTTAGTATTTCACTTTTTTAATACTTAAAAGACTTCATGGACTGGTTGTTATCTTAATCCTACCACGGGATGCTCTCGTACCAGCAGCTCCCCACCTCCCCCCTCTTCCCAAGGCTTCAGAACACACCATTTGTTGGGGGAAGGGCACAGCAGATGAATTTCTCTGACCGGTTCGGCCAAAACTACTTAAGGACTACTAAGTTTGGGGCTGTGGTGGCACAGTGGTGACGCATTTGTTAGACTACTAACTGCAAGGTCAGGAGTTTGAAACTGCTAGCCGCTCTTTGGGAGAAAGAGTGTATTTGGGACGGATCCCGAATGAGCTGGTGTCAGCCCTGGTCAGAACAGACGAGAAGGCAGCTGACTCCAGGTTTGGGGCAGCACTGAATTCAGGATGTCTGAGGAAGGCAACAAAACAGGTCAACGGCAGTCACCCTCCACGTATTATTAAAATACTGCTGAATGTGAAAGGAGAGCTGCTTTGAGGTAAGCAGCATCTATTTCTTTTTTTTTTAATTTAAATCATTTTATTGGGGCTCATACAACTCATCACAATCCATACATACATCAATTGTGTAAAGCACACATACATTCATTGCCCTTATCATTCTCAAAATTCGCCTTCCACTTGGGTTCCTGGAATCAGCTCATTTTCCTTTTTTCCCTACCCCTCCTTCCCAGCTCCCCGCTCCCCCATGAACCCTTAATAATTCATAAATTATTATTTTATTTTATCTTACACTGCCCGGCATCTCCCTTCACCCACTTTCCCATTGCCCACCCCCCAGAGAGGAGGTTATATGTAGACCCCTGAGATCGGTTCCCCCTTTCTACACTCCCTTCCCTCCCGGTATCGCCACTATCACCCTTGGTCCTGAGGGGTTCATCTTTCCTAGATTTCCTGTGTTTCCAGATCCCATCTGTACTGCTGTGCATCCTCTGGTCTAACCAGGTTTGCAAGGTAGAATTGGGATCATGATAGTTGTGGGGAGGAAGCATTTAAGAACTAGAGGAAGGTTGTGAGTTTCATTATTGCTACACTGAACCCTGAGTGACTCATCTCCTCCCCACTACCCCTCTGCAAGGGATGACCAGTTGTCTACAGGTGGGCATTGGGTCCCCATCATGCGCTCCCCTCATTCATGATGATATGATTCCCATCCCACCCTGCCCACCATTGGTGCTTGAAACCTGGCCTCCTCAGCCCTTCATGATCACACATGTTGGTGTGCTGCTTCCATGTGGGCTTTGTTGCTTCTGGGTTAGATGGCCGCTTGTTTACTTTTAAACCTTTATCACCCCAGATGCTATATCTCTCAATAGCCAGGCACCATCAGCCTTCTTCACCACACTTATGCACACATTTGTCTTCAGCGTTTAAGTGGGGAAGGTGATCACACAATGATGTTTTTTGTTCTTTGGTGTCTGCTTCCTGATTCCTTCAACACCTCGTGTTCACTTAGGCTGTGTGCTTCTTCTCTGTGGGCTTTGTTGCTTCCGAGCTAGATGGCCGCTTGTTTGTCTTCAAGCTTTTAAGACCCCAGACGCGATATCTTTTGGTACCCGGGCACCATCAGCTTTCTTCATGTTTGCTTATGCACACATCTGTCTTCAGCGATCATGTCAGGAAGGTGGTTATCATGAAATGACTGATTAGCTGAGCAAGGTGCTCTTGTATTGAGGGAATGCGCGTGAGGAAGCCCAATGTCCACCTGCTACTCTACTACTAGACCTAAGTACATAGGTCTATTTCCCCCATAATCATAAATATATTTACGTGTGTACATGCCTGTATTTAGGCTTCTATGTATGCCCTTTGCCCCCTACTCCTCTCCTCTATTTCCTTACGCTTTCCTCCTGTCCCACTACCATGTTCAGCCTTCATTCTGGTTTCAGTAATTCCTCTCAGTTACCTTGCCCTTGGTCACTCCCTACCAGTCCTCCCATCCCCTCCCTCCACTGGTTTTGAACCACTCATTGTTCCCTTGTCCCTAGGTTGGTCAACACCTCCTCCCTTCCCCTACCTCCCATACTCTTATTTCCTTCTCACATTGTTTGTCCAGCCTATTTATCTAGGTGGACCTGCAGATACAGTAATATGTGCATAAAAATGTGGATGGTTTTGACAGCACCACAGTGGCACATAAGAACATGGCATCGATGGCAGCAGCACCGACAAGCTAACAAACAAAAAGCCACTGACATACCAAATTTAAAAGAAGAGAAAAAAACAAAGACAGAAAAAAAAAAAAAGCCTGTTAGTAGTTCAGGGTCTGTTTGTTGACCTTTAGGAGTGTTTTCCGGACGAGTCTGATGTGGTGCCACATCCTGGCCCCAAAGTCCGTCCTTTATACTCCCTTGGGACCTCCTTACTCTGCTTCCCCCACCGCTCCGTTTCACGCCCCCAGTATTTGGCTTCAGTGTGGTGGGGTCAACTCAGTCGCACATCCCCCACTGTGTCTCAGGTGCTGTCCCGTGTAGGGACAGTGTAGGATGTCACATCTCGCCGTGGGGTGGGCTATATGGTCCTCTCTGTACATTGGGCCCTTAGACCCAGGCGTGCTCTGCTCCATTCTTCCTCCTTCCTTTGCTTCCGCTTCCTTCTGGGTGTGGTGTGGTAGGTCAGTTCCTTTCCCACACCAGACAATCTATTTTCATTTTCTGTGGTACTCCCTTCAATGGTGGAGGTCGGGTTAATTCTGGTTGGGGTTGGTGTATGGTCCAGCCTGTGTATTCCTCTGTGCTTTACGATGCCCTCCTGGTTTGGCGTGTCATGGTGGGGTCCGTATGCATGTTTTGGTTCTTTGGGGACACAACCAGTACTCTCCCCCGGATGGGTTAGTGTCCTGTTCCCCCCATGCCATCCACTCGGTTTCTCCCCACCCCGCTTCCCCCTCCACCTGCCACACTTCCCCTTCTTTATGTTGGGCTCTCATGCACCTCCCTAGGTGTGGCCTGCCCTCCCTCCAACTATCTATGCTTCCACCTGTTCATTGCGAGATAGGTGTTTATTCTTCTATTCCTGGCATGCTGATTGTACTTACCTCAGGGGACTCATGTTATACCTGTCCTTTTGAGTTTGCCTTACCTCGCTTAACATGATTCCTTCCAGCTCTTCCCACGAAACGATGTGTTTCGTGTGATCATCCATGCTTTTCAGTGCTGCATAGTACTCCAATGTGTGTTTTTGCCAGAGTTTACTAATCCACTCATCTATCGATGGAAACTTAGGCTGTTTCCAAGTCTTTGCGATTGTGAATTGTGCTGCAATAAACATTGGAGTGCAGATGACTGGTCGTGTTTTATGTGCTGCTTCCACGGGTATATGCCCAGTAGAGGAATGGCTGGGTCATAAGGTAGATCAATTTCCGTTTTCTTTATCTCCAGATTGCTTTCCACAGTAGCTGTACAAATCTACATGACCACCAGTAGTGGAGGAGGGTTCCTACTTCACCACAGCCCCTCCAACACGTGTTGCTCTCCGATTTGCTGATTTGTGCTAGCCTCAGGGGTGTTAGGTGGTATCTCATGGTTGTTTTGATTTGCATTTCTCTTATGGCTAATGACCTGGAACACTTTCTCATATACTTATTGGCCATGTGGGTCTCCTCTCTAGTGAAAGTTCTTTTACCCACTTCCTTAGGGGGTTAACTGTTTTCCTTGTTTTGCAGGTCATGATGGTGTTACAGATTTTAGTAATGAGCCCTTTTTCCGATGTGTCATTACTAGAAATCTTCTCCCAGTCTGTGGGTTGTCTTGTCATCCTCTTGGTGAAGTCTTTCGAGGTGCACAGGTGCTTTATTTTTATTAAAACCCATTTTTCAATATCCAGTTCACCTGGGTGTGTGCCCTTCCCTATTGCAGTGAGCCTATGAGTTCCCTGGGTCAGTGCTCTGAGGTTAGTCCCAATTCCCTCCTTGATGGTCCTGATGGTTTGGGGTTTAACTTCTAGGTCTGTGATCCATCTTGAGTTTATTCTTGTGCATGGGGTGAGGTAAACGTCTTATTTCATCTTTCTACACGTGGATATCCATTGTTTCCAGCACCACTTGTTAAAAAGGGCATCCACTTCCCACTTGATGGTTTTGGGACCCTTGTCGAAGGTCAGTTGTCTATATGCTGATGGTTTTATTTTTGGGCTTTCTATTCTTTCCCACTGGTCTGAGTGTCTGTTGTGCCAGTACCAAGCTGTTTTGACCAATGTACTGTGTAATAGGCATTAAAATCAGGTAAGGCAAGTCCTCCAACTGTGTCCTTCTTCTTCAGGAGTTCTCTGCTAATTCTGGGTTTCTTTCCTCTCCATATGAAATTGGTGGTCAGTTTTTCCAATTCTTTGAAGAAGGTTGATGGTATTTGAATTGGTACAGCATTGAACTTGTAAAGTGCTTTAGGTAGGACTGTCATCTTTACTATGTTGAGCCTACCTAACCATGAGCAGGGGATGTTCTTCCATTTGTGGAGGTCACTTTTGGTTTCCTGTACTAGGGTCTTATAGTTTTCCTTGGGTAGGTCTTTAGTATTTTTTGTTAAATATATTCCTAGGTATTTCAGTTTGTACTTAGCTACGGTGACAGGTACTTCTTTCTTAATCCCCTCTTCCATGGTCCTGTCCCAATGTGTATAGAAAACCTACCGACTTCTGTTTATTGATCTTGTATCCTGCTACCCTTCCATATTCCTCTATTGCTGTAAGTACTCCAGCTGTGGAGCTTTTGGGGTTTTCAATGTACAGGATCATGTCGTCTGCAAATAGCGATAGTTTCACCTCCTCCTCTCCCATTTGGATCCCCCCTTTGATGTCCTTCTGCTGTCTTATGTTGTTAGCCAGAACCTCCAAAACGATATTGAATAGAAGTGAGGATAGAGGGTATCCTTGTCTTGTACCCTTTTTCAGTGGGATTGTTCTTGTCTTTTCTCCATTGACTATAATGTTGGCTGTTGGTCTTTTATAGCTTGTGTAAGCTTGAGGAACTTACCTTCCAATCCTATCTTCATGCGTGTCTTGATTAGGAATGGGTGTTGGATGTTGTTGAATGCTTTTTCTGCATCTATGGATATTATCATATGGTTTTTATCCTTTTTCTTCTCAATGTGATGTATAATATTGATGAATTTTCAAATGTTAAACCATCCCTGCGTCCCTGGGATGAATCCTACCTGGTCATGGTGGATGATATGTTTTATATACTTTTGTATTCTATTGGCCAATATATTGTTAAGGATTTTTGCATCTATGTTCATTAGAGATATTGGTCTGTAATTCTCTATACCTGTGGGGTCTTTGCCCTGTTTGGGTATCAAAGTAATGCTGGCTTCGTAAAATGAGTTTGCCATCCTCTTCTATGTCATGGAATACTTTGTGGAGGATCGATGTCAATTCTTCCCTGAATGCTTGGTAGAAATCTGCTGTGAAACCATCTGGCCCTGGGGCATTTTTTGTTGGTAGGTTTTTGATGACCCTCTCTATTTCTTCTTTTGCTATGGGTTTCTTGAGGTTCTTAATCTCTGTCTGAGATAACCTAGGGAGAGACTGTTTTTCCAAACATTTATCCATGTCTTCCATGTTTCTGAATTCATTAGAATACAGACCTTCATAGTGCTTTGTGATTATCCTTTTAATCTCAATGGGATCTGTTGTTATTGCCCCTGATTCATCCCTCATCCTGGCTATTGATGTTTGCTCCTTTGTATCCTTGGTAAGCTTTGCCAGAGGACTGTCAATTTTGTTAATTCTTTCATCGAACCAGCTTTTAGCTGCATTTATCTTTTGCATTGTTCTCTTGTCTTCCCACTGGTTTAACTCCGCCCTGATTTTTATTATTTCTTTTCTCTTGCTATTGGAGCGGTTGTTCTGCTGGCTCTGTTCCAGGTGTTGGAGGTTTTGTTACCGTATCTGTCATACGCCGTTCTTCTTTTTTCATATATGCATTTAATGATATCAAGCTATCTCTGATAACTGCCTTTGTAGTGTCCCATAAGTTTTGATATGTTGCATTCTCTTTTTCATTAGTTTCTAGAAACTTCCTAATATTCTCTCTGATCTGGGTCTGTACCCATTCATGTCGCAGGAGATCATTGTTCATTCTCCAATTGGTTGGCCTTGCTTTTCTGGACATCCTCTTATTAATCTCCAGCTTTATGGCATGGTGATCTGAGAAAGATGTCTGGATAATATCTATGTGTTTGAATTTACTCAGGCTGGACTTCTGTCCCAGCATGTGGTCTATTCTTGAAAAAGATCCATGTGGATTTGAAAAGAATGTGAAACCCTTTGCTTTTGGATGGAAAACTCTATAGATGTCTATCAGGCCCTGTTGCCTAATGACATATTTTAGCTCTCTGGCCTCTTTGCTGAGCTTCTTTCCAAGTGATCTGTCTTTCTCTGATGTGGAGTGTTAAAGTCACCTACTTTGATTGTTGATTCTGTGATTTCTTTTTTCATCTTTTTAATAGTTTGTTTGACGAAATTTGCCACACCATCATTAGGAGTGTAAATATTCAATATCCTAAGTGCTTCCTTGTTTACTGAACCTTTGAGCATTATGTAGTGTCCCTCTTTGTCTCTTTTATGATTTGGATCTTGAGGTCCATTTTGTCGTGGATTAAGATAGCCACCCCTGCCTTTTTGGAGTTAAAATTGGGTTGGTAAGCTTTCTGACAACCTTTTTAAATTAGCATATTCTTGTCTGTGCATTTAGGATGTGTCTTTCGCAGGCAACAGATTGCTGGATTGTTTTCTGAGCCAGTCCTCAAGCCTTTTTCTTTTAATGTACAAATTGAGTCCATTAGCATTCAGAGTTATTATCACTATCTGTGGATTCAGTTATCCTACCCTGTTTTTTATCTTTGGAGAGTTTCTATCTTGTCCTCTTTTCCATCTGAGACCCTGTTGTCCTGGTAATTGTTGCTGGCATGTTGGCTTCTAGATGGAGATGGGCTATATGGTCTCCTATTTGTTCTTGGTGGAGGTTGATCCTCTGGTCATAGTGAGTCAGCCAGTATCTTCCAGGGTCCGGTCTTCTGCAGCATATTATTTGAGTCTTTCCTTGTCCTGGAAGACCCTTATCTCACCATATATCCTAATGGATAACTTGGCAGGGTACAGGATTCTGGGGGAGGCATTTTTTCTTTCAGCTTTTGGAAGATGTTGCTCCATTCTCACCTCCTCTTCATGGTATTTGCTGATAGGTCTGAGCATATTCTTACCTGTGCTCCTTTGTATGTGAATGTCTTCCGTTCTCTTGCTGCTCATAAATTTTCTCTTTTTCCTCTAAAGTTGGATATTTTTACTATTATATGTCGTGGCGTGTTCTTCTTGGGATTTAGTCTAGCTGGCGTCCTTTCTGCTTCCTGTATGAGTTCTCCCTTGTTAGGATGGGAAAGTTTTCTTCCAGAAATTCCTTTGCTATCTTGGCTGTAGACTTGTGTGTTGTGTTGTGCTCTGGTAGACCAATTATTCTAATATTATTCCTCTCCATAGCATCTGTCACTGATCTCAGGCTATCTTCTGTTTCTTTAATTTTCCTGTCTTTCTCGCTTGCTTAGGTCTGAGTGTCCTCAAGATCACTGATATGGTTCTCTGCTTCCTCAAGTCTAATTGTAAATTCTGTGACCTTTTGTGTGGCTTCTGCTACCTCCTCTGTTAGCTCCTGCAGTTCCCTTTGGTGGGTAGATTTCATCCCCTCTATTGTGGACTTCATCTCCTCTATCATTGCATCCTTATTCTGGGTTGCTTCCCCAGCTGCTGTATTACTGTGAGCACACTTCTGAAGATTTCCTTCTCTGGCAGACCTGTATCTGTTTCTTCTATGAGAGAAGTTAGCTCTGCTACTGTTTTGTCTCTCGGGTTTTTTTGTTTGTATGTTTGTTGTTGGGAGTGATGTGGTTTGTTGATTTTTCCTCGAACCTTTCATAGGCCCCATGCTTCTGGGAGGCCAGGGTAACCTTATCTGTGTTACTGTTAAGGATTCTTTCAGGCGACTGCCTATGACCTATTATAAGGATGGGTCAGACTGCTGTGTAGGCAGAGTTCCTAGAAGGCTTAGTGACCCGCAGTGGTGAAATGTTTCAGCAACTGGAGTGGGGCCTGGAGCCTCAGTGAGTGCCCTCAGGCTGCTTTGACCTGGTTTGTCAGGGTACCCTTAGCAGCCCTTTTAAAAAAGAATTTAAAAGGTTAAAAATTTAAAAATTTATTTTAAACAAAATTTTGGGCGGAAAAAGAAAAAGAATGGAGAGGAAGGAGAAGCAACAAAAGAGGATAATAGTAGAAGTATAAGGAGGGAAAAAAGGTAGAAGGAAATCCTATAGAAAAGGGGCAGAAGAAAAGTACTAGCAATAATGAAAAAGGAGGAAGAAGAGAGAAGACAACAAAGTAAAAGAATGAAAAGAGAAAAACCAGCGTGATATAAAAGATGTGTATATATAAATTCCCCCCCTCCCCCTCTTTTCCCTCTAAGTTCTAGTGATGCCTAATAGAATGTGGAGGTGGGCGAGGCCTCGCTGTCACGGGACTTGGTGCTTATCTGGCTCCGGAGCCGGGCTATGTGGGGGTGGGGAATGCTCTTCAGTTCAGCAAGCCCTCCCAGTTCCCTGCAGGCCTGTAGAGTTGAGCCTATGGGCAGAGGCTACATAGGCGGGAGCAGCCCCCCAAGGGCGGGCCTCCTGCCCCGGCCAGAAAATTCTGGAGCCGCAAGGAGAGCAGCATCTATTTCTACAAACTTAGTAAATGAAACTGCTTTTCAAGAAGCAAACATAACAAAAAACCCAAACCCCTAACTCCCTGCCACCAAGCAAATACTTACTCAGAGACCCTTTAGGGCAGGGTAGGCCTGTCCCTGTGGGTTTCTCAGACTGTAATTCTTGACGGCAGTAGAAAGCCTTGTCTTTCTCCTGAGCAGCAGCTGGTGTTTTCCTTGAAGCTAGCAGCCCAACTTGTGAAAACTATGCTTGCTACCAGGTTTCCTTCAAGAAGCAATCATAGAAACCGGGCATTTCAATGTCAAGCCTTTAAGACCTCAGACGCGTTATCTTTTGAAAGCCAGGCACCACCAGTTTTCTTCACACTTGCTTGTTGTACCCATTTTGTCTTCAGCAATCATACTCATCTGTAAACAATTGGACATCCCCTCACAGAAGGCTCACAAGGAAGGGATAAGTCAACCAGGGCACAGTCAAGCACCAATGAAACACACAATATTCCTCTGGTTCCTTGAGGCTTCCTCGCCCCCCACTATCATGACCTCAGTCCTGCTTTTTACTGAGCGCTAGTCCGGAGCATGTACATAGGTACAAGTAAGAGCTCATGCCACATGGAATCCAAGTCGGATAAACCCCTCAGGAATAGAAATGGGAGTAGTGATACCAGGAGGGTAGGGAGGATATGGGGAGGTGGGGGGGGGGGAAGAAATAGAGGGGGAAGAGAGAAAGCAGTTGGTGTAAAATATGAGAATAATTTATCAAGAGGTCGGTCGGGGTGGGAGGGAGGGTAAAAAGACACCAAGGGTTAAAATAGAAATGTTTAGAAAATAATGCTTGATACAATTGATATATGGATTGTTTTAAGAGTTGTAAGAGCCTCCAATAAAATGATCTTAAAAAAATTGGAAACACAAAAAAATAATAAGTCGGGCATTTTCGTAGGAAAGTACCTCACTCAGCCCCCTTAGGGAATGGTTTAATTGGTCGAGTGTGCCTGACAAAGTTCCTGAATCGCCCAGGTACTCCCCTGGATGCTGCTGTCTTTCCTAGGCAATGCTTCTTTCTTTTGCTCATGCCATTTCTTCTAGAAAACTTACTTTTGCTCTGTAAATCTGATTTCTCCCCCAAAATAAAAGTCAGGTTCCATCTTCCCCAAAGATGCATTCCAGGTAACAGTGCTTTAAAGTCCCAACTTCTCTGCTACTATGCATTTGTCTCTGTGCAGTGACGCGAGATGTAGAAGGCCATGTCTCCTGGCAGGTACATACCTCCAGTTCATTTTCTGCAGGTACGCACACATGCATCCATCCAAACTCACTCACCAAGTCCCGGGCCCTGTGGTGCTTATGACAGTTGTTCCCCCAAATTCCAGTTAGTCCCTTTCAGGCTGCCTTGAAGATAGGTGTGACTTGCTTTGGGGAACAGAGGGAAAGCCCTAAGAATTGACTCTAAGATCCTAAGGCTCAATTAGGGGCACTTGCCTATAGCAGAGTGAGACAGGGAAAGAGTACTGGAAGGTGAGTTTGGAAGGCCACCAGGAACAGATCACATAGACAGCTTTGCAGGCCACTTGTTAAGAACTTTGGCTCTCAGTGACCTGAGAACATCACAGAGATTTGAGTAGTGACTGATCTGAAAGGACACAGGAGGGAGATTGGGTGACAGCAACTTCCAGTGTGAATTTTCCAGCTGAAGCTTCACTAAGGATTTTTTTTTAAAGCTCCCAGATCACTCTATCTTTCTGCCAGGTTGATAACCACTGCTTAAGACAAGCCCAGTGACCAAAAATAGAAACCTCCAGTCTGTATATCAAACATTACTTTAATTGTTGTCTTAAATCAAACCTCCAGGTAACAATTGACAAACTGAGTTCCAATCATCTTTGTGCCCTGCCACTAAGCTCTGGGCTCTGAAATACTGCACATATAGACACAATGGAGGGAGAGGTTTTCCAACCAGTGAAGTTCTGGTTGACTGGTGCCCAAACTGACAAATTCCACTTTGTATTAAAAAAAATAGAAAGAAAAAACAAAACTATAGCTTACTTTTCATTTTCAACCTCCCCCCCCCCCTTACCCTTTAGCATTTATCCCCTATTCTTCTTCTCCTAGCCTCCCTTTTCCCAGTCCTTCCTTGCCAGGTAGTTTCATTAAAGGACTTTGCAATCTAGGAAATCACAGATTCTACGATGAAAAGTACAATTATTTTCATGGAAAGCATTCAAATCTCTATGCCAGAAGAAACAAGCTGTGAACAAAAATGTTGGACTTTCAGTCCAAGAAATTAAAATGATCAAGACCGTTCCAACAGACTGTGAGAATGAACTATGTGATCTTCATCAGTTGTGAATGCAGTCTTGCAGAGGTTTTGCCCTCCAGGAAATGCTCTTCTTGGAACCCATGCACCAGCACTGTGGTCCTGTCAGATGCCAAATCCATCTGGGTGTGGAGCAGGCAGTTCTTTCAGAAGGTCAAGTTGAACCACTGAAAAGCACTGTGGCATTGAACTTGAATATGGGTATTTATTTATACATACATATCCAACACACTTGGGCCATATTGCCACTGAACAGGCTAGTCTACATTGTTATAAAAATCAGGATAGAGCATGTGGCACACCAACTTTATGTTATTCAAGGAGTCAGAACCCATGAATGACCTCAGACTTTTCTGTCAGTGAACATATATATTTAAAGAAAAAAAGCAGAAACAAAAACCTACCAATGCCAAGACTTTGGCCAATCATTTTGATTTTAGATGTAAAGTTAGATAGATACTAAGTGGTAACGATCACCAAGTAAGTTTTTTTTTTCCCCCTGAAATAGGCAGTTTCGTTGCTCTTATTCAAGGCAAAGGCTTCTGTTTTTATTACAGATCACTGCAGCAAGGTGTGTCAGTTGAAATACATTTTAAAAAAGCGAGCAGATAGGAAAACTGAAGAACCTGAAGACATTTATTTGCTAACAACAAGTTTGTTGTTGTTTTTCAGGCGCTTCCAATCTGTCACTATACAATCACTGGAGAATTTTGGTTATTTTGTCAGGAATGTTCTGGACGCTTTTATAGTTAAAACTGTTAACAGCTCAGTGGCTAAAAAGATCGAGAACTTTGCTATTATATAGCATAAATCTTTGCAAAAATATTATCTTCATTAAACAGCCTCAAATACACATTCATCAGTACACTCATACCAGGTACACATATTACTCCTTTGGCCCAGAACAGTCAAATCTTTTCTGGCCAACTCTCTAGGCTCCAATCGCTTGGACACAAACAGCAGAACATAATACGGGGTAGATCTTAGAATGGGCACAGCATGGTCACAGCCCAGCGGAGAGTTTGAGAGTCATCTAGAATATGGGTAGACTTCTCATCTACCTTAACAAGGACTGCACTTCAAAGAACAATTATTTTCTGAGACTTCCTCAGTGATACCTCACAGGGAGAGACTGAGCCAGATCTATACATCTTAACACAGAGAACAATATGAGAAAGGAATTTTGACCCACCTTGTTTTAGTTATGTAATTTGAAGTAAGTCCTCACTATCATTTGCCCAACCTGATCTTTATTATAATCTTGTCCTCGTGTGAACAATTAAATTATTCCCTTTCTTGGTCACAGCTGGGTAACATTTCACAGCAATGTCTCAAAAATTCAAATTCACTGCCATCGAGTCAATAAGGGTGCTACTAATGTCTAGAGCTAGGAAAAGTTATGACTAAGTTGGTAATTTTATTATCTGAAAGGTTTTCATTAAATTCCGTACCTTTAAACAAAATGTAACAGCATTGTGTCCTATAAGTGACCTTTTTAGGATAGCAGAACAAATAAATATGACTCCCCTGGAGACAACATTAAGCCCCCAAAGCACAGATCTTTTGCCAGTCTCTGACAAGTAAACCGCTGATGGATGCCATGCAAGCCAAGATTTCTCGGCTTCTGTAGCTCATTAAAGAACTTGAATTCAAATCAAGATTTGTACTCTCATGGGAAGTTCACTCTGAAATAGAGGAGAGTAAAATGAGTACCCCAACGTTCACTTTTCAGGAGTTAAGAGGGGGGGAAACATGCAAAACTATAGATGCTCAAACTTTTTGTCCTCAGATTCGTTGCCCTTGGTTATGCTGCCTCATTATTGTATTCTCATTACACATTTCTACACCCAACTACATGAGCTCTTGTAGCTCATAGGTTTTGTAGGTTTTCATCGATACTGCCAGTTCAGGACCTCTAAGAAATCCATTTGATTCCATAATAAACACTAAACCCCAAACCCACACCTATTGCTGTGGAGTCATTCTGACAGTCGTCCCACAGGACAGTTACACTACGTCCTAGGGTTTTTCCCAGGCTGCAAATCTTTACAGAAGCAGACGGCCACATCCTTCTCACACACAGCGGGCACTAAGTTCTAACCCCTAACCTTTTTGATTAACAGACAAGCACTTAAAACATCACATCACCAAGACTCTTTCATTTAAACTAAAGAACAAAACAAACCCCACTGCCATCAATTCACACTCAGAGCCCCTCTAAGACACAGAAGTGCTTCCAAGGTTTTCCAAGACTGTAAATCTTTATGAATGCTGGACAGCCTTAACCTTCTCTGGATTAGCAGCTGGGTGGGTTTGATCTGCCAACCTTGCTGTTAGCCCAATATCTAGCTCAAGGCATTTACCACACTTCCTTTCAATTAAAGAGTGGACATACTCAAAACTATAACTTTCAGACATGAACACTAGTCATCAGAATTAGCAGAGGAAATCTGCATCTCCCATCTACATCTCTCTCTCTCTCTCTCACACACACACACACACACACACACACACACACGGCGATAAAGCAGGCATTTGAGTGCTAGGTCCTTACTTACCACCACTCCCCTTCCCTAATCTCCTTTTCAGAGAAACAGGAAGTACAAGGGTGAATCAAAAAGTATTGCCTCAAAATCATAAAGGGCGAACAAAAATAGCAAAACGTGACGCTATTGTTTCTCATTAAGCCTTCCATCTAGGGCTATAGTGTTTGAAAAGTGTTTCCATCTAACGCTGCTGGAAGAATTCCGTGGTCAACTTACACTTCAAAATGTCAGTTCTGGCTTCCTTGAGGGACTCAAATTGTGGTCCTCTGAACTACTGAGTTGGGGGAAATAAGTCTGAAGGGGCTGAATCAGGGCTGTAGGGGATCAAGGAAGGCTTCCTAATGGAATTCTCATAGGACGGCCCTTGCTATCTTCAAAGAATGAGCAGGTGCACTGTTGTGATGTGAAAAAATGCCTCAGAGCAAGTTTCCCAGCCTCTCATCAATTTATTTTTCAATGTTTCTTCAGAGTAAACCCACGATCGTCCTGTGTCCTTTGAGGAAACGATCAAGATTACTCCTTAACAATCCACAGTCTCCCAACAGCTTCTGAGTGGGAGGCGTTCCCACTTGAACTGTACTTGCCCAGCAGACCCTGAGAAGCCATTGTTTTGATTGAACCTTTTTTTGGACGGCAGCCTGAGACTATGACAGTGTGTTACACAGAGAACCTTGTTGCTCATATGACGGATGCAGAAACATGTTCAAATAGGTTTTATGGGGAATAAGCCCAAACACATGAACTGGGGCCTTACTAGCAATACTTTTTGACTTAACCCTCGTCTATCTTTAAGCAGGGTGAAAAATAGTAATGTACGGTATTTATTAAGAACAGCTTCTAAAGCGTCTTCTTATCTTCAATGTTTTAATGACAGCACCAACTAAAACAATGGCTTTCAGCAATCTTTCTAAAATCTGTAAGGGTTAAGTCTAGTTCAGACTGTGACTACCAGATTCATCAAATTCATCCAAGTTCAGTTAGAAAAAAAGAATCCTTTTTTCAGGCTTCCCAATAATTCAATCCAAAGCTTCCAGGTTTCTTGGCAGAACAGAAATGCTGCTTGCACTTTTAAACAATCATAAATACACACACATTATGCAATTGCCTGTTTATTTAATGGCACCGTATTTGCAAACGGTGTTCTTTCTACTTTTAAATCTCACATACAATCTGCAACCATTCACAGGCTGAATGCAATTTCTTCATCAGACTCGAAAACAAAAAAGTACATTCTTAAAATTAGAACTAAATTCACATATTTTCTTTGGACCAGGAAATGGTACATAATACAAAATATACATTTATGGAATTTCTTTAAACAGTTTAGATCACATAAACTGCGAACAAGGGTGAATTACTGTGGTGATTTTTGTTACATGTTGTTTTAAGAAAAATATTTCTGTAGTTGTATTAGTCTTACATTTGTAGATTAAAAATGAATTTATATATAATGCAACATGCTTTTAACATGTACATCTCTCTCCATTCATAACATTCGTACAAATTAAGTGAAACAAATCAGTTCAAGAGTGAAACCAACCAGTATTGGTGCATATCACAACCAAGACACTGTCCTGCAATTATGCTTTCATCAAGTCGCGGGCGTGCTAGGTAAAACAATGATTCCCACAAATGGGATTTAAGCAACCTATAACTGACCATCCAATTTTGGCAACAAATGTAACAACTATTTTTTTCATTGTAGTTATATCATTAACCCTGGACACTGGTGGGTGTCCAAGCTAGCTCCACTTTAAGATTCTGTATTAGTACTTAAACTCCTAATTCCTTACAATCTGAAATTAAACATTTTGTTGATTCTACCAGGAAGTTCAAAATCCTAAAACCTGAGTGAGATCTGACAGTGAAATGTACTGTTTGTTAAAACATTTTATCTATACTACATGGGTCAGAAGCATTTCAGAAATGTTCAATTTCTCATTTTCGTTTTTCAGTTGGAATTTCAGAAGTTGCAAATCTTCTTAGAGAAAGATGTCATCCTCCAAAACCATTCCTTACATTACATTTTAAAACCTTTGGTCACATTCCCCTTTCTTCACAGACCTTTTAAATTAAAAATTATCAACGTGTAGCCCAGATACAACCCACCTCTCACCTTTTAAAAAGTTAAATAACTGCTTAAAATAGAAGTTATTTTGGTGTCTTTGAAATATTTTTATGATTTTTCAGGGGAAAAAAACATACCCGATAGTATCTTTAGTACAGAATCATCAGGGAACCCATGAATCACTGCAACACTGAAAACTCGGGGGATGACTATGTACATTATATGCATTTTCCTGGGTAAGGGAGTCTATAGATTCATCAGTCTCATAGGGCCTGCGACCCAGATGCGTAACCATTGCTATGATGAATTTGTGCCAGTCACTATCCCTAAGTAGGACATTTCTTTTGTTTTGCAGTTACCCATCTCTTATACAAATCTAACTACAGAACATAGAGCACCAATGCAAATGTTACTAACGAGTTCTTTCTTGACTCAGGAGGGCTATGTAAAACAAAGAACACACTCGACTCTTTTTCTAGACAGGAGTTAAAACAAGCCATTGTAGCATGCTGGACTTTGAAGCAGCGAAAAGAACTTGGAGGGTTGGACTTTGAGGAACTGCCCGTTTTGCTTCAGTTACCTCCTCCTCAATGCAGCAGCTTCGATCATTGCCTTACTTGCTATAAAAGTCTAAAGAAATAAAGGTTGGTTCTTGTTGGTTTGTGTCATTCACGTTCTGGGTTCACAGAAAACATCCCTATGGCTTTGGAAAGAAGTAGGAATCATTCTCCTCCCTCCTGGTGATATCGCTCTCAAGTTCTCTGACTGGAATACGCCCAGTTTGTCAGAGCAGAACTTGATGAGGCTCTCAGCTCAAGAAAATGGAGTGGGCCAGTTTGTTTAGAAGTAGCAAACATGAGAATGGAGGAATAAAGAGGGGACAGGGACAAGCAGATAGAACCAAACGGGGTAGAGGGGAAATGATAGCAAATGTCATGCAGCATAAGGGGGAATCTGCCACTTTCTTGTCTTATCAACCCCACCCCACCTATCTAACTCTTCTTCCCCATCTAACAAAAGTATTTGTGGTTAACTGCAATTTCAACACCATCTGGGTTTTCTAACTACCACTTTCATATATTGGTGATATAAAAGGAGAAGCAGTGAGAACAGAGGCCACTAGCTTAATGTACAAAGCAAGAAAAAGGGAAAGCCTCTGTGTGAAGGTGAACCAAATCGATGGAGGATGTCCAACTGACAGGGAAGTGGCCATGAAGGCCGTCCATCCTGCAACTGCACTCCATCAGCAGTGACTAGCACGTGGTTACTGAAGCTGACTGCTGACCAAATAGTAATAGACACTTACAAAATGTTCCTTAAGTTTTTCAAGCATATTCTGAAATAATTACAGAAGTCAAAACAACCCAAAACACACGGCACATTGACCGATACAAGGTAAAATCAGCTTCTACAAATTAACACCCTACAAAGATGTCTTCTCAATGCCTAAAGAAAATTGTTAAAAGACTAGATTCACTAATTTAAAAAGTGGTCATCTCACCAGCAGTGTCTGCAAGCAAAGTAGCTGAAACTCTTCAAGGTCCCTTCAAAGAAAAACCCCAAATGAAGAACATGTACACATTATTTTCTAATACCACATCCTAAACATCATCTTGTACAAAGATCAACCAAAACAGTAAAGGTGCAAAGCCTCTCAGTCAGAGAACTAATATACACTCAAAATTCAAAATTAAGAGGAAACAATAAAGTAAACGCCACCACAACATAGAACACCAGTATGCAATTTCATCTGTTTTCTTTTCATAAATCAAACTGAATTATCAGATAAATGTATCCAGTAAATATTGGCAGAAAATCATTAAAACAAAAAGCCTACACAAGAATTATTTGGCTAAAATTGGTTATCAATACTGAATGTATTTTCAATAAAAGTTTTACCGAAATATGAATGCTTTAAACTTAAAACCCGGTAGCCTGTATTTCCAAGGTTGGAGACTTCTGAGAAATGCATGACCCCTTTATTAATTGCTCCTGTAGGCAGACGTGCCAATTTTGTGCCTACTGAATGGCCTTTAACAGTCCAATTTTAATTTTACTGCAGAGTTTACTCTGGGATGAGATTTTTCATTTTAAGGAGGAAAAGAGCCGTGGTGAATAAAAATGAAGTATGTGGGGGGTGGGTGGGGGCTGTCTTGTCCAGGAAAGTATCTGCCATGTTGTAGGTGGGCAATACCCTTTTTTGGGGTGGGGGTGGGGGGAGAGAATGAATGACCCAGTTACAAGATTAACATATACGAGATTAATAATTTGCTTAAATGTAAACTCCTTGAGGGCAAGTGCCTATTCATTTTGTTATAATCTGTAAGTGTAAAATAGATTTCTGCACACAAGTGTGCACTTTATGGAAGAGTTAGACACACGACTAAGGGACAGACAATACAGTTCCGATGGCTTAAATTATCATCAGTTCATCCGTCACTCCTTCATGCTATGAAGTTCGGAAAAAAACAGGGCAAGAGCAGTTTTAATTGCACAGAGCTCTAGTTTGGTTATTAATGCATTACAGCTAAAAAGATGCTTGAAATAGATAAAATGCAAAATAGGAAAAATATTACTTTGATTTTGTCAACGTATAATCTCCAGTATGTTAAGACATCTTATCTTGCTAAAACAGTAAAAGATTGATCAGTAAAGACTTTTAAAGTTAGGGTAACAAGAATCTGCTATACAAAAATTGAATTATGTTTAAAAAGCAGCAAATTAGGTTCATTCTATTAAAACATTTTAATCAGGGTACATCTGTAATGCTCTATTATCACCACAGAGCCTTCTCCCTCCAAAGAAAACAAGGGAACACATCAATATTTTTGAGGCACTGCCCTGAGATGCTATAATTAGCTCAAAGGGACCGAGTGGGATCAAGAATTTAAGTGGCATAAAACGAAGGACACAGCAGAGGTGCAAAAGCACCTTTTAAAAAGTGGGGGTAATTCACCCTTCTCACCCACCACTAAATGCCCAGGATCAGGAAAGCACACAGCCTATCATAATGTAGACTTCCTTCCTGCAGTTTCATAATGAAAAACTTTTTTTTAATAACGAAAAACTATCTAGTATGGCAGTGCTGACTTACATGGAAAAGACATCGCCTTTGTAGATCAAGCTTCAATTTTCTTCCATCTCCAAAGCTAATTTCAGTAAGAGTATTTTAATCTTTTTTTCTTGTTCATGTTAAGATTCTCAAATAAACAAGCCTCTAAACATGTTATGGTTTGAAGTAGCTTTCCACCACATACCTTACTTGTGATTTAATATTCTACATCTCAAAATATTCCACAGTACAGTTCAAGGCTTGGAAATTTCTACAACTACAAAGTCTACTTAAAAAAATAAACTGAATTGTTGTAATAGGGAATTTAATTGAACAGCAGGATGTCTGGAACCCAATCCACTCCAGAAGCACTGCTATTCACTAAATGCACAGAGAGATGCTTACAAAGCCATTAACTTAGCACAGTGGTTCTCAACCTCCCTAAGGCCGTGACCCTGTAACACAGTTCCTCATGTTGTGGTGACCCCCCCCAACCATAAAATTATGTTTGTTGCTACTTCATAACTGTCCTTTTGCTACTGTTACAAATCAGGCAATCCCTGTGAAACGGTAGTTCTACCTCCAGAGGGGTCGCGACCCACAGGTTGAGAACCGCTGACTTAGACCATGATCACACTTTGCACTCGACGACAGATTTTAGTAAGTAAGCACTAATTGTTAAGTACGGAATTGGTTCTTTAATTCCAACTTATGAATTTCTTAATATAAATAGTATTTCAATATATTTTTAGTCATGCTGGATTAAAATATAAATAAAATACAATTAAGTTACATTTAACCATCTCACAAAGAGGGATAATAAAACGATTTTGCTGGTTTGTAACTACTTAAATCTGAGACATCTCACATTACTTTCCCACGACTCCCCTAACTTTTAAGGTTATATATACAAATAAAATATGTATACTTGCTAGTTAGGGGAATAAACAAAAATTTTAAAAAACCAAATATAAAATAGATTATACTACCTTTTATACACAAGATTTTGTGTTCAATGTTGTATTTTAATCTTACACCAAAACAGTTTTCTGGTGGGAAGTCTGCCTACTGAATGCTTAAATTACATAGTGATAAATACAAGTCAACCTAGCGAGACAAGGGGCACAGAACAGTAGTCTTTTCAATGTGACAGATTTAAAAACTTACTTTCACATGCTTAATCTTAGGAATTTAAACCTAAATTAAATTATCTATAATTCCTTAAATTTTGAGAGTTATTTTTAAAGACCAACAACTAAATATTATCAACATGCTGTATTTCAAATCACAAGTACATCTTAACCACTGTAGTCTAAGGACACGGGCCAATGAAGCTAAACACACACACACACGCACACACACACACACACACCATGGAGTGTTAGATTGTCACGCTTGACAATTACTTTAATTAGACAGTAGGTAAATTTAGCTGATGCACATCTCCATGAAAAAAAAGCAGAAAGAAGCAACAGAGACATAAATCTCACAGGTTCCCCCCATCCCCCCTTCCTAGGAAGAGAAACAGTCTATCTATGTCTTGGGTAGCACATTATTGTCCATTTAATAGACTAACATCTTTCCCCCATGAGAAACTTCTCATTTACAATGACATGATGTTTCAAAAGGCCGGGATAAAAGAGGAATTACACGTACATGATTAAATTTATTGTTTGTTAAATCAAGCTTTATTGATAAAATGGAATTCAGAATATCTTACTAGGAACAGCAGCAGGTTCAGCCAATCATAGTAAAATGTGGCAGACTCCTACATTACATAGGAAGCTGCTGCTTATCAATTAGTAATTTAATGTAAGGACTTGTAAAAGAGGTGCAAAGAATCAAGGCATTCTAGCCCCAAGATTGAGATTAAGAATATACTGTATCACCCTTCAATACTCATGGCAACAAGGAGAGAACATCCTGAAAGACAGGTTAAATGAAGGGAAGGCTTTATCAACAATGCCAATCCCAACTCCAATATTTAGTTTTCAAAACCCCTGGATGTTCAGCTTTGTAAGATGTTGAAATTATTCTCCATAATCACGCGCACATTTGGGCATCTAGCTGATGTGGCTGCTGCTCTCCCTGTGTCCCAATCCCAAATTCAAAACACAACATGACTTTAAAGGGCTATATGTCTGCTGCATCACACAAGCCAAACATTTCTTGTAACTTTGATAGTGATTTAAAGCAGTTCATAATTAAATATGAGCATTTGTACAAGGACAATTACACTTTACAAAAAACAAAATCATACAACAAAAATTGCTGGAGTCTGATTTACAACATGAATTATGGTTTGAAATCACGTTTACGTAAGTCTCAAATTTACAAAAAAAAAAAAAAATCCGTTCTGGGCTAGCTGTTGTACTGCTGAAGTTCTCTGCTGTAATCACTCTCCCCCACGTCATATCCCCTTCTTGTACGTTGAGGATGGCTGTTAAAAAGATTCATTAAAGTAGAGCTGCACTCTCCTTTGGAGGTGAAGGTAAACTCCATGGCTAGATGAGCAGTTTTACCACATATCATCAGTTGATGTAGAGTCCTTGATAAGAGAAAATAAAACAAGAAATTAAAGTGGGCAAGTGACGAAATACATTACTTTCTGGATAATATAGACAAGTTCCTGTAAAGTAGATTTTTAGGGTGTATTTTTAAAAAGTATATGTACATGTATAAAATATCAATATGTAATTTGTTCAGAGAATTTTTAACCTTCCTTTTAAAGTAAAATACATTATATCTGGTTTTATCACAAAATTAACCCAATATATTTCTAAACCAATAAGACTACCAAAAGGAATTATATTTGTTTCCTTAAATAAAAACACATTTATTTTTAGGGTAGCATTGCTCTAAATTTTCACTGTATAAATATGAAATTGGACCGCAAATAATGAAATTTTTCCTTTAACTTTTTGAGTCCTCATGCTGTTTCAAAATGTCATACATGAAATATATCAGGAAAGTGGAGAAATGGTGTTAGGTTACCAGCTTCCTATAAAAACTACTCTGGCAGAATTCCAACAGAAAACTTGGAGAATGAGGCATTTAATGTCTATATAAATGGAATCTTCTATTTTCATATTTAAATAAAATTATACATTTCAGGGTTCCTGGTAATCATAAAAACCATTCAGTGAAGACAAACATTTAAAATTTAAATATCATAGCTGCTTACAAAACTCTGAAAAATTTAAGATTCTGCAGAGATATTACCAACTTCAAAAAGCATTTAGCGGAGGCAAACCTTTTGGCTTTTAGAAGCTTACAAAACCTGAAATAATCCAAAGGGCTGCTTCTTCGTTGGAGGTGGCCACTCACCATGACAATGTCCACAATCACTAGAACCCTTTGCAGGCAGAGATCAGAGCACTCCACCAGGGGGCTGTTTGAGAGAGGGCTGCAGTGAACAGCTCTGCACAAACAGGTGGGAGGATCTGCATTGAGAGTGGAGGGCGGGGCACGCAGAGGGAGTCGAACTATTACTTACTGTGTCATCATTTTTGTAAGGATTCAGTCTATTGTAAACAGCTTCAATTATATTCCGCCTACATTGAAGGGAAAAAAACCCAAAATTAATTCTTCAAAATAGTAAAACACTAATAACTCATGGCCAGGTGTTCATTAAAGCATTAAAGACAATCTAGTTGTATTTCTTGCTCTTACAAGTGAGCTTCACTTGATTAACTGGGACCTAATGGTTTTCCACCAACTCGGATAACAGAAGACTACAAAGTCATGGTTTAAAAAGATACGATCAGCCTATAGAATCTACTTCTATTTGAACTGTGGCAGCAATGAAATGCAATTCTCACAAATATATACTATGCATTCTATGATTATATGGTAGAGTTGCATGTTAGTTTTAAAGAAGCTTCTTCAACACATTATATAATTTAAATGTGCAAGTTTCTGCTTTTCTTAATGCTTTTAAAAGCTTTATTATAACTGAAATGCCAAATATGATTAATTCCATAAGTCTAAGGAATTTATTTTTTAATATTTAATTTTTAAAAATATGAGGTGGGATTTATAAGTTATAGTGTCTCGCTACGTCCAAAATTGATTAGAAGGTATTATACAGACATTTTGCAAAAGGTCATATTGGAAGAAAAAGTTTCTAAAAAATAAAAGCTTCAAATAAGAATGTTTACAATCACTATTGAATAAAATGATTACAAACAGCATGGTCATAACTTTTAAGCCATGGTGGAAAATCAAGAAAAACGGCAAGCGATAAACACATTTTAAGGCTTGAATTTTTAAAATGCTCGAATTCTCCATTAAGCGATGTATGCTTTAATATTTAAAACAAAATAACCCAGTTCTATCAGCCAAAGCAGAGAGGGAAACGCTGAAGAAATGCACCCTTCCGTGTTCCTTGACTCCCCAAACCAAACCAAACCAAACCAACAAGCTAGAGAAAGATGGCCTGATAAAGTGATCCAGGGGTTGACAAGTTCAAATAGCAGTAACAAGGTTTTATAATGTCATGTGGTTTTAAATGTGCTTTCACTATCTTTTATGCAAGGGGTGGAAAAATGTTATCCAAACTTTCACTGAAGACAAACCTACAGTGTACTTAGTTACAATGCCATCCTGATACTTAATCAAGCAACATATGTCACTGAGAAACACTGAACCACAGGTTACATAAAATGTTTTGGAAACACAGATAATTGCATCAATTTACAAATTAGGTAAATTTGATCAACATACACCCAATGTTTCCAAAGTCTGGTACAAAGCATAAGAGTGTGCAGAATGTAACTTACTTGCTTGCCAATTCACCCCCTGGTGGGAGGCTGGGGATGTTCTCACTCGATAATGTGCGCATCACATGGACTAAGTCAGGGACGCCTTCCCCCTGCTTCTTTATGATTTCTGGGAATCAGAAGTACTTTTTTTGTAAGTGCTATCCAAATTTAATTAAAAAAAACCGAAACAAAGATAACTTAGTCTTTTAAAGATGGCATTTACTATATATGAGATTTTCTAAACTGGTGTCATTGAAAAATATATTTCATGTTATGTTAATATATTACATAACCAAGACTATATGTGCACAAGTAAGAATATCTTTTTTTTTTTTATTTAAAGAATATCCTTCTTAAGATGCCACACAGTTACTTCTGAGGAGACCATCTCCTCTCTTTAGACTGGAGACATTTTTCCTGAACTTTGTCCTGTAAAATACTTGGCACAAATTTAAAAGAAAAAAAGAAGCAATTTCAAGAGTCAAAAAAAAAAATAAGGAGATTTATTATGTACTACTCCAAAACATTTTTTATCGATGTCATACTTGCAGACTAACAACTAAGTTGCACACAGATTAGCATATGTTCCTGACCATCACTCTCAGCTTAATTTTTGTCTAATGTATCTTTGAACAATAAATATGTAATACCACTTCCTCAGTTGATTATTTGAACAAAGCCTTGAATGAAAAGTATAAACTTCAGGACATTTTTAAAAAGAAAATATTTGACAAACCAGACAAATACATTTAAAATAATAGCAAACATCCAATTATTAAATGGGCATAGTGATATGATCTGCAACACTGTGCAGATTTATACTGCTACTCATACCACACAACACCAAGATGATGCACAAGGGCTTAGAGACCTCTCAACTACACACTGAAGTACAGGAGTGCAAGATCATAGCAGAGGTATTTCTTCTAACTCTTCAATTTTTTTCAGTGTTTATTTAAAAATATTTTAATCATCACTGGGTCAATAAAACAATCTAGTTCTCAATTTGTAAGTATATTTGAATGTAACAATGTATCTAAAGATCTTTCATTTTCTGATGAATTCTCAAAATATTAATTCACCATTGAAAGTACATTTTAAAAGACAGACACGCTACCCATATTTCCTTAAATGGCTCAAAATACCCTTTTAGAATTAAGGCCAGATTTTACCATCTGTTATTTTCTTTCTTTTTAAAAACCACTCTTAAATCTGAACAAAAGCAAGGATCTCAAGATTTGGTTTGCCAAGTTCCTTTATTGTGTGAACTTTAACATCTAGTGTACTTATTCTACACGGCTCTAATGCTGAAAAGCTGCTTTACAAAAATAAAGGGGTCTGATGTTTACCTAAACTGCACAGTTTCACACACTAAAGCTGCAATACACTTAACATACAGTCTCTGCTAAGTCAGTACAATGATTTGGAAGATAACTAGATACAACAGAAATGAACACTGATGGTAAACGCAATTCATGATGGTTTCAGGTCTAAAAAATATTATCTTGAATCACCTGTATTTGATTTATCTTACATCTTTTTTTGTTAAAATATAAATTAAGATATCTTAAACTGTGAAGAAAAGTACAGAAAAATAAGCAAGTTTTTAAAAAAAATATGTAAGACTTTATAGTCATTGTCCCTATTCCAGATGGGGCAGTCCATTTAAACTATCAGAACA
Organism: Tenrec ecaudatus; assembly: GCF_050624435.1. Lineage (NCBI taxonomy): Eukaryota > Metazoa > Chordata > Mammalia > Afrosoricida > Tenrecidae > Tenrec > Tenrec ecaudatus. Next base: position 44,803,543 of record NC_134543.1, read on the forward strand.
TTCACAATAAGCCTTGCTTCTTTCTGCTTTTAAAAAAGAAAAAGAAACGAATTTTAAGAACTATTCAAGCATTCTCATATTATAAATTTTAACCAGTTATAAAAATTGTTTTTATGAAATTATAGATATATGTATAAAATATTGAAGTTTTATATGTGCAAATGCTTCAAAAAGTTTGTAGACAACAGAAGTAAAACATAATACACTTTCCCTACAAACTTTCTGAACCCCTCTTGTACACATGTGCAAGTCCCTTCCGTTTTCCCCACTCCTTTGACTTTGAGGAGGTCGACCAGTCATCTCCCAATCAGCAGCTCAGGCAGTCAGTAGCAAAGTTAAATACTCACACGCAGATATAATCTCAACTGGCTAATGTGGGCCACACACTGAATAGAACAAGAGTGTAAGTTACAAATTAAGTCTTTTCATGTTCCCAGGGAGCTAAGTGTCTAGGAGGACAGCCGTAAGAAGAGAAAGAAAAGCTAAAAAGCTTTAAGAAAGAAAAACTTTAAGAAGCAAAAAAAAGTGTTTAAAACCCACTAAATGAAATCTAGCAAGTCACAGACATTTAGTGAAGGCATGCATTTAAAAAATAAGAAAGAAAATATATTTGGTACCTGCCTTGAAAATTAAATTAGTAATTTTTAAGACAACTTTTACAACGTAAGTAGTTACATTTTTTTAAGATTTTTAAATAGCAGCAGTTTTCATTAATGGATTATTTGTTTTATAGTTGCAGTTTCATCAAACCTGCCTCAGTAAATACCATCAAATATATTTTATGATACAATTTCCAATTGAATGGTACAAGTATAACAGCACTTCAATGTATCAAAAATATCAAGTAGTAACATAAACTCTGCTCAGGTAGCAACTCTCTTGGTAATAAGCAATATAAAAACTTAGTATTATAACAAAACATGTCTGAAGTTTGAGTATTTCAGTATTTCATCAAAACTTACTTTAAAAGAATGTACACTAGAGGGGAATGTAGTGATTACTTCCTAAAATTAGTTTCCATTTCATAGTGAATTAAACTAAAATACATAGTTCTCGCAGTAAGAAAACATCGATACCTTTAAAGTGCTAAACATTAGATATGAAACGTATCCTACATCACTCTTATGGTTTTATACTTTTCCAGTGATGAATAATTTGAACTAATGATTTTGAAACACTCTATGTTATTTTACCATTTTATCTACATAAATAACTCATTAAAATGGTTCCTTTAAAATATAAAATTTCCAATACTCTGGTAATTTTAAGAGAACAAATTCATTGAGTAATGTCCAATGAATTATACACTAAGTAGTACATACACAGACTAGATAGAGCACTATATCAAAGTGGGAAGGCACAATAAAAACAAAATAGCAGCCCTACACAGTATTGAAAAATCAAAAGAATTGATTTTAACATCAGACCAACTATGACCCAAATCCAAAAGTTAAAGGGGAGAGGAAAACAAAATTAAAGTGCATATTATATTCTCTAATGCAGCCACAGTAGAATATAAGTGTGGTAGGACAATGTTTGTTTGCTATTTTAGGTCTTGAACGTGGGCATTATAGAAGCCTAAAATGTGTTTTAATACTATCATATTCAAGTTTGTGAGTTTTTAAAAAATAAACTGCATAATTTACCTGCTATTGCAAATATGCAGCAAACTAGTATTCTCTAGGGCCTAACTTTTATATCAAGTAGTAGTGGTATCAAAGATAATTTAAGTTCTTTTTCAGATATTTAAAGGCACTACACTTGAGTTAAAAACATTTTACTAGTTCTTGGGAAGCAATTTGCAGAATCACAACAAATACACTCCTAGAATTCTCAACTTGTATCTTGATGGTAAGTCAGCATTCACATTTCTTCCAGGTAGAAACCTAGTGTTCTTTTATTCAGGCCTCTCACATTTATGGAAGTTAATTTAGGTTTAGACAAGCCCTGATTCAAATGGGGAAAGGAAAAGAAAAATGAAACTCTATGTCATAGGTCAGTTGTTAAAAACCAGGCTATCACGTGCAAGTTACAAAAAAAAAAACAACAAAAAACACCCAACATCCCCAGCTTTTCACAGATAGATGATTTTCAAATGATCACCATCAGACGTAATCTCTGAATATGTTATTAAGTAAACCACGAATCAGATTGTTATGGCATAACATTATTCATGCCAGTGAAGTCAGTGAGCATTGTTATAAGCACAAAAACATTTTAGCCTTTAAACAAAAGTATCCTGAATAAATTGTACAGGGTGCCATGCTAGCTGCTACTTCTATTATTATCTGACAGGACATCACCATACACCTAAATAGCTACAGAAATGCCTTTTGTAGCGTTTATACACTAAATACTAGATGTCAAAGGCATGTAAAGATGTAAAAGCTAAATGTTAACATTTGCTTGTGTTGAAAGCTTTTCTCTAAAAAAGTTACTTATTTTTGGTTAAATGATCCACCTTCTACTCTGCTTTCCAGGTACTTGTCCAACTCTGCCTCCTTCTTCACTGCTTCTGGCGATACTTTGGGTGCATTTGGGAAACAGATCAATATCACACTCATGTTGTCTCGACTTCCCTGGGAAGAAAAAAGTTTGAGAAAATATTTGTTTTCTTTTTGCCTGACCATATATCTTCTTTAAAGCTTTGAGAATCTTTACAGCATGCCAAGTATAAACATACTATCTATATATTTGGTTAGTGAGATCAATACTTGTTTAGTGAGATTATATAATAAAGGGGAAAATGTATCTGTGTGGGTGCTCCTTGCTCTCCCACATATATGGTGTAAAAATATATATAGATGCATGTAGTATAAACAACATTCCAAAAGATAGCAGAGAAATATAAAAGGTTAAACCCACCTCCCCTCTGTAATAATCATTTTTAAAAATTTGATAACAAAAATTTTCTACTTAACTTGAAGCAATACCTGACCTATACATATATTCACACAATATAACAAAACACAAAATTTCAGTCGTAATTCTTACAACAGGACCGAGAATTACATGTATATTTGACAAAATTTACCTTTAAAACATTGTAATAAGTATCATGAAGCTAATTTACTCACTTTACAAAGTAGAAATAGCAAATCAGAAATTTAACTATACAGATATAAAGTTTATAAACCAGATTTTAACTTTTAATTAAGACACTGACTTAGAAACTTCAATTCAAATGACATCTAAGTACTTAAAATGCTGTAATTATTTATCATTGTTGCCCTCTCATAGCCTCATCTTGACTAGTAACGTAGAGTTTAACTTCTGAATTTCAAGTATTTAATTTTGCTATATAGTAAGGGCAAACTGTACAATAATAGAACTTACAATAAGAACGATACTAAGTAATTTATAAAATAGAATGGAACACAAATGATGTCAAACCTGAGCCCTAATTCACTAATATGTGAATTAGACAATTCTCTTAAGAACTTGGCTTTTAATCCAGATAAAAAATTTTAATTTTCAAGACTACAAAATAAATTCAATCCATGGATACTCCTTTTATGTATACTATGGGAAAAGACCTTACATACCATAAGAGATCACTTTTTAGTTCTCTCCTAATTCTGAAATTGGCAGCATCAATGTACATTATTAACTGTCAATTTTTTGCTCTACTGAATTTTAAGCATATGGCTAGTTGGGATGTTAACATATATTTGATTTCTAAATATAATCAGATTTTAATTAAGATTTTAACTGGCAGTGTGTATATGAGAAAATAAAGAATATTATAAATGGCCTTTATTTTTTCTATGCTAGATAAAAAATATGCAGCCTTAGAAGAATGATACAATTAGAGCGGCCAGTCCACAGAGAAGACCACATGGCCAGCCCCACTATGAGACACAACACCCCTCACTGACCCACAGCTCTACAGAGGACAACACCGGAGACATAGTGTGAGAATTGCACCAGATCTGATCCCGCCACACCGAGGCAAAACACTAAGGGGGTGCAACAGAACAGCAAGGGAATGGTGCAGTGAGGTCCCCAGGGAATGCTGAATGTAGACTTTGGGGCCAGGGCGTGGTGACCCAACAGACTGGACTGGAAAACACTTCTAAAGGCCAAAAAATGATCCTTAAACTAACTACAAGCTTTTCTTTCTTATTGTGTTTTGTTTTGTTGTCATTGGTTGGTTGTTGTTGTATATTGTTGCTTGGTTTTGCTCTGTCTTGTTTTTGTGCATGTTATTATCTCCACAGGTCTGTCTAAATAAAATAGGCTGGATGAACAATCTGGAGGTGAAAACAATGGGACCAACAGTTCTGGGGGGACCTAGGAGAGGGGGAGGTGGAGGGAAAGGAAGTGGTGTTAACAAACCCAGGGACAAGGGAACAACAACTGATCCAAATTGGTGGTGAGGACAGTGTGGGAGGCCTGACAGGGCGTGATCAAGGGTAATGTAACCAAGAGGAATTATTGAAACCTAAACGAAGGCTGAACATGATAGTGGGATAAGAGGAAAGTCAAGGGAAATAGAGGAAAAAGCTGGGAGGCTAAGGGCATTTACAGAGGTCTAGATAAAGACATGTATATACGTAAATATATTTGTATATGAGGGTGGGGAAATAGATCTATGTGCATATATTTATAGGTTTGGTATTAAGGTAGCAGAAGGACATTGGGCCTCTACTCAAGTATTCCCTCAATGCAAGAATACTTTCTTCTATTAAATTGGCATCTATGATGCTCACCTTCCCAACACAACCGCTGAAGAGAAGGCGGGTACATAAGCAAATGTGGTAAAGAAAGCTGATGGTGGCCAGCTATCAAAAGATATAGCATCTGGGGTCTTAAAGGCTTGAAGGTAAACAAGCGGCCATCTAGCTCAGAAGCAACAAAGCCCACATAGAAGAAGCACACCAGCCTGTGTGATCACGAGGTGCCGAAGGGATCAGTTATCAGGCATCAAAGAACAAAAAATCATATCATCGTGTGCTCACCTCCATGACAGGATCGCTGAAGACTAATAGGTGCATAAGCAAATGTGGTGAAGAAAGCTGATGGTACCCGGCCATCAAAAGATATAGTGTCTGGGGTCTTAAAGGCTTGAAGGTAAACAAGCGGCCATCTAGCTCAGAAGCAACAAAGCCCACATGGAAGAAGCACACCAGCCTGTGTAATCAGGAGGTGCTCAAGGGATCAGGTATCAGTCATCATCAGAACAAAAAAATCTTACCACAGTGAATGGGGACGGTGGGGGGGGGGGGGGGTGCAGAGTGGAGATCCAAAGCCCATTTGTAGGCCACTGGAGATTCCCTTGCAGAGGGGTCTCGGGAAGGAGACAAGCCAGACAGGGTGCGATGTAGCAACGATGAAACATACAACTTTCCTCTAGTTCCTAAATGTTTCCCCCACCCTCCCATCATGATCCCAATTCTACCTTGTAGGTCTGGATAGACCAGAGGATGTACACTGGTACAGATAGGAACCAGAAACACAGGGAATCAGGGCAGATGATCCCTTCAGGACCAGTGGTGAGTGGCGATACTGGGAGGGTAGAGGGAGGGTGGGGTGGTAAGGGGGAACCAAGTACAAGACTCTACATGTGACCTCCTCCCTGGGGGACGGACAACAGAAAAGTGGGTGAAGGGAGAGTCGGTCAAGGCAAGATATGACAAAATAATTTATAAATTATCAAGGGTTCATGAGTGAGGGGGAAGCGGGTGGGAAGAGGAAAAACTGAGGACCTGATGCTAGGGGCTTAAGTGGAGAGCAAATGTTTTGAGAATGATGAGGGCAATCAATTTACAAATGTGCTTTACACAATTGATGTATGTGTGGACTGTGATAAGAGTTGTATGATCCCCTAATAAAATGATTAAAAAAAAAAAGAAGAGCTATACAAAAAAAAAAATCAACATTTGTTAGTTTTTTCTTCACTGTACTGAGTGGTGTGATTAATCCTGATTACCAAGGAGAAACATTTGTTCTTAAAAAAAAAAAGGAAATAAATCAAAGTAATGAAACCGCACTATTAACCAAAATATTAGTGGAAATTTTCTGTGATTTTTGAAGTCCTTAGTATGCCATTTAATTGTGACAATTCCATGAGATAAGGTAATATATTCATAGTACATTTCACAATTAAATAAACTGATTTTCCTGAACTGAAGTCCCACATACTCTCGACCAAGTTGCTCTGACAATACAACCGTAGGTTGCTTCTAGCATAGCATATCAGATGAAAATTCCTAAGGTTTCTTGGTTAGTACTATTGATTCATTATAGTCTCAAAGTATTGTTATAAATGTGCCAACATATCACATGATAAAGATACTCAAATTATAAAATGTTTTCACTTATAGACAGAAGCCTAACTTTCCCTACTTCCATCTTTTAAAACATAAATTGCAATATGATCTCTTTTATCTCGGATAAACTTTCAAGTGATTAAAAAGCTCAAGTCAGGCTTATTAAGACTAAATATTCAGGTTATAACTCTTGCATAAATGATAATTGAGTAATTTATTTTTAAAAATGGTTATGATGAATTCTAATAGGGAAGATTACCCTGTATTACTGTCAAAACTTATTTTCAAAAACTATAGGTTTTAAGATGAAAAATACTAGAATTAAAATAACAACAGATTTTCTTAAAAAAAAGTCTAGCTACCTTATACAAACAGGTGTCGACTACTTCATTGCAAACTTTCTCAAGGTCATCAGTGACTTCAAGCCTGGATCTTACAAAATCACAGAGCTCTTCATTTCCCATAACATCCCAGATACCATCGCATGCAAGGATAATGAACTGATCATCTTCTTCTGATCTTTCAATATCATACACTTCAGGCTCTGGTGAGACAAGCTGCTCTGTAGGACCTTTTCCATGGACACATTTGTAATCGAAATCCCCAAGGGCCCTCGATACAGCCAGAGAGCCATTTACACGCTGAATCATCACAGAGCCACCTGCATTCTGAATCCGTTCTTTTTCCAGCGGATTACTTGGTTTGTGATCTTGTGTGAAGAAGTGAACTTTCCTGTTCCTACAAAGTAAGCCCCTTGAGTCTCCACAGTTAATGAAATAAGTATGATGGGGCGAAATTAAGACCCCCACAGCTGTTGACCCACTTCTATCTGCACCATGTTTCTTCTCTGACATAACTCTCATATGTTCATCAATCTCCAGAAAACCTGTTCTGATTCCACTCTTTACATTTTCCACAGAAGGTGCTCCTGCAGACCCTTTAAAATCTTGGTTATTGGTGATGTGATCTAACAAATGCTCACAGCAGTATTTGGCAACCTGAGAACCAGCATGCCCATCATACACAGCAAAGAACGACCATGTTTCAAGTCCACTTGGCAAACCAATCACAGCAGTATGTGCATCCTCCATTTCAACACGCCAGCCTTGCATGCTGCTTAGTCCATATCGCAGCCCATTTCCCTGCCCCTGGGCATTATGCTTTTCCATCTTTGGCTTGTCTAAAAATGCTCCCATTATGTCTTGATATTCTAGGTCTGAAAAGGAAGCAAAATAAGAAAATTATTAACTGGCTTATAAACAAAATGCATATCAAAACAATGTTTTTAAAGGTGAAAGAGATACAGGCAACTTTAAATAAGAATTCACAACTCTGTGGTCATCAGACACTGAGGGAATGGTTGATCAGACAGGGCTCAGAACCGAGAACATACAGGAAGAACAAAACCCATTAGGATAAAGGTCAAGGGAACACTCTAGATCAGTGGTTCTCAACCTTCCTAATGCCGCGACCTTTTGAAACAGTTCCTCATGTTGTGGTGACCCTTAACCATAAAATTATTTTTGTTGCTACTTCATAACTATAATTTTGCTACTGTTATGAATCCTAATGTAAATAAATTATCTGATATGCAGGATGTGTTCTCATTGTTAAAAACTGAACATAATTAAAAGCACAGTGATCAATCACAAAAATATATAACTATATATTGTGAAATATTTCATATTACAAATAAATGAAATTTTGTCTTGAAGCATGGTATAGCATGGGTAACAGTGTTCACACCAGGTACTCGTATGTGGGCATATCTGCATGTGGGCAGACTTGCCTGAAGATGGATAGAGGAGCGGTGTCTTGGTTCTTAAGACCATCAGAAATGTGTTTTCCGATGGTCTTAGATAACCTCTATGAAACAGTCGCTTGACCCCTCAAAGGGGTTGTGACCCACAGGTTGAGAACCGCTGCTCTAGATCTTTAAGACATAACAACTTGAGGTGGAAAGGAGACCTGGAAATAGCCACTAAGTTACATAAATAAACCAGGCAAATTTTTATGGATGGACCAAACATGTACAAACTGTGTGTGTATAACAATCAAGAAAATCCCACTAACTCAAAGATATCTTAGACATTGAGGATTTCTTGCAATTTGACACCCAACTATCTAATTTACTCTCATCACAAAACCCTCTGCAAACATCAAAATGATCTACTCCCGATGTTCTACATTTTCACATTCCTTCTTGGAAGTCTTGGGTTGCATGTCAATCCCCTAACGGAAGCCCCACATGCAGCTGTCATTTAAAATTTAGCTCAAATTTTATATTTTCCGTGACTTTACAGTTAAAAAAAATGCCTACAAGCTAGTAAATTACAGTAAATGATGTAGCACCAATTTTCAAGTTGCACGATATTACACACGTGTCTAACAACAAAGCTTACAAGGTATGAGGGTGCTTTCTAAAGTTTCTGGAAAAATTCCATTCTCTTTTAATTCCATTTTCCATGAACTTTTTGAAGTGCCCTTGTAAAAATAAAAGCAATCTCTTGGTAGTTTATTAATCTAATGGCAATACTGTAAATCAGTACCACTTTATAATCTTGAAAGTATAAATGGTAAAGGAGACTGGTCACTGGGTACATTGACAGCCTTGCTTATAAGTCTAACAGCTCAGCTACTCTAATTCTTTTTCAACAGTAAAAGCTAAAAACCTCTACAATGTGAGGAGACAGTTGGTTAGGATTTAGAACACCCTTGAATATTCATCTAGGATAGAGACTTGGGGTTCTGAATCATTAAATGACCTGTAATTCCACCCAGAGCCATCAGAAAGGGCAGAATGAGGAAAAGCACTTGAATGCAGATGAAGGAGAGATGGGTAGTAGAGCTTGATTATGGGTGGAGAAAATCACCTAGCAAACAAAATAAAAGCAGGATGCATGCAATTCTGAGGCTAGAAGGTTGGTGATACTAGTGATGCTAATCTCTTTGCTCTTCTTTTTCCAGCTAAGGCCCAAACTGATTCCCAGGCAGAAAACTGGCTGACTGGTGTGGTATAGCAATTTCCTGCCTACTTCCATACTCCTTATTCATAAATACCACTAAATATTGAGAAACAGACATCATTTTTTTCTCTATGGTATTATTAGATTTTTTTCCTGACACCAGGTAGAAAAACATTATGGGTAAATTTCCATTAGAGAGATAATAAACATGACGATGATACCTTATTCATAGCCGATATTTAAAAATAATTCTAAATAACTCTGCTAAAAGCTTTGCAAGTATTATTACCTCATTTACTCTCAACAACCCTCTAAGGTGGGAGTATTATCCTCAATTTACAGATGAAAAAATTTAGTTTAAGATTGAGCAACGTGGACAAGGTCGCTTGACCAATAAATTTAGGAAAATCAATAACTCTAACTCAAGTTGGCATGACCCCAAAATTCCATCAGCCACTACAGAAATGTCTCAACCATTGCAGTGCAACAAAATCATTTATGATGCTTTTGAAAAACAATTATTTTCAAATCCAAATTTCTACAGCAGGGCTAGAATCCAAGCATCTGCACATTTAACAATCTTCAAGTATGATTCAGCAAAGCACTAGGAAGATGAGATGGACTGCCAAGATAGAAAATGAGGAGAGGAGACAGGTCAGATAAAGAAAGGGTAGACAGACAAAGTCCTTCAAAATGCAGTAGACTCTGAATGAGATGTCTTACAGGCAGAAAGGTCTATGATCTAGAGCAGTATTTTCCTGAAAAGGGGATATATCACCCCCCCCCCCCCTGGTTGGTGGTTGGGGGTGGTGGTGACTGGAACAATCTAGTGGGGCTACAAGAGCAGATACCTACACTTTAATGTGGACGATGGACTATGGTACAAAAGGTTTTAATTGCGAGAGGGCACTGAGGATTTTTTCCCCCCTGAAAAGGGGTAGTAAGCCAAATGAGTTTGGGAATCTATAATCCAAGGGAAGGATAAAAGTGAATGAACTCATACATATATTCAATAGGCACACCCACAGATGAGAGCTGTGATGGCAAGCATTGCAAGGTCAAAGTTTTATAAACACTTGATAGAGAAATTAATTTATTATTTTTTTCTTTCTGTGAAATTAATGTATTATTGTTAATTATCTACATTTTCAAAAAGGTGAAATGCAGTGCACTGCATATGGTAAAGGTAAATAAAACCCGTTTTTATTTAAAGTTTTTGTTTCACACATACAAATGTGTTTTATTGAGTTGCTTTATATAATTCTTAGTCAGAAATTTTGGAATTTTTCTATGTGACCAAGGTGATATGTATACAAATGTTTTTTGAGAACTACAGCAGTAAACAAGTAGAAACAAATTAACTGTTCATTATTAACAGAAAAATGTACTCTACATACAGATTAACAGGCATTTTTCAAAACAAAAGGCAGTGTGAATAATAATGCAGAAATTGACTTCATTTTTGGTAAAAACACAAAAACTTGATTTATACTTCAGAATAGTTGTGAGTGGTTTTATTAACCAATGTCCCTCTAGCATTTAGACCATAGCCCAACACATAGCAGAACCTAAATAATTTGCTGAATGATGTTTCCTTCTGGGAAGAAAGAAGGAGAATAACCTCAGAAGAGGAACCCCAAGTGGAATTAAACCTCTCTGTAATCGGTACTGACTGACTGCTGAAGCATGGCGGAATTCTCACGAACAGCTGCTTTACTTTTTGACTTTAGTTTTTTTAATGGCTTAACTAAGATACACAAAAGTCCTCAAATGTTACTTAAGAAATCAAAAGAAAATACAGGAACCAAGGAAATCAAAATTCCAAAAAGCAAAGAAGATTCTCTTAAAATTTAACTAGATCTATCTCTATGTTAGCCTGTTCTCTCCCTCATTCTTCTTATACCCCACATGTACTCACTGTTGAACAACCAGCTAATAGGTGGTTAAAGGCTTAAAAGTAACATCTAACATTCACAGAGGGATTACTACCAGGTAAACATTACATTGTTCTACACACACACACAAACACACACACACACACACACACACGTTCTCCCTCTCTTTTCACACAACCACTTACGAAAAAAAAAAATTTGATTTGGAGTGACCTACTATCACCAAGAAACAAAAAGCAGGAGTAGAGTCCTTCAGATTTGGGGTCCCTACGTTTCCAAGAACCTTTCCCCAGAGTCAACAGAGAGAAAGCCTTCCTCTAAGGTTGGCACTCTGAATTCAGACTTTTCACCTCCTCAGCTAGGAGAGAATAAATCTCTCCCCCCTGCCCCCAATTTGTTTTATTTTTATTTTTGCCGTAAAGTCGATTCTGAGTCACGGTGACTTCGTGTGTTTCAGGCAGAACTGTGCAACAGGGTTTCAATGGCTTCTTCGGGAAGTAGATCACCAGGCCTTTTCTTCTGAAGTGACTCCAGGAAAATTTGAACTGTCAGCCTTTCAGTTAGTAACCAAATGTTTAACTATTTGCACTATCCAGGGACTCTCCCATTTTTAAAAGCTTGGTTTATCCCTGATTTACTGACTAGCAAACTGATCTAAGGTGAAAAGTTTAGTCAACTGCTGAAGGTCAACAGCAAGTTACATCATATTTCCAGGTCTTAATTCCCTTAACTAGGAAGAGAAGAGGGAGGTGTTATACTTAGACACCTGAATATACTAATGGAGTATCCCTCAATTTCCCAATCTGTTCAAAGGGCACATCAACACTTAGCTCTGTTACTGCAAAGTTTACATGATGGAATGGCTACACAGTAGTCTCATTGCCTGGCACCAATGATATGCTCACCAAAATACAAGCTATTGTAACTATTACTGCATTCCTCCATAAAAAGCCATAGCTAGACTCGTGCCTCTGCAAACAGGGACTATATTCTTTCTTTTATAGACAGGTCCAGTAATTATTTACCAGACATGTATATGAAACAACCAAATAAATAATTCTTTGATGATGAAGGTATACTTTCTTAAAACAAAATCTATAGACTTTTGAAGAAATATTGGTGGTGTAAAAACAGCAATTCAAGTTAATCATCTGATAAAATTATAAGTTCAATTCAATCAAATAGTAAAAACACAATAAAGGGTAAATTAATCATTTTGTAGTTGGACTTTGCATGCTGGAAAGAAGAAATCTCAACTTCTTGGGTTCTACAGTTATATAAATACAGCAGATAATATGTAAATATAACATTTACTCATTAAAAACAGTACTTTTAGAAAGAAATCTTCTATAAGTAGACTACTGAAGAGCATTTTATTTAATCAAATCATTAAATTGGCATATATCAAAAATAGTGTATTCCAGCGGGGATTTAATTTCAGTTGGTTTCTGAGAAACTCAATTCTTGACTAGAGGGGTGGGAAAGCTTTCTATCTGCTCTGTGCACATGCTGGGTCTCAGCACAGCACTAGCATATCAGTGGATCTAAACTTCTCAAAACAAAGTGCTGACAATCACAAGACTGGTTCATCTTTGAGAGAATCAAAAACTTGATGAGCATTTCATGTCTTTTAAAACCAAACTAATGCCTAAGTTTAAAAAATTCTAAGACTGGACCAAGAAGTAATTCAATAGCTTCACTACTACCTCTTATTAAGCAATACTGATAGCATAACCATAGCAAAGAGTTGTCACAGGTCATCTGCTTTAATCCATTCAGAATTGCCCCAAATTAAAAAAGCTCCAAAGCAATTAGGCAAAAGTATCAAGAACTATTCAATTCCCAATTTGGTCAGAGGTCTTGGATTAAAATTTAAAAGGAAGACTATATCCTATAATGTATTTTCTGTCTGGCTACTGGACTCACAGTCTTGGAAGACAAACAGAAACATGTAAGCAATATTGAGAAAAGGGCATTTTCTTAGCAACTGGTACCAGAATTGTTTTTAAGACAAGAACAAGTATTTCTGAGAAACACTACTTTGATCAACTACATATGGTATGAGGTAAGGACTGAAAATATACTGAGATGATAATGAAAGGTGACAGCTAAATAAGACACCCCAACATGTGCAGTGCAGCATGGAGTGTAAACCCTCCACCCTCATTAGTGCACTTGGCATTGCTCACTAACGCTTACAAATGGGAAGACTGTCTTCAAACACACGGCCCAACAGTCAGCTGTCCGCAGGGATGCACGTTTACTGAATTACAGAGTATTAAGCAATATACTGCACAGCTGGAATTTAGTGAAGAAACATAGCACTCATGGCCATATCACTGTAAAGGATAATTTCGGATGCATAAACTACTTTTAACTCGCCAAGCTATATATTATAATATGCAGGGCAGCCACTCAAGGTTGATCTATGACAATGAGAAACAGCATGGGTGACACTGCGAGGAGGAGGGAAGGGGGATTAAAAACAAGGCTAGCCTCTGGGTACGTTTTCTCCATTTCTCCCTGATTACTGCTTTTTACAATTATTACACAGACAGAGGGGCTTCAAAAAGTTTGTGAAAAAACAAATGAAAATAGAATTTTCCTACAAACTCTGTGACGCTCCCAGCGTTTAGTTATGAATTTGATTCTGATACCTTATATAACTAACCAGTGCCCAAATGAAGAAATGATCTGAAACTAGGTTGGCCACAGGGCTAGTTCAGCAGTAAAGCACTAAAGGCCTAGTTTTCTATACCTCCACTCCACTGTTGTACTATGTACTTATAAATGAAGTAATGGAGAAAATGGAAATCTAAAAACAGTTTTTTTTTTAAGTACAAAAAAGCTGTGATTGAGCAAAATGGAAATGTCTGCAGTGCCATTTCTCCCTGAGCCTACAAGGCTTCCCTACTCCAATAATCTGTTCTCCAAACTGTCAAAAGAGAAATGACCAAGGAAGGAAGGAAAGGAGGGAGGGATAGTGGGATGAAAAGGAAGGCAAAAACTTGAAACTTTAAATAAAATTTTGCTTGGGGTTCCATCTTTGCAGCTTGCGATCCACAGAGACCAAAATTAGAGCTCGTGCTTCTGCCCCGCACACCAGAGGCTAGACAGACAGACAGACACACACACACACACACACACACACACACACACACATTTTGCTTGGAACTTAAAGAACAGAATAGTGAGCTATGATTTCTGGCAAAGCCAATCTCAGATATTCAGGCTAAATGAAATATTAAACTAGAAGTAGGGGTAAAAAAAATAATAAAGATTCAGAAGTTTAGATAAAGGGGGACTCATTAGCTCCAAAGTAGAAATTACCCAAATGCTTGGCAAATGTACAATGGACAATCTACAATTACATAATGAAATGTAGTTGAATGACACAAACAATGCTGAACAAAAGAAACTAGACACAATATACAAATTCCAAATCCAAGCAAGCATTATTAATCCATACTATTCAAAGTCCTGTTCGTGGGGGCACGGGTGAGTGGAAGTAAGAGCAGTGAGTGAGTAACTAGAAGGAAACGTGATGAAGAATTTTGAAGAACTGGTAATGTTCTGTTCCTCAATCCCAGTTACTAGCTATATAGGTATGTTCACTCGAGTCTTCATATACAAAGATGTACAATGATGACAAAATGTAATACATGTATGAGTCAACAAGTACTGCTATTAGGATTCCGGCTCACAGGCTTAAATGGGTCCCTGATATCAGCAGATGGCCGTAGATTAGCTCTCTCAGCAATACACTTGTATTTATACCAGTAGGGTGCCTTCAAGATTAAAAGATTGTTTTTGTTTTAAAAATCATTTTATCGGGGGCTCGTACAACTCTTATCACAATCCATACATACTTCCATTGTGTCAGTACATTTGTTGCCCTCATCATTCTCAAAATATTTGCTCTCCACTTAAGCCCTTGGTATCAGCTCATTTTCCCCCTCCCTTCCCGCTTCGCCCTCACTCATGAACCCTTGATAATTTATAATTATTATTTTGTCTTGTCTTACACTGTCCGACATTTCCCTTCACTCACTTTTCTGTTGTCCATCCCCTAGGGAGGAGGTTATATGTAGATCCTTATAATCGGTTCCCCCTTTCTACCCCACCTTCCCTCCACCCTCCCAGTATCTCCACTCTCACCACTTGTCCTGAAGGGATCATCTGTCCTGGATTCCATGTGTTTCTGGCTCTTATCTGTACCAGTGTACATCCTTTGGTCTAGCCGGATTTGTAAGGTAAAATTGGGATCATGATAGTGGGTGGCGGGGAAGCCTTTAAGAATTAGAGGAAAGTTGTGTGTTTTACTGTTGCTACACTGCATGCTGACTGGTTCATTTCTTACCTGCGACCCTTCTATAAGGAGGTGTCTATAGATGGGCTTTGGGTCTCTACTTTGCACTCCCCCTCATTTACAATGATCTGATTTTTTGTTCTTTGATGCTTGATACCTGGATCCCTTCAACACCTCATGGTCACAGGCTGGTGTGCTTCTTCCATGTGGGCTTTGTTGCTTCTGAGCTAGATGGCCACTTGTTTACCTTCAAGCCTTTAAGACCCCAGACGCTATGTCTTTTGATAGCCGGGCACCATCAGCTTTCTTCATCACATTTGCTTATGTACACATCTGTCTTCAGCGATTATATCGGGAAGGTGGGCACACAATGATATGGTGTTTTGTTCTTTGATAGGGCTAGTATCAAATTTTAACAAAACTCGGGTGCACTTCTCAAATCACAGAAGCTTTGCAATATATGGGAATACTGCCCAATAGAAAACAATAGTTTTTAGGTAGATGAAACATTTTAAGCACGATCAGGGAGACTTCCACGAAACCATGAGAAGGAAGACCATCAATCTAGATTGGATGAAGGAATTATGGCCGAAGTGCAGAAACTGGTTGTAGAAGATTGTAGAATTATCACTGATGTGATTACTAATGAAGCTGGGAATTCACCAGGTTTGGCATTTTCAGTTTTAAGTGAACATTTGGCCCCAGCAAGCTTTTGGCTCAATGGGTAACACAAATGTTGTGGGAATGTAAGCAATCTCTAGGACTCGATCTTTCAGGAGCAAGATTGAAGTTAATGAAGACAATTATATATACCCGTGTATAAGCCGAGTTTTTCAGCACAAAAAATGTGCTGACACTGCAGGGCTTTGAATGTTTATTTACTCAAATCTAACCAATCAGAGCCGTCCTATGATGTGCACGGCTCCAATTCGCAGGAAGTACCCGTAGTGATTCACTTACATTTTGATTTATCTGCTTACTGAGGTTTCTATAATTTCGTAGTAATACTTTTGTATTTACCCTTCTATGCTTCAATATAAAGGCTAAAATGGGAAATTAGTTCCCTGATAAGGATTACTACAAAAAACAGATTCTTTTGGTAAGGTATTAGGTGACATATGAATAAAATTGAGTCTGTCAATGAAAAATAGTAACAAAGGCACATTGACAGTAAGTTCAAGGAGAGAAAATCAATTACCAAAGTAAACATTTTAATACAGACAATGAATGAAAAGCAGGTTGGATACAACAGACAACTCCAATCAGTAATGAGAACATCACCTCAAAGCATTCAAACTCACCAACATCTGCAGGGTACCATTCTAGCCTCCTTACTATTCTGCTATACTGGAGGATTCTCCATTCTCTCGCCTAAGATAAATTCCTCTACTTGAACTTTGGAGAATATGCTTCAAAATAATCTTATATGAGGAAGTATCAAGACGTTTGTGGAAACATTTCATTATCTTCTAATTTCATTTTACCCTGGATTTTCTGAACTCTCTTCTCAAAGTCATATACATGATCTTTTTCTCCCCTTTATATGTAATCTCTCTTTTAAATTGGGAGTGTGATTTTTAATGACAAGTGTCTGCCATTAGCAATCAGTTCTCACTTGACTCAATTCCTCTCTAGCTACCTACTGCCCCCTCCCTTTAGTTACACTCCTTGGGGTGGGTTATTTTCCCAACCATTATTTAGTCATGTCACAAAAATAAACTCCTCCAAGTCACTTAATCCAAATGGATATCTTAGTCCTTGTCCAATACTCCCAGCAGCACTCTGACACAACACCACACCTCTTCAGAAACATCCTTCTCTCTGACTCTGCAAGATAGGCGTTCCTTTGAAATCTAATTTTTCAAGCCTTGTCTCTGTTGGAGGCTCACCCTTACCCAATTTACTGGCATTGCTCATGGATTTACTCATGGGTTCCCAAATTTATTTGACCTATGGCCCCAAACTACCTCGCATTCACCTGGCAATTAAAAAGGTTTGTACCATAGTCCAGAATCCAGGATAAAATGTAGTTATCTGCTCTTGCAGTCCCCCTGGATCATTCCAGCTTGGCTTAGACCTAGGCTGTCTTCATGCGATGCTCTCTCTAGGCACTCTTTCACTATCAGCAACTTTTGCCATCATCCATTAACAAGAATATAATCCAAAAAACTATCTTTGAACCTCTCTCTACTGCATCTCCCACATAAGTCTCCCACACAACTCACATGTATCAAACCCCATGAATTATAATACTTCTTAAATATTGTCAAGTCTGTCCCCTTTTTTCCACCTAGCTTCAAGCTACTAACATCTTTCACTAGTTATTCTATACCACACTCTTATCTTCCCACATGTATGCTGGTCTCCTCCCAAGTCATTCACCAAATTGCAAGCTAAGTAAACCTTTCAAAATGCAAAAATTCACCCATCACTTCTGTACTAAACATTTTACAAACATTTTGGGGGGGGGTCCCTGAGTTGCCAGCCCTCAGCCTGCCTTCTCCTGTCTCATCTCACTCCGTGCTGCTCTTCTCTACACATTCCCACTCCAACAAGTTACAAGCACTTGCCATTCCTTCTCTAAATGTGTGTGTGCAAAGGCTACTTTCTTTATCTAATGTCCCATTCCTTCATCTCTTAAAAGTCTATTTAATTCTCACTCATTCTTCCAGCATCAGTTCTTTCAGAGAGCCTCTCGTGGGCCATTTCTCTAGGGGATACAGAGCAGGTAGCACTCCTTCAAGTAAAATTGCTGAATAAAATACACTCAAAGTAAAAGCAGGTGCAATGTTAACATTTTATAACAGTCTATTCAGAGAGTAAATCCACACACAAAGAAAATGGCTTCTCCTCCAGAAACTAAAGAGACTATAATCAAAATAGTATAAGGGATTTACCCAGAATTGAATGTACTGACATTAAAAGCTCACTGAGTATCTGGTAGGTTTAATTGCTAACCACACACACCTAGTTTTTGCCCACAATTGAAATTCAAGAAAAAGAATCTGTTGGGTATACTTCTATACAGGAAACATGTGGAATTCTCAAAAGGAAACAACAATAAAGCCCACCTAAACCCATTGCTGCCGAGTCAATTCCATCTCATGGTAATTCCATGTGTCAGAGTAGAACTGTTCCATGGGTTTTCTTGACAATCGACCTTATTTAAGGAGGGGATTATAGGCCTTCCTTCCAAAGCATCACTGCGTGGGTTCGAACCTCCAACCTTTACGTTTGCAGAAAAAGGAAAACCCTTACCACCACCCTGGGAAGTCATCCATAAAGGAAAGGATATTATGATATTAATCACCTCTCAAATGAAAAACCGAATCCTAAAGGTAGCAGAGAAAAAGCAATTCTAAGAGGTAAAAGACAACAGTTTAGAATTATATAACCATCCAAACTATAGCATACGTGGGGTGTGTTGGGGGGGGGGGTGAGGGGAGGAAAAGGACATTTTAAGACACACAAGGATTCAAGTATACCACCCATAACCCTCATTATAGAAACATAAATATATACTTGTCACATTAAAAATTAAGTACATTTCTATGACTTGCCACTATCATAATTCTTTAATAACATTGTAGCCAGAAAAGCAAACAAGAAGCAAAAGAACAGAAAATTGACCACATATCTAGTTAGGAAGATATTCCTTTTATGTCTTTAGAATCCTATCATCAGCAAAGCAAATTTGAAACATAAAAAAAGGAAAATTCTCTCATAAAATTAACATTAAGTTACAAGTCTGTCCAGTATACAACTTGTATAAATCTTTTACTTTAATGTGTAGCTTTTCTCATTGATAAATATCTTTGAATATTTGCCAATGACTTCAATTCAAGATATAAGAAATTAAGTGAGAAAACATCATTATTAAATTAAATCATATGAACAAACTCTCATTTAGAAACTCTCATTTTCAATACAAAGATGAAGATTATGATATACAAAATTATCTTGTAAAAGATAATTGCTAAAACATGTCTAT
Organism: Tenrec ecaudatus; assembly: GCF_050624435.1. Lineage (NCBI taxonomy): Eukaryota > Metazoa > Chordata > Mammalia > Afrosoricida > Tenrecidae > Tenrec > Tenrec ecaudatus. The sequence goes on from NC_134543.1 coordinate 44,822,976, forward strand.
TTTATGAATTAGCCTTAAAATAATGTAATCATATATAAAAGGAATGAAAAGATACTGGCATCTATAACCACTGGCAAAATACAATGAGAAAAAAATACACAATTAAATTAACCAACTTAAACTAAAAAATCTATAGCCATAAAGCCAGTTCCAACTCTAGTAACCCTGTAGGACAAGCAGAAGTGCCCTTTTGGGTTTTCCAGAGTTCAAATTTTTACAAGAGTAGACAGTTTCATCTTTCTCTTAAGAGCAGCTGCTTGATGTGAACCGCTGACCTTGTAGTTATTAGCTCAATGTGTAACCTGCTATGCCTCCAGACAGTTATCTTACAACCAAAAAGTAGAGTAAGGAAATATGACAAGGTAACAGACCTCCCTTCTAGAAAATGACCAAAAAAAGAATTTAAAAATGAGTCAAAACAAGGAGAGAGCATCAGCAAGGTGAAATACTACAACACTTACCAAAACCTATCTAAGTAAACTCTCCTTGGGCAGAAACAGACATAACAGTGGAGGAAGCTGGTGGAGAACATCTGAATTTAGAGAAACAAGAGCTGAAAGGAAGAGTTGAGAGACAGAACCCCGCCCTCCCCCCACCACCCCCCAGAGCTCCTTTTCCCACTTTGGAGTAGTAAGCGTTTCCTTTCTTTTTGTTTTTTTCCAGTAGTTTTATTGGCGCATACTTAACATAATTATAATTTAATAGTTCAATAATGTGAAGATGAGTTGTGCAATCATCATCACAATAAATTGCAGGGCATTTTCTTCTCATCCTCATTGTTGATAACACTCCATTTCCCCCAATCACCTCTGCCATGCCTTTCAGCAATTATCAATCCAGTTACTATCTCTTATAATTAACCTTATCTTGGATTTCATATACAACACAGACAGGAGACAAGCAATCAAGCAAACAACAACTAGACAAAACAGAAAAACCCCAATCAAAAAGAAAAGAGAAAAAATTAAAAAACTGAAGCAACTTTAAAATGAGTCAAAAGGGAGATCAAATGGCAAGGTATTACATTTTAACCAAACTACATCTGCCATCATTGACTTTACAATCCTGTCTGGATAGCAATACTACTCATATCCCTCAACTAAGGGGGTTCACCAAAGGCTTACTCCAGTGCGCTCTGCAAATGCATTTGGGGAGTTCACTGTCAATTTTCTGACCTGGTTTTCGAGCATTGGACTCTATTGAGATCTCTCTAAATTAGAAAAATACAATCTATAGAATGAAGTAAACAGCGAGAGCCTTCACATTCAGACTTAAAAAAGAAAGCAACTGTAAGCTAGTACTGCAAACTGGTAGCCAGAATTTGACTTTCATATACAAGGTCTAGAAAGTTCATGGATAATGCCTATTATGAGGAAAAACACACACCAAAAAACATATGCATGATTAATAGATTTTTTTGCACAAAAATAAACTACTACTAACTGGTTATAATATGTCTGAACATGATCTAGTTTGAGTCACGAAAGCAGCCAAGACATCAGTTTGAAAAGAGCCCCTACCTTAGCAACATGGATTCTACTAAAACTGAAAACAAACATCAAATTCATGGTGAAGTCTGGGTGGAATAATGGTGAAATCCTTAGTGCTTTTTGAAAGTTTTATGGGAACAATGCCTCAAGGAAATCATCAGTTTATAAATGTGTAACTCGATTTAAGAAAGGACAAGATGACGTTGAAGATGAAGTCTGTAGCAGATCATTCACAACAATTTGAGAGGAAAAAACAAACTTGGTTTGTGCCCTAATTGAAGAGGACTGATGATTAACAGCACAAACAGTAGCCAACATCATAGGCATCCCAATTGGTTCAACAAGCTGAGTAAACTTCCTGCTTGATAGGTACCAACCTGTTGCTGCCAGGTCAGCTGCAGGTAAGAATAGAGCTTTCCATGGAAATTTTAAACAAGTGGGATTCAGTTCCTAAAACATATTTCTCAAATGAATTGTAACAGGAGATGAAACATGGTTTTACCAGTATGATCGTGAAGACAAAGTAGTACAAGCAAAGCAATGGCTATCATCAGGTGGAAGTGGTCTAGTTGTAACAAAAGCAAACCAGTCAAGAGCAAAAGCCAGGCAACAATTTTGGGGATACTCAGGTATTTTGCAGAGGGCCAAAGAAATGGTAACATTTTCTTCTGATGGCTGTTTTGAGAAAAACTGGCCAAAGCTGTAACAGAAAATCACCCCGGAAAGTGTCACCAGAAATTCTTTGTCCACCATAGCGTCCCTGCTCATTCTTATCAAACAAGCAATTTTGCAAGAATTTAAATGGGAAAACATTAGGCATATACCTTACAGTTATGATTTGGCTCCCTCACAGGTTTTTTTTTGGGGGGGCTTCTGAACCCTACAGAATTTTTCAAAGGCACCCATTTGACATGACCGAATCGACATGGTTAAACTCCCAGAAGCCTCCATTCTTTAGGGATGGACTTGTTCTTATTCTAATGGTCCTAAATAGCTGGGATCTTTGCTTACAAAAGTGTTTTGACACTGATGGAATTTATGCTGAGATTATTTTTATTCCATTTTCTCAAATTTTTCGAAGCCCCTTGCATGATATCAGCCCTTTTTGGATATGCACACTCCAAAGTGCCCAGCATTGCTTATTAACTGCATGGAGCACATTTCACTCGCTTTCCTGCAATGGCACCTGAGTGTGTATCATTTGGTACAGAGGAAAAGACTTGTGATTCTATGGTTCAGGGGGCCTTGCTCTAACTTGATTTCTGACTCATTTGGCCACCTTCTCACAAAGTAGCTGAATAATGGCACCCCAAAAGTTATCCTAACAGTCTTAGTACCTGGAACCTGTAAATGCTACCCCATTAGAAGGTCTCTGCAGATGTGATTAAGTGAAAGGGTCTGGGAAAAAGAGATTACCCTGGGTTTATGGTGGTGATGGCCCTGAATACAATGAACAATTATCCTTTTAAGAGAGAGGCAAAATGAGATTTGACACATTCTGTGAAGAAAGCTATGTGGAAACACAACAGGGAAAGATATGAAGATGCTGAAGAGGGATGAGGTCACAAGGCAACAATGTCAAGCTGTTAAAGGACAGTAAGTGATTATCTCCCACAGCCTCTGGAGTAGGTGTGCTCCTGCTAATAATTTGATGTGGGCCCAGGGAACAACTTTCTGACTTCTAGTCTCTCAAAAGGAGCTTAGTAGTTACAAGTCAGGCTGCTACTCCACTGCTCTGAGGAAGAAATGTTCAGCTTTTGACTCCTGTAAAGTTACAGTCATGGAATCCCATTGGGGCAGTTTCTACCCTGTGCTATAGGGTGACTATGAAATGAAATTGAGTCGACAGCAGTGAGTTTGGGTTTTGTTTTTGTCCCCAGAACTCAAAGAGTATAAATGTATGCTGTTTTAAACCACCAATTGTGTGGAAACTTACTCTAGCAGCCAAAGGAAGCCTACATAAAACCCAGTAGTCAAGTCTGCCTGCTGGGAAAGAAAATTCTCAAACTTGGTAAAGATGAAATTCTACAGCAACTTAAACTATTATCAAGAGAAAACCAATAGACATCTACCTGACCTACAACACACTAACAGGCTCCCTATCATCTTTCTAAAAAACAAAACAAAGAAAACACCGGAACATCATAACTGAAGTTGTAATTCCACATCATCAGCCAGTCAAGTTTAAATGAAAGAATGTCTAGACCCACTATTTTGGAAGAAGAGGCTACTGTTGCTTTAAAATGGTCTATGACACTATTTGCCTCAGAGAACAGAGCAAACATCTTTAAATTGAGAATGGAAACAAAATTCATGGAGCCAGATTAATTCTGGGACAAAATTAAAGGATGCTAAATTTGTAAAAAGCACTGAAGAACTTACCCTGAACACAGAAGAAAGTAACAATTTACATAAAATAAAACAAAATGTAGCCTTAAAAGAATAAAGATGTCATTAAGAATCAAGAAAAAACAAGCGACACCTTGTCATTTGATCTCCCTCTTGATCCAATGTATAATTGTTCCAGGTTTTAGTATTTTCTACTTTGTTTTTGATTGACATTTTTCTATATTTCATCCTGTCGTTGTTGGGCCATTTGTTTGTAGATTTTGTATGCTTTTCTCTATGTGAAACCGAGGAAAGGTAAACCTGTAGAGGCAACAAGTGGAGTAGTAGTTTCAAAGGGACATGGCAGAGAGGTGGGTGGGACAAGAAGCGCTAACAGAGAGTCCAAGGAAAAAGGACTATTTGGGAATTGATGTTGGTGATGGTTGTACAATTCTTATGAATGTGACTGAACCATAGAAATGTATAATATGTGAATTGTATATGGCCATGAAAACTCGTAAAAATAAACGATAAAAAAGATTGCTTAACAAAAAGGAATCAAGGATAACGTGCTACAACATGGATGAACTCCGAAGACATTATGCTAAGCAAGTTAATAACAAAAAATATTACATGGTTGCACTTACGTGTAATGACAAGAATGAAATATACAGATGCCCGTGGTTACTGTGGTTATCAGAGACAGGAGGGAAAAGGAGAGAGGAAATCCTCTGAAAAGTAGCTACCTTTGTCTACGGTGAGGAAAAAACCATCCAGGGCAATGGTTGTACAGTGAGAATAATGTCCCTGACAGCACCAAGAAATAGCAGGAGAGGCTGGTGCAAAAGGCAAATCGTGTCAGACGTAATTTTATAGCAACAGCAACCTCTCCTTCTAAAAAGGGGCATCTGTGGATACTAATTAGGTACAACAAAACACTTCATGGAATTAGATCGTTGGTTTAAAGCAATGGTTCCTCAACCTCCCTAATGCCGCGACCCTTTATGTTGTGGTGAACCCCCAACCATAAAAGTATTTTCGTTGCTACTTCATAACTGTCATTTTGCTACCAAAATGCTACCCCAAAGGGGTCATGACCCACAGGTTGAGAACCACTGGCTTAAAGATTCAAGGTCATGGTTTCTTGCATCAGAATATCTATTGGCTTACCATAAGTGGAGGACGGAGAAGAAAATGGACTATAGCCTCCATTAACTAGTACCATCTATTTTGCCTGGTACCTTTTACTGAATAGTCTGATCAAGGAACAGAAAGAGAGAGAGAGAGAGAGCGAGAGAGAGAGAGCGAGAGAGAGAGAGCGAGAGCGAGAGCGAGAGCGAGAGCGAGAGCGAGAGCGAGAGAGAGAGAGAGAGAGAGAGAGAGAGAGAGAGAGGGAGGGAGGGAGGGAGGGAGGGAGGGAGGGAGAGAGAGAGAGAGAGAGAGAGAGAGAGAGAGAGAGAGACCGATCAAAAGGAGAAAAAATTTTTATAACCAAACATCAAATTCCTGTGGAAACCAGACTTAACTGAATTGAGACTGGTGCACACTCCAAATCTACTGTCCTTAAATAATTTTTAAACTTGAAATAAGAAAAATATTTTCTCTTTGTAAAATCAAGGGACAATGGACTAGCCTCCAAGGGACTATCATGCTAAGAACAAAAGCACCAGATGGTGCCCAGCTACCACCACTAACTGCTCTGACAGAGATCATATTAGAAGGTCCTGAGGAGAATGGGAGAAAAATGCAAAACAACCCTCAGAATCATCAGGGAACAGTAATATAAGGGAGGCACATTTACCTCAGAATAATCAAGCATTTGAGATCAAAAGGGCAGCATTTACCCAAGAACAAAGTTCAAAAGAAGGATAGAAAGGGAAACAGACAGGAAGGAAGGAAGAAGGGTACATTGTAGAAATTGTAAACAATGACACGAAACAAAATATTTATGAATTACTGAAAGGAAAACTGATCTGGTCTGTTAATCTTCACCCACGTCACAGTAAGAAGTTAGTAACAAAAACCCTATAACCAAGAGGAGAGGAGAAAATCCGACCCCTCCACGACAGTAAATAACAGATCAAGGGTTTTGATCTCATTTAACAACCGTCTCTCTGATATAACGTCTTCTTTTAAAAATATACTTAGATCACGTTGTGTCACTGCAGCAGCTGCAATTCATTGCGACCTTATGCATGATATAATGAAATACTGCCCTGTCCTGTGCTATCTCTATGATCTTTGAGACCACTGCTGCAAACACTCTGTCAATCCTTCTTCCCACAGGCAACACACTATGCTTGCCTAAAGTGAAGGTGGTCTGAAGTGCAAACTGATGAAGTCCCTTTAAAGCCTTCACTATATATTATGTATAAGCATGAAGAAAAAGAACATCTTCACAAGTAGACCAATAAACACCATGCTAAACGAAGAAGAAATTGAAGTTTTTAAGGATGTAAAAATCAATGTCCATGGAAACAGCAGTGAAGAAATCAAATGATGTACTGAACCGGGCAATCTACTGCAAAAGACCTCTTTTCAGGTTTTAAAAAGCAAAGATGTCACTTTGATGACTAAAGTAACCTAACAGAGGCAAAATCTTTTCAATAAGCTAATATGCATGCAAAAGCTTAACAATGAAAGACGAATTGATGCATTCAAATTTCGATATATGCAAATAGTAAATATACCAAAAGAATGAACAAGTCAATCTTGGAAAAGATACAATCAGAATTCCTTCTTAGAAGGAAGGATAACAAGACTTCGGCATGCTTACTTTGGATGCATCATCAGGAAAAACCAACTGCTAGAAAAGGGCGTCATGCTAGCTCGAGGGTACAGCAAAAGCAAGGGAAACTTTCAGTGAGATGTGTATTAAACACAACAGCAGGAAGGAGTAAACGTTCTTGCTCAAGGGGTGCTGAGTGTCTGTTTAAAGTGATGTAAAATTTTTGAAATGGAGAGTGGTGATAGCACAACACAGTGAGTGTAACTGTCACAGAAGTGCACACTTAAAAATGGCTTAAGAGGCAAGTTTTTAAAAAATGGTACACTTTAACATGATACAAAATTTTAAGTTATGTGTTAAAAAAATCGTTATCTGGATTCCATTTACATGAAATGTCCAGAATAGGCAACAGAAACATACTCGTGGTCTCCATGAACTTGGGAGAAAAGAACAGGGAGTGACTTCTAAAGGGCATGGGTCTTCTTTTGGGAGGGGTGGCAATGCTCTAAATCAGCGTTTCTCAACCTGTGGGTCACAATCCCTTTGGGGGATTGAAGGACCCTGTCACAGGGGTTGCCCGATGCATAACAGTAGCAAAATGACAGCTATGAAGAAGCAATGAAAATAATTTTATGGTTGGGGGTCACCACAACGTGAGGAGCTGTATTAAAAAGTTGTGGCATTAGAAGGTTGAGAACCACTGGTTCTAAATGAAATTGTAGTGAGGGGTGTATAATTCTGTAAACATTGTAAAAATCAAGATTATTTCCATAAAACTCCTAACACAGCCTTTGTCCCCATCCAAAGCTTATTAATTTTTTTTGCTAAATTAGGTTAAAAAACTCTAAGTACCCAGATATTAGGAGCAGTTTCAATTTCATAAAGTGCACGAGGCCGAGCTCACCACCATCTTTGATGTTTATCAACTATAATATGACGTATACTCCACAAAGTAGTCTTCTTAAATTTCTACAAAAGAACACATTACAGTTTTTTAATTAATCCTGTTAAGTATAGTTTTATAAGTCTATAACTGCCTGAAAAATATATGAACTAAATTTAATTGGAGGGTTCTGGTGACTGCAGAAATTAGATACGAACTATTTTCACTATTACAGGACGAGCACAACATTGAGAATAGACAGCTATTTCATTTTTTAAAGTTTTCTAAGAATGTTCTATTATTTACAATCTCAACTTGACTCATCTAACTTTTTCAAAATTTTTCATTTTGGGATCGGTAATTTATCTACATATTGAGAAGCAGATTCAACTGTTTGTAATTTTAAACTGTACATAATTTTATTCTGTACATATTTGAGAATTCAGTTTCAACTGACCCAGAAAACAGTAATGGATTTACTAAGCTAATCTATTCCTATTCCCCTTTGCTTAAACAAAACCTTTTAAACTAAGGGCATTTGTTTTCTAATAATCTTGTCTTTACAAGCTTAAAGGACAAATATAATTCATTAAATGTTTAAGATGGTAAAAGATTTAGTCACAGCAAAATGTTTCAGGATCTTAAAAAGTTTTACACATATGAAATATAACTGCTGGAAGAGATGACTGAAACATAACATGCAGATGATACAACTTTGCTTGCCAAAATGAAGATGACTCAAATCACTTATTGATGAAGTTCAATGGCTTTGAATATAATTAAAAGCCAAACTAAACTCACTGCCATCTAGTTGATTGCAACTCATAGCAGCTAGACAGGAAAGGGTAGAACTGTCTCTGTGAGTTTCTCTGATTGTAACTCTTTACAGGAGTAGAAAGTCTCATCTTTTTCATCGAAGAGTCGCAGGCAGTTTTGAACTGCTGACCCATAGACCAATGCTTAACCACTATGCCACCGGGGCTACTCAATGTAGATTACATATGAAAAAAGACAATGGGCTTATTGACCTTTCAAGACTCAATCATTTAGACTAGACCTTTAGGGTAAAGGGTTTTGATTTCGTTTTGAGGTGGGGACTAGGCTTGTGAAGAGAAAGGGATGTAGGCTATTCAAAGACAAAGTAAAACTGAGACATAGGAAAAAGGTTTAAGAAAATGGATCTACCAAATTATAAAGACAAGAAGAAAGGATTAAAAAGCTAGGTGGGGAACTAACAGAGGCAAGAGATGAGGTGAGATGCCTAATTAAACTATAAAAAGTATTTAAGATTACCTTGATAATTTCTCAGCTTGCCTTAGCCTTTGGCTCCATTGTGAGGCACCGAGGTGGCACTGGGGTCAAGTCCTCAGCTGCTCACTGAAATGTCCATGGTTTAAACCCAGCAGCCACTGCACTGAAGCAAACTGTGGCACTCTCCATCTGTGAAGAGCGGCTGCCTGCCCAGGATGGACATGGACCTGACTGACAAGAATGGGTTTGGTTTGAAGCCACTCACTTTCCTGCTTCACACCAAGATCTCCCTCTATTAATACCCATTCCTTCTTTCCTGTATTTTTTTGCCTTCTCTTTCCCTATCATTGTTGGACCATGTTTCACATTTTTACAATGGGGAGGGGAAAAAAACATCTAGATTCCAAACACCTCCAATTATCGTATACTTTGTTTCTCATCGAAAAGACATCAAACGGTGTCCATCATGACTTGAATGAATGAGCAGATGAGTAAATAAATAGCTCAGGGAAAGAAAATGTGGGCTATTAGGTAGTCATAATATCTTTTCTCTGTTGTCCCCTCCAGGGTGCATTTTGCAGCATTTTCCAATAACGGAGTATATGACTAATGCCCAAAAAAACAGTTCATCTTACCTTACCTCCATCTGTCATCTCCAACTTTACTCCTCCCTTTCCACTCAATCTTGAACCTACACCACATGGCTTCTTCTCTGGCCATTCTACTGATTGTTCTACCCACTGACTATGATCTCTTTCTAGATGAACGTCAAGAACTCGCTTTGATCTTCAGCTTCTTCCCTCTTCTCAGGAGTAACTCACACTGCTGTTTCTTCCTCTTTGAGAAAGGCCTCCCCCCTTCCCTTTCACTACCTTGTCCTGATCTTCCCTCTTTTCCTGACAGTTCTTCTCACTTCCTACAGACCTCACAGCAACAGCTCACAAACCATCCAGGCTGACAGAATGGGAGGCTCTTTCCTGCTCAGAGATCATTCTCCCAGCAGGGTGACCTGCAAACAAGCTATATCATAACATTCTTATTTTGTTTAGTCTCTAGACTAAAAATAGACTATCTAGCCCTATTTATTTTTATTTCTACAAAACTATCACAACTGGTTCCTAATAGGAAAAAATTAAACCCTAAAGCAAATCAGGTTTACTAACAAAACCTTGATTTCTGGATTATTTACTGGTCACTAATGACAAATGTTTTTTTGGCATTAGTCATATACTCCATTACTGGAAAATGCTACAAAACGCACCCTGGAGGGGACAACAGAGAAAAGATATTATGACTACCTAAGATCCCACATTTTCTTTCCCTGACCTATTTATTTACTCATCTGTTCATCCATTCAACAGTCATGGATGATGGACACAGTTTTATGTCTTTTCTATGAGAAACAAAGTATATGGTAATTGAGACACAAAAGAGAAATAATTCCTGGAAATAAGAAACCCACTTTCAATGTATTTTATACAAAAACGTCTTCAGCTTAATCTTGGAGTTTTACTGCATTAAAAAAATGAGCATTTGTTGTGTATATTTTCAAAATAAAAAACCTACTGCAAGGCAGAAAAATGACCAACTTTTTCTACTGTCTGTAGCAAACCAGTACAAGGTGACGATAGACAGCTAATTACTGAAGCAAATGCTTAGAGTGTCAGGCAGCACTTAAGCCCACATTGGAAAAATGTAAGGCTACAGATAAAAAGTTAACAGTGGTTTACATAACAAAATCTGCCACTTCTAAAACATCCCCTAGATTACTAAAATAGTCTTACAATTTCTCAATAAAGATAATATCCTATCACATTACAAAATGTAACTATTTTATTAACTCGTATGATGGCATACTGATCAAAAAAATTTCCTCCCTAATGCCTGGTAAATTTTGAGATGGTTGAAACAAAGTCCATTATCTTTTAAGTTCCACTTTTCCACTAACTTTTTGAAGCCTCCACATATATGGCCACTCCTTCGCTTTCTTCATTGTTAATATTTTAGTTTATGAATTTTAGTGACAAAAGGTAGGCAAGCTCCATCTTCATTAGACCTAATACCAATCTGAGGTAATTTTCTACCACTCATGCTAAAGAGTTAAACAATGCTGAGAGGCCAAGAGATTCAATGTCGGTAATGAATTATGCTCGTACTCTTTGAAACTGTACAACTGTTAATCCTTGGATATTATTCAAATGAAATAAGTAAGCCACATAAAGTATGACCAAAGGATAAATATATGTCTTGTTTATCTGCATCCCTGCCCGAGAGTCCTATCACAGATGCCCGTAAAGCACCAGCCTAAATTTAAACTGGGTTAAACTTACACTTCTGGCCCACATTCAATATTCTGTCATGTGCTCACCAGAAAATGAGAAGGGAGATTATGAAGATGAAATGATTATCTATGGCAGTGGTTCTCAACCTTCCTAATGCCGTGACCCTCTAATACAGTTCCTCATGTGTGGTGACCATAAAATTATTTTCATTGCTACTTCATAACTGTAATTTTGCTACTGTTATGAAGTGTAATGTAAATACCTGATATGCAGGATGTATTTGCATTGTTACAAATTGAACATAATTAAAACATAATGATTAATTACAAAACAATATGTAATTATATATTGTGAAATATTTGTGTTTTTACCAATGGTCTTAAGCAACTCCCGTGAAAGGGTCGTTTGACCCCCAAAGGGGTTGTGACCCACAGATTGAGAACCGCTGATCTATGGAACACCTATTTAAATTAGTGAAACATGGTCCCTGACCTCGTTTCAATAAATTTTAGCACTGAAACGTTCATTTATAATATCTTACTATAAGCCCAGTCAGGTAGCTTAAGCTTGAAATTATTACACTCATTAAAAACTTCAGTTGACTAGAGAAGAGGATGTACACTGGTACATATTAGAGCTTGAAACAGGGAATCCAGGACAGATAAACCCCTCAGGCCCAAAAATGAGAGTAGAGATACCAGGAGGGTAAGGGGAAGGTAGGGGAGAAAGAGGGAACACGATCTACATACATATAACCCCTCCCTGGGGGATGGACAACAGAAAAGTGGGTGAAGGGAGATAAAAGACATGAAAAAATAATAATTTATAAACTATCAAGGGGGAGGGAGCGAGGGAAGGTGGGGGAGGGAGGGCAAAAAATGAGCTGAAACCAAAAGCTCAAGTAGAAAGAAAATATTTTGAGAATGATGATGGCAACAAATGTACAAATGTGCTTAACAATGGATGTTATGTATGGATGGATTGTGGTAAGTTTTACAAGGCCCCAGTAAAGATTTTAAAATTAAATTAAAAAAATAAAAATAAAACTTCAGTTGAATAAAGGACTAATTAAATACAGGGGATGTGAAAAAATAAAACATGAGACAAAATATAGGTTTAGTTATATTTTATACTAAAAATTAATGGTTATACTTAGTGAAAGTTTTTAAAAGGAAGCCAACACTGACACACGACAAGGTACTTTTCAAATTTAGTATACACTTCCACCTCAGATCCAAACTCAATCACAAAATTCACTTTCTGGGTATAATATCCTCTATATACAAAGAGTTTCTAATTCATCCCAACTCCCCACAGACTTTATTTCAGGAGTAGCAACAAAACTGCAGTGACTCACATTCGAAAAAGAGTTAAAGGTTAATCGTTATCTATGTTATGTTGCTATTAGTTGATGTCAAATTCAACTCAACTCATAGCAAACCCATCTGACAGAGTAGAACTACCCCCACAGGGCAGTATTCTAGGCTGTAATCTTTATGGGAGGGGTCGAGGTGGAATCATGATTAAATGGATCTGCTTTTAACTGAGGTGTCAGCAATTTGAATCCACCAGCCACTCTAAGGGAAAAGGATGTGGCAGTTTGCCTATGGGACTGGTTGCTATAAGCCAAAACCTACTCAGTGGCAGAGGTTTGACATCTTTAATCTTGATAGAAGGAGATGGCTAGATCTCTTCCCTCCAGAACCATGGGGTGCGTCTGACCTACCTCTGGGCTGGGAGCCCAGCACTTGACCATTTTTATCATCTGGGATGATATCAGAGGTGTTTTAAACCTTTCATTAGTTTAACCAAGAGCTTTATATGAATATGAATTCCTATGTTGGGTATTTTCTGGTGCAAAATCTTCCTGCTTTAACAAAGGCACTAAATTCCTGTGTTTTTAGAAATCCTTTCTGGTTGACCTTTCAATCCCTACCTAGTTTCATAATAATATATGCAAATATAAAATTCTGAAAATACATGTGATTATGAAAGTTTGTGAACCCTTAAACCCAAAATATAGAAAATTAATTAGCTATTATTTTATAAAATGTTTAGTATTAAATCATAAGGTCCAAATCAGTCAACTGTGTTTTTCACAACATAAACCTTATGCCACCCTTCAAATTTGTATAACCTTAACACTTTAAATATCTAAACAGATAGGAAAAGAATCAAAATGTCCAGAAAATTTAGTGCTTCTACCACTTCTTATACCAATCACTCCTAGTCCCAAAGAGATTCTGCCTATTTACCAAATATTTGAATGATCACAATACACAAGGCACCGTGCTAGGCTTTGAGTATAATAAAAAGCTACTGTATTTTCCCCTTCAAAGGTTTATAATTCGTTGAACACTTAAAATATATTAGTGCCAAACAAGCAATACACACATACATACTATAACTGCTCAGAGAGGAGAGACGGAACCACCGTGGCCGTTAGGGAGGCTTCGTGGAGGAGCACACATGAGAAAGGAGCTTTGACACAAACAGAAAACAAAAGCTGTACAAAGTAGAACAAGAGTCCCAGGCTGCGAATTGTCATAAACAAAAACCCACAGAGAAAATAAGTAGTGTACTCCAGAGTTGGAAAGTATACCAAACTTGGTTGACATATAATAATTCTGTTGTCAAAAGTCAAACAAGAAAATCTGACCTTTAGTCTAGAAACTAGAGGGAGTCATTGAAAAATATTGAGCTGAGAATATGGTTAAAACAGTTATTTTGGTAGAATTTTTCGATGGCATTTTATACAATGAAGGAGGGAGATGCAGCACAAGACACTGGTAAGAAAAAGACCAGTTAAAAGTGTTAATTATGGTTTTAGTAGGTAATAACTTTTCAGTTTTACCTTAATGTATTCTATATGAAGGACCACCTCCCCCACCCATTTTATAGGAAGGCCTCAGAATAATTTAGTTTCCTTACTCTCTGGTATCTTCTCTTGTAGCAATATCTTCTTGCCTATTTCTAACCATGAACTGTAATTCTTCTTCAAAATAACAAACGATGTTCTCCTCACCAAACCCTCTAAGCTGAACATTCACCTTTGCTTTATTGCTTTTACTCTTTATCCTCTGATTTAGCCAACTACTCCCTCCTAATCATTAACTCCAGGCCCATGGCTTCTTTCCACTTTCTCTTTCTACCCCTTCGCTTCAGCACATTCATATGCAAGAATAAACTCTATCCCACAAAGGAGCCTGGGGGTGGGGGGTGTCAAGCATTGACAGCTAACCCTAACAGTAGTTCAAACCCACCAGTCATCCCATCCCATGAGAGAAAGCTGCAGCAGTCTGTTTCCATGAAAACGTGGTCTTGTGAAAACCAAAGGACACTGTTCCACAGAGGCCTTACCAGCAGGAATCAACTCCCCACAGGGCTTGGTTTAAATCTAGATGAAGCCTTGAAGACTTGGTGGCTAGGTACTTGGCTGCTACTTGACAGGTGGACAATTCTAACCAACCAATCAGTTTGCTTCCATATGGATTAGAGCCTTGGAAGATCCATGCATACGGCAAGTCTACTGTCCTACATGGTCATTATGAATCAATAGACAGACTTGATGGCAATGGGTTATTCATTTACTTATTGTATCCATAACTTTTCATTGTTTTCTACAGCTGACACTCAATTTCTTCTAGTGTAGCTCCAAGTTTTCTGCAAAAACTATACTCAAAGAATACTCTCAATCGATTACATTTATACTCCTCTGGATAGCCAGGATTTCAAATGCTCAACAATAATAATACTGGGTGACGGAGGACGGTATTTAAGATATGAAAATAAGACTCTATAACTTATCAAGGTTCATGAGGGAAAGGGAAAAATGAGGAGCGGATACAAGGGGCTCAAGTAGAAAGAAAATGGTGGCAACAAATGTACAGATGTGCTTGACACAATGGGTGAATGTATGGATTGTGATGATGTAAGAGCCCCTAATAAAAGTATTTAATAAAAAAATAATCGCTACTATTTATTTGGCACTTTCTTCTTGGAATATGTCACATTCTTTACAAATCTAGTTTGTCAAGCTAACCTTATGAAAAGGCATTTCTACTTGACAAAGAAAGCTGAGGTGGAGAGAAATTAAACAGTTTATCCAAGATCATGGTACTAGTTAGTAGAAAAGAAGGGATTTAAACTCAGTCTTACCTGATGTCCAAGAGCTTGTTTTACCACTTTCTTTCTGGAACCTTCAATGTGGCTATGTTTTTGTTTGTTTTTTTTACTATTTGGGAATCAATATTGATTCTAATGCACAATCTGACCAGTGATAGTTTAACTTATAAAATGCTTAGCTAAGTTTCTGAAATCCTGGAAATTAGAAAATGAACTTAATTTCTTTCCTTTTGAACTTAAATTTCTTAACTCTCTTCTGTTTTAGAAGGGACTCTTGTATTTCAAGATTCAACTAAATGAAATTACAAGGTCTCTTTTAGCTCTAAGGATTCATGATTCAGAAGTGGTAACATATTCAGCTTAAAAATGTTTTGGTTCCTAGGAATACTTATACATGTCCAATTCTAAGCAAATTACCAACACTTCACTAATTTCTGTATTTCATTGGTTAGATGGAGATTGCATCTTGTACTTTAGAAGTCTGTGGTGAAAAAATTAAAGCCTGGAACAAAGGAGTGTTCAATGAATAATGGTTCTTAAAACTCAGTCCTTTGGGTCCAAAAGTAATTCAGGCTCATAGAATTTTAATTCGTATCATAACAATCATAAAAAAAGTCTAATGACTTCTAATCTAAAGCTTACATATGAAAACTACATAAATTTAACCAATGGATACAGGCCTACTAAGCATAGTAAGAATTATTAAAAACTCAAGTTCCCTTCTTTACTCTTTTTATTTATTTAAGGAATGTTTATCAAAATACTTGATACTGTTTATAAAACTCATGTTTTTAAAGGTTCCTTGAAACATCAATACTCACTACCTTCCCCTCATTTTCTTTAGAGTTCTAAAGTCTATTCCATTTTAAATAAAAATATACCAAAGCTCACCTCTCTTAATCATTTACTTTTTCTAGCTCCTCCCACCTGCCTCAGCAGATGGAAAGAGGCCATATTCAGCAAAAGAGAAGCAAGGTAAAGAGATTATCTAGGTGATACACACACAGTCAAAGGTCAAAATCATTACAGAGCACATTCAAGAGACTCATAAGAAAGTAAAAAATCGTTCTTTGTGTAATATGGAGTGCACCAGACATCAGAAAGAGAGAAAGGAAGAAAAAATATAGACAAACAACCTTTTCATTTTGATACAGGTTAACCTCAGATTCTATCATGGAAGGAAACAAAGCAAAACACCAATGCCATCAAGTTCACTGAAACTCATAGTAACCTTCTACAGGGTTTCCAAGGTTGTGAATCTTTGCAGGGCTGTCAGACAGACAGCCTCATCATTTTCCCGAGGAGCAGGCGGCAGGTTTAAGCTGTCAACCTTGTGGTTTCACACAGTCCAATGCTTATCACATAGCACCCGTAGGCTGGCTCCTTTCATGCTTAGGGTGGTTATTAATCAATAATCCCAGGTGGAGATACAAACTTAGATACATCTTGGGCTAGTAGTGAAACAATAACTGAAGTAACTGGAAGAAAAAAAAAAGGAAAACTCACCAACATTACTTGAGATGGAAGGAGGGCATATTCTGGCATGAAACTCCATAAAAAGGTACGCGTTCATAGGAAGCCACAACTTTTACCTACTTGGCACACCACACCCTCCCCTCCTTCAAGGCCCTTGTGTATCACTGAGCCACACCTCGTTTTATCTTCACGATTAACTTTTGTACTCTACTTGTTGGGCTGATTTTCTTACAGGGCCCTCTCCTTACACCAACTTGCATAGGATCAAAATAATCAAGAATACCACAAAGAGCCTAGTGCTCAGGCAAAAGCTAATAACTTGTGGGAAATCACCAAAATATCACCGTGTAACGCAATACAAGATTTGCCATTTAAAAATATTAACCTAACACATGGGTGAGAAATGAACAAACTCACTGGATATACATATGCCAGTCTCTAATGTCAAAGTATAAAATAAGCATTCACAGTTAAACCAGAGTCAACTATTACACATTCTTAATAAAGTCTAGGTTTAAGCTGAAGAAATGAAAACAACTTTAGCAAGCACTTAGCACTAAGAAATTCTCAAGTGCTAACTGAAAATTGGGCCGTCTGAAGCCCTTGGAGAAAGAGGTGGCAGTCCACTTGAGGACAGATTTGTAACCTTCGGAGCTCTGTGGTGCAGTTCTAAAATGCTACAGGGTCATTACAGTCAGAATTGACTATAGCAATGGGTGTAATTTATTGGGTAGCAATCTTTATTGTGGCAATGATGTTGCTTTTTCTTTGAGAGGATACAGCACCCGTTTTTAGGGAACAAATTCAAACCAATTTCAACAAGATAAGCCAGACCTCGAAAAATCTTCATAAGGCACTCATAATGTCATTCAAATTAAACTGCCAAGAAGAGAGTGCTTGATCAAACCTGTCGTCTTAGCCAATGTTCCTGGGAAACTCAGTCTTCCTCATAACTTCTTCCCAATCTCAATGGGGAAATAAATGTGTGATTCCCTGGAGGAGCTTTCCTCAGGAACAACCAACAGCTAAAAGTTCTTTTAAATGAAACACAACCCACAAAGAAAATCAGCTTTAGAATGCTGAAGCATCTGAGTGCCTAGCACATTGTCCGCATTCGGTCACGGTATATTGAATGTCAGGCACACAATGCTAACAAGAGAATAAAAAATTTAACATTTGCTAACACAATCTACCTCTCTTGATGCTTTCGGAAGTCACGACTGAAAAGGTTAAGGGACTTGTCCACAGACAGATGATTTTGGAGCACAGCCATGACTAAACTAATCTTGTCTCCTAGAAAGTGTCCTTCTTCAACAAGTCATACTCTTCAACACAGGCATCCCTCGAATCAAGCCTTCTTATTAGAGAGAGAGAATCCTTGTAAAAATTTATTTTGATGACTTGAGCACTCAAAACCCTATTGGTTCTCACATACAAAAGGAGGTCATCAAAAAGTTCATGGAAAAATGGAACAGAAATGGATTTTCCCACAAATTTTTAAGTCCTCCCTTGTAGATACACATACCGAGGTAGCTAATTTCAAACTGCTACCAGACTAACATGCATCTCCGCATTAACAATAACTTCACCGATATGGAGAATGTTTATCAAGTAAAATATATCTTGTGAAACTTCCATGGACAGTTTATTATAACTTCAATCATGTGGTATTTGCTGTAAACTTGCAGGTTAAGAGTAATCCATCCAACACAATCGAATGTTTAACCGGGCGAGTTACACATAAAGCACAGAACTATAATTCCATGTTACAAATGTTACTTTGTGCTTCCATTTAATTTCATGGCAGAGGAAACATTAACATTCAAAGTTAGAAACCTGGAGGCAGGGCTACTAAGAGGATTTAAGGGCTGTGGTCTTGAGCTCTTGAATCTGATTTTATCATTTATAAGATGCAATCTTGGGAAGAGGTCCAATATATAAAAAAATGAAAAATTTGATGTTGTTCCATTTAAAAAAAACGAGTTGAGGACCATGCCCTGCCAGATGGGCTCTTGAGATCTAAGACCCTTAAAGCCTAGCAGCAGCGCACTGTTCAAAAGAAATACTCTGCTTCTTCACAGCTCAGTGCATGAAGAAAAAATACTGTTTTAAATCACAAAGCAAAAGCTTAGTAAGACTTTCCCCTCCAGAACAATTATTTTCAATAATCTCAAATGCACTTAGTCTGGGAAAGTAAGACACAGATAAGCTCCCCCTCAACTTTAACACCTCCCATACTCTTTCAAGAACTTCTTAAAACACAGCCTGCTCATTATTCTTCATCAAAATGTGTTTTGTTTTGTTATGTTTTGTTGAGAGGAAGGGGGGGGGGATGAAGCATGACCTTTGCGGGTTTCTTATGGACCATGTGGTGCTTGAGACGAGGGAATGGAAATACCTCAAGTGATGAAATTTTCAAAAGGTACCTAAGACTGCGGTTGGTTAGAAGGCTCTCCACACCATGCTGTCTTAAAAAACAAAACAAAAACGGGCTTCAAAGTTTATTTACCATCTACGAGAGGAACAGAACCATGCCATAACCAAACTCTTAATACCAAGAACTTTTACCCCAAACCACTTTCACGATTAAAAGGATGAGGAGGAGAAACCAGAGTCATTTTCTTCAATGGATTTGGTTCGATGCCTGACTATGAATGAATTGGAGGCGTCACCGACAGGGGTTCGGGAAGGATCCTCGCCCCCAGCCCTGCCTCCCTATAAAGCCCAAAGGAACCCCTCCAGAATTGAGGGTGGTCAGGGCGAGTCCCATCTACAGGCCGCCTCCCCCTTTCTTCCTCCCGGCCTCCCTCCCGGGGTTGGAGCGCGCAGGGCGGCGCGGCCGGGTGAGTGGGTGAATGGGGGCGCCGGCGTCGCGGGGTCCCCTCCTCGCTCGGGAAAAGTTCGGCCGGCCGCTCTCGGGCCAGGCCGCCCCGCGGGCCCCAAACACCCCGCCCGGTCCGTGGGAGGGTCGCGCCCCCTCCCCGCGCCGCGGCCGCAAACACCCCGCCCCCGCCGCCACCCTCGCGGAGCGTTAACCCCTGGTCGCCCGCCGCCGGGCTCCGGGAAGGAGGCAGGCCAGGGGGTGGAGTTGTCGCGTCTGCTCCCGGGAGCGCCCCGGCAGACGCCCGTCTTGTTTACAGGCCCCAGGCCTGGCCGCGCCGCCGTCGCCGCCGCCGCCGCGCAGGCCCGAGCCGCCCGCCCGCCCTCAGCCCGAGCGCCGCGCTTACCCGGAGCAAGCCGCGGACTGGCAGGTCTCTGGTCGGCCGAGGCGGCGGCCGGGGCGGGGGCGGGGAGGGGGTCACCGCGGTGGCGTCCGGCCGGGTCAGTCCGGGGAGGGGGCGGAGGAGGGGAGGAGCCGGGCTGCGTCCGGGCCCCCGGCTCTCGGCGCCCTCGCGGTTCAGTTCATCCGGGCGTTGAAGCGGGCGGCGGCGAGCGGGTCCCGGAGGAAGAGCCGAGGAGTCATAGCGTTCGCGCCCCACCTGCCTGGCGCCCCCCCACCCCCCACCCCAGCCACCCGTTCCGGAGCTGCAGCCGCCCGAGCTCCCGAAGCTCCGGGCCGGGCCGGCGCAGAGACCACAGCTCCCTCGCTCCCGCGCGCGCTCCCGCCCCCAGCGCCGCCGCCTCTAGCGCGCCCCCGCGCAGGCGCGCTCACGACGGCGCCGCGCCGCCCTTCCCCCTCTCCTCCCCCGCCCCGCCCCGCCCCGCCCTCGCTACAGCAGCGGCGCAGCCGAGCAGCCGCAAAGACCCGGATGTCGTTGGGCAGGAACTGCGGCGAGCGCCGGCGGGCGGGGGGGAGGGGCGGTCGCGAATGACGTCACTGCCCTACCCAGCTTCTGAGGCCGCGGCCGCCGTTCCCCCGCCCCGGCTCCCGGCCCAGGCCGAGGGAGGCGTCTGAATCCCGGATTGGAGTTTGGACTGGGGCCTTCACGCCCGGGGTCTGGGGGCTGGAATGGGTGCGCTGCTCTTCCGAGCCCGGTGGATCCTGAATCTCTCTGAGCCCTGCCGTGGGCCCAGACGGGTCGCTGAAGAACCCCCACACCCACCCGCCCAGGGCGTGTGCGCCTCCAGTCCCGGAGCTACCACCTGTCTGCAGCCGCACAGCCCACTCCCCGCCCCGGACCGTCCCCGCGGAGATGCCGCCCGCGCAGCCCCAAGGACCGACCTCGAGTTTGTCAAGTCCTCTCCGGCGCAACCGTGGTCAGGCCGCTGGCCTCCGGACGCGCGTTTGGTCTCGTGGCCCAACCAGACCTGCTCCCCCCAGGGTCTCTTCTCCCTCCCCCGGTGACCCCGGGAAGCCCACGCTAGTGCCACGGCCACACACCTCGGGCTCCGAAGAGCAAGAACACACACCCTATCGCCACCCACCCACACTTAGTGCAACTGATTCACGCGCAGGGCACATGACATGCTCTGAGTTTCTGGCAGGTTTTCCGTCTGTAACTCATGGGATTCCACATTTGCACATGCTAGACAGTCGCGTTATTCTGCCACAGGGGGACCTCCAACGGTCTCCAATGAGGTTAGGAATGGAGTTTTCCGAATCGAGAATATTCAGAAGCGGAATGGCTGCTTCTATTAAGAGTTAGAGATGAGCTAAACTGAATTGAAACTGCACGTGCAGGCGGCCCAAATCCAGTTTAGCTAGCTAGACTCGGATAACGCGACCCACGCTTCACGCAAACGCCAGGGGTAGAATGACAAACCCTGGGCGGCCAATGAATCAGGTCTGAGAGCAATACATCACCAACACGCTCCCATTGGCTGCGGTCTTTCTCCTGGATTAACCTGTTCATGGACTTGACCTAACACCACCTGCGCAGTCCCAGAAGTTAAAAAGAAAAATCCATGCATTAAGCGATGCTTTGGTATATAATAGACAAACCAAATATTTCACTTATAGGAGGAAGTTACTTTTAAAAGCGCACCTGAAAATATGAGTCACATTGAGACCTGGCCAATAGGAAGGTAAATGTGTGATGCGGCCTCTCCATTTTATCTCTGGAGTTTATTGTAGCATTTTGCAGCCTGCTACTTTTTATCTCCTAAAATCACTTTGTTGCCTCAACTCTTGGATCAAAAACAACGTATTATGTCATTTGGTCATATGGCAAACACTAATTAGTTGCTTTTAAAGTGCATAATATCTTTTTTTTTCCCTTTTTCCTCTTCAATCTGGCTTTCGTAGGGAAGGTCCAGTGCCTTCCACTTTCAGGCCTCCAATCTGCCAAATAGCCAGATCTTCAAGAAACCTGATATCACTCTACCCCCAATTTTTGGCCTTACAATTTCTTAGAGTAAAATGAAGATGGGTCCTTTCCGGACCTATGAAGTAAAAATAAAACTCACTTAGGCATTTTTGGTCCCATCTGAGGACACATTTCCTAATTCACACACCTGCCAATGAAAGAAATTGGATCAAAGATCTTTGAAATGCTGCCTTACTGAAATCCTGAATGCTTCAGACAAGTAACAGCACGATTAGCGTGCTGGTGGGCCTATTACTACTCGGAAATAGAAAAGCCCATGTGGCAACCGTGACTTAGCGTGCTCTTAACAAAATGAATTTTCTTATTCATAAGGCAGAAGTGGGCCGCAGACAACTGAAGGTCTTGCCCCATCTTTCTTCTCCCTTCCCTTAGGCTTCTGCCCTTCCCTGTGCTGTACATTTGGGCTGAGTGGCAGGAATGGCAGAAAAATAGCGGGCGAAATGAGCATGAAGAGAGATTTATAGGAATTGGCAGGGTGTGCCTCAGACTAAGACGAATCAACCTGCCCCTTCCTGGTGTTTCTGGTTTCTGGAGACAACTTGCAGGGGGGGTATTTTGGGATGAACTAGGAAACTCATGAATTATAAGATTAATATTTGGAAATATGCTCACTGCTATAATATCCCTGTTGGTAAAGCTTATCCTCAGACCAAACTCACTGGCATCGACTTGTTGGCCGACTCAAGAGGGACCCTTGTGAGTTTCTGAGACTGTAACTCCGGACAGAAATAGAAAGCTCCATCTTCCTCCCAGAAAATCTAGTAAGGAGAAATTCTAAATATTTAGAAAGCGAAGTATGAGACCCGAGAGTTGAAGGTCAGTCAGTTGTTTTCCTCTTTGGAGGCTGAGCTTGGGTGTCGGACACACATCATGGATGTTCACAGTAAGAGTTTGTGTCACTTCAGTGGGCTGTGTGTTGCCATTTGTATAGCAATTTATATCAGCATGGTCTAAGACGATACTGCTCTGCTTGAGAAATCGGTATTCAGTTAACATGGAGGCGTTATCTGAAAGTTGACTTAAATGCCCAGAATTCCTCAGGGGGCTGCGAGTCTAGAAACTGGGCGAAGGACTAAGCACTGTGTTGGGGCAAAGCTAAAAATGTCATCTGGTCAGCAACAGCCTCTCTTTTTCTTCCACAATCATGATTTAAAGAGGATTACATTCTCTTATGCCAAATTACTAGAATGAACCCTTGAGCCAGCTTGGTCTGGGCCTCTCAAAATAATCTCAGCAGTGAGTGACCCCTGGGGGCGGGGATGGGGATAGGGGTGGGCGTGGGGCAAAGCGATGCCTGCAAAGCACTTTCACCTGAGCCATCTAGTCCTTCACACTGAAGACAGCCTGTACCCAAGAATTTCAAAGCCCAGTGGAAGATGACTGGAGTCTTCCTACCTTCCCCTCCTCTACAGCCCGTTTCCCATCTTCTTCTCCCGCACATCCTCTTCAGCTGTCCTCCTTGTCTCTCTTTTTTCTTTGTTGTCTTTCTTGTCATTTTCTTCAGTTCTCTTTTCATCTCCTTGGCCCTTCTTTTCCCCATCGTTCTCTTCTCTATTTCTTCTTTTATCTTAGTCCAAATTACAGCCTCTGCTTCCTCTTTGCTCCTAAAGTAGTACATGGGAGCTAGTTGTACCCTAAAACTAATTTCCTTTAGAGAGTGTGAACCCTCCTTCCCCAGTCACCCTTACTACCTTCCCTCCCATCATATCATGTCTTAAAAACCCAGACTGTTAAGAGGACTGTCATGGAATGAAAGGATTAGAGAATCTAATCCTATGTGACGTCACTGGGCTAGCCTCATGAGGGGTGGGGGCAGGGTAAGGTAGTCAGCAGTGCTTTGTGATTCACCACTGTGAGCCCATCCATAGACCAGGGGCAACTTATTTATTATGACTCATGGCCCACTGTAAGAGTCACAAAATTCGGATTGGTCTTTAAGTTAGCCTCTCACCCACAGCCTTACAGATTGGTGTGTGTCTTGCCAGACAAGTTCATCTGATAGTGATTCCATGGCTGGCATTGTGCTGCATGCTGAGGCTAGATACTGATATCAAGGGAAAAGGTCTCGGCCCCCAAGGAGCTGGCATGATAGTGAGGGAGGCAGACAGAGAAGTGGATAAATAAATTACAGATTGTGATCCGTGCTGTGAAGGAACCAAATACAAAGGAGGAGGGGAGATGATTTGAAACTGATGATCAAGACAGATCTCTCTAAAGAGGTAGCATTTAAATTGAAGAATGAGAAGGAGTCAGGGGAGGGCATTCCAGGAGAGGTATCTGCTTGAGCAAAAGGCCTGAGGTGGGATAGAGTGTGCAGAAAAAAGACTTTCCTACAAAAAGAGTTCATTCCCAAAAGGAGCCTAGCAAACCCAAGGCAAATCTTTTTTGGTTTTATAATTAGTAAATTATATTGGCAAATGGCATGTATGTATAAGTGTATATCTATTTGTATATAATAGATATAGCTACATAAAGATATAGCTATATACCATTTTGTATACATGTACATATATGTGTACACATGTGTATATGTGCACCTATGTATACATATAAATACATATAAATGTATACAACTATAGACATATATTTGTTATACATATAAGCATATGTTGATATATATGCATACCATTTGCTAGTATAATATTTCCCTGTACAGTTTGGTTATATCAATGATAATTATCATGTTGCTTACCCATCCTCCATAGCAACCATCACTCTCCAATTTCACATCACCATAAACAGAAACTCACTTTTCTAAGCAATAGGGCCCTCCTTCCTGAATCTCTGCTACCCCTACTACTCACTAATAAACTTTGGTCTCTGTACATGTGTCAAGGCAAATTTATAAAGTCACAAAGATTTAGAATCTGTTTCAACTTAGGATATTACAATATCTACTAACTTCATCATTAAGAAATTACCTTAAAAAGAAAAAAAAAGAAACTACCTTTAGCAAAAGGGTACAATTGATTCAAAAAGCTTAGTGAATTGTTCTGCCCTCAGAAGCGAAGCAACTGTGGAGAAACAAAATTCCACATCAAGGAACTCTGTTTTCCACTGCTGAAATTGAGACGCATGCCACAACCCCGTCATAGGTCCTTTCTGATGACCCAGCTATGAGCTTTATGGGGGCAGTGGAGTCGAGGGTCGTGTTTCTCCAACCACCAGTTTCTGTTGAGTCGCCTTCGACTAATGGAGACCCAAACACTCAAGACCTGTTGGAAGTAGATTGCTAGATGTTTCTTTCAAGGTGCCTCTGGATGGGTTTGAGCCACCAACATTTCAGTTAATCGTAGAGCACTTCATTTGTTGGGACATTTAGGGACCCCATCTCACCAATATAGATATTAGCTATTATTAAGTAAAGGCACCCTGGTGCTATAGTGTTTATGGTTGGGCAGTAACCACAAGGTCCGCAGTGTAAAAACACCAACTACTCCCTGGTAGAAAGATGAGTCTTTCTACTCCTGTAAAGAGTTACCATCTGGGAAACCCACAGGCGCAGTTCTACCCGATCCTATAGGGCTGCTATGAGATGGAAACGACTCACTGGCAGTGAGTGAATGATTATTAAGTAAAGACCTTTCAAACATTTGAATGGACATCCTGAGAAACATTTTCCCAAGTGTTTACTGTTTATTTCAGCTAGCAGCCCAATGCTTAACCCACTGGGCCACCAGGCTCCTCATGTTTACTGTGTATTTCAAACATTGTGGAAGATCTTAACTGATATAATCCCTTTGTGATCGGCAACATAGTTTGCATCCTTAAGACAGTGGCCTGGCTGAAAACCAGTGGTGACATACTCATAATGTAAAGCATTGCTTGTCTTCACTCTACAGCCACACAGAGCAGCCCAATCACTCTTCACAACAACCCGTGCGAGTAGGTAGGGCAAGGAGTGTTAATCCCATTCTTTGCAGAAGAGAAAATCCGAGGTCAGAGGGGTTATGTGATCATTAAGGTTATGTGTCAATTTGGCTGGGCCAGGAGTCTCAGCCTTTGGCGGTTAAGATATCTTAATTCCGCATGATGAGCTTTAATATAATCAACTCCATTATCAGATCAGCTAGGAGCAGCCAATCGACTGAAAGGATGTTTCCTTGGAAATGTGCCCTGTCTGTTATTTGTGGGTGCATGGAGAAAGCTTTTTACTGCTTGCTTTTTATTGAGTCTGGATCCTGCATCTGGCTTGTCTTTTGACCTCTGGTTCTCTGGACTTGAGATAGTAGTCTGCCATTCCGGAGAATCAGTCAGTAGCCTGCCATCTTGCCTGCCAACCTTGGATGCATTCACCTTTGCAGCTAGAAGTTGATCATCTGACCTTGGATCCATCAGCTCCTGCAGCTACATGAGTGGGTCAAGAAAGTCCTCCAGTCTGACATCTGATCCCCTTAACTTGGAACTTGCCTGCCTCTACAACGGTATGGACTGCTGCTATAAATGTAAGGTTGTGTATGGTTGTTAGGTGCCATAAAGTAGTTCCAACTCGTAGGGGCCCGAAGGACAGCAGAAGGAAACACTGCCCGGTCTTGCACTGTCCTCACAATTGTTGTTACGCTTGAACCCATCAGTGTAGCCACTTTGTCCATCCATCCTGTCAAGGGCCTACTTCCTCTTCACCGCCCCGCTACATTACACACACACATGCACACACACACTAATATTCATATTAGACTGTGTTAGTCTGGGTTGACTAGAGAAATTCATAGATACTTGTGTGTGTAAGAGAGAACTTTATATTAAAGAGCAATTGTATATTAAGAAAATATTTCAGTCCAGTCCAGATCAAGTCCATAAGTCCGATATTAGCCCAAATGTCTGATAGCAGTCTATAATTTACTCTTCAGACTCACACAACGCATGCAATGATGCTAAATTCAGGAAGATTACAGGCCAGCAGGTGGGAAGTCTTGTGGATGCAGTGACGGTGGGAGCATCTCAGCCCTGGCATTGTTCTCCATGTGGCTCCTCCAGCTCGAGGGTCCTGGTTCTATCAGGGGTTTTCATGTGGCTTGTCAACAGGAATGTCTCGCAGGGAGTATCTCTGTGTCCCATCTCTAGCGAGCGATTTATCTTCTTAGCACCTCCAAATGAAGTCATCAAGCTGCGATCTGGTTGACAGACTAAACTCCACCCCTTCATTCTTAATGTCTCAAGTTGACAACAGATTATGTAACTGCCACATAGACTATATTACTTCTAATGTATATGAAGTAGTATGTATTATTATATGTAATAGATATTAGAAGTAATATATATATAATAAAAACACTATACTATATATGCTCACACTTAAATTCCATGAAAACAAGTTCACAGTCACAGGTACCTGAGTTGGAACTTCGACACAAAGTTTCAGGGGACACAATTCAAACCTTAACAGTGAGGTGGGGGCGGGGGGGCGGGAGAGAAGCAGGAGGTCAGATCCTTCACATGGCTGGGCCACTAAGCCATCTCAGCAATGACTGATCTTGCCGCGGGGGTGGGGGTGAGGGACAGAGGGAACTGTAAGTGTCACACACTTGCTTTTTATATTTACCATTTGTGGCTAAGAGCACCCAAACACAGTAGAAGCCTTGGTACGTCCCTGACACCTATGTGCTCTCAGTAAAGCTAGGACGTCCCCACAATAACATCTATTGCCTTTAGAAGGACTGCCATGGTCAAATGTATACTGACTGTATTCTTTAAATATCTGAGGAATTTGTTCAGTTCGGAGTTTCACTTTTAGTCTTTTTCTCAATTCTTTAAGATGTTTCTGATTGGGCAGTGCTATTGAAAACTTTAAATGAAGCCACTTAAGCTTGAGAACAAACAGACACAAGATGTTATTATGCATTTTCTTTTATTGAAGGAGTTAGGCAAGCACTATTTCATGAAAAGCAGGGACAGAAACATGTTGTGCTCTCCAGAATGGTTAAGAGGAGTCATTTCTGGGAATTTCAGAGACCATTTTAACTCAATATAAGTTGAAGGGGAATGACCTTGGCTGAGGATATGCCAAGCTCTATAGCAGGCCCCGTATGGATATTATCTTCTTTAATTCTCATAACGACTTTGCAAAGAAGATACGATTATTTCCACATTCCTTTCCAACCCCAGGACCATCTGGTTTCAGAGTCCCTGCCTTCTCTGTTGCAGAAGACGGCTGTGCCTTCTTGGGCTGGCTTGCTCTTCCTTGAGACGCTTTTCAGTGCACAAGCTCACTCACGAGAAAAAGTAGACAATACCCCAAAGAGTGTTTTTATTGAAGGGGTTTTGCAGAGATCCAAGCAAACCTAACCCCTTGCCACCAACTCCGCCCTCACTCACAGTACCCTAGAGAACAGGGTAGAACTGCCTCTTTGGGTTTCTGAGACAGGAGCAGAGAACCTCATCTTTCTCCTGCACAGCAGGATGAGTTCATGAGTTCCAACTGCTGATCTTGTGCTTATGAGATCAATGCATAACTCACTAGGCCACCAGAGTTCTTTCCTGTGGAGATGGCATAGGCATAATTCTACACATTCCACAATCAAATCTCTCTTACGCTTCACATAAAAGTCTTGTTGCTTGTTCCATAATTCTGCTTCCAGATTTCTCCTGTTCTTTCCACTTAAACCCTCTCTCCAATCCAGGCATTGGAAATGTGTGACCTAAGAAATCAATACCTCATGAGGTAGGAGGGAGGGGGAAAATGAGCAGCAGATATTAAGGGCTCAAGTAGAGGCAAATGATTTGAGAATGATGATGGCAACAAATGTACATATGTTCTTGACACAGTGGATGTATGTATGGATTGTGATAAGAATTGTACGAGCCCCAATGAAATGATAAAAAAATTTTTAAAAAAGAAATCAATCCCAGCTAACATCACACGCCTCACCAAAGAGAAGCAGGTCCAGCCATTACATTAGGGGTGAGTTAATCAGATATTTGACCAAATACCATAGGCTCATTTTTAAATTGATCAGTCTGTATGGCCTGTGAATGATGTTATAAATATCCAAATGATGCTGGGCAGAAAAAAGGTTCCTCACCCCTGCTTCAATCTAATCCACAAAAGGACTCCTAGCACACTCTCCTGAGAAATTTCATTCAGCAAGGCAGATGCTAACACACCACTCATTGTCTCCTCCTAGCATCACATATCCCTGGAGAGCCTCAATGGAGGCTGTCACTGGTACCAGCATGGTAGGCAGACTCTTTGTGGAGCAGTAGCCATGAAATGCAAATCATGCAGCAGAGCATCAGAGACTCAAACCCACATACCTATGAGTGGGGCCAGGCAGTCCCTACATTAGATCAGGCAGAATGTATGCAATAAGGAGAGGTGGGAACTGTGGGGGAGGAGAGAATATTTGCTCCATTTGAAGATCTTCAAACAATAATAGGTAAGAAAGATTTTAAACAGATTAGCTAAAGAGGATGCTTCTTGACCTCTTAGTGAATTGACTTGGGCCCAAGTCCGTCTCTGCTCTCGCCACTCTGTGGGCAAGTTCTTTACCCCTCAGCCTTGGTTTCCTCATCTGGAACATGGGATTCATAGTACCTACCTTACAAGACCAGATGAGATGCCACACATAATGAACTTAGCACATTATTTGTAGATGTACAACAAAGCATAACTGTTAGTTTTAACCAGATGGTGTGTGAGGTTTGAATGAAAACAACACATTGTAAATGATTTGACATATCCACTCAGTATTTCATCTATCCCACCGCTGAGTTAGAAATTCCTGCTAGAGGGGCCAGCTGTCCAGCGGGTGACGACTCACGGTGACCATGCGTTTCAGGGAGGAGCTGTGCTCTTGCAGGGTTTTCCATGGTTGCCACATTTCAGAAGCGGGTCTCCAAGTCTTTCTCCCAAGGGGCCTCTAGGTGGGTGTAAATCACGGATCTTTTAGTTAGTAGATGAAGGGTCAACTGTTTGTGCCATGTCAAAGACTTGTTATCATGGCCAGATTTTCAGCTTAGCGCGGGCCTGTGGCAAGGTACATTGCCTCATGCGTTCTGATGAATCATCACGGGAAGAAGATGATTTTCTGCTGTCCTGTTCTGCCTCTCCCAGCAGTGCTGCTCTTTCACGGGTGTGTGTGTGTGTGTGTGTGTGTGTGTGTGTGTGTGTGTGTGTTCTCTCCTTCATACCCTCTACTCCAAAGGTGACTATTTGGTTTTGAACCTGTGTTAGGCTGGGTTGTCTAGAGGAACAAATCAGTGCCACTCATCTAGGTACAAGAAAGAGCCTTATGTCAAGAAATAATTCCAGATCAAGTAGTCATCCCAGCTCCGTTCACCTCAAGTCCATAAGTTCAATGCTAGCGGGGGCCCTCTTCTGACCCATCACTGCAGCCGGACTACACAGAAAAATACAGTAGAAAGCAGGAAGGATCACAGCCAGTGGGTGCAGAGCTGCGTGGGTGTCAGGTCTGTGGAAACAGGCAGGCGGCCCACATGGGATCCCTGAAGCAGACACAGAGCCCCAGCCAACTGGCCAGTGGAGGAAGGGGTAAGAGAGAGAGAAGGAAGCTCCAGCTTCTCCCTTATCAAAAGGCCACACTCCCAAGAGGGCATCATCAGGCTGTGACTTGATTGACAGGTTGAACTCCACCCCTCGTCAGGAGTGGTTAGTTGACATGATATCTAATTACCACAGAAACTAAACTCTTACGTCGTTCTTCTTATAGTGGGTCAAAAGAAGAACCCAAACACCTCATTGTTATATTTGATGTTTGATAGTATTTATCTAACTTAGGTTAGAGAATCTGACACACTATACATTCATTCAGTTAGTCATTCAATAGATACAGATCACCAGAAATATGCCAAGCACTGCTTTAGATGCTGGGGATATTATGGTTAAAAAATGCAGTTTTCATGGAGCGTCTCAGTAGTTCTGTAGACACTGGACTGGATACTCTTCTATACATCATACAATGCAACCACTTCCCATTATGTGATCTGATCTGATCATCCAGTCAGTTGAAGGGAAAAGACAGGGACTTCCCCTTTCAAAGCCCTGGATCCCCAGCTTTGACGGTCTTCCTCTCACTCTCTTTCTCAAGGCTACGCACTCTTCTCAGCATCTGACCTGAATTGGCCCCCACAACCCATGAACCAGCACACGTTTCCCGTCTGCACCAGACCCATGGATTTAGGACTTGCCCGCTCCCCACAATTGCACGAGCCATGTTCTTGAAGGGCATCTCTCCATATTTACACATATATACATGTAAGCTGGACTCATTTTGCTCCTTCAGAGAACCCAGACTAAGACATGTGGGTAAACAGAAAATAAACAAGGCCATTGCGTAGAGGGAAGGAGCCTAGGTGGTGTCGTGGTTCAAATATTCATCTGCTACTAAAAGTTGGAGTCTGCTGCTGTAAAGATTTACAGAATGCCCATTGGGAACCCAGCGGGCATTCCACTGTGTTCCGTAGGGTCACTATGAGTTGGACTACTCATTGGCAATGGGTTTTTGGTGCAGAGGAGCACACACACAGGCAGGGCAAGTGTGAGCTGGCTGGTCAGAGTGGGAGCGATATGGATTTCTGTAAGCAGGTGGGTCAGAGAAGACCTATTGGAGTGGGTGACAACCAAGTAGGCTGGAATGATGGGAGGAAGCCTCTTTGGGAGGATCTGGGAGCATCCCAGGGCAGAACAAAGGTCCTGAAGTGACAGTGAGCATGGAGGAGCTCACTGTTTAAGGAGCAGGCAGAATTCTGGATGCCCAGGGCATAGCCCACCAAGGAGAGTGTGATGTAGTCAGGGTCCCTGAGTGTGATGGAAAAGCATGGTAGGTTATTATTCTGGGGATTTATGTCTTGCTTTTGCTGCAGTATAGTGAAGAGGTTTTAGGAAAGTAAAAGTGGAAGTGTGAAATTATTTTTCTCATCAGTTTCATATTTACAAAGAGGAATTGAAACTAGCTTCCAGTGTAAAATGACATAGCAACCTATTTGTTATGTCATTTAAAACCTAACAAAACCCAACTCTAGTTTGGTGCTAGGAATGTGGTCACTTAGGGAGCTCTTTTCACTGGGGCTCATCTTTTCACTTTTTGTAAACTATTACTGGGTCTTTTGCCAATGAATCATCAAGTAACCTCTCTTGGTAAGTTTAGTAAAATGTAGTAAGGAGGACAAAGTTAAGTGTAGGTAAAATAGAAGCCCATTTAAGCAGTTTGATTTCAAAGAAAGGCTTGTTACCTAAAAAATATCCTTTAAAAGCCTCATTACTCTCTCTCTCTCTCTCTCTCTCTCTCTCTCTCTCTCTCTCTCTCTCTCTCTCTCTGTCTCTCTCTCTCTCTCTCTCTCTCTCTTTACTTACCACTATCTCCAACACATATCCACCACTCATCTGTCAGTTTGTCATGGCTGTGTGTTGCTGGAAGCGATGCCACCAATATTTCAAATATCAGCAAGGTCACCCATGATGAACAAGTTTCAGCAGAACTTCCAGACAAAGATCAGATGACAAAGTAGGAATCGGCTGTCCACTCTGGAGGGCGTATTTTTGCTGTTGTTCATTGCCATTGAGTCAGCCCTGAACCACAGTGACCCTGTGCACAACAGAATGAAACACTGGCAGATCCTGTGCCATCCTACAATTGTTCCTATGTCTGAGCCCATTGTTGTAGTCACTGGGTCACTCCATCTGGCTGAGGACCTTCCTCTTTTTCACAGTCCCATCCTCTACACCAAATATAGTGTCCTTCTCCAGGGACCGGTCCCTCCTGACAATATGCCCAAAGTATGTAAAGAAGTCTTGCCATCCTCACCTCTAAGGAGGGCTCTGGCCTTACTGCTTCCAATGTGGATCGGCTTGAAGGACTAGCCACTGAAAACTGTATGAATGGCAATGGGGCATTGTCACATATGGTAGCTGAAGATGAACTCCACGGGTTGAAAGACACTCCAAGTATGACTAAGGAAGAGTTGTCTCCTCAACCCCAATGATGTGGAGAGAGTAAAACTTTGGGGACCTGCACTTGCTGATGGGCCATGTTTTAAAATGAAAAGAAACAGCTGCAAGCCTTCACCAGTAATAGGAACATGGGATGTGTGAAGTATGAAGCTAGGAAAATTAGAGTTTTAAGAAACAAAATGGAACACAAAGATTGATATACTACACGTTAGTGAGTTGAAATTGACTGGTATTGGCCATTTTGCTCAGAAAAGCATATGGCTTACTATGCTAAAAATGATCAATTCAAGAGGAATGGAATCACGTTAGTTATCAAAAAGAACATCTCAAGATCTACCTTGAAGTACACTAGTGTCTGTGATAGGCTAATACCTGTATACATGCAAGGAAGTCCAGTCAATACAACTATTATTCAAGCATGCACCAACCACTAAAGCTAGTGATGAAGAAATAGAAGGTTTCTACCAACTTCTCTAGCCTTAAATTGACCAAAAATTCAATCAAGATGCATTGATCATTACTGGTGATTGGAATGGAAACGGAAAAGAACAGTAATTGAAAAATAATGACATTGGTGATAGAAACCAAGATCATATGATAGAATTTTGCAGGACCAGTGACTTCTTTATTGCAAATACAGCTCCTCATTTTCCCCATCACTCCCTGCTTCCCCTTTCATCTTACACCCTTTATAATTTATAAATTATTTTGTCATATCTGACACTGTCCAACATCTCCCTTCACCCACTTTTCTGTTGTCCATCCCCAAGGGAGGAGGTTATATGTAAATCCTTGTAATCAGTTCCCCTTTCCACCCCACCCTCCCAGTATCACCGCTCACACCACTGGTCCTGAAGGTATCATCCACCCTGGATTCCCTGTGTTTCCAGTTTCTATCTGTACCAGTGTACTGTTCTAGCCAGTTTTGTAAGGTAGAATTGGGATCATGATCATGGTGGTGGGGGTGGGAAGAAGCATTTAGGAACTAGAGGAAAGTTGTATGTTACATGGTTGCTAAACTTCACTCTGACTGGCTCATCTCCTCCCCATGACCCTTCTGTAAGGGGATGTCCAGCCTACAGATGCGTCTTGGGTCCCCAATCTGCACTCCCCTTCATTCATAGTGGTTTGATTTTTTGTTCTTTGATACCTGATAACTGATCCCTTCATCACTTCTTGATCACACAGGCTGGTGTGGTTCTTCCATGTGGGCTTTGTTGCTTCTGAGCTAGATGGGTGCAAATACCTTTTTCAACAACATAAATGGCAACTGTATTTGTAGACTTTCTTAGAACAAATACAGAGGAATCAAATCAGCTAAATCTATGGGAAGAGATGATGGAGAAGCTCAGTATCACCAGTCAAAATAAGACTAAAGGCCAATTGTGGAATAGACCATCAGTTGCTCATGTGCAAATTTAGATTGAAGCTGAAGAAAATTAAAACAAGTCTACAAGAGCCAGAATACTACCTTGTGTATATTCCAACTGAATTTAGAGAACATCTCAATATCAATGTTGACTTATTGAAGACTAATGACAGAGACCTGATGAGTTGTGGCATGCCATCAAAATTTGATCATACATGAAGAAATCAGAAGGTCATTAAAAAGACAAGAAGGAGCAGGTCAAAGTGGATGTTTGAAGAAACTCTGAAATGATTCTTTAATGTAGAGCAGCTAACACAAGTGAAGTAATGATGAAGGAAAAGAGTTACACAGAAAATTTCAAAAGCCAACTTGAGAAGACAAAGTAGAAAAATGAAATGTGAAAATACTTGGAAATAGAAAGCCTGAAGGAAAGAAAACACTCAGCATATATCAAGTTAAAAGCACTGATAAAAATCCCAACCTGAATTTTAGTTTAAATATTGAAAGATTCCTTGGGCAAAATATTTAATAATACAGGAAGAAGAAGATGGGAGGAAGACACAGAGTCACTATACAGAAAATAGCTGATCAACATGTAACCATCTCAAAAGGTTGCATTTGATCAAGAACCAATGGTCATAAAGAAAGAAGTCCAAGCTGGATCGATGGCATTAACCAAGAATAAGGCTCCAGGAATTGATGGGATACCAATCGAAATGTTTTAATAAGCTGATGAAGCACTGGAAACACGCTCTTGTCTATGCCAAGAAATTTAGAAGACAATTACCTGGCCAACCAACTAGAAGATAACAATATTTGTATTCATTCCAGAGAAGGTGACCCAATAAAATGTGAACATTATTAAAGAATACCATTAATATCAAATGCAACTAGAAGTTTGCTGCAAATAAACAAGAATTTTTGTAGCAATACATAAGTAGGGAGCTCCCAGAAATTCAAGATGGATTCAGAAGAGGATGTGGCATGAGGGATATAATTTCTGATATCAAATGGATGTTGGCTGGAAGTAGAGAATAAAAAAAAAAAAGATGTTTGCTTGTGTTTGATTATACAAAAGCATTAGACTGTATGGGTCATAATAAACAATGCATAACATTGAGAAGAATATTCCAATTATGCTTATGTGGAGTGTGTACACAGACCAAGAGGTATTTGTTTGAACAGAAAAAGGAAATACTGCATAGTTTAAAATCAGGAAATGTGTGTCTGTCAGGGTTGTATCTTTCCACCATACTTATTCAATATACTTAGAAAGCAATCTAAGAATCTGGGCAAATGAAGAAGAACTTGGCATTAAGGTTGGAAGAAAGCTTATTAACAACCTGTGATACACAGATGATACAACCTTGCTTGCTGAAAGCTAAGAAAACTTGAAGCATTTGCTGTTGAAAATCAAAGAATGCAGCCTTTAGTATGGATTGCAACTCAATGTAAAGAAAACAAACCATCACAACTAGACCAATAGATAACATCATGATAAACAAAGGGTTGAAATGATCAAGGATTTAATTTTGCTAGGATCCACAATCAATGCTCATGGAACCAGCAGTCAAGAAATCAAACAATGGATAGCATTGAGCGAATCTATATCTAACATCATTGTGTAAAAGAAGTGGGGGAAAGCCTGGCAACAGTGATTGTGGCAACAATTGCACAGCCTTTCTTGAAATTCTGGAGCCATTGGATTGTGTGTTATGGTCATCACATATCCATAAAAAGTAAACAGAGTGTTGAAGATCCAGAGTGTTACGTTGAGGACTAACGTGCTTTGGTTCAAGTCATGGTATTTTCAGTCACCTCATATATATGTGAAAGTTGGACATTGAATAAGGAAGACTAAAAAACTGGTGCATTTGAATTAGGTGTTGGGAAAAGGATATAAAAAATCCCATGGACTGTCAGAAGAACAAACAAATCTGTCATGAAAGAAGCACTGTCACAATGCTCCTTAGAAACAAGGATGGTAAAACTTTGTCTTACATACTCTGCACGTTTTATCAGGAGTGGTCAGTGTCTGGAAAAGAACATCCCTATCCAGTACAGTAGACGAGGAATACCCGAGACGAGATGGATTGAGACAGTGACTGCAACAGTGAGCTCAAGCATAACAGGGAGGATGGGGCAGGACCCCGCAGTGTTCCCGTTCTGTTGTACAGAGGGTCACTGTGAGTCTTACCAACCAGACGACAGCTACTCACAATGATGAACACACATCTGAAGGCTAAATTCTAAAATTCTACTATTTTATGTCTTGTGCCATCCAGTGAAAATCATAGTTAAGGTAACCTTACCTAAAGTAGATATTTACATTTTAATATGAAGATCTAAAGATCCTTCTCAGAGTCAGATTTTCATACTTGGGAAGCAAGTTGCCTTGACATATGTTGGAAAAGTGGGGTAAAGGAAATTTAGAAGGGATTTAGTTCAAAACCTCAGTAACACCAAAGATGATCTAACATCTACTAAAATTGTACCTATGTTCAGTTCCCATGGATCTATGAAAGGAATATATACACTTCAGATGTTGAGTCTTCTTAGGTTCAATAGGGCTTTCTTCATGTCATTTAATGGTCATAAGTTGATCATCTTGAAAGTACATTTAAAATAGGTCTTGGGAAAGAGACTATGACTAATTTCATAATAAATAAATTTTCATAATAAAAATTATTACTGCTACTAATTACATCTGAAATCTGTTAATGAGCTAAAACAATAATTTCTGCTCATGTACTTTGATGTGAATCACAATGACCCACCATCAGAAAGAATAATTAATACATCACTCACAACCAAGTATTGATTAATATCCAGCAATGTGTCAGACACCATTAAACATAGAGAAGGATATAAGCAATTGCTACCACAATATTTTGCACCTCCCTTATTTGCTCTATTTTTGTATGTATGTGGTACCAATTCTGTTATAAATATGTTCGCAAAAATTTGCTGTTTAAATTACACTTTTATCAAAACTATACATTTTTGAAGGAAATATTTAATAAACTATTTCCATCTGTACTTTTAAAGAACCATGTGTACATCTGTTGGGGAGGGGGCAGTGAAAGTACTGACCTTTGTCCAAGTAGACAAGGCATAAAAAACTCTTTTGTGTCGTCAATCACAACAAAAGCGTGGAAAGGTTAAAGGGAACAATGTGAGTACTTGAAACATTTGATGTCAAAGGAAAAAATCTTGGCTTGATCTAAAATACCAGTGATTTATAAGGCCTAGTGAGTCATGTGCATCATGTCTGGGTTATGTGCTCATAAGCATCAGCTTCAAGGCAGTTGGGATAAATCATCCTCACGTGTCCATCCGGTCTGAATTCGACACACAAAAACTAAAATACAAGTTACACATGGGATTGACAGTGTATGAAATTGTTACAATCTTACACTTAAATCCCCAAAGGCAATGTTAGTTACAAAATTGCTCTTAAAAGCCCATGAAATGCTCTTTGTGATTCTATATAATTTGGATTAGATTCTTCTTGATTATTTAAGTATTTGAAGTCTGTGGAGAAGAACTCTCACTGACTCAACAATGAAATTCTCTCTAGATGATGTAGATTGCACTCCCTCTCTGGAAAGAATCAAGTCCATCAGACAACAGATGAGATAAAAACATAGTAGGTGTCAAGCCTTATTAAGCATAACAAGAGATGTATTTTAAATAATAACTATCATTCATTGAGCATTTCCTGTTTGCCAAAATCTTTATTTCTGAGTGTCGAATTCAATCCTAACAGAATCCTTTTGAAGTAGGTGCTATTAACTACCTACATTTCAGAGATGAGAAAGGACGTTCAAAGCGGTTAAGTTTCTTGCACATTCTGTAAGCCACCACAGCGCACAGAACTAAAGTTTAAAATATAATCTTGGCTTCACGTCAAACATCGGACTGCACAAACAGCTGTTAGCCTAGAGGGTCAATACACAGGATTTTAGTCTTCTTCTGACACTAGGTCACTATGTAAATTGGCAACTTTCAAAATGTCAAGTCTTCACTTTTATAAAATAAAGGCATTGGATCAGATCGTATTGATGGTCCCTTCCAGGTTCAATATTCTACCTCCAAGCAAGGACAAACCTCTGACTCTGGAATTGGGCATCAATTTCCCCTTTAATCTGGCAACAGTAACTCACATTCGGAGAGAGCCACCTTGTCCT
Organism: Tenrec ecaudatus; assembly: GCF_050624435.1. Lineage (NCBI taxonomy): Eukaryota > Metazoa > Chordata > Mammalia > Afrosoricida > Tenrecidae > Tenrec > Tenrec ecaudatus. The sequence goes on from NC_134543.1 coordinate 44,861,274, forward strand.
CTTTCTAAATTTAATCAGTACAGTCGCTTTCTCAGACTGGGAATGTGGTGCAAAATGGGCACATGATATCAGTGGACCAGGTAAGAGTAAATCCCAGGAGTTGTTTTGGATTCACAGGGAAGGGGCTCTGTTGTCCTAGGACTGGTAACCCTAAGCAGAATGGGAATTGAGAGCTTCTAGGGGCGGGGCCACAGTCGGCTCCTCCTCTGGTTTGTTCAGTTACTTGAGGCAACAAATTCTACTTCATTAAGCCGCTTTAATGGATAGTTTGGCTTATTGGTCACTAGAGGTGATGTCACACAGTATGGTAGTTCACGATGTCACCCCGCCATCCACCATGGACCTCCTCCCTCATCAAGCCATACAGAATCTTTAGTAATGTTTATGATCAATTTTAATCCTAGAATAATATGTAATCAGTATAGAGATAAATTGCTTAAATTCAGTGTTCCTAAGATTATGTGAATAATAACAACAAAAATGTTTTGCATAATCTTTTACTTTGAATACCAACATGATTAGTAACTGAGTGGAATCCTCTCTCTCTCTCTCTCTCTCTCTCTCTCTCTCTCCTCCTTTAAGAGCTACCAGCCATTTCATGGGGAAAATATGGAGCTTTCTGTTCTCATGACGATTTACAGCCTTGGAAACTCACAAGGGCAGTTCTACTCTATCCTCTAGGGTCACTACACGTTACCACAGATCCAATAGACGCGAGTTCTTTTTGTTTTGGTTTTTGGGTGTTGCTGCAGATTTGGTGCTGGGCTGCTAACTGCAAAATCAGTGATTCAAATCCACCACCCACTCCACAGGAGAATGCTGAGGCTGTCGGCTTCTGTGAAGATTTAGTCTCAGAAGCCCTGTGGGGTCCCCTTTAGTTAGGAGTTCATCCTCAGAAAAAGTTACTGATGTACATTATATTTAGAAATGTGAATTACTATGATAGTGTAGTTAAAATATCAGAAAATTTGATATTAGTAACTATAATGACATCAGCTGTAATGAAAACAGGACCACATGCGTGTTGTGTGTGCAGATGAAATCACATGAAGAGATGTGTAACAATGGCAGCCGGCCCAGAATCTACTGGAAGGTTCAAGCAGTAAAGTAGCGTACAATATTAGCTGATAGGTACATGGATACATGTAAGCTGGGCTTATGAAAAATGTTTTTGCTCTTATAACTAACTAAAGGAATATTTTAATAAAAAGAATAAATTTCTGATTCACAAAAATCTTATGGTCATTTTCATGTCACCTCCTCTGATGCTGTCACCCAGTACCATGTGCACCCCCGGTGCCTCCCTAACAATGTCATTGTCAGTTCATAGATATTAAAATAAGAGATCGTTGAAAGATGGCTTCCTTTCACTAGGAGAAGGCTTTCTAGTCAAAGGAGGGCTATGCCCAGGACCTGTGAGACAGAAACGACTCTCGTAACTGGATGGGAAGGAAAGTGAAAGGAGGCGGTTAGAGACCAGGGAGGCAGAGTAGTATGAAACCGAATTGTCAAAGATCTTGAAAGCCCCCAGGGCAATTTTAGACTTGATATTTGTCAAATTACATTTTTCAAGAAAGACTCTAATGATATTTCTGTTATCAGGTTTCTGTTCTTCCAAGCCTCGACATTGTCACATAATAAGGAGGAATCGCTATTGTCTCCCCTTCATCTTGGGCAAGCCTTTGGAACAGCCTGGACAACGGCAATGTGATTGAAGTGACAACTGCCTTTCTTCTAAATGCAGCCAGGTCATAAATGCAAGACAGCTTGTACTTAACTCAATCTCTTTGAGCACATTTCCCTTGGAACCATGCCAACTGCTTGGAGGAAACCTAGGCCATATGGACAAGCCCTGTGTAGGTCTTAAGTTTGACAGCCGCAGCCCAGGTCTAAGTGCCTAGCCAGGAATGACCATAGATATGTGTGTGGATAAGCCTTCGGCGGATTCCAGAACCCATGTATCAAGTTACTCTCAGCTTCTGGGTTTTTGACCTGAGGCCCTAGACAAAATGAAACAGAAATAAGTCATCCTTCCTATGCCTTCTCCAAATTTCTGCCCAAAGAACCCCTCCAATGACTCTTTCATGCTTCTATATTTTAGGGTAATACATAACATAGCAATATATAACTGGAACATAGAAATATATTTTTGTACCTGGAGGTGGGTGCTCTTGTAATCAAACCTAAAGCATGAGACAGCGAGTAGAAGGACCTTGCAGAAACTATTATTGGAAATTGTGAGAGCCCTCAAGCAGTAGGTTGATAAGGGCCAAATAGAAAATGAGGGGAATGTTACTGGGAAATGGAGGAAAGTAGACCCTTGTTTTGTAATGTAGGAAGTTGGTCATCATTGTTACCTGAGGTAATGTAGAATGAAGGAATTGTAGCCAAATAACGAGTTCCGATCTGGCTAAGAACATTTCGGACAGAATGTTAATGATGCCCCATGGCTTCCTTTGAATGCCTTAGTAAAATGTGAGAGGAGAAAGATAAGCGAAAGAAACATCTGTCAAAGATGAAAGAGCCAGGACTTGCTGGGTTCAAAAATAAAATTGCTTCTCATTCCCAGTCTCTCCAGATGGCAAACGATGCTAAAAATAAGAAGTAGCTTCCTGGAAGAGGTCAAATTGAGGGTGCTGTCAGGAAAATATAGTCTAAAGGAGAGGCCAAGGGTTGGCTGTAAATTCCTTGTTAAGATCTCAGACGTGTGTAAAGTGGTACCTCATAGACCCTTTCAAACAGTCAAAAGTTACTTGATGGATCTTAATGGCATGCTTCATCAATACTCTACAGTATGGGACAGGGCTTCCAAGAATCTTTTTTTTTTTTTTGACTTCCAAGAATCTTAAGGGACAGTTTTACAGTAACATACAAAGATGCTAATGTAAGGAAACACTTTTCTCAACGACATTGAGTGGCAATGGACTCAATTGACTCAAAAGAAACCCACAACAGATTCCATGGATTTTTATCAGCCTGTCCTGAAAGAGGCAGAGACAGTACAAAGGAAAAAGAGGTCTCTATCCATGCACTTTGATGGGCAGGAACCAAACAGAAAACTATCCGCAAATAGTAGCTACTTTGGAGAAGACCAACACACATTTTGGTGCCTCATGTGTTAGACTTGTTTCTGAGTATACGTGACCCGCTGATTTAAAAAATAATGGTACTAATTTTCCCTTATCAGCTCTAGTTTATGAGATTCAGAACATACATCATCTACCACTCTGCCTGCCCATAAAAAAATCAAGATTATCTTAATGCAGTGTTAGCTAATCTATGTGAGAGGATACATCCTGGCTTTATTGAAAGTACCATGTTGTACTAAGTATTTAGGTCAAGTTAGCCTTCACATGGTGTCCTTTGATTCAAAGATTTTTGAACAACACAAACTATATGAACTTGGAATTTTCCCCAAGTGTCATTTCACCTTTATGAGGAACGGAATAGCAGGCAGTTCTTCTAATTTGTTATCTTTAAAAGGACCCAGAAATAAGAGTTACGGTACAATACATAAGGAGCCCTGGTGGTGTGTGGGTTCTGTGTCTGACTGCTAATTGCACGGGAATCTATGGGAGCCCGCCAGGCCTGTTGCCAGATGAGATATCTATCTGCTCGCATAAAAATGCACAGCCTGAGAAACCCACAGAAAGCAAATCCACTCTGTCCTATGCCTTATGAGTCACAATTGATTCACTGGTAGTAGTGAATTTGGTGCAATAAGTAGGAGATTCAAATGTTCTAAAACCCAAAATGGGTCTGTCAGTTCAAATTACTTTATTGCCATTAAAATGTCCCAGTTTTGTTATAAGACGGTACAACTTAACCACTTGTGCACAGAAACTCTTGAAAGAGTTTTCTTATAAAGAAGTTTAGAGTCAACCTTACCTCTGAAACACTTAACATGAATTATCCATTGACTTCTATATATTAAAATGTGTTCTGAAATATTTACTTCATAATTTGAAGAAGAAAATTTTAGAGGTTCAAATTATTTATGAACATTGCTATGAAGTCATATTTTCAACACTCTCAATTGCCCTCAGAGCCCAGGTGGGATAGTGGTTACGCATTGGACTGTGAGCTGCATGGTCAGCTGTTCAAACCACCAGCAGCTCTGCAGGAGAGAGATTGCATTCTCTGCTCCCGCAAAGAGTGACAGTCTTGGGAACCCAAAGAGGATCATCGTGAGTCAGCATTGACTCATGGAAGTGAGTAAATGGCCTTCATACCTTTTATATATGTGGCTTTTCAATTTTCTTTTCCACTTTTCTCAAGCTTTATATATATCCAACTTTATATATATATATATATATATATATATATATATATATATATATATATATATATATATATATTCAACTTGCAGCCTCTAAATATAGTACACAGCTTCCCATGCCAAAATGAAAAACCTGCTGCATCTAATCAATTTTGACTCACAGTGACCTTATAGGACAGAGGAAAACTGCTTTGTGGGGTTTCCAAATCTTTAATTCTTATAAATCCTGCAGTGACTGGTGGGTTCGACCCACCGCCCTTACAATTGGCATCTCAGTGTGTAACCAACTAGCCACCATAAGTCCATAGACAGCTTCCCATGGAGGTCCTTGAATACCTAATTATTTTAAAATATTTCTTATTTTTAGTCTTATCCTATAATTTGTGGGTTTGAAGTCTTCTCATATTTAAAACTAAGATGATAAATTAATATAACTTAAAAGCAGAAAATGTAGTGGAAACACCGTATCTAAGAAATTAGAGCTGATGTGGTCTAGCCAATGCAATCATCTGAATCAGTGCCCCATATGTCCCCAGGAAGAGGTCTGAAAGCCAAGACACCAAAAACACCCTTTTGTTGCTGTTGTTGGACTGCAATTCAGAGCTTCGGAGATTCAGAGACACAGTCACAAATAGTAGAGACTCATTCCTAGGTTAACAGACTGTGGTGGTTACATAATCTCATGTCAATTTGAGGGTATTAAGAGTGAAGGGCTGGAGCTTACCCTGTTAATCAGGTCATAGCTTGATGATACCTCATTGGGCCTTCTCATGAGGATTCTGGGAACTTCCTCTCTCTCCCTCTGCCTAAGTCTTCCTGTTGGCAAGCCATGCAGAGCCTTGCTGAGACATTCAAGAGCGCTCTCTTTCTGCTTCACCTTTCTATTGAAGAGCCACACTGGGAGAGCCAGAGAAGCCACATAGAGACCTGCGCCAGTACTGAGATGCTTCCACAGCCACTGGATCCACAAGACTTTGCACCCACAAACCTTCCTGCATTTCACATCTTTGCATATGACTGCATGAGTCTGAAGAAGGATTTTTGGACTAGTATGGGACTTATGGGCTAATACAAGACTTATGGACTTGATCTGGACCGGGTTGGGATGTTTTCTTAATATACAATTACTTTTTGATATTAAGCTCTTTCTTTCACATATATGAGTGTCTTTGGATTTGTTTCTCTAGTCAACCCAATTTAGCACACTGACCCAAAATCTAATAGGTGGCTTATGTGCCCAGTTGGGCTTTAGAATTTCGGCGGAGCCATGACCACTGTGTGTCTCCCATCATTCTCTTGTTGGAATAGTATGGATAACAGTTGTATTTTGAATATATGGAGAGAAGACAACTTGGCCTTTTCTTTTTTAGCTCTCCAGATGAAGATGAACGGGCATTCAAGGAGCTATGTTTATATAGAAGAGGCTTCATATGTGCTTGATATGATTAAGTTGATGGAATTCTGAACTCTGTCTATTCAGCCTTATGTTTGTTAAACCCTTGGATTAAACAAAGTTAACTAAAAACAAGAATCAACATGCTAAAATAGAGAATGCAAGATGGAATGCTACTACCAATTTTACAGAAGAAACTGAATGTAACAAATGAATTTCCATGAAATGGGAAAACTCCTACTGACAAGTGTCCTGCTGCTGCTGACTTAAGGAGAAATACATGTAGAAGAGTAAGGAGATTAGAGTTTTAATTTTTCAAATTCTCACCTCACAAAGCTCAAGTCCAGATAGCTTCACTGATGTTCTACCAAATATTGCAAGACTTAACAAAATGCTTCACAAGTTCTTCCAAATATTAGAATGGTACAGAACTCTTCCAAATTCATCTTAGTGTCAGTATGATAAACCTGACGCCAACCCCAAAGACTACACAAGGAAAGAAAACCATGAACCAATAATCCCTGTAAGTACAGATGCAAAGCCTTCAACAAAGTGCAAGCAAGTCAAATCCAGAAACACATAAAGGGGATAGTCATCTGAGATTTACCATAAGAATGTAAGCTTATTTTAACATTTGAAAGTCAATGTATTATACTGATTTAGTAGTAGATAAAAAAGCAAAACCATCATAATTCTATTTGACACAAAAATCATTTGAGACAATCCCTGATAAAGTCATTTGAGAAAACCCTTTTGTGGTCAACCCTCTCAGCTAGGAATACAAAGGAATATCCTCATTTGAAAAAGTGTCTCAATATGTAAAACAATGATCGGATTCAGCCGGTCACACCAGTTCAGCAAAACTGACACCTAATTTTTTGTTGAGTTCTTCAAAGTGCTTGTTAAAATGGCATGGGTAATTGGGGTTCTTCCTAAGGCAAGCAGCTAGCAGCTGCCCAATATGGAAATCACAAATTTACATTCCTTGCTCTTTTTTAATGTGCATCTGTGCAGCAGTGTATTCTAAGCACCCACAACAGTGTTCATTCCGTCCAGAGTTTAAAAAATTAGATGGGACTCTGCTTGTAATATCAATTTACTCGTTTAATAAAACTCGTTATACTTTTGACGAAATGCTACATTTTTATTCCCTTGTGTTTGTTACTTCAGTAAACAAACATAAAATGTCAAGAATAAAAATGCCGACCAGTGGTTGATTCGCTGTCATTCGTTTCAGCTTTGTGTTAGGCCCCACATTCCCATGAGTGAATTCTGCAATTCCTAAAAGTGTTCAAAGAGCTAGAAATATTGTCAGAAACATTGACGTAAGTTCAGCAGAAGTGGAAAAGGGTTTTTCAAAGATAAACATAATATGCTCAGAGAAGAGAAGTCACCTGTTTGTCTTTTTGTTTGCCTAAAGGCATGGGGTCCTACTCCTACGGTGCAGAGATGTTGATGCTCTTTCGATAAAAGCAAAGAATATTGCAAGTGAGGATGCCAATCAAGAAGCAATATAGAAATACCTTAAATACAGTTTTATTGCTTTTGTCAGATATTATTTCATATTCTTCTATTAATATTTTAAAACTCTTATTATCTAGTTTTGTGTGCCAATTTTGTTGTTCTTATTTAAGTATTAATTATATGAAATAATAAACTACCTTTTGGTATTTTTTTATACTTAAAATGGTCATTAGGGCAGTGGATCAGTTATTAAGTTATTTGAATCCTACCACTGGTACAAAACTTCACAGCATTTCTCTACACTAGCAATAAACTGAAAATGAAATTAAGAAAACAACTTGATTTATAATAACTTCACAAATACTAAAATACTTCAGAATAAATTTTACAAAGTACACTAAAAACAAAACAAAATAGAAAGAAATTAAAGAGGCTCTAAATTGTGGAAAGACCAATATTGTTAGGCTGGTAATACACTTAAAGTTGATCTACAGCTTCTCTATAAAACCTATCAAAATCAAAGCTGCCTTGTTGTTTTGTTTTGCAGAAATTTACAAGCTGAACCTAAAATTCCTATTGCATTAAAAGGGTACCAGACTAATAAAACAATTGGGGGAAAAAAGTTTTTACCATGAATTACATAAAGGATTACAAAGCAGATCATAGTTTTACATCCAACAATTCATGCACATTCTGATTCAACTCATCTATTGCAACCTTTTCAAGACCATCCTTTATCTGACATCTTCCCTGTGTTTCCTGTTCTCACTGCTACTTCTTTCCTAACCCTCTGTCCTTGAGTATAGGAAGCCCCTTCAATCTTAAATGGTTGGCTATTCTAACATAGGACTGAGTTTAGGACCAGGCCTGAAGAGTAAGATCAGAGTCTTGGGGATCCTATCATCTCTGTCCAACCAGTAAGCCAGGCATCTTTTTTGATTTTGAATTCTGTTCCACATTTTCCTCCTCAACCCAGGACCTTCTAATGCAATCTTTCTCAGAGAAATTAGCTCGTCTCACGTGGTGTCAGCGTTGTGGAAACGGATCTTTGTGTGTGGCCCAATAGTTTGGATGAATTGTTTCTATGTGTCTTTTGCTTTTTGTCACTCTTCTTTCTATTGGTTAGGGGATAACTGCACCTTAGATGGCCACTCATGAGCCTTTATCAGGTGTTGTATTATATCTAAGGATTTTTCAAAATTTTGTACCCTGGATGTTCCACCACATTCATGAATATATTTTCCATAAGAGGAAATATACATATACAAATATCCATGGTGAAAACTATACATATATATGTATATATATTCATATATATATACATATACTATCCTTTGTGAAAACTATATATGTGTGTGTGTGTATTTATATATATATATATATATATATATATATATATATACACACTCTCCCTTTCCAGCCTGTTCAATCTATGTATTTATCCAAGCTTCTACTTGTAGATCCCAATGGTTGCAGGATTTTGTATATTGCAGTATTTGCCTCATTTTAACAGAGTAAGGAAATTTTGAGTTGTCTATAATCAGGAAAGGTATACCTAAGAGTTGTATCTGTTCATCACACTTACTCATTCTGTATGCCTAGCAGATGATCCAAGAAGCTAGATGATATGGAAGAGAACTCGGAATCAAGGTGGGAGGCAGGCTTATTAACAACCTGCAATGCACAGATGACACCACCCTGCTTGCTGAAAGGGAGGAGCTCTCGCCGATGAAAGCCAAGACTGCAGCCTCTAGAATGGACGGCAACTCAACGTAAGCAAACAAGTGAAACAACCCGAATCCTCACAACTGGACACATAGGCAACTTCATGCAAAAGGGAGAAAAGATCGGAGTTGGGGAAGATTTCATTTTCTTTGGATCTGCAATTAATGCTCACGGAAGCAGCAGTCAAGAAATCAAAGGCTATCTTGCATTAGGCAAATCTGCTGCCCAAGACCACTTCCAAGTGTTGAAGAGCAAGGAGACTGCTTTGAGGTCGACAGTGTACCTCCGACTTTGTTCTTCTTTCGTGGTGCTTTTCTCGTCTAGGTCTCTTTCCTTTCCACAGAGAGTGGGCAGTTAGTTTTCCATCTCTTTGCAGAGTCGTGTTGGAATTGGAATTTGGCTTGCATTAGTATTGTAGACTGCTATGGAGAAGTGAAAGTAATTACCTAGAGTTCTTCTATTTCTCTCTAATTTCCACCAAGTGATTGGATGGGACCATATAAATAAAGTGTAGACTAACAGGGGTTGGTCGGTTTTTCCACGTACCTGGCTACAAGGCAGCCCTCTCAGGATTCTAGGACTATCAAGAAAAAACAGCCAGCAGCAGAACATGGTCTATTTCCCTGTCTGAAGTGGCAGAGGCAGCACAGAAGCCACAGCACAGAAACCATGAGACAGAACCAAGGAGTCACACTGAGAGAGAGCAAAGAAGTGATGAGACTATGAGGCAATGAGGTAGAGAGGCAGAGGTCACAAGCTCACGTGATGGACAGGCCAAGGAGCAGAGGGACATGCCTGCAAGCCATGACTGAAAAGAGTCTCTGTGGACTAAAGGACAGGATCCTTACCATTTCATAGCCTGGTCATTTCCTTAATAAACCCACCTAATCGTGAGTATTTTTTCGTGGGGTTATTGCAACAAGCTATCAAATCCAGCAGAGAAGTAAGAGTGCTGTGGGGTGGGGTGAGGAGAGTTGGTGTCTCTGCCACGTGGCAAACACTCTTGGGCTGGTGTGGTATTGGATTCTCCTCCTTCCTTGTGAAGCCAGAGATCAGATTCGACCACCGCCAGGTCATTCCCTCAATCACCTTAAGTATAATTGATGTTTTCACAATCTTAAACCTTCCTGTCTATTAGCATTGTGCATTCTTTTAGCTAGGTCTCTTTTTGGTTTCTTATAACAATATTTTCTGATCTTTGTACAGATCTTTTGCTTCTCTAATTAGATTTATTTCTAAGTATTTCATCTTTTGAGTGACTATTGTAAATGGTAATGCCATTGTAAGTGTTATCATGTTCCTGGTTTGTTTTTCAGAGTTCTGTTGGTTAGCATGAAGGAAACCAATGGTTTTTTCCATGTCGATCTTTGGTCCTGCCACTTTGCGGATCTTTCAGTTATTTCTGCCAAGCTTTAGAAATCTTCTATGTATAGGATCATGCCATCTGTGAATTAAGAGTTTTACTTCTTATTTGCTGACTTGGGTACCTTTACTTTCCCTTTCCTGTCAAATAGAACTTGTTCAGATTCCTGGCACCATATTGGTGCTAGGAGTATGATAAAAGGCATCCTTGTCTGACTCCTCTTTGCAAGGATAATGCTTTCAGCTTCTCTCTGTTGAGATTAATGTTGGCAACTGGTTTAGTATCCATGCCCTTTATGATATTGAGGAATTTCCTTTCTATTCCTATTTTGTTGAGTGTTATTATCAGGAATAGTTGCTGGATTTTATTAAAGGCCTTTTCTGGGCTAATTGTTTTATTGCCTGATGGATTGCATGCATTGTTGAACCCCACTTGGTCAAGATTTATTACTATTATTTTTTGGTGTGTTGTAGGATTCTACTAGCTAGGATTTTATTGTAAGTTTTGCATCTGTGTGTAGGAGAAGTATTGATGTGTAATCATCTTTTTAAATAATGTCTTTGTCTTGGACTTGCTTCATAAAATGAATTTGAGAGTTTCTCATCTTTCTGTATGCTGAAATAATTTGAGTAGAATGTGTGTCAGCTCTTCTTAGAATGTTTGATAGAATTTACCAATGAAGTTGTGTGGGCCCAGACTTTTTGGGGGGTTAGGAGTTCGCTAATGAATTATTCAATTTTTCTTTTATTATTGGTCTGTTCAGGTTTTCTATTTCACTTCATTTAGTTAAGTAGCATGTTTTTAGAAATTTATTCATTTCCTCCAGGTTTTCAAATTTGCTGGACTACCAGTATAGTTCTTCATAATATTCTTTTAAAAATAGTCTTATTGGCATATAATTCACATATCATACAATTCAATGGTTCAATCATATTAAGAAGTGTTGTTACCATAATCACCACAATTTTAGAACATTTTCTTCTTTCTTGTACTCATTGTGATCAGCTCCTTATGTCCCTCATAACCTCCCCTGCCATAACCCAAGAACTCATTGATCCAGTGGCCATCTATATAGATTTGTCTATCTTGAATTACATTCACAGAAAAGCTTACAAAAGATCATCAATAATAACAAAATAAAACAGAGGTAAACCTCAATATAAAAGAAAGAAAATATTAAAAACTAGACCAAATTTACAAGAGTTAAAAAGGAGACCAAATGATAAGGTATTAAACGTTCATCTCATTGCATATGCAATAATCCATGTCCCAATATACTTTGCTTGACAGCTGGCTGTGTGCCTTCCTGGCCTGTGGTGAGAGGGGAGTCACCAGAGGCTTAATCCAAATGTATGTCCCTTCACTTAGAAAACAAAATAAAACAGAAGTGAAACTACTTTCAATTTAATCAAAAGGAGATCAAATGATAAGCTATTACATTTTAACCTAACCTTATCTACCAAACTATAATTTACCATCATCAACTTTACCATGTCTATTAACAGTGAACAGTATCTGAATATATTGTTGTCTGTCACATCCCTGCACTATAGTCAGAGGGGTTCACTGGAGGCTTATTCACGTGTGGACACTGCAAAGGATATGTGAGTTCCCACTGTCACCCATAGCCTTCTATCAACTGGGTGTTCACAATTTAAGTTCTGATACCATCCTCTTTCAGATTTGGATTTTATTTTTTATAATCCTTGGACAACACAGGCTGATGGGCTTCTTCCATGTGGACTTAATCGAAGCCTCACTTAGATAGCTGCTTGTTTGCAGGTAAGCCATTAAGACCCCACACCCTATTCTTTCTGACGCCCTGTCACCATCGGATTTCCTCACCACACTTTGCCGCCGCACCCGGATCTTTAGTGATCCCTTTATGCAGGCGAGCACCGAACAAGGCCATGACATAGCAACTATTTTTAGATTGAGGCTATGATCAAGTGCAAGCCCAAATCCATTCAGCTATTATGGTTTATATCGATCTCTGGTTCACTTTAGAGACGTCATTATCATTTTATAATAGAGGACATTATCAATCACCCCCTTAGGGTGTAAGGTGATTCTATTGATGGTGTTATTAATTTAGCCAACGATATAGAATGTAAAACACTGTTGAGGAAAGGAATTTATACAAATATAGGCTGGCTTCAGACCACAATACATGAATTGTTGATAGATTAAACTTGCATGTGACTGGACACTATTTACACAAAGAGTGGGAGTTGGTGATAGGGCAAAAGTGTCAATAAGATTCACTAACATCAACAGAACCATGCCTACCAGATTAATACCTGTCATAATAAAGCAAGGAGGACATTTAAATAGGAAATATATGGTAGTTCCAGGTCATCATTCATTGGACACCCTCAAGGCAAGAAATCTGAACCAAAGTCCAATGACCATCAGTTATATAATGTGAGAAAGCAGTCATCTTCTTAGGGAATTTTAGCCTTAAGTTCCAGGCCTATGGTTAAGTTGAGGTCAAGCCCAGTTCGCTTAGTGGAGTTCACACATGGAGTCCTAGTGTGGCCCATGAAGGATGTTGTGCACCTTGAAAGAACAGAGTGTAAAGTTCCAAAAGTCTACAGCACACTGCCTGGGTCACCAAATGATGAATAGAAACTAGGTCAAAATGTCCACTTGGGCACATAAGACCAGGCATATTCTCCTCTTGGGTTCTATATAAGTGTTGTTGTGTTAATCTGGGTAGACTAGAGAAACAAATCTTTGGGCACACATATGTGTATAAGGAAGAGGTTTATATACAAAGGCAATTGTACATTAAGAAAACAACCCAGTCCAGTCCAAGGCCATAAGCCCATTTCTCTGATACCAATTTATAAAGTCCTCTTCCAACTCACGAAACACATGTAATGAAGCCAAATTCAGGATGATCATAAGCCAGTGGGTAGAAAGTCTTTGCGTCCAGTGGTGGTGTAAGCATCTCAGTGCTGGCAGGGGTCTCTCTGTGGCTTCTCCAGCTTCAGAGTTCTGGCTGCGTCTATGTGGCTTTTCCGGCTCAGGGCACTAGGGTAGTTCATGTGTCTTGTCAGCTGCAATGTCTCCCAGGGAGTGAAGTAGTGAGAGAGTCTCTCCTACCTCCAAGGAGGAAATCCCAGATTTCCCGGAATTTTCAGGAGAAAGCCATGCCCACACAGAGGCCTCATTTTCTATGATCTGATTGACAGTCTCCACCCCTAAATTCTTAATCCTCAAACTGACAAATGATTATATAACTATCAGAGTTGTTAAGCATTTTTTTCCCCAATAGGAGATTTCTCCTCCCATTTACCTACCAATAGAAATGTAATTACCTTCTCTGAGACATATAAGGCTCCTTGGCTCTTCATAATATTCTGTTATTAACCTTTTTATTTTGTTTGGTTCTGTTAGGATGTTGCCCTTTTCATTTCTTATTCATGTTATTTGAATCTTCTTTCATTTCCTTTATTAGAATTTTCAGTGGCTTGTCTGTTTTGTTTAACTTTTTGTCTTGTTGGTTTTCTTCAATCATTTTTTGGGGGGTTCATACAACTCTTATCACAATCCATAAATACACCCATTGTATCCAGCACATTTGCACATTTGTTGCCATCATCATTCTCAAAACATTTACTTTCTACTTGAGCCCTTGGTATCAGCTCCTCATTTTTTCCCCTGCCTTCCCACTAACCCCCTCCCTCATGAACCCTTGATAATTTATAAATTATTATTATTTTGTCATGTCTTACACTATCTGATGTCTCCCTTCACCCACTTTTCTGTTGTTCATCCCCCCAGGGAGGAGGTTGTATGTAGATCCTTGTAATCGGTTCCCCCTTTCTCCCCCCACTTTCTCTCCACCCTCCTGGTATCGCCACTTTCACCACTGGTCCTGAAGCGATCATCTGTCCTGGAGTCCCTGTGTTTCCAGTTCCTATCTGTACCAGTATACATCCTCTGGTCTAGCCAGATTTGTAAGGTAGGATTGGGATCATGATAGAGGGGGTGGGTGGAGAGGAAGCATTTAAGAACTAGAGGAAAGTTGTATGTTTCATCCTTGCTACACTGCACCCTGTCTGGCTTGTGTCCTCCCCGTGACCTTGGGTCCCCACTCCACACGGCCCCTCATTCACAATGATATGATTTTTTTGTTCGCCTTGTTGATTTTTCTATTGATTTTCTGCTTCATTTATTTTTGCTTTATCTTTATTATTTCTTTTATTCTGGTGGCTATGAGCTTGTTTCGCTGCATTTTTCCCAAACTGTCAAAGATGTTAGGGTGAGGTGTTGGTTTTGAATCTAACTTCTGTTTTGATGCGTACATTTATTGTTATCACTGCATTTATAGCTATAAATTGGCCTCTGAGTACTGCTTCTATTGTATATCAAAGGTTTGGTATATTGTGTTTTCCTTCTCATTTGATTCAAGGAATTTGTTGATTTTATTTTTTTCTTTCTTCTATTATCCAGTCGTTTTTAACACGGATGCTATTCAATTTCCATGTATTTGATTTTTTTTCTTGATCTTCCTATCCTTGATTTCTAATTTTATAGCCTTGTGATTTGAGAAGATAGCTTATAATACTTTGATAGTTTTACAATTTATTGCAACATGACATGTGGTCTAAAGTATGGGATATTTTGGAGAATGTTTTGTGTGTTCTGGAGAAGAATGTACACTGTGATGTTCTTAGATAGATGGAGTGCTCTGTGTGTGTCCATGAAGTCAGATTAGGTGGTTGTGCTGTTTGAACATTCCAAGTCCTTGTCATTTTTCTTTCTAGTTATTTTATCCATCACTCTGCTGTGCAGGACAAGGGAGGAAAAAAAGCAAACAACAGTCAAAAAATAAACAACTAAAATTAAAAAACAAGCAGGGAGAGAGCTTGAAAGAAAAAAAAGCAAGAAAAAAATAAGTTAATAATGGAATTTAATTAATGAAAGAGAATGAAAGTAAAATAAATAGAGAGTAGAAAGGAGAGTAACATAAATTGAGTAGATAAAATAGAAAAAAGAAATTTTCATAAGCAAAATTAGTAAACAAGATTGGGAAATGGAGAAAAAAGATATAAGAGAATAGAAAATTAAAAAAGAAAAGAAAATAGAAACAAGGGAAGGGATAAAAGAAAAGAAACAGAAGGAAAGAATGAAAGCCATAAAAATAAGGAAAAAGAACCAACCAAACAAAAGCCAAGTATGGTTGGCACCTTCTGTTAGTAGAGAGTTCACAGAGTGGGCTGTGATTGAGCGGTGCACTGATCCCAGAACGAGTTCCACTGACATCAGTGCTATCTAGGGGAAAGGTCCCTGATCTGGAAATATTTCATGGCAGCACAGATGGTGGCTGTGGTCAGGGTGCTTATTCCTGGAAGGAATTCTTTGGGGCAGAGAAAGTAGCTGGGGGCAGAATGGCTGGTGATTGGAGGAGTTACAGCTCATCGAGAGTGGTCAAAGGTAGAACTGTCTCACAATTTCTAAGGTTGTAATCATGGTGGAACTAGATAGCCACATCTTTCTCCATGAAGCAGCTGATGAGTTTGAACCACCAACTTGTCAATTAGCAGTCAAGTGTTTAACCACTACACCACCAAGACACCTGGCCACCATGTTGTCAGGAAGTTCAGGCTGCATGTGTCCGTATTCTGATTGACAGCCAGTCCTAGCTGAGTCTCAGCGGATAGGCAGCATCAATCACTAGAAGCTAAGTGAATGAGCTTTCATCTGATTCCAATATCCATTATTAAGTCAACTCCAGTCTTTGCGTCATCAAATGAGACCTTAGCTATTGCGGAGCCAAGGCAAACCTGTGTATCCAACATTAGATAACCAGAAAGATGGGGAATCCACTGTCGTCTTCATCATAAAGAAACTTGTGATTTTTAAACATTTCTGCACCCCTTCCTAATAGCACGGACTTCTCTTTGGGAAAGTCTCCTCTTGTGTTGTTTACGTGGAAGTAAGTACTTGCCTTTTGCTAGAGACAGATGGGGTCCTCCTTGGCAGTACAGTTGGCAGACATAAAACACAAAAACAAAGAAAGAAAGAAACCCATTTCCATCAAGTTAATTCTCACTCATAGCAACAATATGTGGAATTGTGATGAAGTGAAATTGCTTACTTAGAGCTCTTTTGCAGTTCAAACCCACCAGTTGCTCTACAGAAGAAAGATGCCTGTCTGCCCCTTATAAAGATTTAATATTTCAGCAACCCAAAAAGGGTCTTTATGACTCAGAATCAACTCAATGACAGTGAATTTGTTTTGGTTTTGGTTATGGCTCTTCTATCTATTTCTTTACAAATTCCACCAAATGATTGGGTGGAACCATGTAAATCATGTGTTGCTGTTGTTGTTGTTGTTGTTGTTGTTGTTGTTAGGTGCCATCCAGTCGGTTCTGACCCACAGTGACCCGATACACAACAAGACCAAACTGCTGCATTTTGCACCATTCTCCCAGCCATTGTTACCACCAGTGTGTCAGTTCATCTTCTTAAGGGCCTTTTCCTGTACCGCCCCTCGACTTCACAAAGCATGATGCTCTTCTTCAGGGACTAGTCTCTCCTGACAACATGTCTGAAGTATGTAAGACAATGTTTTACTTTCCTTGCCTTTAAGAAACACTCTAGTCAAACTTCTTCCGAGACAGATCTGTCTGTCTTGACAGCAGTCCTTGGTGCTTTCAATGTTCCCGTCCAGCTCCACAATTCAAATCCATTGATTCTTGTTTGGCCTTTCTTAGTCAGTGTCCAACATCCACATGTATATGAGGCAATGGAAGATACCATGGCTTGGATCAGGTGCACCTTGGTCTTCAAATGCACATTCTTGCTTTTCAGTACTCTAAAGAGATCTTGCACAGCAGACTTATCTAATATAACTTGTCTTTTGATTTCTTGATAGCTGCTTCCATGAGCATTGATTGTGGATCCAAGCCAGATGCCTCATTCTTACAGTCGGGGCAATGGCAAGAATGGCCAACCCTGAGGTTGCATAAGATGTAGAGGAATCTAACTCAGGGATTGGTCATTTTTTGCCAGTCTCCTGACTATACGAATGAGGCAACTCAGAAGCAGAAAGACAGAATTCCCAGGAACTTCAAGGAAGAAGAGCCATCAAAGGAGCACATTAGAAATCCCTGCCAGAGTGGTGTAGGCAGCAGAGGCCATACCATGCTGAGACCAGAGGCCCAGGCAAGGGGACCATGAGCTAGAGCAGAGGAGCATCCCAAGACTCTGAGACTGTGAGCAGCAGGTGGGTTTCCAGGTCACAGGACCACATGACTGAAAGGCAGATGCCCAGAGAGAGATTTGGCTGCTACCCGAGGAGAGGCATTGCTGTGGACCAGTGACTGTCCTTCATGTTTTATGATCCTGACTTAGGGTAATTTGTTAACTTCCCTAAGCTCCCTCGATTGTGAGTTTTATGTGGCTATTGTACTACATTGTCCAACCCAGCAGAGTAGGAACAATTGGTGTCAAAAGAAGGTAAAATAAATAATAGGCAAGTGGAGGCATCTCTATCTCATGGCCTTCAGCCTTGGGCTGGTGTGGGGATGGAGTTTGGTCCTTTGTGTAGCCAAAGAAGGTCAGAGCTGGCCTCACGCTCTGTACTCCAGGACAGAGTAGACTGCTCCTTCAGACTTTTGAGACTATACATCTTTACAGGTCCAGACAGGCTCATCTTTCTCCAGGCTAATGGGTTGAACTACCCATCTGGTGGTTAGCTGCCAATGCTTGCCCACAGTGCATCAAGGCTCCTCTGGCAGACATAGGTGAGATGGTTGACAGTCACTTTCAGAGCTCTGAGTCCTGAGCTAGTGACACCCACAGGTGCTTTGTAGGCCATTTTCTCATTTTGAGCCAGTGCCTGGGTTTTTGTTTTTGTTTTTGTTTTTCAGCCTGAGCAGTTCCTTCTGAATGTCCTTTGAGACTAAACATACCAAATCGAGTCCTCCAATTTTTTCTGGCCTATCCTGTATTGGTCTATTATCTTACCCTTTTTTCTAAGATAGGATGATGTTGGTGTGAGCTGCTTGAAGTCAAAGACTATTAATGACCCATTAGATCACTAAGTATAGCTCAGAGAATCAACAGCAATGAAAAATGGCTTCCCAAGATAAAGGAAAAGAGGGATGGTGGCTTAATGGGAAAAAAATCCGACCACTGTGTCTCATCCCCCTCATTCAGAATGTGCACCGGGGCCATTAAAGTTGTATCTACCCTTTTAAGCAGCTAATTTTAGTACTGAAAAAATGGGTCCTTGGGGAACCCCTGAAGGCTGGAGCAGAGTGATTCAGGCTCAGTCGCCCCTCTTAGGCTACTTCTCCTTTTATTTTTAACCAATGGGCCCATTATAGTTCATCAACAGTTGCCCTTGACAGTTCAAATCCTGGAACAGACATTTTAGGAGAAAAAAATGCTATTTTTCTTCCCCTTAAAAGAAGGGGAGTAACAAAGGGAAAGGGTGGAAGTAGGAGGAATAATCAAATGAGTAATTCACACAATTCTACTCTTTTATTTACAAATTTCAAGGGATAGAGTCTTTTTATTACTTCTCTATAATAACATTATTTCTTTACTTTTGTGCTTCTATTTCCCATTGGGAAAGTGGAGACACTGAATCTTTCCATGGGTTTAATGACCTGCTTCCTGAGCATGTCTTCTTAAAGGGGAAATCCATATTGATGAGACCTTTTGAGGATTCTGGTTGAAAAGAGTTGTTTTGAAACACAAAATATCATTAGTCTTCAACTAGTTTCTCAAGAGCCTATTTTTTTCACCAGATTTATTGTTTTGTTTTTGCTGTCAGGACTTAAAAATGAATAGCTGGAGTTAAGAGAAGGGTACCTTTGTCATCCAATTCTTGCGACCATCTACATCAGATCCCTGTTTGAATGCATTATCGGTTTAGAGGAATTTGCCCCAGGAAGTGGTGTAAGCAGGACCAGCATTATGGCATCCAACATTGCACACAAGACCAGTGCTGAGCAAGGCTCTGTGTTCCATTTAATACTCTGTTATCACCATCCTGAAATTCTTTATAATTTTTTCTTAAGCAAGGATCCTACATTTTCGTTTTGCACTTAACCCACAAAATATATAACCAATCTCATGTGCCAGTCATACAAATAATTAAAAAAATCAAAGTCCTGAGGTGACTGTCTTGCATATGATTTGTCTTTGCTTATTCAGTTAGTAGGTCACAACTGTTTATTGGACTCCTGCTATGTGCTGAGTCTTGGAAGAAACCAAGAACAAGAAACTGGCCCCAGTCCCGAAGAAACTTCACTTGGGGTTGTTCAAAGTTGTTGTCCACAATTCAATACACACAAATATGTGTGCATATAGATAGAATGGTTTCTTTTACATGTCAATATAACATATTTTAGATAGGGATTTGTATGACTTGTATAAATTTACATATGTATATGCACAAATAAAAATGGAACACATAGACACCCTTACTACATACTGTACTCTGATGTCTTGTATTATTTTATTCTTTTAAAAACTTTGGTCACAATTTGCTAATTTGAATGTATCACCTACTGATGACTCACAGCCACAATTTGAAAAACCCTGCAGTAGAGGAGTAACTGTTAAATAAATGAGCAATTAAAACACAAGCTGTTAAGATGAAGAAGAACTATGTATGATGAGAGTATTTAGAATTCAATGTGCAGCATAATTTGAGACTCAAGTAAGTCCAAAAGTCACGTGTTATATAGAAATATGATTGAATTCAATGAAAATGAACAGGGAGCTGATCGTGTTGGAAGGGAGGCAAATTTCAAGCAGGAATAGCATGCTGTCTGAAGCATTATGTTCTTGAGCAACTTAAAATCATTTAAGAGCACCTGATCATGCTGTTTGAGAGGGAGCGTAAAGAAGGCTGAAGCTACGGACGACTGGTGAGCCTTGGTTTTGTAAATGGGGCTCTTGCCCCTTCTTGTCGAGGTTTTACAGAGACATGTATGTGAGTCATATAAGAATGGGTAGGGAAATGGTAGGATTAGGCAGGATTTTTTAAAGTCCACCCTGATGGAGGTGTGGAAATTGGACCAGAAGGCAGCAGTCATGGAGACATATCACTATGCTCACAGTTGAAAGCCGCTGTGCTTTATCAGTGTCTAAAACACTGGAAATGATGGCCTCAGAAAACTAGCTACATCCTTTCCTGTAGACATAATTATAGACCAATGTGACGGACAGTCTGAACTCAGAAAAAAGAAGAAAAGGCATAGAGTAGTTGAACAGAGAGGGGCCCAAGAAGCCACCGACAGAAGACCCCCCCATCTCCCTGTTTAACATCTGTAGTAGACAGACAGCCTTCTAAGACAGTCCCAGTGACTCCATCTGCTTGCATCCACACCCTTGTGTAATCCCTCCCCTTGAATGTGGATTGCACCTAGTCACTCTTTCAAAAACAACAAAATATGGCAAAAGAGTTGCGATGACAATTCCAAAATTAGATGACAAGAGACTGTAGATTCTGTTCTGCTTGTATTTGCTCATTTTCTAGCTCATTTGTGCTGCTCTGAACTGTCCTATGAAGAGGTTCATTCGTCTAGTACTAATGGCAACCTCCAGTGAGCCCTTGGACCATCCCAGAAGAAAGCCAATCCTGCCAACAACAATGTGAATGAACTTGGAAGAAGATTCATCCCTAGCTGAGCCTTCAGGGGACTGAAGCCACAGTAACACCCTGACTGCAGATAGATCCAGACCTCGCTAAGCGGCCCCCAGATTCCCGACCCATAGAAATGGGGAGATATAAATGTTTGTTGCTTTAAACCACAGAGTTTAAGGCTAATTTGTCAAATAACAATAGATAATTAATATTGTATCTGCAAAGCTCATGATTCCCAGGGCCTCTTTGACAATATCATAATGTGATATTGCTTGAAAACTCTTTTACAATGCAGTTCTATCTCACAATATGTATATGGCGTCTTCTTTTATTTTTCATGTTAATGCAAATAAAAATAAATGCCATCCTGATAACTTCATATATATATATTGTGTTCTAGGTGAAAGTTTACACAGCAAATTTCAACCCGCCAACCAATCTGTGGGAGAATGATGTGACTCTCTGCTTCTCTAAAGATTTACAACCTTAGAAACTCTATGGGACATGTCTCATAGTATTGCTGCGAGTTCAGATCCACTTAATGGCAGTGGGTTTTGTTTTAACTAATTTTTGTACGAATTTTTTCATGCCATTTGCTATGACTTTAAAATCTAGCAACATTGTTCGAAGTCATTAGAGAAACTCTGTGGTGTCCCAAACCCAAGGTCTATCTCTATTTTTTTCTCTTAATTCATCTAGATTCTAGAACATTTTTTAGGTTTGTATTACATATATACTCTCTGTCCCCCTAGTTCTTAAACTTTGAAAACTAAAATGAAATGTTTTCTTATTTTCCTAAGACATTCAAATATTAGTAAGTCAATTCCAAATTGCTACCCATAAAATGATATAAAACTGAACATGAGAATGTGGAAAAGAAAGCCAGGAAAGCCATCATGGACCTAAGGAATTCAGAATGAGAATTAAGGAGGGGGGAAAGGATCAGTCCTTCACACACAAACTCAAACGCACTGGCATTGGGGAAATTCTGATGAATAATGACCCTGTGTGGATCACTCATATCTTATGACAACAACAACAAAAGGACAACCACAAATAGAAATAGGACCTTCTTACATTGCGGCAGACAGAACAATATTCCTTCCCCTCAGAGATGTCTAGGTGCTACTTTCAGAGCCTTGATGATGTGATGATGGATTTTATGTGTCGATTTGATTAGGCTGTGGTGCCCAATTGCTTGGTCAGGCACTAATTTATTTCCAGAAAGATATTTTGAGGGTATGATTAACATTTACAATCACTAGATGTTAAGTGAAGAAGATTAGCCTCAAATGAGGTAGGTAGATCTCATCCAATCAGTTGAAACCTTAAGAGCAAAAACTGAGGATTCTAGAAGAAGAAAGAATTGTCTCAAAACTGAAACATAGAAGCCCTCTTGGATTTTCCAGCCTGCCCTGCTAATTTCAGACTTGCCAGTCCCCAAGATCACATGAACCAATTCCTTAAAGATAAATGATCTATCTACCAACGTGTCTAGTCTCTCTCCCTCCCTCCCTCCTTACCTATGTACCTTCCTACCTACCTACTTACCTATCACCTAAAATCTCCTCTTGGCTCTCTTTTTCTGGAGCACCCTGACAGGCACACATGGCCAAAAAGTAAAATGAGAGTTATGAGATGGAAAAATTATCCTGCATTATCTGCATAGACTCAATGATTATAACGGATTATAAATATTAGTCACATTTTATAAAATAGGCAACGGGGAAAATTCTCAGGTAGTAGATGTATGATGAAGGAATCAGAAATCAAAGTGATTCCACAAAGGGGTCATGATCCAAGGAATGTGGGCATCCTTTAGAAGCGAGGAAATAAATTCCTCCCTAGACTCTCCAGAAGAAGCGTGCTAACGTATCTTAGGTCGTCCGTCAGCAGCATGGTGAAGACCATGAGCTTGTGTTGTTCTAAAGCCACTAAGTTAAGTTTGTTGTAGCTTAGTACAGCTGGAATAAGAAATTAATGAATACATTTTACTTTGTCTTCTTCTTGTTTCAACAACAATGTTTTGTTGTGTTTTCGGTGAAAGTGTACACAGCACAATAGGCTTTCATTTGACAATTTCTACACAAATTCTTTATAGCATTAGTTGTGTTTACCACAACGTGTTAACATTCTCTTTCATTGGGTTCTTGTTCTGTTTCCGGTGCTCTGTTTCCCCACCCCCTTCTCTTCTCATCTTTCCTTTAGAGGAGTTGTTGACCTTTTGGTTTCATATGGATTTTTTTCCTTAAAAATGTTTTATTGTGATTTGGATGAAACATATGCTTAGGTGTATATATATCTATATTTAATGCAGCACCATAGTCATGGATGATCTCCTTTGTCTCCCCATCTATTATCTTGTCAAAAGGTGACCTCAGGGTGCAGTTTCAATGAAAAGTTGAAAGGGCTCTGAGGGTAACAGTTTCGGAGCCTCCTCTAATTTGAACTGTTCCAGTCACTCCGGACATTCTCGGAGCCGAGTCCTTTCTGCAGCATCTCCTGGCCTTGTAGGTCCTCAATTGTGCCTCCGATCAGAAGGTGGTACTGATAGCCAGTGCCACCTGGTTCTTTCAGGGAGCTGAAGGTGGCACTTGTTTAGGGTCTTGGTTTGCTGTTATTGCTACCTGGTCCTATTTTTGAATGCAGTTAAACAAATAATGTCATTTTGTTTCATAAAACCAACTGATCTTTGAAATCCCTCGGAAACCTTTGGAAGAGGACATTTTCCTGAGCCTCATCCTTAGCAAGTCTACGTGGCTTGACAGGAGACCCTGCTTCAATAGGGTGGATGATATAAATGCCAATGACAACCTGAAGTACATTTATGATTAAGGTATATTTCTGACAAGAGGGTAAGAACAAACTTAAAACAAAACAAGCAAACAACCCAAAACTAGGACCTACATTTGTTCAGATTTCCCCTTTGAGGGACTTTTGTGTTGAATGAACTTGGAGGCAAGAAGGCTCTCAAGAGGGCAGCTTGTTGTGATCCCATGACAGTGACACACATCTCTGAGACACCAGTGCCACACCGGCTAGGGAAAGAAGGTCTCTGGGACAAAAACAAGATCTGTCAACATGTAAGCAGGGTGATAATAAGATACCCACTGCCATCCAATTGGTTCTGACGTCGAGTGAGCCTATTGGACAGAGTCGAACTGCTCTCTCCCGAGGGTTTCCGGGGTTAAAGTCCTTTCGAGAGCAGACAGCTTCATCTTTCCCGGGATAAGAGTAATTGGCACCCTTTATTCTTCCAAGGAGCCCGTGGGCGCAGTGGGTAATGCGTTGGGCTGCTAACTGCAAGGTCCACAGTTTGAACCCACCAGTCGCTCTACTGGTGCAACTAGAGAAAGATAAGACTTGCTGGTCCCAACACGTTGCAGCTTTGGAAACCCAGAGGGGCAGTTCCACGTTGTCCTGCAAGGTTTCTATGAGCAGGAAGGGAGCCAAGGGCAAAGGGCTTGGATTTCTGTTTTAATCTCTCAGTGCCTTTCCAAGGTACATGTCTATGTCTCTGCCTCAATGATGCGGAAATTGGGGGTGGCAAGTTCAAGCACTTTCTCCAAGTTCACACCGCTAGTGAGCTGGCTGCATAAACACGGCTGTCTTATTCCAAAGCCCGGGCTTTTAACCACACTGGGCTCTATCACCTCCAGGAACTGTCAAAAATGCAGAAGACCTGGTTTCTAGGCCTAGTTCTGTGACTAGTTAATAATCACGAGGCATTGTGAAAACCATTTAGCTTCTCTAGGGCTTCATTTTCTCTCCCATAAAACGAGTCTGCTCATAATACACGGGGAAGTGCAAATACTTCATAAAATGTAAAGCACCTTGTCCTGGAAGAAGTGTTATTAAGAGTGGCATCATCATAAGGCAAAGATAATTAACATGTGCTCGCTGGAGAATGATATATGTCTGTTCCCAGGGATTTTAGAATTGGTACTGGTTTTTGATGACCCCAGATAGGAGGGCTCTCCGTAAGTCCATTCGTCTCCCTTCTGCTCCATCCTTCCCTATATGGCCAAACGAATTCCAGGCTATTTTGTGGTGTCTTAACTATTCAGAAGCTGGTTAAAATTCCCCCTTTACCACTTGAAGATATATTAACAAAATGCAAAAAAGCAAACACACAAACGAACAGACATCAAATCAATTAACCCACTTGACAGTTTCAAATAAATCTATTTCTTAAAATAGACCCTTTCTTTACTTTTTTTCCCCCACATATCAGAGCAATGCACACTCTGGAGGAATAATAACACATACAAAGTACAAGGAAAATAAAGCACAAAAATTCACTGCCATTGAATCAATTTCCGCTCATGGTGACTCTGTTGCACAGGGCAGAACTGCCCCTGTGGATTTCTGAGCTTCAGCTTCCTCTCCTGGAGCAGCTGATGGTCTTGATGAACTGTTGACTCTGCTGTTAGCACCCAGCCTATAACCCACCATGCCATCAGGGTTCCAGAACTCGCCAGTAATCCCTCCTCCAGGAGAAGCAACCATTAACATTTGATTATTTATGAAAACTGAGTGTCTTACTGAATATTTCATTAAGGAAATTTAGTGGTAGGAGTCTTTTAATATTCTTTAAGGGCTTGATTTTTAATTAATAGATAATATTCCACATTATAAACATAAATAAAATTTGTTTAACAAATTCCCAAGGATAAAAATTTGCTCCCCCCGCTTTTTTTTTTGCTAAACAATGCTCAGGAGCACATCTTGAACATAAATGTGCACCTTTCTGTTGATTTACTTGATTTATGACCTTAGAAGTGAAATTAATAGGTCAGAGATCTTTATAAATGGGGGGCTTACAAAAGTTCATGGAAAAATGGAATAGAAAGTTAATGGAATTTTTTTCCCTGCAAACTGTCTGCAGCCCCCTCGTAGAACATATTAGTCAGTCAACAGAAACTATCACAAGAATACATGGAAGGAGTTGGCCAGCTCACAGATTTTTTAGGAAGACTAGAGCCTCCAGTTTAGAAAATGGGCCGTGACACAGGAAGGCAGTGCAGCCCGAAGCCCAGTGACGATCTCATCGCAGAGTCATGCAGCGAGGACTGCAGGGCCATGGCCACTGAGGTGGAGTAACATGCTGGTACAGGGGCTGTGCTTGAGACATTGGACACCGGGCACCAGACACTCTTGGCACCACTCCCGCTATGGCACCTGGATGTTCCTTCTGAGGCCAGAGAGTTCCACAACCTCCCAGCTTGTTGGTGTGACTAGTAACAGAGACACACTTGTGATTGACCTTGCTGAGTGCCCAAGTTCAGGGGCTAGAAGGAGAGGGTGTGGAGCTGGTCACTTTGACAAAAGGAAATGGCCCTTCCACTCAGACCATGGAGAGGGAATGACCACCCACTGCCAGCATGAAAGGCCCAAAGAGTGCTTCGGTCTTGCTTTAATTTGCATTTGCTGTTAGAAAGGATGGACATCCTGCATAGGCCTTGGTACTTGGTGGATATTCTTTTGTGAATTTCCTCATCACATCTTGGAATGACTTTTTTATTGGAATGGCCAACTATATTCTGTTTTGTGTGTCTGTGGGGGGGGGGTGTAAGCATTTTTAATAGTAAGACTATGAATACTTTGACAGTCACAGATCTTTTTCTCAATTATCATTTGACCTTAACTTTGTTTCAACCAAACAAACCCATCGCCATCAAGTGGATTCCAACTCACAGGTACACTATATGACTGGGTAGAACTGGCCCTGTGGTTTTCTGAGACTGCAATTCTTTTATCCCCCCCACCCCAACAGTTTTATTGACATATAATTCACACATCATACAATTCAATAGTTCATTCACATCAAGAAGGGTTGTGCAATCATCACCACAACTAATTTTAGAACGTTTTCTTCATTCTTTTTTTTTTTAACAATTTATTGGGGCTGATACAATTCTTTTCACAGTTCATACATATACATACATCAATTGTATAAAGCACATCTGTACAGTCTTTGCCCTCATCATTTTTTTCGTTTTCTTCATTCCTGAGCTCATCATTATTAACTCCCCATTCCCCCACCCTCTCCTGACATACTGCCAAGGAAGCATTAATCCAGTTACTATCTCTAGAGATTTATCTATCCCGGATTTCATATACAGAAAAACATTAAACAAGCAAAGCTAACAAGAATAACAAAGTAAAACAGACAAAAGCCTCAATCGAAACAAAGCAGAAAACATTAAAAATAAGACCAAAATTAAATAGATCATAAGGGAGATCAAATGACAGGGTGCTCAATGTTAACCTAGCTGCATCTGCAACAATCTGCTTTCCAATGAAGTCTGCATGTTAGCACAGCTACTCCCCTAGACCATGGTCAGAGGGGATGCACCTGGGGATTAATCCACATGTATTTCCTCACTATTTTAAAAAATGGAAACATTTAAAAAATGGGTCAAAAGAGAGATCAAATGATAAGGTATTACATTTTGACCTAACTTCCTCTGCCACAATCGGGTTTACAATGCTCCCTGTTATTCACATCCCTCAACTGTGACCAGAGGGGAGTCACTGGAGGGTTAACCCATGTGCAGATGCTGCAAGTGGATTGGGGCTTCCATGGTCATCCATAGCCTTTTGCAAACTAGGTGTTTGCAATTTAAGCTTTGATACCATTCCCTGATTTAGATTTGGGTTATGTTCTTTATAGCCCTTGGATTACACGGGCTGGTGTGCTTCTTCCATGTAGATTTAGCTGACGCCTCGCTTAGACGGCTGCTTGTTTGAGAACAAGTCTTTAAGACCCCAGACTCCCTCCCCCATGAACCCTTGTCAACATAAAAAATTTTTTTTCATGTCTTACACTGACAGATGTCTCCCTTCACCCACTTTTATGTAGTCTGTCCCCTTCGGAGGGGGGTTATATGTAGATCATTGTGATTCATTCCCCTTTTCTCCCCAAACCTCCCCCTTACCTTCCTGGTATCGCTACTCTCATAATTGGTCCTCAGGGGTTTATCTGTCCTGGACTCCCTGTGTTTCCTGCTCTTATCTGTACCAGTGTACATGCTGTGGTCTAGCTGGATTTGTAAGGTAGAATTGGGGTCATATTAGTGGGGAGGGAGGCATTAAAGAACTAGAGGAAAGTTATATGTTTCATTGGTGCTA
Source organism: Tenrec ecaudatus (assembly GCF_050624435.1). NCBI lineage: Eukaryota > Metazoa > Chordata > Mammalia > Afrosoricida > Tenrecidae > Tenrec > Tenrec ecaudatus. The sequence goes on from NC_134543.1 coordinate 44,889,250, forward strand.
TACTGCACCCTGACTGGCTCGTCTCTTCCTTGTGACCCTTCTGTAAAGGGATGTCCAATTGGTTACAGATGGGCTTTGGGTCTGCACTCCACACTCCCCCTCATTCACTATGATATGATTTTTTGTTTTCTGGGTCCTTGATGCCTGATACCTGATCCCATTGACAACTCATGATTATACAGGCTGGTGTGCTTCTTTCATGTGGACTTTGTTGTTGCTCAGCTAGATGGCTGTTTATCTTCAAGCCTTTAAAACCCCAGATGCTATATCTTTTTTTTTCTTTTACATTTTTTTTTTCATTTATGGTTTTATTTAGCACAAATAAAACTCGAAAATGGGCCATCTACTCATTTTCTTCACTGCGCAGCCTGGCGTTGGGATTGGTGACTCTGATGGCCAGCTGGGCTGCTCTTTCTACAATGGCTTTGCGATTCTTGGAGGAAACGTTGTGAGCAATCTCTGCACAATACGACTTGTTGCACATCAGCAGCACTTCCAGCTCCTTGACGTTGTGGACCAGAAACTTGCGGAAGCCACTGGGCAGCATGTGCTTGGTTTTCTTGTTGCTCCCATAACCAATGTTGGGCATCAAGATCTGGCCCTTGAATCTTCTCCGAACCCTGTTGTCAATGCCTCTGGGCTTGCGCCAGTTGCGCTTAATCTTTACATAGCGGTCGGACTGGTGCCGGATGAACTTCTTGGTCCTCTTTTTTACAATTTTAGGTTTCACCAAGGGTCTGAGGGCAGCCATGATGCCGGTGGGAGATGGCTGCCTCCTCCGTAGGCAGCGCCGAAGAAGAGCTCTTTTACATTTTATTAGGGACTCATACAACTCTTACCACAATCCATACATATACATACATCAATTGTATAAAGCACATCCATACATTCCCTGCCCCAATCATTCTCAAGGCATTTGCTCTCCACTTAAGCCCCTTGCATCAGGTCCTCTTCCCCCCCCCTCCCTCCCCATTCCCCCCTCCCTCATATGCCCTTGGTAATTTATACATCGTTATTTTGTCATATCTTGCCCTATCCGGAGTCTCCCTTCCCCCCTTCTCTGCTGTCCCTCTCCCAAGGAAGAGGTCACATGTGGATCCTTGTAATCAGTTCCCCCTTTCCAACCCACTCACCCTCCACTTGATAGCCAGGCACCATCAGCTTTCTTCATCACATTTGTTCATGCACCCATTTTGTCTTCAGCGATCCTGTTGGGAAGGTGAGCATCACAAAATGCCAGGTTATTAGAACAAAGTGATCTTTCATTGAGGGAGTACTTAAATAGAGGCCTAATGTCCGTCTGCTACCTTAATAAATGTATAAATATATGCACATAGATCGATTTCCCTATCATCACATATAAATATATTTACATATGTACATGACTGTATTTAGACCTCTATAAATGTCCTTTGCCTCCTAGTTCTTTCCTCTATTTCCTTTTACCTTCCTCTTGTCCCACTATCATGCTCAGCCTTCATTTGGTTTTCAGTTGTTTCTCTGGGCTACATTGCCCTTGATCAAGCTCCACCAGGTATCTCATGCCCTCCTTGTCATCTGTTTTAGATCACTTGTCACTCCCTTGTTCCTGGGTTGGTTGACACTTTTTCATTCCTTTCCCCCTGCGTCGCCCTCTCCTGTGTTCCCCTGGAAACTTTGGTCCCGTTGTTAACTCCTCCAGATTGTTTATCCCACCTATATTCTCTGTATAGATATGCAGAGACAACAATAAGCACAAAAACAAGACAGAGCAAAACAAAGCAACAAAAGAAAACAAAAAAAAAACAAAGGACAAAAAAGAAAAGCCTATAAATAGTTCCAGATCTGTTTGTTGACCTTTAGGAGTGTTTTCTGGTCGAGTCTGATGGGGTGTCATGCCCTGGGCCCAAAGTTTATTTTTTGTGTTCTCCAGGGACTTCATTGCTTTGCACCCCTTGGTGCTCTGTTGCATGCCCATAGCATTCCGCCCCAGTGTGGTGTGGTCATATTGGGCACAATTTCCACACTGTGCCTTCAGTGTTGTCCCTCACAGCAATATGGTCAGTGAGGGATGCCGTGTCTCGAGGTGGGGCCAGCCCTCTCTATGCATTGGCTGCTCTGAGCAGGAATATCACCCTTGGGGTTTGGTGTGACAGGATGTGCTCCACTCTCTCTCCTTCCCTCTTCATTTGCTCCTGATCAGGTGTGCCCCTCTCCTTGAGCTGTAGATTCAGTGCTGTCCTCTGAAGTGAATTCCATTGGGAGTGAGGGTAGGGGGTGTCCATGTAGGTGGGATTGGGATTGGCCCGAAGACCTCTCTATTTGTTCCCTGCTTCCTGCCAGTGGGTTGCCTCCACATCTTGGCTCACCGGGTTGAAGTCTAGTCCCTCTCTCCCACTCCTGTGGAGATATAAATAAACCCATCCCCTTGGGTGAGTTAGTGTCCTCTTCCCGCTACCCATCTTTTTTTTCTTTCTTTCCCCCTACTTTTTAGTTGTCTTCCATATGTATCCTTGGAGTGGGTCTGGCTCCTGCCATACTACCTGGATCTCACCCCACGAATGTATGTATACAGTAGCTTTTCCCCTATGCCCCTTTTGCATTTTTAAGCTTACCTCAGGGGATTAATGTTTTATTTGTCCTTTTGTGCTAGGCTTACTACGCTTAGCATAATTTCCTTCAAATCTTCCCATGCAGTGATGTGCTTCATGTGTTCATCACTGCTTTTTAGGGATGCATAGTACTCCAGTGTTAAATATGTATTATAGATTTTTAATCCATTCATCCATTGATGAAATTTTGGGTTGTTTCCAACTCCTTGTGATTGTGAACTGTGCCTCGATGAACATTGGAGCACACATGTCTGGCTGTGGTTTGTTTCTTGCCTCTTCTGGGTATATGCCCAGTAGGGGAGGGGGGGGTTATATGGTAGCTTGATTTCCATCTATTTTAGATATTGTCCAATTGATTTCCATAATGGATGTACATACTTATAGTCTACCTGCAGTGGGCGAGAGTTCCTATGTCCCCACAGCCCCCCATCACTTGTTACTTTGATTTTTTTTAAATTGGGCTATCTCTGAGGGTGTTAGGTGGTATCTCATACTTGTTTTAATTTGCATTTTTCTTATGGCTAATAATTGGGAACATTTTCTCATATGTTTACTGGCCATTCGGATTTCTGTCTCTGTGAAACTTCTGTTCGGGTCCTTTGCCCCCCTCCTCAGTGGGTAATTAGTTTTTTTTCTTTTTGTAAGCTAGCAGAGTACTGTAGATTTTAGTAATAAGGCCTTTGTCTGATGTGTCATTGCTCAAGATGTTTTCCTAGTCTGTGGACTCTCTTATTACTCTCTTGGTGAATTCTTTCGATGTGCACAGATGTTTTTATCTTCAGTATATCCCATTCGTCAATATGTGACTCCTTTGTATTTGTGTCCGTCCCTATTTCCAATAGTCTATGTATTCCCTGTACCAAAGTTCTAAGGTTTATACCAATTCCCTCATTGATGGCTCTAATATTTGGGGGTCTTACTTCAAGGTCTGTGACCCACCTTGAATTTATTCTTGTACATAGGGTGAGGGCAGGGTATTGCTTAATTTTTCTGCATGTAGATATCCATTTTTTCTGGCACCACTTGTTGAACAGGACATCTGCTTCCCATTTATATTTTTTGGGGCCCTTATCAAAGATCAGTTGTCTGTATGTTGATGATTTTATTTCTGGGTCTTCCATCCTTTTCCATTGGTTAAAGTATCTATCATTATACCAGTACCATGCTGTTTGACCACAATGGCTGTAAAATATGTGCTAAAGTCAAGTAGAGAAAGCCCTCCCATTTTGTCCTTCTTCTTGAGGAATTCTCGGCTAATTCTGGGCTTTTTCCTTCTCCATATGACGTTGGCAATCAGTTTTTCCAATTCTGTGAAGAAAGGTAATGGTATCTGTGTTGGCATAGCCCTGGGGAAAACGGACATTTTTACTATATTGAATCTTCTGATCCATGAGCATGGTATAGTCTTCCATTTGTTGAGTCACTCTTGGTTTCTTGTAATAGTGTTTTCCTTGTACAAATCTTTTTTTTAAATTTAAGTATATCCATAGATATTTCAGTTTGTGTTTGGCTATTGTGAAGGGTACTACCTTTTTGATCCCCTCTTCTGTGATATTTTTTGATGAATATAACAGTCCAATAGACTTCTGCTTGTTGATCTTGTATCCTGCCACTCTGCTATATTCCTCTATTGCAGTGGTTCTCAACCTTCCTAATGCCGCAACCCTTTAATACAGTTCCTCGTGTTGTGGTGAGCCCCCAACCATAAACTTATTTTTGTTGCTACTTCATAACTATAATCTTGCTACTGTTATGCATCAGGCAACCCTTATGAAAGGGTTGTTCTACCCAAAGGGGTCATGACCCACAGGTTGAGAACTGCTGCTCTATTGTTTCCAGCACTCCCCTTGTGGAACTTTTGGGATTTCCCATATATAAAATCATATCATCCATCTGCAAATAATGATAGTTTCACCTCTTCCTTCCCCAGACGAATACCTTTGATGTCTTTTTTTTTTTTTTGTCTTATGTTGTCAGCTAGAACCTCCAGTACGATGTTAAATAAAAGTGAGGACAAGGGGCATCCTTGTCTGGTCCATTTTTTAAGTGGGATTCATTGACTACCATATTGACTGTTGGTTTTTCATATATACCTTGTATTATATTGAGGAATTTTCCTTCCATTCCTATCTTCTTGAATGTCTTGATCAGGAATTCATGTTGGATGTTGTTGAATGCTTTTGCTGCACCTATCAACATTATCATGTAGTTCTTATAATTTTCCATGTCAATGTAGTGAATAATACTAATGGTCTTTCATATGTTGAACCATCCCTGCATCCCTGGTATGAATGTCACTTGGTCCTGGTGAATTATTTTATATACTTTTGTCTTCTACTGGCCAGTATTTTGTTAAGGATTTTTGTATCGATGTTCATTACGGATAATGGTCTGTAGTTCTTGTGGGATCCTTGCCCAGTTTAGGTATCAGAGTTATAGTAAATTCACAGAAAGAGTTTGGGAGTTTTCCATTTTTTTGTATGTTCTGGGAAGAGTTTGTGTAGGATCGGTGTCAGTTCTTCCCCAAATGCTTAGTAGAATTCTCCTGTGAAGCCATCTGGCCCAGGGGATTTTTTTTTAATTGGAAATCCCTTGATAACCTTGTCTATTTCTTCTATTGCTATGGGTCTGTGGAGATTCTTGATGTCCATCTGGGATGAGACTGTAACTCTTTATGGGAGTAGAGAGCCTCATCTTTCTCATGTGCAGTGGCTGGTGATTTTGAACTGCTGACCTTGCAGTTAGCGGTTCAACACTAAACACTACACAATTCATTGGGTAAATTTGCTGCACAAGGCTTCTTTAAACTGTTGAGAAACATGGGTGTTACTTTGAGAACTAACGTGTGCCTTCCCCAAGCCCTGGTAATTTCGGTTACCTCATATGCACATGAAAGTTGGACATAAAGAAGATGGCAGAAATACTGATGAATGTGAATTATGGTACTGGAGAAGAACATTGAAAGTACCATGGACTGCCAAAAGAACAAACAAATCTGTATTGGAAGTACAGTCGAAATGCTCCTAAGAAACTAGGATGGTGAGACTTCGTCACACAAACTTTGGACATGTTGTCAGGAGAGATAAGTCTCTGGAAAAGGACATCTTGCTTCATAAAGTGGAGAGGCAGTGAAGAAGAGGAAGACTCTCAACAGGACACATTGATAAGGTGGCTGCAATGATGGGCTGAAACATGGCAACGATTATGAGGATGGCACAGAACTGAGGAGTGTTTTGTTATGTTGAACATAGCATCTACATGAGCCTGAACACACTCAATGGCAACACAATGAATATATTTTAGTCACCTTGGATGTGGCAAGAAACTGGTTGATGCTGAGCTTTAGTGGTTAAAAAGAAAACATTCCAGTACAGAGATCCAGATCCTGGCCAGAAATTACCTGCACACCCCTAGGAACATGGATCTTAAAACAAAATGGCAGATTAACAAGACAGGTTGGGATTCACAAGGTTGAGCTAAGAAAGGTTCTACCAGGGTAGAATCTTGCCCCAAACCTGTGAGTAATGGACACTGCTATAGTTTATTGTGCCAGCCTGGCCGATAAACACAAGCAGGATTAACTGAAGGACAGAGGGATAAGGTGAGCCTCACCTTGGTTGTTCTGTGCCTCAGTTTAAAGGGGTACACTACCTGTGGGATGCCTAGCCTGTGGCCTGTGCCGCTGTAAGTTGAGGTCTCTTTAAGCCCACAAGATTGGAATGTTCATCTCTGGAGCTGGGGACTGACAGTTGATGACAGTTGGGGACCTGCCTTGCTGTTTGCTGCCTGGATATATATGGCCCAGCTCTCTCAATAGAAAGGGACTGGCAACTGGCGGCTCTCAAGCCTTAAAGGACTGCTAGTGTCTCACTGCTTTATAATTTAACTGTTAATTTCTTGTATTATCTATCTGTGTATAATTTAATGGTTCATTTCTTGTATTATATATCTATCTTTATAAATATATATAATTACTAGCAATCTGGTTTGTCTCTCTAGAGAACCCTGCCTAACACAGACACAGTGCCTACCTGCCCATTAACTTGCCTTCTAGGAAAACTGCACATCCTTGAGCCAAGAGGGTGCACACTGCTCCGCAGTGCTCACTGAGAAGAAAAATAGGAGAAAGTGAATCCTTATGGCCCCAGACACTAGAGATCTACCCATCCCATCAGTCAGATGATGGCAGTGGGAAATGGCAGGACCCCTCTTGTCACGGTAGGTTGTTAAAGCACTTGGGCACAAACTGAAAGGTTAGGGGTTAGAAAACACACCGGCTTCTCTGCGAGAGAAAGGCATAGCTGCATGCTTCTAAAAGGGCTGGCAGTCTTGGAAACTCTAGAGGGAGCTCTATTCTGTAGGGCGCCTATGAGTTGGAATAGCTTTAATGGCAGTAGTTCTTTTTCTCAGTTTCAGCAGCCACAGAAAACAGTCGGAGAAACTTCTAGGGTCTTCCCAGGATTGTGGTGTCATAGCCTGAGAAAACATGTTGGAAAGGTACTTTCCAAATAAGCCTCTCTGAGATGGAGGTTTAGCAGTATAAGGTACAAAGTCACACGTTACTCAGTCTTTCATCAGGACCCATTAAATGCCCAGAATTCGGCATCAGGTATTGAAGGAAACCTAGAAATTGCAGATGACAGATCTTTCCATAAAGAAGCCCTTAATCTTCTTGGAAAAATAGGATGATTTTATATAAAATGGCAATGTAAGAATATTATAAAAATGTTCCAAATATTACTACAAGAAAACAGAAGGGAATCTACACAAATGCAGGAACAACTGATGTTTGTGGATTGGAAGACTCAATGTTGTGAAAATGTCAATATTGCCTAAGGCACTATACAGCTTCGATGTAATTCAAATCCAGATCCCAGTGTCATTCTTCAAAGAAAGGGAAAAAATGATGACCAACTTCATATGAAGAGGGAAGAAGCCCAGGATAGGCAAAGAACTCCTCAAACAGAAGAACAAAGTAGACAATCTTGCTCTGCCTGACCTCAAAACCTACTACACAGCCACAGTTGTCAAAGCAGCCCGGTACTAGTGTAATGATAGACAAATGGACCAGCGGATCAGGACAGAAAACCCAGAAATAAAGACATCTGCATACAGACAATTTACTTTTGACAAAGGCCCCAAATCATTAAATGGGAAGCAGATGCCCTCTTCAATAAATGGTGTTGGAAAAGCTGGATCTCTACATGCAGAAAAATGAGCAGGATCCATGTCTCACTCCATGCACAAAAACAAACTCAAGGTGGATCAAAGACCTGTAAACCTTAAAGCAATCAGGATCATCAGTGAGAAAACTGGGACAAAGCTAGGCGCCCTAGTGCAGGGAATACCCAGGCTACCAGAATTAACAAAGGAAACACACTCTGGGGATGGTAAAATAGATGAATGGGAACTATTTAAAATGAAACACTTGTGTGCATCGAAAGACATTATTCAAAGAGTAAAAAAGAGAGCCCACAAATTGAAAATAGACATTTAGTAATGACAAAGTTCTAATTACTAAAATCGACAAAATTTTACAAGCTTACAAGAAAAACAACTAATAGTCACCTGAGAAGATGGGTAAAAGACCTGAACAGAGACTCACAATGCCCGAATGGTTAATAAAAACATGACGAAATGCTCCCAGTCATTAGCCATCTGGGAAATGCAAATCAAAACAACCACAAGATACCACCTAATGCCCATTAAGGTAGCTCAGTTTAAAATAACTGAGAACAACAAATGTTGGAGAGGAAGTGGTGAGATAGGAACTCTTATCCACTCCTGGAGGACTTGTAGATACTGGTGCTGCGTACAGCCACTGCAGAAGGTGATATGGTGACACCTGAAACAGATGGCAGTTGAACTACCCTATGATCCTGCAATACCATTACTGGACAAACACCTGAAAAGAAATTAGAAACCGATCACGAGCAGTTGTTTGCTCCCCCATGTTCATCGCAGCACAGTGCACAATAGCAAGAAGTTGGAAACCACCCAAATTCCCATCAATAGAGGAGTGGATAAAAACTCTGGTATATACATGCAATGGAATACTACACATCCCTAAAAAATAGCAAATGAAACCATGAAACACCTCAATTCGCGGAGGGATCTGGGAGACATTATGCTGAGTGAAGTTAGACAAGCACCAAAGGACAAAAGCTGTCTGGGTCCACTGTGGTAGGAACAAGCAGCGGAAGGGGCACAAGGTCAGGCGTTCAGGGCAGCCAGTCTTCTGACTGGGAACCAGAGAGCCTGGTCAAGAGTCGACCAGTGCCAGTGAACCACACACCATCGACTCCACGTAGGTATAGTGTATGTAGGTCACTTGGCCGGAGAGCATCCACCGCAGGACAGCTGGGATCAAATTTATGGGTGAGGAGGGAATGCTGTCTACTGCGTGGTAGTCAAGTGGAACTTGGGTGAAGCCCCCTCCCCCACCCCCCCGCCCCCAGGAGAGAGAGGCGGCCCTGTCAGGGGGATGAGCCTACCGATGGGAGGGAAGTGCAGGAGTGAGGAGAAGGAACTGTCAAGTGTGGGGAGAACCTGGGTGCATGTCTGCTGAGGGGAGGGGAGGGAGGGCAGCCCTGTGGATGGGGCAGGAGAGATTGGGGATGCCCTAGGAGCACTAGATGGGGAGGGTCTCTGGTGGTGTGCAGCGGGTGGGCAGAATGGACCTAGAGCATTGGGGGTATCCCAGGAATCCAGGCTGGATGCTGTAGAATGCTGGGACGTTGAGTCCTGCATCTTGGAGACTGACATGCACTGGAGGCTGCATCGGGACACCCCGTGAGGGTATCCCACTGGGTGAACTGGACTCTACCTCGGACACACTTGCGGCCTGAGGACTTGTGCCCCAAACACATGACGCCTGAGGAGACAGAAGACACCTGTGTCAGAAGTGGTGTGCTGCTGCTTGGTGGACAAACAAGACAGCGCAACATCAGCGCCCTGTATGCCGGATTGAGATGTTACAACATTCAAATATTCCCACAATCCCGCAGAGGCCATTCTGCTATATTTTGCTTATGTTTGTGTATGTCGGGGTGTGTCTAGAGGTGCGCTGCCACTGGGGGGCACCCTTTTGTGGCTGTGTTATTTGCTTCTCTGCTTTTCGGCAAACAAAACCCAGTGGCGTGGAACCTGTAGGGAAAGAAAACATAGCAAGCAGTCAGGGGAGGGGCGCGATAGAGGCGTGGGGGAGATAAGAAGGCAAGGGCATCCGGAAGCCCAGGGAGGAAAAATATGTTTGGAGACTGATTGTGGAAGCAATGGTCCGATTAGATATGGTGTGCTTGAACTATGGAATGATATATTTGTATTAAGGCCCAAGCTACAGCAAAGTAATAATAATAAAAAATAATAATAAAGCATAGACCCAGGATAGAGTCTGGGCTCAAACTAAATCCTAGCTCCAACTTAAAAACAACTAACTCCTGCATCATGACTGTGCTTGATATCCACTCTCATGAAATGATCACTGAAGATAAGGGTGCTACACAGCAAAGTGTGGTGGAGAAAGTAGATGGTGTCTGGCTATCAATTGAAATAGGAATTAGCGTCTTAAAGGCTTGTATTTAAACAAGCAGCCATCGAAGTTAAGAATCAACTAAGTCCACACAGAAGAAGCACACCAGCTAGTGTGATCCCAAGATGACAATGACAACATTCAAATATGGTGATGAGAAATGTATCAGAGCTATCGCTTCTTGGCCTCTTGATTAAATCAAGAGAAAAGTATCAGAGCTAAAATGAAGAACACTCAATTTGTAGAAGGCTGTGGAGGACAGTGGGAGCCCCAAACTCATCTGCAGAGTATATAGTCAGACTGAGCAGCTGGCAGATCCGCTCTAGCCAAAGGCCAGAATCCCCAACAGCCCTACTAGCAGGCAGAGACCATTGGAACCTTGATTATGCTGGATAGCACACCATAAAGTAGTTGGCCAGCTGACCTCCCCATAGATATAGAACAAATCTGAATTTGTTCTGGGGGCAAGTACCGTATATACCTTATATACAGTATATAAATCGATCTGAATATCAGTAGAGGCACCTAATTTTACCGCAAAAACTGCATAGAAAATGTGCTGGAAAACTCGGCTTGTACATGAGTATATATGGTATCTCTTCAATATTCCATGACAAAAACTTCTTCCCTGGCTTCTTGAATGTTGATGAGGGTCTTCTCTCTTTCACATATTATTTGTATTTTTGCCTTTTTACGAATGTGATCTTATCCTTACTGCCTTGGTGCAATTTGTTTTTCGTTGTTTTCTGTGGGTTTTCCCAGCTGTGACGGGCAGGAGGAGTGGATGTACAACAATAGATAATACCTGATGCAAGGTGTTACAGGGAATAAGGGAGGGGGGTGGGCAATAGGGAGGGAGAGGGGTGATTGGGAGTCAAGAACGAAGGGGGGAGGGGAGGAGCACTGCAGCTGAGTGTGACTGCAGCGCTCACTTTGGGGGCATCAACCAAGGGGGGAGGGAATGCGCTAGGATGGATGTGGTGAGATGGAACTATTCCATTCTATGATGTGTAAATTATGTGCCAATAAAACTGTTTAAAAAAAGGTTTTAAGATAAAGAGCATGAAAAAAAGGGGCCATAACAAGAATGAATGAAACCCCATGGAGCAGTTCTACTCTACTTACATGGAGCTGCTGTTGAGTCAGAATCGACCCAATAGTCACTGGAGAAAAAAAAAAAGAAGGTATTTTACTTTTAATTGCACTGCTCACATATCACACTTTAAAGATTTTACTATGCAAAGTATATTATACAGCCACTTTATTGGCTGAATGTCATATATCCCCACAGATTAAATAATGATTAAGCGTGTCCATTTAATGGAAGTACTGATAGGTGTCAAGTAAGGGTTCCTGGCAGGGGAGACCGTTCAGTCCCTGCTCATTGGTGCTCAGTGTTCAGTTTGACCGTCTCCCCAGTCCTTAGCTGACTCTGCGGTAGCCATTCATTCGCCTTGCTCCCTCCCAAGACAATTTGGAGATGCCTGGAGGTCCTGTTTGGAGGGGCAACTTAAAGTTTGGTCATTTAAAGATTAAGTCAGATAAATCCAGGTCTAACCCTGTTGCAGACTTCACTAATACAATAGATTCTTTTTATGTATAGTACATACATTCTTTAAAGACACCATGAGCAATGAACACTGAAGTAGCAAATCCTAAACCATTGCTCGTAGGGAAATAAGAGTTCAGCCCTATGAGCCTCTAGTCACAACGTTGTTATAAACTGACCAATGCTTAACCTTGTTCTATTGTGTGTCCATTTAAGGATCCCTTATCTAACATATATTGTTGTTTGGTTAACAATGAACTCATGAGCAGACCATCACTTGTGCCTGAATGAAGCTTAGCTAACACACATTTTTCTCTGTAAAATACAGCACAGCCTTCTAGCAGTCAGCACTTGAGGGACATTTTAAACACCAAAAAATAATAACAAAAAGCACAAAAATGGAAAAATATGTCACTTCAGGCAATAAAAAGGAGCTGTGGCAGTACAGCAGGTTAAGCAGTAGCTGCTAATCAAAGGTTGGCATTTTGAACCCTACCGCAGCCGCACTCCTTGGAGGAAAGATGAAGCAGCCTGTTTGCATAAAGATTTTCAGCCTCCCAAACCCTAGAGAGCAGCTCTACTCTGTCCTATAGATCAACTGTGAGTCAGAGTCCACTCAATGTCAGTATGGGATAGGCCATGAAAGGCCACTCGCTTTCAGCATGAGAGCTGAACGAAGCAGAGCGCCCCTTGGCTTGACTTCATTGGGAAGGTGCCCATCTGTTGCTCCAATTCCCCCATCCCTCTGCACATGTCTCTGAATGATTGATCTGAGGATTACAAATACGTTTTACCACGTTGGCTAATTCCCAATCACAGCACGCAAAAATAGTGATGATTAGTGGTTGACATTTCCCCATGACAGCCAAACTCTGACATAGGACAGCGTTTGTATAAGACTCTTGTCTTTGCACTCATCATTCATAGAACTTGACTGTGTCAGCTTTAACCCCAGAGCGCTCTGTTTAAATCCAGGTCTGCTGTGGCCAGTCCAGGGTGGTGTTGGTTGTCCTTAAGTCACCAGTGACACTTTTAACTATATAATCCCAGGTTCTTTCATCAGAGATGCCAATTAAAGAAACTTGGGGGTTTCCCAGTGCTATCCCTATGTGTTGGGGCCTGAGATAGAGAACAGCCAGCCACTCAATGTAAAGGAAAACCTTCAGCCATGATAACTGATTGTCTTTGCAATTGTACAATTCTGCTTGACGTAACTGAACTATGGAGTGGTATGATATGTATTAAAGCCCAATTAATAAAAAAATCATGGAAGATAAATCCTAATAAAATACCAAGATAATAGTAAGATCCCCCTGTACCCCCAGCCAAAGATAACATCAATAATGAAATCGCCTTTCTAGAAGCTCTTTGTCACTGGGAGCATTCTAGCAAAGGCTAAATTTAGGAAGAAGCACCTCTCTATCAGAAAGCATACCTAGGCCGTAATGAACCTTTCCTAAGTTAGTTCATTCATCTGTACAAATGGCCAGTGGGCTCGGTATCATTATTACTATCATCTTACAAATGAGAAAAGGGAGATCCAGGGAGTATCCACGATTTCCCCAAGTCAAACAACCAAGAACAGATGAAGGCAGGGCCACTGTAAGTCTACCTCCTCATCTGTTACCCTGCGTAGCCTCGATCCCACATACAAACCCTGACCTAGAGAAACAGCCGAGAGCAGAAGCCACCTGTCAGCTCATTCCGCGATCCTTAGACAGGATTAGAGATCAGAGGAAAAGGGGCCAGAGAGGACACTGCTGGACTCTGCCAATTTTCCTCCACTGCTTTATCTTGCTTACTCGCCCTCAGGCTCTTGAATTCTGCTTGGGCAAACCCTGAGAAAAGAATTGCTTCTGCTCATCAAGGGCTCATCATGTGCCCAGGACTGTGCAGCTTGCTCTACCTACCCGAGCGTAAGTAATCATTACAACAATGATCAAGGTATCGTAGCTTCATTTTACAAGGCTGAGTTTAATGCCCACAGTCGTGGGTTTTGTGCAAGACCACGAATCAGACTCAGGCATGTATGGCCCAAACCTGGGCCCTACAAAGGGATTGCTTGTTGAGCAGTGATATGCTGAAGGGCAGGGCCAGGCTGGGGTGAGTGGGTGCCCCCTTGGGAGCCTCCAGCATTTCCTTGTCTAGGCGCACGGGTGGTCACTTGGTTAACTTCAAGGAGTTCCATGGGGTCTGGTTTCATCCTAAGGAAGACATTTCTTCAAGTGTCTCCAACTTGAACCTTTATCAGATGGAAGAGGCTTAGGACTCCTGAAACAAGCCTGCTCTTTAGAGTGACCATAGACAGGTCCAGAGGCAACGTGCTAAGCAGGGGAGGGAGTGCCCGGTGGGCTCTGCTGTACATTTGGCAAAGTCCACAGAGAAAGGAGAGAAGGGGAGCAGACGCAGTGTTTGGGGGGGGATGCACTTTGAACGGGTGAACCAGGCGTTTAGACAACACCTGTCGTCATAGCATCCATTCCCACTCCTGTTAACCCTATCGGTCAGGGGACCACTGCCACCTAAGGTTTCTGAGGTTGTAAATCTTGATGGGAGCAGACCACCTCATCCTTCCCCAGAGGGGCGCTGACCTGGCCCCCACGGCGCCATCCAGACGATGATTGCTATTAGGTGTCATCCTCTGGCTCCTATCGACCCCATGACAATGGAATGAAACACTGCCTGGTCCTGCCCCAGGCTCAAAATGATCATGATTGAGGCCACAGCTGCAGCTACCACCGCCAATCCACCTTGGGTCGTATCTTTCCAATGGCCTGAAGTAGCCTGGTGGCACAGACATACTGACCTGCTTTCCTCACAGCCACCAGCCACTCCGCAGGAGAAAGAGGAGGCTGCAGCTCTCTCGCAAAGTCTCAGAATCCCAAAGGGGCCATCTGCCCTGTCGTATAGGGTTGCTATGAGTCAGAAACAACTCAGTGGCAGGAATTTTTTTTTCTTGAGAAAAGACTTGAAACCAATTCCCCTCATCAAGTGCCCTTTGGTCACAGGCACACACCAACCCTCTGTCCACAAGGGCCCTGGAGCATCCTGAGAGGCTCTGGGACTGTGTTCACCTGGCTACAATAGAGCAATAAATCCACAGAAACTCATATATGGATAAGATAGAGTTTTATATAACGGGTAAGTGTACATTCAGAAAGCATCCCAACCCAGTCCAGTCCAAGCCCAGTACTGTCTGACTTAGCCCATATGTCCAACACTGATCTACAAAGTCTTCCTCAAACTCGCAAAACACACACAAGGACATCACAGGCCAGTGGATAGAAAGTGTTTAACTCTAGTGGCGGTGTAAGCATCTCCACGCGGCTTCTCCAGCACCCAGGCTGCATCAGGGTAGGTCCATGTGGCTTCTCCTCAGGGATGTCTCGCAGGACGTGAGTCTTGCCAGCTAAAGCAGGGAACTGGCTAAGTCAGCCGCACCCTGGTCCAAACATCAGAGAGCAAGAGACCAGAGAACCAGAAAGGCGAGCCTCACCGAGCCATTTATCTCCTTCAATTAATCCCACATGCATTTATCAGCCAGGTTGGCACAATAAACCATAACGATCTCAGGGACCCTCAGGAAAGAGCCATGGCTCTGGGACCTCCTGTCTATGGAAGAAGGGCCACTGCTCGCCCAGCTTCCGGAGGTGTCTAAAGACCATTGCTACCTTTTAAGGATCAGAGTCACCGTGAAACCAAGACTTCCCCAAATGACGCTTTCCCTTCTTCTGAACTTGGGAGAATAGCAGGAAGTAGAGAATCGTCTCGCTGTTCCTACTCAGAATTGGGCTTCCAGGTTTGACGGGTGACCCTTGATGTCCTATGCATCTCTGCCTTTGTTACCCACACCCACCCCCAGAGTCTAGATCCCACAGAAGTCGGACTCAGGCTCTGGGCCAGGAATAGGTGATGATATGGGCCTTTTGAGCAGACTGCAAGCAGTTTTTAGGAGATCATCAGCTTGATACCTGACTCTGCCCTGCAGCAGCTGTCTCCTCCTGGCAGGTTACGCGTCTCTGTGCCATGGCTGCTATGTGGGGAAACTAGCCAGGATACGACAAGAGCTCACCACAAGAGGCCATGGGTGTGATCTCAGCAGCACTGAGAGGGATCGCGGGCCAAAAGAAATCCTTCCCAACAACTTTCTGAGACAGTCTGGCCTCATCCTCCAACCAACCAAGTGCCCTCACACCGTCCCTATGATCATGTCACACTTTCTCCTATCACAGAACGTTTGCACCTGCCGTTGCCTCTTCAAGGAGCCAGGGTGGTGTAAGGGGCTCAGTGTTAGAGAAAGCTGAGGGAGCTTGCTTCCATAAAGATTTCATCTTGGACGCTCTCAGTTCTGTCCTACAGGGTCACTGCCAATGGGAATCCACCTGATCAATGAGGGTTTGGATTTAAAAATGTTGGCACTTCCTCTTCCTGGACTGTGCTTCCCACCCTACCTCTTTCCTGTTCATCTAGTGAGCACCTGCCTTCTGAACTCCTTGACTCTTTCTGCGGTAAATGCACCTTTCAAGGCTTCTCTGGCTCAGCTCTTTGCTGACATATGTGATTATTTGATTACTAGTTAGTGATTAGTTATATGGAAAACTGTGATTAAGACACACCTGAGATCATAAAAGTGCCGATCAAGGGGCCCACTTGACTCATCAGTGCCTAGCATATCCTAAAACCAAACACCTGCTGCCACTGAGGGGATTCCGGCGAACGTTGACCCGCTGTGTCTCAGAGCAGAACAAGGCTTCCTTGGCTGTGGGAGCGCTGGGGATGCTATTCAGTCAGCTTGGGCTGCTGACCGCAAGGTCAGTTGTTCAAACCTACTTGGTGCTCTTCAAGAGAGAGATGAAATTATTGGCTGCCATAAAGATTTACAGCCTCAAACACCCCAGACAGGGTTGCTATGAATCAAAATCAGTACGGTGGAAGTGGGTGTTTTGTTTCGTTTTATCTTTACCGAGCAGTTAGTCAGCACTTTCTTCCTTAGTACTGTGGGCAGCATACCTTTAGGCATGAGCCAGTTCCAAGCCTCTTGTGCTACCTGGGAACTCATCCCATATGTCCTCTGGCCCCGCTGCCGTCAAGTTAATTCAATATTGTTGTTTGGTGACATTGAGTCAGTTCTGACTCACAGCCCTTACGGACAACAGAGCAAAACACTGCCTGGTTCTGTGCCAACCTCACAACAGTTCTTATATTTGAGCCACTGTTGCCGCCACTGGGTCCGTCTATCTCCTGGAGGGGCCTTCCTCCTTTCTGTTGCCCCTCCACTTGACCAAGCGTGATGTCTGCCTCCAGGGACTGGTCTCTCCTGACAAAGCACGTGAGACTGTCTCGCCAGCCCTGCTTCTAAGAAGCATTCTGGATGTACTTCTCACCAGGTGGATTTGTTCTTATGGTACTCTTTGGAACTTTTAATAATCTTCATGAACCACTGACGAAACATGCAACATCCCTCTAGTTCAGTGGTTCTCAACCTTCCTCATGCCACAACCCTTTCCTATAGCTCCTCATGTTGTGGTGACCCCCCCAACCATAAAATTATCTTTGTTGCTGCTTCATAACTATAATTTTGCTACTGTTATGAATCGGGCACCCCCTATGAAAGGGTTACGACCCACAGATCGAGAACTGCTGCTCTAGTTCTTTAATGCTCCTGGCCCCCCACTATCATGACCCCAGTTCTACCTCACAAATCTGGAGCTAGACCAGAGCATGTACACTGGTACACATAGGAGCTCTCGACACATGGAATCCAGGACACATACCCCGCCACCAACCCCACCAACCAGGAAAAATCATGGGAGTAGCGGTACCATGAGGGTAGTGGGGAGATGGGGGGAGAAAGTGGGAAAGATCTCAGTGATCAACGTATAATACCACCCTCCCCGCCCCACCACACACACAGGTGATGAACAACAGAAACATGTATGAAGGGAGACAGCGGGTGGTATGAGATATGAAAATAATAATTTATAATTAATCAAGGGTTTGTGAGGGTGGTGTGTTAGTCTGGGTACTTTAGAGAAACAAATTCACAAAAACTCATATATAAGAGAGAGTATTATGTGAAGGTTAAGTGTGCATCAAGAAAACATCCCAACCCGGTGCTGCCCAAGCCCACAAGTCCAATATTAACCCATTCACCCATATGTCCAACACCAATCAACAAAGTCCTCCTCCATCTCACAAAACAGACACAATGATGCCAACTGCAGGAGGAAAGCCGAGTCAGTGAATATGTAAACATCTTAGCGCTGACAAGGGTCTCCACAAGGCTGCTCCAGCACCCAAGAATGCATTGGGGAAGGTGCATGTGGCTTCTCCTCATGGATGTCTTGCAGGAAGTGAGCCTTGCCAACTAAAGCAGGGAACTGGCTAAGGCAGCTGCACCCTTCTCAGACCATCAGAAAGCAAGAAACTGGAGAACTAGAAAGATGAAGCTCACTGGCCATTTATCCCTCTGCCTTTCAATTAACCTCACATATGTTTATCAGCCAAGTTGGCACAATAAACTACCTCAGGTGGGAAGGGTGGAGGGAGGGGAAAATGAGCTAATAAAGGACTCAAATAGAAAGAAAATGTTTTGAAAAGGATGATGGCAACATATGTACAAATGTGCTTGACACAATGGATGTATGGATTGTTACAAGAGCTCTAAGAACCCCCATTAAAATGATTCAAAAAATATTCTTCATGAACACTAGTTCAAACGCATCAATGTTTCTTTTGTCTTCCTTATTCACTGTGCAACTTTTACCTAATGTGAGGGGATTGAAAATGCCATGGCTTTGTCAGGCCCACCTTAGTCTTCAATGTATTCCGATAGGCAGAGTGAACTTCTTTTTAAGGTTTCCAAGACTCTAAATCTTGGCAGGATTAGATAACCTCGTGTTTGTCTCATGGAGTGGCTTGCGGATTTGAACCACCATCACAGTTAGCTGCTCAGTGCATAACCCACTGTGCCACGGTGCTTCTGCAGCACATGCTAGTACTCAATAAAAATTTGGTGAAACAATTAATGGCAAAAGGCCTGAATGAACGAGGCATTCAGGAGAATATGCCTACCAATGCTAGCATCCCCCAAATGTTCAGAAAAGAGGTTCATGATCAACTCTGTGCCCTTTGGGTAAAACAGCTCAGCAGGTTTCTCCTCTGTGGGGTATCTCATATGTAACACGCTCATGTGCACTGTACATTTCTATAGGAAGAGGGTCAAAACTAGCCTTCAATGGGAGCCTCTTTTGCTATTTACACCTCACTGTGAGAGCCCTGGTGGTGTAGTGGGTACTCTTTGGGCTGCCAAGTGCAAGGCCAGCAGTTCAAAACCACCAACTGCTCATGGAGAGAAAGGAAATCCACAGGGCAGCTCTACTCTGTCCAATAAGGTCCCTGTGAGTTGGCCTCGGTCTTAATGGCAGTGAACTTGGCTTTGTTTCGGGCGAGTTCCACCAGGGTGGTACAGAGTTGAAGTGGTCAGCTGCTAACCTGAAGGCCGGTGGTGCGGTCCCACCAGCTGCTCCGAGGAAGAAAGGTGCGCCCGTCATCTTCTGTAAAGAGTTGCAGCCCTAGAACCCGCCAGGGAGTTCCACCTGTTTTATCAGGTCCCTCTGAGTCAGAATCAATTCAAAGGCTGTGGTTTGATTTTAGTTTGGTGAATGACTTTCACCAAAACCTTGCCATAGAGTGAGTGATGGGTGAGCTGTGGGTTCTGAAAGGGGGGAACTTTGACTCCTTCCCAGGCTGGTCCCAAACACAGAGCACCTGAGTTCTTAGGGGTGAAAGCAACTCAAATTCTGTGTACTTGGGGGAGGTATCCCCCTCTTAATGTTGGACCCACCACCTCATGGCTATTCCTACCAACCCCTCTTTCCCCCCAAAGACCTGAAAAACCCCAAACCAAAACAAAATAACATTTTACTTAAATCAGCTATGGAGAGATTTTATCTAGCAAAATCCATCGGCTGTCCTCTTCAATAAAAAGTGACGGACCACAGAGTGTAAGTTGTAATGTCCCAAGAAGCAGATCCGATCGCTGGCTGCTTTTGTTTTCTTTTATTGCTTTTCAAATCCAGTGTTCCTCTTTTCATTACACTGGCTGGGGCGACAGGGCGGTGCTGGTTTTGCTCAAGTGGAATATGTCTTTGGAATTGATTGTAAAAACAAAGCTGGCTCAAAGGAGGGCCAGGCCAGTTCTAAACATAATTACAATGAAATGAAAGGGTGACACATAAGCCAGATGAGCATCCAAACCTGGATGGTTTCTATATTCCAAACATTGACTTCTGAGCCATTGTGCTTAAATGTGGCTGTGGGGCAATGCCCAAAACCTCAACACGGGTGGAAGCATGGGAATGGAGTTGAATAGACTACAGCTGAAATGGTAGCTTGGATTCATGTGGCTTCGAAGATGATCCCTAGTAACAGGGATCATATTTACAGGCAGGACAAAGTTGCTAAGTAGAGAGGTTTTGTCTAGCCCTTCCCTCTCTCCCTCTGGCTTAGGCACTTAGATCAATAGGACTTGCTATTGTTTCTCACCGTGTTGGTCTTGTGTGATGTTGAACTGATTCTGATTCACAGCAACCCTATAGAACAGAATAGACTAGCCCCATGGTTTTTTAGATTGTCATCTTTATAAGTATAGATTGCCAGGTTTTTATCCGGCATCTTCCTTGGAGCTGCTCAAAAGTCCAAACTCACTGCCATCAAGTAGATTATGACTCATAGCAACCCTCCAAAAAAAAAAAAAAGGTCACTGCCACGGAGTCAATTTTGACTCGTAGCAATTAGGACAGCAGTCCTGCCCCCTGTAGGCTTCAGAGATTGTGAATCTCTGCACCCAAGTAGAAAGCTTCATCTCTCTCACCTGGAGCAGCTCGTGGTCTTGAACTATTAGGGTCTTAAGGGTAGCAGCCCACGGCCCTACCAGGAGTCCTGCCATAGAGATCCTAGTGAGCTTAAGCAGCTGACCTCCAGGCTAGCAGGCTAGTGGGTGACCGTTCAATCACCAGAGCTTCTTTTAGCTCCCATGGCAGCCTGCTGTCAAAAAAAACCCACCCAAACCCAGACTCATCACTGTTGAGGTAACTTTGACTCAAGGCAGCCCCAGGTGTTTAAGTAGCGTTGTCTTGGCTGTTATCTCAATCGTAGGAGATTACCAGAGCTCTCTTCCATGTTTCCATTGGGTATGTCTAATTTATTCAAGGTACTAATCCTGAGTTTTAAACTAATCAAATAAACCAGCTCACTGGTTGATGGATTAGGATTTAACCCTTTCACGACCAGTTGTTTTTCTGCTTTGAATTTTTTATTGAGACTCTGACATGGAATCACCTCCAGGGCAGTGGGTAGGGAGTGGATATTTGGTGATGGAAGGTACGCGGAAATCGGGTGGGGGTGGGGGGAACGGAGGTAATGTGGATTTTGATATGAGCATGTGGGACATACTTGTCCCAAGTGGATTCTGGCTGTAAGTTGGTGAAGTAAAGGCCAATCCTTCCGATTCACATAGTTATACAGGTCCCTGACAGGGCGCCTCCCTGAGAAGCTGAGTAAAAGGCTGAGGATGTTGGTGGGCAATGGATGTCCCTGGAGTCACACGCGGTTAGAATCGATACTTCCTGACAAGGTATTTGGTTTTTCACAAGGGTGTTTTGGAGGACAATACCTGAGACCAAACGAGGCCCTCTGATGGTGAGAAATCAGGCAGTGGGGTCAAAGCTTCAGGGGCGACTGTCCTTTGGTTGCCTTCAGATCCTCCCCAGAGGCAGCTGTCTGCTCTGGCTTGGCTAGGACTGGCGCCGTGTCAGATCTCGGCTGTGAAGTAAAGGTAGGTTAAAGGGCAGCCCCGCAGTGAGTGAAACTGAGAATAGAAAACAGCACATGGAGATGGTATTTTGTGCATGGATGGAGGATTACTGTCCTAAGCAACCAGGATTTTTCCAGTAGAGTTTTATACAATAAAATAAATGTGTTCTGTGCTTTTAGTGTTTAAGTAAACATGGATGATTTATTTCTAGCCATAATGTAAATTGGTGATGTGGAAAGTTATGAAAAGAGAATGCATGGTGAAACTTCAGACCTCCTGGTTTCTGTCACGGCCTCGCGTGCTTAAACAACATTGATTTCCACACATAAATAACTCACCCCTTATAAAATATTTGTAAGATATTTTACTCTAAGAACTTTCCCTTCTTTGAAAAATGATGCTGCTAATGTGGACAAAAGTTTATGGAAACTAATAGGCATAAACCAAGGGAATGGTGAAAAAACATTCACTGGAGCTTTTGAGTTTCTATATTTTGTCTAAAATTATAATAGAAGACTATGATCCAGGATGCTTATTCCTAACGTGTGTTCTGGGTTAATAGCTTTGCAACATTTGCTTTTTTAATTTGACCTACAGTGATACATCTATTTGTACCTTGTGAACCAATACACACACACACACAACTAAAACAAAAGTTTTATAAAACAAAGTTTACAATGGTTACATGTATTTTCTCCTTTCATTCTTGTCCATTGTTAAAATTCATATTGCTGCCTACCCGCTATATTAGTGATCAGGAAGATGGCAAGGACTGGGCAGAATTGTGATCCATTACATGTACAGGCGGTTGTCGTGAGCTGAAGCCAATTTAACAGCAGCCAACAGCAACCCTCTTACCCAGCATCCTGCCAAGAACCAGAGTTTGAATAAAATCTTCATAGTAGCACAGGCTGACATAAAAGTTTCCTAGGGAAATGTCTACCTGGCAATGGTAGACCTTGTGTATAAAGTCACGGGTACAAGAAGATGGATTGGGTGGTGGGAAAGACCTTTCTGAAAATATGCTATTTAGCTTTAGACTTCGACGTAAAGAGGAGTGCGCCTTGAACAAGCACAGCACGTGGCGTGCCCTGGAACTGAGGGAGGTGCAGGCGGGCTGGGCAGACTGAGCCAAGAGAGACAGGTGATGAGTCTAGCACAGCAGGTGGGTGGGGGGGGAATTGGACAGGACCTTGTAGGCAATATTAAGGACAGGGGATTTTATTCAACTACAATGAATAGCCATTGAAAGGCTTTCAAGCTGGGAAATGGCACGATCAAAGTCATCTTTGTCAATCATTGTCCTTGCTCCTGTGGGGAGACAGGATTAGAAAGAGGGAGAGCAACCAGTTAAGAAGCTATTGTGAAGGTCTTCCGTGGCAGGAGTTGTGGTGATAGTGGAAATAAAGAGAGGGGGCTTGCTGCAGGAAATATTTCCGAGGTATGACTATAGGAATAGGTGGAGGCTCGTTTGAGATTGAGGTTGGGGTTGAAGGAAGGCGGTGAGTTTGAAAGTTAAGGGCCAAGTCCCCAGAATTCCACACAGAACATCTGGGCGAGTGAAAGTCTCATTTATTGATGTAGAAGAAGACAAGGCAGGGAGAAAAATTGGAGTGGACAAAGATGAATTTGGTTTTCTAAATCTTCCCTCTGAGATTCCTGTGAGATATCCAAATAGAGTCTTCCAGTGAGCAATGCACTGTGTAAGCCTGCAGCTCAGTTGGGGAGGGGAGAAGGGCTGGGATGATTAGACAGGAAATACCCATTTGAGAGTCAGCCACCCATAGAGGTAAGATCATCAGGGATGAGAGAGTCTAGCAAAAGAAGAGGCAAGACCCCAGGACAAAACAGTGAGAAACAGCTTGAGGAGGTGATGTCCTGAAGCTGAGAGATGCCGTAGGGGTGGATGGAATCACAGTAAGCCAAATGGAGAGAAGGGTGGCCAGACGCTCCTGAGAAGTTGGAGATGCTGCTGAGAAGCGGTCCTGGAATTCCGCCGCATGAATGTTACTGGTGGAAGAAATAGTTGTTGGCAGGGGTGGGGGGTTGGGGTGGGGGGGAGGGGCTGTGTCTGACCTCTGACCACCCAAAGGAGGAGGAGAAGGCAACTCTCCCACCTGTCCGAGGATGATTCTGATGAGGCAGAGGTCCAACATGGCTCGGCTCTCTGATTTCTTTTACATTAGTCTGACTCCAACCATCCCTCCCACAACGCTCTCCTTTGCCAGGCTCAAGAATTCATTGCAATGGGCACATAGAACTCATAGGCAATATTTACGATAAGGGGTTTCTTAGGCAACCTAACAGGTCACAGAGCGTTAAGGATACAGTTCTTTTGTCTACAAAGCCTCTTTTCAGTCACACTAGCAGGCATTTCTCTCTCTGGTCCTCGGCCTCTCAGTCACATGGTCCCTTATCCTCCGCCTGGTTTCATGGTGCAGGAAGCCCACCCCCACCCCAGCTCTGCCTCACACTCTGTGTTCTGCTCCTCTACTCTGCCTCTTGGTGTCTGTGCTATGACCTCAGGTGGCCCTGCTGTCTCCATCACTTTACACAGGGGTTTCCCAGGAGCTCTGCTGGCGGAGTTTCTTTCTGGATGGCCATAGGATTCTCTTCCGCTCTGTCTTTTCAGACAGCTCTCTTCGACCCATGGAATTTGCCTGGTCTTCCCCCATCATTTGGTAGGAGTTACATGGACATGGATTAAAGAGCCACCGCAAGCAATTTCACTTCACCGCACTGGCAGCATCAGTAAGGGCTGCTTTATAGACTGATAGGGTAGAAGAGTGACAGGAAGAAAGGAAAGGGACACAGGGTGTGCACGTAACTCTTCAGACCTGAGCTGGAGGGGGAAGAGGAGAGACGAGGATAAAGCTAGAGGAGAATGTATAAGCAAAGGAGAATTTTTGTTTGCTTGAAGGTAGGAGATGTAAGGGCATGTATGAAGTTATGTGGAGGATCTGGGTAGAGAAAAAGAGGCTGAAGTTGCAAAATACAGAGGATGACCACCACACGGAAGATAGACCACGTGTGGTAAAGTAACCACCATACAGCCCATCCTGCATTACAGCTAAAATTAAACACCCCAATATAGAGCATAGGTCCCATTTCTAAAACTACACTTCACACCCAATAAAAGTATATTCTAAAGACATAGAATATGGGTTTATGATGTTTCAATTAAAGGTAATGTCTCTGATATCAAAATCTCAAAATACCCCTTTGTTCAGTTCAATAGAGCTTTACATCATGATACAATACACCACAGAAAGATTTTAAAATGGGGAAAGGATGTATGAATTTCTTCTACAAAATGGAAGAAGGGTAATTCTGAAAGAACGGAGAACAAATACCTGGTAGAAGGTATTTTTCAGGCAGGTAGAAAAATCTATGGATTATAGTTGAGGATCATTGTCCATATTCTCTTGGGACATTTTTGTGTTCTCCTGAGGGCTCAGATAGCAGCTTAAAGGAGGGGCTTAGCCCAAGTGTAATTCTATGTCACTCAAAAATGTATGATTCTATAAACAAAAACAAACAGTATAAGTGATAGGGGGTCTTTTGAGAGTGATGGAGAAAGGGAGTTCGAATTCAGAGTTAAAGAAAATGAGAACTTGAGCTTTCTGGAAGCAAAAGCAAGATTGTTGGGCCCTGTCCACCACCCCCCCCCCCAACACTGTAATCGCAAGTTTCTGGTGATACCACTCGGAATTGGATTTGTGAATTGATCTTTCTGACAAGACACTGACACCGAGGAGCTGGGTGGTGGAACTTATCGAGGGCTGAAGTCCTGGAGGCAGGTGCTTTGCGAGGAGAGAAGTTCAAGGAAGCAGAGTATTTCTGCAGCAGGGTGATCATATGATGGGCCCAGGAATCTTAAGGTGGCATAGTGAAAGCGAGGCCAGAGGGCCTCTCAAAAACACGAGTGGAAGAATCCATCGATAAGATAGCTTGATGAGGACAAGCAAGACCGCTCAAAGGAGGAGCTTAGGAAGAACACGATGTTTACTTTGCGATTTGCAAATTGATGAATTTCTGGGGGATACCACAGACTAAGCTAGGGCCAGGGATATAGGTGACCATGAAGGAATTCTAGAACACTCCATTGTGCTCATGAGGAACTTAGATATGGGTCAAGAAGCAGTTGTGCTGATGGAACAAGGAAATAGTGTGTGGTTCAAAAATCAGGAAATCTGCATATCAGGGTTGCATATTCTCATCATATTTATTCAGTCTGTGTGCTGAGCAGAGAATAAGGGAAGCTGGGCTACATGAAGAAGAATGTGGCATAGAGATTGAAGGATACTTTAACAGACTCCATAAGATTGACTCATTTAAAGTTGTGGATATCTCTAGGCCCAGCCTGAATGAGCGCTCTTCCTGGGAGCATGCTGGAAGAGGAAGCAGAGGAACCAAGGAGGGCGCCTCCAGGCTTCCTGAGGGACTTTGTTGTAAATGAGCTCAGAATAAACAGTAACCTGGAAGACGAAGAAAAAAGATTGGAGGAAGGCTTATTAGCCAGCAATATGCAGATGACACACCGTGCTTGCTGGAAGTGAGGAGGACTTGAAGCACTTGCTGATGAAGATCAAGGATGCAGCCTTCAGTGTGGATGACAACTCGATGTAAAGAAGGATCTACATGCGACCTCCTCCCTGGGGGACGGACAACAGAGAAGGGGGTGAAGGGAGACGTCGGACAGGGCAAGATATGACAAAATAATAATCTATAAATTATCAAGGACTCATGAGGGGGGGAGGGAAGGGGGGAAAAAGAGGACCTGATACAAAGGGCCTATGTGGAGAGCAAGTGCTTTGAAGATGATTGGCTTTGAAGATGACTGGGGCAAAGAGTGTACAGATGTGCTTTACACAATTGATGTATGTATATGTATGGATTGTGATAAGAGTTGTATGAGTCCCTAATAAAATGTTTTTAAAAAATCATCACAACTGGACCAACAGGTAACATCATGATAAATGGAGAAAAGATTGAAGTTGTCAAGCTTGGCTCCACCATCAGTGCTCATGGAAGCAAGCAGTCAAGAGATCAAACAATACATTCCATTAGGTACATCTGTTGCACAACATCTCTTTAGGGCAGCGGTTCTCAGCCTGTGGGTCACGACCCTTTGGGGGTTGAACACCTTTTCACAGGGGTCGCCTAAGACCTTCGGAAAACACATAAATATTTCACAATATATAATTAAATATTATTTCATGATTAATCACTAATTATGTTTAATTATGTTCAATTTGTAGCAATGAAAATACATCCTGCATATCAGATATTTATATCACAATTCATAACAGTAGCAAAATGACAGTTATGAAGTAGCAATGAAAATAATTTTATGGTTGGGGGTCACCACAACATGAGGGACTGTATGAAAGGGTCGCGGCCTTAGGAAGGTTGAGAACCACTGCTTTAGAGTGTTGAAGAAGCAAGGATGTTACCTTGAGGCCTAAGGTGGGCCTGACCCAAGCCATGGCATTTTCCATTGTCTCCTGTGCATGTGAAAATTGGACACTGAATAAGGAAGACGGACAAAGAATCAATACCTGTGAATCATGGTGCTGGAACAAAATATTGAAATCAATCTGTCGAGAGGGAAGTATATCCAGAGTGCTTCTTAAAGGTAAAGATGGCAAGACTTCCCCTGACATACTTTGGATATGTTGCCAGGAGAGACCAGTCCCTGGAGAAGAACATCATGCTTGATAAAGGGAAGGGGCAGCGAAAAAGAGGAAAGCCCTCAACCAGATGGATTGACACCGTGGCTGCAACAGTAGGCTCCGGCACAGGAACATTTGCAAGGGTGGGACAGGCCCGTCGGCCGTGTTTCAGTCTGTTGTGCACAGGGTCACTGCAGATCAGAACAGATTCGGTGGTACTTAACAACAACATGGAGGGATTCAGGAGCTCATCACACATGAAGAGGTTAAGGAACTGTGTCACAAGGGCCATCTTCATATGGACACTTCTCAGGGGAATGGCAGGAATGGGGTGAAGAGAAAGGCGATAGATCGGGCCATTTAGTCAGTCTGAAGAGAGAAGAAAAGAGGTGATTGGCAGCTCGTTTACACTAGAGGTGGGCGGGGCGTAGTACAGCTGTACAGTGTGAACCAAAAGAAGGGACGGTCATAAAGGGGAGTGAAGATGGAGGATCTGGCAGTGACTCTGGAGAGCAAAACCCAGACTGCTTCCACTTCCTGTCCCCGACTCCTCGGAGGCACATCGCCGCTTTCACGAGCTTTTTATGCCTTAACAGAAGCTTACTTTTGTTCATCTGTACACTAAGATTGTAGCTCTTAGTGTGGGTGCATAACTGCTTCCACTTCCTGTCCCCGACTCCTCGGAGGCACATCACCGCTTTCACGAGCTTTTTATGCACTTAACAGAGTCTTACTTTTGTTCATCTGTACACTAAGATTGTAGCTCTTAGTGTGGGTGCATAGGGATGACCCTGACATTCTCATACATAATACTGAGGGGGAAAATCAAAATGGAAAAGAATTTAAAACTCATATTTTCTAAGGGGATGGAAACATATGGAAGCTTGTTTTTACAGAGGATTCAGGACAAGTTTCCCAACAATTTTCATTCATCTCATTTTTATTCTTTCTGCTTAGATTTAGGTATTACTTGGGCCTTTTCATTCTAGGAAAGAGATGAGATACGTATTTTTTTCCTTCAATTTCAACCAACAGAAAAATTTTGTATTCAATAGCTTGACCCATGATTTATGTTCCTGGCTTGTATTTATATCACTGGATGCTTGGTGAGCACCAGACATGACGGTAGTCACAGATTAATGGTTAATAAGATGGTCTCTCTTCCCAAGAAGTATAATTTGATAGGGAATATAGTATAAATTTCCACTAAATTTCTTATTTAATCATTCATTCATCCATCCACTGACTTGTCGATCCTCTGCTGCTTAACTTCAGATAAAGAGATATGGATGATCACAAAAATGCCCTGAGAGGCAGGCGGCGTGATGCAGTTAAGAACTTGGATTCAAATCCTGATTCTATCATTTTTTTAGTTGCTCGACTTCAGGTAAGTTGAATTTTTATGTTCTTCAGTTTCCCTCTCCTATAGAATGCTAATGACAATTCCTGTGGAGTTGTTGAAACTGAAGAAGATAACACTTCTGTCATAGTTAGCAAATAAGTGCCTATTTAATGACATGATGCCATCAAAAATCATTGTTAGGGCAAATAGAAATATAATATTATATGACAGCATTCAAGCCCTGTATCCTTGCCTTCCTTACGGTGAAATCCAGTAACCACTGGACAAGAAAGGGTATGAACACACATACACACATACAACACAGTTTGTGACACATGAATCGGCAGGGACCGTGAAGAGTCCTGGGGTCTTTGGAAACCTTGGGTATAAGACCTTTCCATTTCACTTGTGAGTGAGATTATATTTCAATGCATAGTGCTAAATTGCTGGAGTGAAAAATTTCTTTTTTAATTTTCAAAAAGGTAAAATTAAGACTCTTATGTCAATGTAAAATGAACAAGTAGCACAGATTTTATCCAAATTATCAGTTGATGAGAACTGAGTGAATTGCAAAGACCCCATTCAAAGAGCGTTTGAGAAGTTAATCACTCAGACATGGATAGTGTAACACTGCTGGATGATACTAGACTGGTCCATGTCCACGGGGCCCCAAACTACAACCTTTGGGGTTATCTGTTCCACTAGACAGAAATTCTTTGCATATCTACCAAACAAGAATCTACAAGTTCACCTCCATTCTTACAAAGTTGTAAAATAGCTCGGACAACAGAAAAGTCAAGCACAGTCCTGCATTGTAGAACACCCAGGAATCTCTTTTGCCTCTTTTCCAGTTTAACAATGTACCAGAACATGCACACATGCACACACACACACACACAGAAATATAATAAGCCTAACCCATCTCTGAGAAGACAGCCTGTGAGTGGTGCAAATGGTTAATGCGCTCAGCTGCGACTTCAAAGGTTGGCAGTCAGTTCAAGTCCACCTGGAAACCTGTTGGCCTGCTTCTGACCAGCCCTGGAAACCCTGTGGAGCACCGTGGTCTCTGGCACACACGGCTCACGGTGTGTTGGAATGGACTCATCGGCCACGTTGGGCTGGTTCCTTCTGAGAATCTGTTTGCAGAGTTTGGGGGTTGGAGCAGGGAGTGGGGCTGTCATATGATGGAGGAGTCACATTCACAATACGTGAGGAATGGAAGAAGGCACAAGTGTCATTATTTGATAACCAAGGGAACCAAAGCCAGTGGAGATCCCAGGTCTTGAGATTTGAAACACTCAGGCAACTGACGCAGCCTGTTGGTTCTCAGCATGCTTAGTATTGGGCAGGCTGTCCTGCTGACCAACAATGGAGCTATTGCTAGGTATTTTGCTTTCCAAGCGAGCATGGAATGGGCTCGGTCGGGCTTGCCTTAAACTCTTTCTGGGCAGCAGTTTATACCCAGGGACTGAGTCAGATGGCCTCGTAGGCAGTACCACGAAAGGGGAAATGACAATCCTTCTCTCTCCACACACTGACAGCCTCGGTTCCATTTCTTGACGTCCTATTTCCAGGCCAGCAGTTCCTGGAAAGCCATTTCCCTCCATCTCTGAGTCTTTTTGGCAAGGGGCGCAGCCCCGTGGCGATTGGCCAGTTAGCGACCAGGCTGGAGCTCCTTCTGGATCTTCATGACAGTGATAAACAGCCCTAATGCAGCTCAAGAAGGTACAACTTCAGTTTTTCCATTGGCGGGTTTCTCAGTCAATACGGGATGGGAGTGAAGAGTGGAAGAGAATCTGAGCTTGAACATGGCACTGCTGTTCTGTGGTTTTGCATCAATTTCAACTCAAAAGGGTCCTATAGGAGCCGCTAAGGCTTCTCCACGGGGTTTCCTATTTTCTAATCTTTTTCCAGAGCAGATTTCCAGGTCTTTCTCTCTCAGAGCAGCTGCTGAGCTATTCGACCTCCAACTTCTCAGTTAGCAGCCAAGCTCTTTAACCACCGAGTCACCAGCGTTCCTGAGGCATGAATAAAAAGGAGAGCTATTTCTTCTGGTCCAAGACTCATCATTACCTACAGAAGAGTCCCGTACCACTGCCGAGAAGCCTTTTAAAGGCACAATTCTTGGCTGTCCCATATCTCCTTTGAGTTTCAGAGATTATGCTTATTCATTAAATAGTGATTCTGAAATCATATTGCTCAATCACGACAGCATTTCAGATAGAAGACCTGAAACAAACATCTCTGCTGTTTAACTCCCACTTCAATGACCCGAAGATGGTTTGTATTTCTAGAAAAGGTGAATTAGAAAAAGTCTCACTCATGACATCGACCTTTTGATTAAGCTCTCCTTCCTTTCCTTTAAAGTATTACAAACTATAACATGCACACAGAAAGGAGCATAAAGCACAAATGTCACTCTGTTTAATGCAAAATTCTATGAACGTACCATCGACTCAAGAAAGAACATTTTCAGGTCAGAAGCCAACACGTACCGCTTTCCAAACACAGTGCCCCTCCTCTTCACTCCCCAGTGGTAGCCACAATCCTAATACTGTGATAATCGCATCCTTGGTTTACTGTATCGTTTTACCAACTAAATAACACTCATTTGCTGATGTCACACATATCAAAAGGAAAAGAAGCCGCTGCAAACAACCATAGATAATTGTAATGTAGAACGTACAAAGTATGAATCAAGGAAAATTGGAAGTTGTCAAAAATGAAATGAAACACAAAAAGACAGATTTGTGTGTGTGTGTGTGTGTGTGTGTGAACTGAAATGGACTGGTATTGGTCATTTTGAATTTGACAACCATATGGTTTACTAAGGCAAGAGAGACAAATTGGAGAAGAATGATTTCACATTCAGCACCAAAGTGAGCATTTAAAGAGCTATCCAGAAGTACAACAATGTCAGCGAAAGATTAATAGCCACAAGGGGAAAAGGCAGATCAGTCAATATGACTATTCTTCAAATTTATACACAATAATTAATGCCAAAAATGAAGAAGTTGAAGATTTTACCAACTTCCACAGTCTGAAATTGATCAACCATGTAATTAAGGTACATTGATAATTACTGGTAATTGGAATGTGAACTATGAAAACAAAGAAGAATTGGCAGTTGGAATATATGGCATTGGTGATAGAAATTATGCTGGCATTTGCATGGTAGAATTTTGCATGACCAAAGATCTATTCACTAGAAGTACTACTTTTCAACAGCGTACATGGCAACTGCATACACAGACTTAGCCAAATGGGTTACATAGTAATCAAGTTGACTATATGCATGAGACACCATGGAGAAGCTCAATATCACCAATGAGAATAAGGCCAAGGGCCTATTGAGAAACAGGCCATCAATTGCTTATTGTTGTTTTTGTTAGTTCCATCAAGTCTGCTCTGACCAATGTGACTTTATGTGCAGCAGAACAAACTCAGCCCAGGCCTGTACCATCTTCACAATTGTTGCTGTGTTTGAGCCCCTTGTTACAGCCCTTGGGTCAATCCATCTCGTCCAGGGCCTCTCTCTTTTCCATCGCTATTTCACTTTATCAAGCATGATGTCCTTCTCTGGGCACTGGTCTCTTTTAATCACGTGTCCCAAGGATCTGAGACTAAGTCTTGCCATCCTTGTCTCTAAGGAGTTTCCTAGATGTACTTCTTCCAAGACAGATTCATTTGTTCTTTTGTCAGTCCACAATCCTTTCAATATTCTTTGCCAACATCTTAATTAAAATGCATCAATTTTTCTTTGATCTTCCATATTCAATTTCTAACTTTCTCATGCATGTGAACAATTGAAAATACTATGCCTTGGATCAGGCATACCTTAGTCTTCAAAATGACATCCTTATTTTCAATACTTTATCCAGATCTTCTGAAACTGTAGACAATAGTCATATGAATAGAAATAATTTAGAATCCTGAGCTTGAACACTCTCTGAAGACTTGAAGAAGTCTCACAGTAAAGTCTTGGTGTCATTCATATTGTGAAAACTCCAAGAACCTCTGGAGGGGTCAATGAATTTTTCAGTTTGCAATAAACAACTCTGGTTGGAATAATCGATACATTGTCATTGCAAATATCAATCGGAACACACATTTTGTATGGAGCTTTGCATTATCAATAGGAGAAGCAGCAGGGTTTCTACTCACATGAAATTTACAGCATCAGAAACCCACAGGGGCTATTCTGTTCTGTCCTGTATGAGTCAAAATTGACTCAACGGTGGTGAGTTTATCTTTTTTTCTTGTTATTGTTATCTATCGTGATCCAGAAAAATACTTGCCTTTAATTTACTAGACTCTTTTCTAAAAAGTTATCCTAAGAAAATAATCCCAAAGGAAGGACAATAGCCATAGACATGGGAATAATTTAGAATACCGAGAGTAAACACCACCTGAAGGCTCACCATCAGGGCAACAGTTAAGTCGGCTATGGTCGCCATGGGTGGCCTGAGGGAGGTTTAGGGGACATGACTTTGCTGGATTAAAGATAGGAAACTTGAGGCTATATTAGAAAATGCCTACTCTTTTTACTTAGGCTGAATATTTATTTAAGGGTAGCTTGTGGGAGAGGAAGAATGGAGTTTGTTGTTGTAGTTCGTTGTCGTCTAGGCGAGTAGGGACTCTCAAGAATGGGTTCACAGGTGTTAAAGTCTACCCTCAACACTCTCCCCTGCAACTACCTTGAACTGCCTAACTGCAAGTTCAAAGCCACCAGCAGTTCCATGGGAGAAATCTGAGGCAACCTGAACTCATAAAGATCGACAGCCTCAGAAACCGAAAGGGCCAGTTCCACTCTGTCCTATAGGACGGGCCTCTGGGAGCAGGAATCAACTCAATGGCAGTGGGTTTGTTTGTTTGCTTGCTTGCTTGATTTTGCTTTTTCTGATTGGAAAAATGATTACATCTTCCCAAGGAAAGAAGAGAGAACAAAAAATAATATATCTATGTGATGACTACAGGTTTGCAAAGTTTCAACTAGTCGTTTGAACCAAGTCTGGAAAGAATTGGGAGAACAGTTTGAATTACTGAGTGGTAAAGCTGTCAGTAAGTGTTTTGCTCACGTTTTCTGTGAATATTGTTTAAGGCAACAATTATTTTCATTTTACGAAATTATCTCAAGTGTTCAAAATGAGCTCTCCTCTTTGGCATGTCTTAGTGACTGGCAGAAGTGAAGAAAGAAATCAGGTCTCAGTTTTAAATGTTGGAAGGTTCTATGTGAAAAAATATTGAATGATTCAGGAAGCATCAAAGAAGATGAAAGGAACACAATGAGTCACTCGCCAGAAAGAACTGGCCTGCTTTCAATCATTTCAAGAGGTAGCTTATGAGCGATAGCCAGTGCTACTGGAAGAAGAGATTCAAGCTGCACCAAAAGCATTAGCCAAAAACAGGGCTCCAGGAATTGATGGAATACCAATTGAAATGTTTCAACAAGCTGATAAATACTGGAAGCACTCACTCATCTATGGCAAGAAACTTGGAAGACAACTAGTTGGCCAAGTAAGTGGAAGAGGTCCATATTTGTACCCATTTCAAAGAAAGGTGACCCAATAGAATGCTCATGGTATAGAATAAAATCACTGATATCACATGCAAGTAAAATTTTGGCGACGATTATTCAACAACGGTTGGAACAGTACATTGACTACCAGAGGTTCCAGTCAATCTGTTAGTCTCGGTAAACTAGAGAAACAAATCCACAGACACTCTTATGTGTAACAGAGAGTTTTATATAAAGGGTAGTGTACATTCAGAAAGCATCCCAAACCAGTCCAGTCCAAGACCACAAGCCCGACTTAGCCCTTATGCCCGACACCAATCTACAAAGTCCTCCTCAAACTCACAAAACACACAATGATGCCAAATGAAGGAGGATCACAGGCCAGTGGGTAGAAAGTCTTTGAATCCAGTGGTGGTGTAAGCATCTCAGTGCTGGCAGGAGTCTCCACGCGGCTTCTCCAGCACCCAGGGCTGCATCAGGGTAAGTCCATCTCCTCAGGGATGTCTCACAGGAAGTGAGCCTTGCCAGCTGAAGCATGGAACTGGCTAAGGCAACTGCACCCTGATCCTACTATCAGAGCGCAATCCCACATGTGTTTATCAGCCATGTTGGCACAATAAACCTTACCTATCTCAGCCAGATTCAGAAGAGGATGTGGAACAAGAGAGATCGTTGCTTCATTGCTGATGTCAGATGAACCTTGGCTGAAAGCAGAGAATACCAGAAAGATGGTAATTTGTGTGTTATTGGCTATACCAAGGCATCTGCCTCTGTGGATCATAACAAACTATGGAAAACCTTGAGAAGGGTGGGAGCTCCAGAACATTTCATTATGCTCCTTTTACAAGGACCAAGAGGCAGTTGTGTGTGTGACTGGAACAAAGAATACTGTACGGTTTAAAAATCAGGAACGTTCTGCTCCAGGGTTGTATCCTCTCACTGTACTTATTCAATCTGTATGCTAATCAAATCATCAGAGAAGCTAGATTCTTATGCAGCATCAGAACTGGAGGAAGGCTTCTTAACCTCCTTCAATACTCAGATGACACAGCCTTGCCTGCTGAAAGTGAGGAGAACTTGAAGCACTTGCTGATGAAGATTGAGAATCTCAGCCTTCAGTATGAGTTATGACTCAATGTAAAGGAAGACCAACATCCTATGTTACTGTGAAGTATTAAATAGAGAGAAGATTGATAAATGGAAAAACTGTTGCCAAGGATGTTGTCTTGCTTGTAGCTGCAATCAATGCTCATGGAAGCAGCAGGCAAGAGATCAATGACACGTTGCATTAGGCAAATCTGCTGCGCAAGCTTTCTTTAAAGTGTTGAAAAACATGATATTACTTTGAAGACTAAAGCACACCTGATTGAAGTCATGGTATTTTTAACCCTATAACGCTGAGCGTGACATTTTTGTAACATTAATTAAATGCATGCATATAGATAAGTATGAAAGTAAAGAATAAAAACAAATTTTTTATTTCCTGAAATTAAAAATCCAGGCATTACAGGGTTAATTACCCCACATGAGCGTGAAAGTTGGACATTGAATAAGGAAGACCGAAGAAAAATCAATGCATTTGAATTATGGTGTTGGCAACGAATTTTGAAAGTATCACAGACTGCCAGAAGAACAAACAAATCTGTCTTGGAAGAAGTACATCCAGAATACTCCTTAGAGACAAGGATAGAGAGACTTTGTCTCATGCAGTCTGGTCACTTTTTTAAGAGAGACCATTTCCCTGGAGAAGGACTTCATGCTGAGTGAAGTGGAGTGGCAGTGGAAGCGAGGAAGGCCCTTGCTGAGCCGGGTTGACACAGTGGCTGCAACAAATGGCTGAAGCATAAGCACACTGGTGAGCAGGGTGCAGGACTGGGTGGTGTTTCTCTTGTACACAGGGCCACTGTGAGTCAGAACCAGCTCAAAGGGACCTACCAGCAACGATGGGCGGCACAGAGGATAGAGACCATTGCTGACGGCACATGGATCTTGGCCGAAACACAAAATACCAGAAAGGTGTTTCACGGACTGTGAAAAGGCCTTCATCTGTGTGAATGATCACAAAGCATGGAGCGCATGAAAGAACGGGGATCCCAGAACACTCAACTGCGCTAATCTAGAAGTTACAAATAGACCGAGAAGTAGTGCTTCACATGGAAGAAGAGGCTACTGTGTGATTTAAAATCGGGAAAAGTATGCAAATCCTTTCACCACACTTACACAATCTGTAGACTGAAAAAGTAACCAGAGAAGCTGGACCAGCTGAAGAGGAACAAGGCGTCAGTTGGAAGATGCATGAGCAACCTGCAGTGTGCACACGGCTCAAACTTGCTTGCGGAAAGTGGAGAGAGTTTGAAGCACTTGTTCTCAAATATCGAAGACCACAGCCTTCAGCGTTGATTACACCTCAACGTAACAAAAACAAAATTTTCCAAACTGGACCAACAAACAGTATCTTGCTAAATGGAGAAAAGAGTGAATTGTCAAGCGTATCATTTTACTTGTATCCACAATCAATGCAGATGGAATAGCAGTCAAGTATTGCATTGAAAAAATCTACAAAAGACCTTTTTAAGTGGTTAAAAAGTAAAAACATTGCCTTAAAGACTAAAGCGTGCTGGACCCAAGGCATGGTATTTTCAGTTGCTTCCTGTGCATTAGAAAGATGGACCCAAACAAAACCAAACCTAAAAAAATCAAACTCACTGCGATGGAGTCAATGCAAACTCATGGTGACCCTATAGGACAGAATAGAACTGGCCCTGGGAGTTTCTAAGAGGGTAATAATCCTCATGGTTGTGAACAACCTTAATCATAAGAAGAGTGCTCGAAGATTTTGGAGGCCACATGATCAAGGTCTCCTTCACATTCCAGACCAGAACCATATCTAGGCTAGGAGTAAGCCAGGCAGGCTCCCTTTGCCAGCTTCTGTCTCTTGTGTCTTTTCATTGCCACGATGTAATTTGTTTTAAGATGTGGTTGTTCTCTTTGCTTCCAGAATTTGATATATCCCCAGAGAATTTAAGTACCTCCAAAAAGAGAGGACGAAGCAAATCACAAATCTTTGTTTTATGCCAATGCACATTTCATGAATCTAGTTGTTTCAGGAAGCGTATAATCACTATGCCTTTAAATGCCCGAGACACATGCTAATGTCGCAAATAGTGCTTTTTCTATACAATGGACAAACTTGACTTTGGCATTTATCTCCCATTTTCATCATGGGTGGATGAAGCAGACAAAGGAAATAATATTAGCCTTTTGTGTCTAATCTGTCACACAAATAACTTATTAGCTTATAAGCATTGACCTCAAACTGAGCCCACACCCTAATTTTCTCTTTACAGTTCTATTGGCACATCATCCACACATCATATAATTCAGTAAACCAATCATATCAAGAAGAATTGTACAATTATTACCACAATCAATTTTAGAACTTTGTTTTCTTTCATGGTTAAATAGCTTTTTAAATGAGTTATGCTAACCCTAATTTTCTACTTTATAAATGGCCATTTTAAACGTGAGGGGCAGGGGACAGCAAAATAATTTTATCAAGGTTATAAGTACTTTTACAGCTGACTCAGAAGTGGCTATTCCTCCCTTTGGGTCTCTTATTGTTACTAATCTAGTATGCCCTTTATGCAGAATTGTAACTGCCAAATTGCATTTTCAAGAGCCAGGGAATTCGGTCGCATTCTTTGGGGCTCCAGGCCATGCTCCTTCCTTCGGCACCAAAAATTTACAAAAGGTACAGGTTACTTTACAGATGATTCAGCAAGCGCTGAAATCCTTCTGGAACAATCTGCCTCTGTTTTCTATATGGATTTACCCTTGCTAATTCTGGTGGTTCCGTGGGTTAGGTATGGGTCTACTAATCACATGGTCAGTAGTTCAAACCCACCAGCTTCTCCAAAGAATGAAGACGAGGCAATCTGCTCCCATCGCAATTTACAGTCTCCAGAACTCTCCTTCAGGTCCTTATGAGTTAGGATTTACTTGGTGACAGTGGGTCTGTTTGTTTGTTTGTTTGTTTGTTTTGAATGTGGTCCATGATTGCTAACGTCTCTGGAAGTACTTTGGGGTATGAATGACGCTTTCTCACTACTCGGTGAATTGTGTCTCCCATGGATAATAAAATCAATCCAACCACACGATTGCTTTTCAGAGGTGGGGGCTGAGCAGGGAGCAGCCAACCCAAAGTATCTGAAGCACCGAATTATGCCCCAGAGGAATCCTCTTGCATACCCTTGGTTCTGTTTCCATGGCATTAAGGATGCAATTTAAATGCATTTAGGCCACAGTTTATGAGGGGATAATCTTCAAAGAATCAGAACTGAGTAAACATTAACATCTAGAAAATAAGCAATATTAAAAATCGCACTCCATCTTGCTGGATAGATGTCTGCTTCTCACTTGGGCTCAAGGTGACTCATTTTCTTCAGAGAATGCTATCGTCTCCTGTGCTGGAAGACACATATGTTGTACTACCATCTTTTCAAATTAGATTTCTAATCCCTAAGGTATGAATTGGTGCTGCTTTTCTCTCTAGGGCCGGCCTCAGGAGTGGGCCAACTAGCTGTTTCCTAAATGACAACTCATCCCTGAGCTAAAGCATTCAAAAGTCATTTCTCTGTGTTAAAGGGACTTTTTAGCCTGTCGCTCTCCTGGGGAGATGCAGGGCCCTCCCTTAGAGAAGGAGTTGGGGGCTCTGTCAGGTAAGCGTTGGGCTGCTAACTGCCAGCTTCTCCGTGGGAGAAAAAGGTGCTATGTGCTCCCGTAAAGATTGGTAGCCTCAGAAGCCCTGTAGAGGTCAGCCCTGTAGGTCAGAGTCAACTCTCTGACAGTGGGTTTGTTCGTTTTGTTTTAAGAAGAAGAATGTCTCTAGGTGGCACAAATGGTTTATACTCAACCACTAACCTAAAAAGAAGTCCTGGTGGCCCAGTGGGTTACAAACTGGGCTACTACCCCTAATATCATCAGTTCAAATCCACCAGCCAGTCTGAAGGATGAAGATGAGACTGTCTTCTCCCCTAAAGATTGAGTCTTGGAAACCCAAAGGGGAAGTTCTACTCTGTCTTACAAGGTTACTATGAGCCAGCATCAACTTGATGATGGTGGGTTGGGTTTTTGTTTGTTGTGTTTTGTTTTTACAAAGTGTACTGGTACACACCCACCCAATGGTGCCAGGGAAGAAAGGCCTGGTGATTTGCTTGCATAAAGATTACTGCCAAGGTATCCATAAGAAGAAGCAGGTCTACTCCATTAACATGTGGGGTTGCCCTGGATTGAAACAGCCTCAAAGCAATGGGCACATTTGTTTTGTTTGAGCATTGAGTTTAGCACAACTTGAACATCGCTAACACTCTGGTAGGCATTGAAAACGTGGCTCAAGATGGAGCTAGAAAAAAGAGGAATGCTGGTTGATTGGCTATGTCTCGGACCTCCTTCTATTCACTTTACAAACATTAGCTCTTGAACTCCCCAAACTTCCACTGTGCTCACTGTATACAAGGCGGAACCGGGCACACAAAGGGCGAGGTAAGGATCCAAGGCAAGTAAATGGCCGAGCTGGGGTCTGGATCCCCACATTCTCAGTCCAGAATCCCAGCTCCTCAGGCTGCTCCTCTGCACTCGTCCACACAGCGTGAATGGTTCCCCTCCACGTGAAAGCTTTGGTCGAAAGGGTGTGACTGAGGAGAGAGAGCGGTTAAAACAACACCTAGCTCTCAGCTCTCCGCTCTCCGTGGGAGAATTTCGTGTTATGCTTCCAGAGGACTTGGAGACAGGGTTCTGGATATTCTTGAGCATTCCAGCAACTGGCTCCCTCTGCAGTTATTGTTGAATGGAGATTTTGATGCTAATCAGATAAGAGTTTCACTGTTTAAACAAAAGGGAAGTAGAACTCCTCCAGAGGACAATTGGGTCCAACAGTCAATGACGGAAACTTCGTTTTGTATTCATTTGAAAGCCTAGTGGGATGGGAGGAAAAGAGGCGAGGACCTGAAGTCTGTTGGGGGAATCTGAAACTCTTCTGTGTCGCTTCGAGCATCATGGGATTGTTCTTGGCCTGTATCGTGGAGGTAGCCTGACCCCTTCTCTGGAGGGATGTGAGTTATTCACCATTTCCAGTGGGACAATTGCTTCATTATGCCCACACCCACATTTTTCTATTAACAGCCAGAGAAAAGGCCCATTGTTGATACCGAATTGCCACCTGAAAACAAGAGTATCAAAATTCACTTAAAATATCGTGGACGGTTCTGGGGAACAGTATGTTTCATTTGAGACTTGGAAACAAGCTTCAATCACCCCTTATTTAACAAAAGTTGTTGAATCTCTCTAGGTATTAAAAAGAACCTTGATCGTGTCTGGAAGTGAGCTCACCCCATATTAAAATAATCCACCACGCAAGAGCAAAAGGAGAGCATTTACCCCAGGACAGAGGGTGAGGAAAGGGGAGGAATGGACCACAGGAAGCAGGGAGGCAGTGGGATACATGGCGGCACATTGAGGGGATTGAAATGGATGAGTTGAAACAAAATGTGCATAGATTGTTGAGTGTAAGGCTGATGATTTGTTATGTCAACCTGATTTTTTTTTCTTTAAAAAACACTCTGGAAAATATTAAAAACTTGTTTTACTCTTTAAAATATTGTTTATTTTGCACATTAATGGGTTTCTCTGCAGAAACGGGGGTCCAAAGCTCTCACGAGTAGCACGAAATTTATATGGTTACAAATTGTCTAGAAGGCAGGTCCCTAGATGGTTAAGTATTCAGCTGCTCACTCTTGGGTCACTGGTTCAGACCCATCCAGTGGATCTGTGGGAAGAAGGCCTGTGTACCCTCGTCAATTGTGACTTCCCACAACCCTATGTAATTGAGTGGAGGTGTCCCTAGCTTCTCATGTTTACAGAAACTGCTCTGCAGATCTTTTCTCCCACGCAATGGCTGGCGAGTTGGACTCACTGGTCTTTCGGTTAGCAGCTGACCACTTAATCATTGCACCTGAGGGCTGCTTTCAGTAAAGGCTGCAGCCTAGACTGCCTTACTCTGTCACATGGAGTCGCAGTGAGTGAAAATCAACTTGACAGGACCCAATAACAACAAGGAGACATTGTTCAGAGGTCAGTACATGCCAAAGTTTCAACACAGGGTGGTTTGGGTCTCCCAGAGGACATTTGGCAACGTCTAGAGACAGTTTTGATTATCCTAACTTTGGGGCGAGGTGCAACTGGCTTTTAGTGGGTGGAAATCGGAGCATGTAACAGACAGAACAGCCTCCAACAGCAAAGTTAACTGGATCAACATGTTACTAGTACCGGCCGATGGAGAGACACTGCAAAAGAGATTTCCATATGACTTTCATACATATGCCCAACATATTTATGTTACTTGACTTTAAAAATGGCGTGTATTTCACATATCATGGAATTTAATCATCCAATCACATTCAAAGAGTTGTGCAATCATCACAGCAATCAATTTCAAAACATCAATTTCAGCGATCTATTTCTTCTCCTACTCGTTGTTAGCTCCCCAGCTCTCCCCACCCTTCCCTGCCATGCCCCTAGGTAATTAATCCAGTTATGGTCTCTATAGATAGACTCACCTATCCTGCATTTCACATACAGAAAATCATACAAAAAAGAAGCAAACAAACAAATGAAACCAACATCATAACGACAGAACACTATAAATTTCTAATCAATAAGCAAGCAGAAAATATTAGAAACCGAAGCAACTTTAAAATGGGTCAAAAAGGAGATCGAATGATTAGGTATTACATTTTAACTTAATTATATCTGCCATCCTTGACTTGATAATGCTCTCTGAGAGCAAGGCTGCTTACATCCCTCAGCGATGGTCAGAGGGAATTCGTTGGAGGCTTAATTCATGTGAGGATCCTATAAATGGATTTTGGGCAGGTGTTCACAATTGAAGCTCTGATATCATTTCCTCTTCTGGATTTAGATTTTATTATTTATAATCCTTGAATCACACAGGTTGCTGTGCTTCTTCTATGTGGACTTCATTGAAAACTCACTCAGGTGGTTGCTTGTTTGAAGACCATCCTTTAAGACCCCCAGATGCTATTCTTTCTGAAGGCTGTGCACCATCTGGTTTCTTCCCCACACTTTGTTATAGCATCCATATCTTCAGTGATCTCTTCATGAGGATGAGCATCAGACAGGGCCATGCCATAAAAACTAATTGTACTTAGAGTGGGGTTATGATTAAGTGTGAGCCACAAATCCATTCATATGTCTATAGTTTACATATATGTCTCTGGTTCACTTTAAAGACATTATTTTATGATAGAGAACATTATAACTCATCTGCTGGGGGCATAAGGTATCTACTCCCATAAATATTTGCAGTCTTCAAAACCATAGAGAGCGGTTCTGCCCAGCTCCATAGGGCTGATGTTGGAATCAGCTCAATGGCATGGGTTTGTTTGTTTTTCTTCATATGAGCAAAGTATTGAAGGATGCTAGAAACATCAGAAGAAGTTGGAAGAAATACACAGAATCACGGACTAAAGAAAACTGATGGTTTCCAGAGGCAGCATGTGGTAAAGAACTGGTGGTATTAAAGGAAGAAATCCAAGCTGTATTAAGCAACTGGCAAAATAAATGGCTATAGGAATTCATGGACTACCCATTGAGATGCTTCAACAAACAAATGGACAAGCTTACAAATATATGCCAAGAAATTTGAAAGACAGGTAGCTACCTTGGCAACTGCATGGAAGGGATCCATATTCATGCCCATTTGAAAGAACTGCGAATCCAATCAATCCAAAAGATCGCATAAATTATTGAACAATGTCATTAATATTGCATGTAAGTAAAATATTGCTAACTATGTTTAAAAACAGCAATATGTAAACAGGGAACTACCAGAAATCCAAGCCAGATTCAGAAAAGGGCATGAGACATGTGATATCATTAACTGAAATAATAACAGGAAGATGTTTAATTGTGCTTTATTGACTATGCAAAGACATTTGACTGTGTGGATCATAAAAAAAGTATGGATAATACTGGGAAAAATGGGAATTCCAGAATGCTTCATTATGCGCATGTTGAAACTAAACATAGGCTAAGAGGTAACTATTCAAACCGAACATGGAGACCTTGAGTGGTTTCCAATACAAAAAGTGAGAGTTGGGGTTCTGTTTTACACCATGCTCATTCAATCTGCATTATGAACGACAATCTGAGAAGTTGGACTATATGGAAAAGGATTGGAAGAAGACATTAACAACCTGTGATGTGCACATGCGACAACCTGGCTTGCTGAAAATGAAGAGGATTTGAAGCACATACTGATGGTGATTTAAAAAAATACCGCATTCAATATGGATTACAACTCAATATAAAGAAGACCCAAATCCCCACAACTGAATCAATGAACAACGTCATGATAAATGGAGAAAAGATTGAAGTTGCCAAGGATTTTATTTTATTTGGATCCACAATCAATGCCCACGTAAGCAGCAGTCAAGAAATCAAATAGCATATTGATTTGAGCAAGTCCACTACACAAGACTCCTAAAAGTTTTAATAGCAAAGATGTCATTCCAAGGACTAATGAGTGTCTGACTCAAGTATGGCAGTTTTCAATAGTCTCATAGGCATGTAAAAGCTGGACAATGAATAGGGAAGATCACAGAAAAATTGATGAATTTGAATTATGGTGTTGGTGAAGAATATTAAATAAGACCATGGACTACCAGAACAACAAATTAATATGCCTTTGAAGAAGTATGGCCACTGGGCATTTATAGAGGTCTAAATATAGGCATGTGAATATGTAAATATATTTATATATGATGATGGGGAAATCGATCTATGTGCATATACGTATAGGTTCAGTATTATGACAAAATAGTAGTTTTAGTATTATGGTTTAGTATTAGGACAAAATAATAATAATTTATAAATTATCAAGGGTTCATGAGGAAGGGGGGCAGTGGAGAGGGAGGGAGTAAAATGAGGAGCTGATACCAAGGGCTCAAGTAGAAAGCAAATGTTTTGAGAATGATGATGGCAACAAATGTACAAATGTGCTTGACACT
Organism: Tenrec ecaudatus; assembly: GCF_050624435.1. Classification (NCBI taxonomy): domain Eukaryota; kingdom Metazoa; phylum Chordata; class Mammalia; order Afrosoricida; family Tenrecidae; genus Tenrec; species Tenrec ecaudatus. The sequence continues at coordinate 44,933,358 of NC_134543.1, forward strand.
ATGGATGTACGTATGGATTGTGGAAACAGTTGTACACGTTCCCAATAAAATGATTTTTAAAAGAAAAAAAGGACAGCCAGAATGTTCCTTAGAAGGGAAGATGATAACACTTTGCTTCATGGATTTTGGACGTGTCATCAGGAGAGAGCAGTCCCTGGAGAAGGATATCATGCTTGGCAAGGTGTAGTCATCATCGAAAAAGATGAAGATGGATTGCTATAATAGCCGCAACAATTCACTCAAACATAGGAATGACTGTGGAAAAAAGCAGAGACGTGGACAGTGTTTCCTTACATCACACGTAAGGTTGCTATGACTTGGAACTGACTCAAAACATTTAACAACAACAACAGGTACCATCGAGCGGGGACTGGAGAGTTATTGCTTAATTAGTGTTGACTTTCTGTTTAGGGTGATGAAACCTTTTGGAAATAGTGATGGCTGAACATTTCAATGCAATGAATTGCAGGAAATTTAGTGTTTACAAATGGCTTTTAAAGGCAAATTTTATGTTGTACACTGGTAAGTATAAAAGCATTACCATTAGTTTTCAAGTTCATATATGCATGGATTTATCCAAAACAAAACAAGTTTAGACATGTCTCCATCATCAGTGGTCTACAGACAAGTTCTTTTAGTAACAACTTATCTTAATCTCAGAGCATCTTGCAAACAAACAAAAAAAATGTCCAATCATAACTGGTTTCTGAGAGCACCTTCTGTACCAGGTCAATTCAAGTCAGAATGGTCAGCTCAAAAGGTCAACAACTACTTTAGGGATGCTAGTGGACTCCTCTGGTAGATTTTCTTGAAAGACAAATGAAGATCACGGGGCTTATTGGTAAGAGTTTGAAGGAAATCGAGAACTGCATTGGTGAGTAAAAGGTCAGGAAAGTTGCCCTGAGGATTTTCTTTCCCCCTAATCAGGACAATGCACTTGCTCGTTCTTTGAGGGCAGCCAGGCCTATCCTGGGAGATTTGGTGGGAGGTGGGAGGCTATCCACCCCATAGCCTTTCCAACTTCTTTTTGTTCTCCAAACTTATAGGTCTTTAAAAAGGAAAAAAAAATTGAGTTCTTCAAGGATGCCCCAACTGCCACTTGACCTTGTGTAAAATGAAAATGCAGAGTTCTTCAGGGAATGGTTAGAGAGACAGAAACGCTACCTCCAGACGCGTATAGACCCAGATGGACGATAAGTCAAGGAACAATGGCTTCATATTTTGGTATTTTTGTTTAATAAAGGTTTTGTGTGAATTTGCAAGATTTTCAGTGGTTACTTCCTTAGAAGTGGACTTGTTTTTCCTAGAGTGAAGCCCGAAGCTCTACTGAAACCTGTTCGCCATGGTGACTCTACTGGCATTTGAAATACCGATGGCATAACTTCTAGCATGACAGCAACAAGCAAGTCACTCAAGTATGATAAATTCACTGATGAATTATTTTATAAGGAACCCTGGAGGCACCGTGGGGTAAACATTAGGCTATTAATTGAAACCCACCAGCTGCTCCACGGGAGAAAGAGGAGACTGTCTGCTCCCATAAAGATTTACGGTCTTATATGACCGGCCCCACTATGAGACACGACATCCCTCACTGACCCACAGCTCTACAGGGGACAACACTGGAGAGACAGTGTGGGAATTGAGCCTGATCTGATCCCACCACACCGAGGCAAAACACTAAGGGCATGCAACAGAACAGCAAGGGGAACAGAGCAACGAAGTCCCTTGGGAATACCAAAAATAGACTTTGGGGCCAGGGCTTGTCACCCCATCAGACTCGACCAGAAAATACTCCTAAAGGCCAAAAAACAGACCTGGAACTAACTACAGGCCTTTCTTTGTTGTTGTTGTTGTTTGTCATTGGCTTTGGGTTGTTGTTGATGAGGTTTTGTTTTCTTTTATTGCTTGGTTTTGCTCTGTCTTGTTTTTGTGCATGTTATTATCTCCACAGGTCTGTCTAAATAAGATAAGCTGGATAAATGATCTGGAGGAGAAAAACAACGGGACTTATGGTTCCATGGGGACATAGGAGACGGGGAGGTTGGGGGAAAGTAAGTGGCATTAACAAGCCCAGGGACAAGGGAACAACAAGTGATCCAAATCGGTGGTGAGGAGGGTGTAGGAGGCCAGTAATGTAACCCAGAGGAATTACTGAAACCCAAATGAAGGCTGAGCATGATAGTGGGACAAGAGGAAAGTCAAAGGAAATAGAGGAAAGAACTAGGAGGCAAAGGGCATTTATAGAGGTCTAAATACAGGCATGTACATATGTAAATATATTTATATATGAGGATGGGGAAATAGATTTATGTGCATATATTTATAGGTTTAGTATTAAGGTGGCAGATGGACATTGGGCTTCCACTCAAGTACTCCCTCAATGCAAGAATACTTTGTTCTATTAAATTGGTATTCCATTATGCTCACCTTTCCCACATGATCGCTGAAGACAAAACAGGTGCATAAGCAAATGTGGTAAAGAAAGCTGATGGTGCCCGATAATCAAAAGGTATAGTGTCTAGGGTCTTAAAGACTTGAAATTAAATGTCACCTAACTCAGAAGCAACAAAGCCCACATGGAAGAACCACACCGGCCTGTGTGATCACGAGGTTTTGAAGGGATCAGGTATCAGGCATCAAAGAACAAAAATTCATATCATTGTGAATGAGGGGGAGTGCAGATTGGGGACCCCAAATCCATCTGTAGACAACTGGACATCCCCTTACAGAAGGGCCTCATGGAGGAGATGAGCTAGTCAGAATGAAGTGTAGTAATGATGAAACATAAAACTTTCCTCTAGTTCCTAAATGCTAAATCCTCCCCCCTCTCTCCCCGACTATCATGATCCCAATTCTACCTTACAAATCTGGCTAAACCAAAGGATGTACACTGGTACAGACAGGAAATGGAAACACAGGGAATCCAGGGTGGATGGTACCTTCAGGACCATTGCTGAGAATGGCGGTACTGGGAGGGTGGAGGGAAGGTGGGGTAGAAAGGGGGAACTGACTATAGGTGTCTGGGGGGTGGACAACATAAAAGTGGATGAAGGGAGACGCCAGACAGTGTAAGACATACAATATAATAATTTATAAATTATAAAGGGTTCATGAGGGAGGGGGGAGTGGGGAGGGAAGGGGGAAATTGAGGAGCTGATACTAAGGGCTCAAGCAGAAAGCAAATGGTTTGAGGATGATGATGGTAACGAATGTACAAATGTGCTTGACACCATGGATATAAGTATGGATTGGGATAAGAGTTGTATGAGCCCCCAATAAAATCATTTTTAAAAAAGATTTGTGGTCTTGGAAGCCTACCTATAGTCACAGAAAGTTGGAATCAACTTGGTGGCAGTGGATATGACTTTTTAACAATAATTTTTATTATGTTATAATAAAATATAATTTTATTATATTTTATTTCTCTGACTCATATTTTACCACAATAAGTTTTTAAAAATCATTTTATTGGAGGCTTGCACAATTCTTATCACAATCCATACATACATCCATTGTGTCAAGCACATTTTTACATTCATTGCCCTCATCATTCTCAAAACATTTGCTTTCTATTTGAGCCCTTGGTATCAGCGCTTCATTTATTCTCATCCCTCACAAACCCTTGATAATTTATAAATTATTATTATTTTATCATGTCTTACACTGTCCGATGTCTCCCTTCACCCACTTTTCTGTCCCCCAGGGAGGGGGTTATATCTATTTCCTTGTGATCAGCTTCCCCTTTCTACCCCACCCTCTCTCCACCCTCCTGGTATTGCCATTCTCACCACTGGTCCTAAGGAGATCATCTGTCCTGGATTCCCTGTATTTCCAGTTCCTATCTGTACATTCTCTGGTTTAGCCAGATTTTTACCACAATAAAATTCTAAATTGTTATTGGAGCCAAATAAAGCAAAGCAATAGAATAAGTCACTACTAATAAAACCAAGGTGCCCTGGTGCTGCAGTGGGTTTAGAGTCAGGCTGCTAATGGAAAGACGGGCAGCCTGGACTCAGCAGCCACTCCAAGGGAGAACGATGAGGCAGTCTGATTCCATAACGGGTCACAGCCTCAGGAACTATGGAGCAGTTCCCCTCTGTCCTCAAGGGTCACCGGGAGTTAGCACCACCTCGATAGCAGTGGGTTTGGTTTGAAAAACAGCCTTTTGTTGAAAGACTATAAATTCCCATGGCGTGTGGTAAGATACTAGACTTCCAATCCAGGCTCCTTCTCTGTTTTAAATGTGTCATCTTCCCTGATCGAATTCTCCGTAGACTTGTCTGAAGAGACCACCCTCGGGATTCTTTCTCTAGAGGAGAAGCTGGCGGTTTTGAACTGCTGGCCTTGCAACCAGCAGCCTAACTGATAGCCCACTATGCCACCAGGGCAGAAGGAGCTATTCAATAGCAAAAGAAGATGAAGAAAACCCTACAGTTTGGGGCCCTAACCCAACTGTGCACTGTGCTATAAATTACTGAGGAAGGGACACCTGGGCGGGATTTTCATAAGACAATTTGTAGAAGCAGAGTAAGCTATGTCAAATAGTACCCACACTAAAGCTGACTGAAATCTGACCCAGTCAAGACTCTCTGGCCCCACCTCCATCATCCCTTCCAGTAAGTCACAAATGATGAACAGATATAGGATTTAGTATAGGCAGACCCGAATTCAAAATCTACCTTGCCTTTGTGTGGTTGCGCCTGGTGGTGTGGTGGATTTTGCATCGGGCTCCTAAGCACAAGGTCAGCAGTTTGAAACCACTAAGCACTCCACAGGAGAAAGATGAGGCTTTCTATTCTTGTAAATATTTAATCTAGGGAATCCACAGGGCAGTTCTAGTCTGACCAAGAGTGTTAAGAGTCAGAATGGACTCAATAGCAGTGAGTTTTGGTGTGTGTGTGTGTGTGTGTGTGTGTGTGTGTGTGTATTTTGTCTGCGATATTGCTGCTAGATCAAGTGAATTTTGATTCATAGAAACCTTCTGTGACAACCTGCTGTTTTGGGTTTCTTAGGCTATAACCTGGGAATACATTTTCAGATCTTTCTCCCACCAGGCCACCCAAGTAGGTTCAAAGCAGCCAAGAATTTAACCGCTGCACCAACAGGCCTTCTTACTCCTGCAGTAATCACCACCCCCACAAACCCCAACCCTAGCTCGAGCGACCTGACTCGTAGAGACACCTTAGAGCAGAAGTGGGTTTTCAAGACAGGCAATCTGTGTGGGAAAAGAAAATCTCATCTTTCTCTTGCAGAGCAGCGGGTGGGCGCTAACTGCTGACCTTGCTGCAACCCAGCCCGTAACCCCTAATGCCACCAGGGCTCCGTACTCATGCAGTGGTACCTTTTATTGTTTATTTTTATCTATAACATCAGTCAAAATTTGAGCCAGATTTCAGTCAACTTCAGTGTGGGTACTATTCCGTGTACGACACCCCAAACCACTGCCACCGGGCGGTTTCTGAGCCATTGAAACCCTACAGAACAGGGTAGTACTCGCCCTTAGGGTTTTGGAGACTGTACATGTTCACCGGAAGCCTCATCTTTCTCCTTGGGAGAGTTTGGTGGGGTTGAACCGCTGATCTTGCCGTTAGTGGCCCAATGTTTAACCCCACAGTGTTATAGCTTCTCTGTACAGCACCCGGTCAGTTACAATTTAATCTGCTTTGATAGCAACCTAACGTTTCCACAACACAATTCCACAGCTTAACTTTTGTCTCAGAAAGATTATAAAGTTTGTTCCATGGGATAGAATAGGCATATATAAGGACTGCAACTGATGCGGAACAAGGAAAGCACTTACTTGCCAAAGGAGAAAAACAGCACTCCCTTCCTCTGATGAGAATTCTCTTCCTCCCTCTCTCTCTAGTTTGCTTCTTTGCTAACACATGGGGATTCGTGTTACAAATTTAGAATGATCAACAGTGGAAAAGCAAGGCTTCGTTTGGAGGAATAGCAATTTACCAATTTAAGACCACGGATTCGTAGGCATAGAGAGCTATCAGGAAAGTTCAGTGCTTTGGTTTCCATGCATCTTTCACTGAAATAAAAAAAAATTAGATCACAAATTCTATTTTCATCATGTGGGACACAACTATTTTGTAAGAAATACCAACCATCCAGTAGAGGGCAGTGCTGACCTATTCAAGGATGCCATCAGTAGAAAAATATAAATGAGCAATGGAAGCCTTTGTTTGATATAGTTTTTGAAAATGCAAAACATATTATTTTTATTTAAACATTTTGTAATGTTTTTGAAAGCGTACAGAGCAACTTAGTTTTCCATTCCACAATTTAAACACATTTTGCTTCTTTTAAAAATATTTGTATCAGTATATAATTCACATGTCATACAATTTAATCGTTCAACTATATTAAGAAGAGTTGTGCTATTATCACCACAATCAATTTCAGAATATTTTCTTCTCATAATCATTGCTGTTAGCTCCCCATCCCCCACCAACCTCCCCGCCATACCCCAAGGAACTGATACAGTTCTTGTCCCCAGAGAGTCACTCATCTAGATTTCATACGCAGAAAAATATACAAACAAACAAGAAACCAACAAATACCCATAATAAAATTGGTTCGTTTTTAGCAATTTCTTGACATGAGCTGCAATTCTCTCGATATATGGGCGAGGGCGCTCTTCCCACTTCCTCACTTGGCTTCCCTTTGCCATTCAGTCATCTTTACTGCCTTTTGAACTTTGTTTATGAGGAAATACTTCCCTTTGGGTCTTGCACAGTTGATTGCTCCGAGAAGCACGCTCCTCCCCTTTTGTTGCTGTGACGTGCCACTGACTTTCTGTTGAAAGAAGGACACACTGCCTGGTCCTGCACCATCCTCACAGTGTTCTTCTGTTTGAGCCTATTGTTACAGCCGCTGTGTCCATCCTTCTGTCTCCTCGAAGGCCTTCCTCTTTTTCACTGTTCCTCCTCTTTACCAAGCATCATGACCCTCTCCAGGTACTGGTCTCTTTTGAAAACAAGTCCAAAGTACATGACACCAGGTCTTGCCATCTTGCTTCTAAGGAGCATTCTGGCTGACCTTCATCTAAGACCAATGTGTGTGTTTGTTTGTTTGTTTGAAGTCCATGGTACATTCAATCTTCTTTGCCAGCACCACATTCAAATGCATCCATTCTCTTTTGGTCTTCCTTATTCCATGTCCAACTTTCACAAGATTATGAGGCTATTGAAAATACCATGGCTTGGGTGAGGCACATGTCAGTCCTCAGAAGGACATCTTTGCTACTTAACACTTCAAAGAGGTCTTATGTATTGTAATCTCTTGACTGCTGCTTCCATGAGCATTGATTGTGGATCTAAGCAAGATAAAGTCATTGTCAACTTCATTCTTTATCATGATGTTGTGAGCATTTGGGTCTTCTTTACACTGAGCCATAATCCGGACTGAAGACTGTAATCCCTGTTCTTCATCAGCAAGTGCTTCCTTTGTAGGCCTATCAATTATTTGCCTGAAAGGTTATCTTGGGGAGTGGGTTCAGTTTCTGGTGTGAAGGATGTCTCAGCTGTTCCACCAGTCTCTATTGACCAGATGATTCTTACTGTAATGAAACGACATTGTGGTAGTTACATAATCTGGTGTCAATTTGGGATTTAAGAGGATTAAGAGTGACAGGGTGGAGTCTAGTCTGTCAATCAGATCATAGCCAATGAGGCCTCTGTGTGGGCATGGCCTTCTCCTGAGAATTCTGGGAATTCCTGTATTTCCTGCTGGGAGGCGGGAGTCTCTCTCTCTCTCTCTCTCTCTCTCTCTCTCTCTCTCTCTCTCTCTCTCTCTCTCTCTCTCTCTCTCTCTCTCTCTCTCTCTCTTTCCCTCTCCTCACTCCCTTGGAGACGCTCTACTGACAAGACACATGGCACTGTGCTGATAGATGCCATGCCCTGGGAACTGGAGGAGCCATGTGGAGACCCCGCCAGCGCTGATATGCTTGCAATGTCACTGGGTCCAAAGACTTTCTTCCCACCAACTTGTGATGGTCTGGCATTCGGCGTCATTGCATGTGTTTCATGAGTCTAAAGAAGACTTTATAGACTGGTTTCAGACATATTAGCCCATATGGTATGGGCTAATATTGGATTTATGGACTTGGACTGGATTGGGTTGGAATGCTTTCTTAATGTACAATTACCTTTTATATAAAACTCTCTCTTATATACATATGAGTGTCCATGGATTTGTTTCTCTTGTCTACCCAGACTAGCACACATATTGATTCACATTTTTGTGAATCAGATTTTGTGATAATTTGGTTAGGGACTAAATAATAATAAAAAGAGCATTGCATGACAAATTTGGAAATCTGTTATGTTTCTGTTCACTTGTTTTTATGGCCTCCAGAAAGCTTTTTAAACTTCTCACACTTCACTTTTTGCACAGAGGAAACGACGTATCTGATCCAGATAACTGCTAGCTTCTTTTTTGCTTATTGTGGTTGTGTGTAGTTGAGATATGGAGATCCTATAGGACAGAGTAGAACTACCCCCAAAGGGTTTCCTAAGCTGTAATCTTTTTGTTGTTGTTGTTATTGTTTGAAGTGGACTTGTTTGTTACAAGACTCCAAGTCCATTTCAGTTTGACTTATCCTCTTTTTTTCTTTAAGCCACTCAGACCACTGATCAGGTTTGAGGGCCAAAGAATCTGGAAGGGCGGTGGTCTTTCGGGTAGCAGACCACTAAGCCTTTCTTTTGAGCAGCTACTTTGGCTTTAAAGAACATTTGCTCTCTGACAGAGGATGTTCCATCAGTTGATTCCATAAAAGTGATTACTTGGAATATAAATTGATACTTCCCAAGCCGAGCTGATCATCAGAATCTCTGAGGTCCTTGCAAGGCTTATGGGAAATTCATAAAAACAGGATGCAACTAGTGTGGTGAAGTACCCTTCACTAGACCTCCTAGCCTGTTGGCTGTTACTCACTTCGGAGGAAGATCCGAGGCCATGCTCAGAGAGTCATTTGCCAGGTGAGGCAACCTGCCTTAAGGAAAAAAAAAAAAACACAAACCCTCTTAATCCTTATATAGAACCCAAAGAGAGAATATGCCTTGCATAGTGTTCCTAATTGGACACTTGACCTAGTTTCTTTTTTTCTTTTTTCAGATGAATCATCTTTATTCCAAACTTATTTTCTCTCACATTCTTCATTTTGCCTGTGGTAGCAACAATTACATTATCACTTAGACTGGACATATTAGAGATTTTTCTTTTAATTATCCCTTTCTTTCATTGTATATATCTTTTTTTCCCCTCTGTATGCTTTTAAAATTTTAATAGATCATTTTATTGGGGGCTCTTACACCTCTTATAACAACCCATAAATCAAACATAACAAGCACATTTGTACATATGTTGCCATTGATTACTTATTCTTGTCTGTTCACATAAGTGAGCAGTATTTCATACAGTATTTGTGGGGGGGGTTGTCGTTTTTTCTTTTAAAAATCATTTTATCGAGGGCTCGTACAACTCCTATAGCAATCCATACATACATCCCTGTGTCAAGCACATTTGTAAGTTTGTTGCCCTCATCATTCTCAAAACATTTGCTTTCTACTTGAGCCCTTGGTATCAGCTCCTCATTTTTTCCCTCCCTCACTGTCCCCCCATCCTTCCCAAACCCTTGATAATTTATAAATTATTATTTCTTCATGTCTTATACTATCCGATGTGTCCCTTCACCCACTTTTCTTATATCCATCCCCCCATGGAGGGGGTTATATGTCGATCCTTTTGATCAGTTCCCCCTTTCTACCCTACCTTACTTACCCTTACCGTCATAATTGTTCCTGAGGGGTTTATCTGTCCTGGATTCCCTGTGCTTCCAGTTCCTATCTGTACCAGTGTACATCCTCTGGTCTAGCTGGATTTGTAAGGTAGAATTGGGATCATGACAGTGGCGGGGAGGAAGCATTGAAAAACTAGAGGAAAGTTGTATGTTTCATTGGTGCTGTACTGCACCCTGACAGGCTCATCTCTTCCTTGTGACCCACCTATAAGGGAATGTCCAATTACCTACATATGGGCTTTGGGTCTCCACTCCGCATCCCCCCTTACTCATAATGATATGATTTTTTGCTGTGGGTCTTTGATGCCTGTCCCATTGACACCTCATGATCACACAGGCTGGTGTGCTTCATCAATGTAGGCTTTCTTTTTTTTTCTTTTCTTTTTTTACATTTTATTAGGGAATGTAGGCTTTCTTACTTCTCAACTAGATAGCTGCTTGTTTATCTTCAAGCTTTTAAGACCCCAGATACTACATCTTTTGATAGCCTGGTTCTATCAGCTTTCTTTACCACATTTGCTTATGCACCCATTTTGTCTCCAGCGATTGTGTTGGGAAGGTGAGCATCAAGGAATGCCAGTTTAATAGAACAAAGTATTCTTGCATTGAGAGAGTACTTTAGTAGAGGCCCAATGTCCACCTGCTACCTTAATACTAAACCTATAAATATATGCACATAAACCTATTTCCCCATCCTCATATATAAATATATTTACATATGTACATGCCTTTATTTAGACCTCTATGAATGTCCTTTGTCTAGTTCTTTCCTCTATTTCCTTTTACTTTCCTCTTGTCCCACTCTCATGCTCAGCCTACATTTGGGTTTCAGTAATTCCGCTCAGCTACATTGCCCTTGGTCAATCCATACCAGGCTCCTATACCCTCCTCACCATCGATTTTGGATCACTTGTTGTTCCCTTGTCCCCTGGGTTTGTTACCACTCATTTCCTTTCCTCTGCCTCCCCCTCTCCCATGTCCCCCCAGAACCTTCAGTCCTGTTGTTTTCTTTTTCAGATTATTTATCCGGTCTGTCTTACCTAGATAGACCTGCAGAGATAAAAATATGCACAAAACACAAGACAGAGCAAAACAAAGCAACAAAAGAAAATAAAAGAAAACAATAACAAAAAAAGAGAGAAAAGTCTGTAAATATTTCAAGGTCTGTTTGTTGACCTTTAGGTGTGTTTTCCAATTGAGTCTGATGGGGTGCCACACCCTGGTCCCAAATTTTACTTTTTATATTCCCTGAGGACTTCCTTGCTCTGCTCCCCTTGCTGTTCTGTTACACACCCTTTGTGTTTTGCCATGGTGTGGTGGGGTCAGATTGGGTGCAATTCCCACACTGTGTTTCCAGTGTTGTCCCCCATATGGGTCAGTGAGGGATGTTGTGTCTCATTGTTGACCTAGTTTCTATCCAGTCCTTGGTGACCCAAGCAGCAGATTATAAACTAGAACATTAGACTCTGTCTTTTTGAGGCACACAATATCCTTCATAGGCCATACCAGAAGGATTCTACTTGGAAACACCACTAAAGGGACTGGGCTTTCCCTCAAACTCACCTGTAACAAACTTAAGGAACTGGCATACTCCCATAGCCATCATGCCGAAATGCCCTTGGGTGAGAAGACGATGACTGTCCCCAGGTTATGGAATTGGTAGTCATTGGGCTTTGGTTGAAATTCTTGCTTTGAGGGTACCCAATAAATGGTCCTAAATTACCACATATTTACTATTTTTATGCTCTCTTTCCTTTTGTATGACGTGTTAGTCTGGTAGGTGTTAGTTCTGCCTTTGTGAAGGAGCATTATTGAAAAACATGCCCTTTTATCAACTTTAAGCACTTTAGGCTCTTCTGTACAAGTCAACAATCCGTGCATTGTGGTCTGAAAAGCTGGCCTATACAGGTATAATTCCCTTTTCTCCACAATGTTTTAAATTCTATACCATTGGCTAAATTAATGGTACTTTCAATAGAGTTACCTTAGCCCCTAGCAGGGGTGGGGGGGATAATAATGTTCTTTAACACAAAATGACAGTGATGTCTCTAAAGTCAATCAGAGACATATATAAACCATAGATAAATGAATGGATTTGGGACATGCACATAATTCTAGTCCCAATCTAAGAACAATTCGTTCTTATGAGCTGACCCTGCTTGAGGCTCACTCAGGAAGAGATCACTGAAGATATGGGTGCTATAGCAAAGTGTGGTGCAGAAACCAGATGCTGCCCAGCTATCGGAAAGCATATTATGTAAAGTCGTAAAGGCTTGTCTTCAAACAAGCAGCCATCTAAGTGTGGCATCGATAAAGCCCACGTGGAAGAAGCACAGCAGATTTTGTGATTAAAGGACTGTAAATAATGAAATCCAAATCTGGAGAAGGGAACAGTATCAAAACTTAAATTCTGAACACCCAGTTTACAGAAGGCTATGGATGACAGTGGAAGTCCAAAATCCATTTATAGACTCCCCACACGGATTAAATCTCTGATGACTCCCCTCTGACCATAGTGAAGCCTTGGTCATAGCCTTGTAAACAGCCTTGCTATCAGACAGGGAGCAGTGTAAAGTCGATTAAATCAGAGTTAATTAGGTTAAAATGTAATGCCTTATCATTTTATCTGACCTTTGACTCATTTTGAGGAGTCATGGTGGCTTAATTGTTATGCCTTGGGCTGGGATAAGAGTTGTACGAGCCCCCAATAAAATGATTTCTAAAAAAGAAAGAAAAGAAAAACAGAGCTTTCTACTTCATTAATGAGTTCCTATAAAGTTCCTGAGTTGGAATTGACTCGATAGCAGTGAGTTTGTTGTTTTGTTTTTTAGTTGATGTATTTTAAAGTTGTTTTGGTTTTGAATATTTTCTGCTTTCTTTTTCTATCAAGGTTCTCTTCTGTTTTGTCATTTTCTGTTGGTTTGTTTCTTGCTTTTGTTTTATTTTTTGTGATTAGAAAATAGATAAATAGATAAATCTACAGACAGTAACTGCATTCACGTTTGCCTAGGGGCCTGGCAGGGGAAGTTGTTGGGACATGGGGGAGATAAGAACAATGAGGACAAGAAGGAAATGTTCTGAGAGTTACTGTGGTGATGGTTGCACAATTCTTAACATTATTGAACACTGAAGTTGTATTATGATACATGAAAACAAAACAAGTGATTGGAGGTCTGTCTCGGATCAGCAATGTTCATCGCATGTTACTATCCAGCATGGTGGATATTAATAATACTCACATAACTCCTTCTCTCACTATGGGGTTATACAAGACTGTACCTGCCAATGGCCTTTCTTTCATTCTCATAGAAATCAGGCATTAGCAAACTTTGTCTGTAAAGAGCCAGAAAGCTCATCTATTAGTCTCAGGTTTGTGAGTCTCATGGCTTCTCATTGAGATCCAACACTGCTATTATAGTGCAAAGTCAGGTATATCAATTATCTAGCTGATGTGTAAAAGAGGAGTCTTGGGGGCATACTGGATTACACATTGGGTAGCTACCCACAAGATCAGGAGTGTGAAGCCATCAGTATATGGAGAAAGATGAGACTTTCTATTCCAGTGAGGAGTTACAGTTTGAGTAACCCACCAGGGCAGTTCTACCCTGTCCTGTAGGGTCATTATGATTTGGAATCAACTTGATGGCATAGAGTTTGAAGTTGAGTTCTTTATTGATGTTTAATAAATGGCCCACAAACCTAGGGTTTAAAAAAAAACACATGTTGATTAACTCATCCTTTCTGAGGGTCAGGAATCCTGGTTTGGCTTAGCTGATTCCCCTGTTTCATTGTCTGTCACAAGGCTGGAATCACGGTGTTAGCGGATGCTGTAGCCTCATCCGAAGTTTCAGTTGGGAACATATCTGTTTCCAACCCCACTTGCGTGATTGTTGGCAGAATTCCTTTCCTCAGAGGTTGCTGGATTGGGATAACAAATTCTTTGTTGACTAGACGCCACCTTAACTTCCTTACCATGTGTGCCTTGTCCATAAGACAATGTATGTGGCTGTTGGCAGGATCCAGTTCCCCAGGTGCTATTGTTTAGCAAAGAATTGCTTTAGCAAAATTTGCAAACCAAGAAGGTAACCGAGAGAATGGAAATAACCAAGACCGTGGAAGTTAAGTCTTTGAAACTGAATCCCAGAAGTGACAACCCATAACATGAGCTCAATATATTTGTCTATTATATTTAGGTCTAGTCCATGATCAAGGAGAGTGACTTACACATGGCCTTAATACAAGGCAGAAATCACTGAGAGCCAAGTCAGAAGGGGCCGGCCACAGTACCTATAGATAATACATAAACGAGTAAGTATGTCTATGTTCCAATAAAACTTTCTTTTAAAAAAAATTAAAAAACAGAAGGAGCCCTCGTGGCAAAGTGGTTGTGCATTGGGCTGCTAACTCTAAGACCAGCAATTTGAAACCACCAGCTACTCCAAAGGAGAAAGGTGAGACTTTCTACTCCGATAAGGCACTAACAGTCTCAAAACCTGTTTAAGCTCTACCTGTCCTATAGAATAGCTGTGAGTTTGGTGTTTGGTTTACAGAAACAGTCAGAAGGGGTGAGATCAGCAAAAATTGTGGAGTAAGTAGCTCTCAGGAACTGTCTATCCATAGAAGCATTGAAAAATCAACCAAACATGGTCAAGGCAAATTTTGTTAGAATTCTGGGAAATTGTCAAAGAGTTGATACAAACAAGTCAGCAATGAATCAAGAAAAAGACAACTTAAAAGTGAAAGGAAAAAGAGTGCGTGGCTTTTTACTTGCCCTGCCCCATTCACCTCCCTGACTTGGAAGTGACCTTGAGATGGTGGCCTGTATTCCCAGGGTGTAACCCTGAGAACTGGTTATGAAGGGAGGAGAGCAGACTTCCTTTCACCCTTGTGCTGATCTATTCTAATCTGTTGGGGCTACCTGAAGGAAGGACAGAATTTGACACCGAGTGCTTATATAAACTACCAAGTCAATTCAAACTAATAATGACCCTAGGTAGGGTGTCAATGGCTATTTAATCCCATGGCAGAAACACGACAGGCTTTCCTTAAAAACATTTTAAAATAAAGGAACACCCATAATTGCCTGAGACAAAAGACTACCAAGGAGGCAAACATTTGAGTGCCCAAAGTCTGGGTGGAGGTGGGGTTTGTGGACTGGGAAAATAGCGTGTTTTGGAAATTAAAGGGAAGTGGGGGGAAGGGTAACAAAAACACTGCCACTGTGTTGATTCAAACTCTTAGCTGCCCTGTAAAGGGTTTCCAAGACTCGATTTTCACAGAGGGAGGTGACCTCGTCTTTTCCAATGGAGCAATGGGTGGGTTTGAATCACCACACTGACAGTGCAGTCCAAAGCTCCCTGCACAGACTCACAGATATTAGGGCCCTCCAAATGCTCATGTGTACTGGAGGAATTTAGAAAACTACATGTGTGCCTATGGCAGAAAGCATTTTCTGAAAAGAACCTATGTTATCGCTAGTGGTTGGTGTCTAAACTCCGCTTGAAGACTAGACTAAGACGGAGCTGCGAGAGGCCGGGGAAGGGCTGAAGTACAGCTCCAACATAGACCCAGTCTCTCAAGATGGGGAAAGTTTTCTGCTTCTTTGTTTGGATTTGTTTTTTTCAATCTCTCCACCTTTTATTTTTTAAATCATCGTTCTTTCTCTTTTTGCTTCTGGAATTCAAGGAAATCTCTCTCAAAGCACTAATGGAGTATACGCTAAAGATATAGAGAATCCAGAGACCATATATAACAAAAAGTCTAGACAACTATGGATTGAATTGTAGATTCTGGTTATCAGATATATGTCCTGTGAACACAACCTTGTTTAAAGATAGGGTTTTTGAAGATGTTACCAAATACCATGAGGTCATACCATAGTCCAGTGACTCGTGATCTCATCTGAGTGCTATTTTTATAAAAGATAAGACTATACACAAAGACAGAGGAAGGCAAGACTAAGAACAGCAGAGGACTGATTGAATAACTACTTGGCACTAACCCAAGCTGGAAGAAAAAGTACAAAAGATATTAGCCTAAAGTAAACAGAGAAACCATGGTTCTGCTGACACATTGATTTTGGACACTGAACCTTCAGAACTGTGAGACACTAAATTCCTATTGTTTAACACCACCATTTAAAAAAATCATTTTATTGGGGGCTCTTACAACTCTTATAACAATCCATCATTCGATAGTATTAAGCACCCTTGTACAAATGTTGCCATCAACATTTCCAAAATAATTTCTTCCTACTTGAACCCTTGATATCAGCTCTTCCTTATTTCCCCTCCCTCGCACCCTCACACCTTCGTGAATCCTTAGTCAATTATATATTATTATTGTTATTTCGTGGTTTACACTGTCCATTGTCTCCCTTCACCCACCTTTCTGTTTTTCATTGCCGTGGATCACCACGCGTTTTGTGGTATTTGTTACAGAAGGCCAAAGGAAAGTGATATACCTGCCCTTAAAAATAGCTTTAGGACTTCCGGCAAGATGGCTACAGAGTAACACATACCAGAGGGACTCCACAAAATTCAGCCCAGGAGAGTTGTTTAGAGGGAAATTCAACACTGCTGGAACGCAGGAGGAGCATCGTAAAGATAAGTAGGCACAGACCCACGGGGTTTTGAGGGGCTGGGGGCTTTGGGCTTACCTCAGTGGAGGCCGGCGGGGGCTTGAACTTGGCCCCGCCACTGTCTCTGCCAGAGCCGGGACAATTTGGAGCTTGTAGGGAGACTTGGTCTCGACACAGCCACAGTTTGTCACCACCTGCCTCAGGGCAGGGACCAGACCCTTGCAGTGTTAGATTGGGGAATGGAACGCAAGCTCACCTTGGGCGTACAGAAGAATTACAACCAGTTGAGATGCAAACACAGCAAAAGGAGTTTATTTGCTAGCTCGAGCTAGGGCTTTCCTCCCTCCACTGCCCAGCGCAGCGGGGACCCAGCGTCCAAAGGGGATCAGCCCCGAGTTCTTTGTTTCCTGGGTTTTTATGGGGCCAGGGACCAGGGGCAGTCCAGTGTTGTTGTTCTTTAAACTTATTGGAGAAAACTTCTGGCATCAGCGTTGTCCAGTGGTGGTTGGTGAGTACTTCCGCGCATATTCTCTTGACTGGTCAATGGGGGGTGGGGGGGAGGGTGGTCGCTGCTCCCTACTGGTCAGTCTGGGACAGGTGATACCTTCTCTGACAGAATTACCTCAGTGTCCAGGAATCTGAAATTAGAGCTTAAGCCTGCCCCAGACTTTGGTTTTATACAGCCTGTCATAGTGCTGGTGCTGGCAGTTGTAAACCAGGACCCCACAGCAGCTCCTTTCTGTCCCCCACCCCTCGATCTTGGAGGGCTGTGCAGGGGCCTTTTCTCAACACAACACAACCACAGCCACTGCCACCTCGGATCCACTGGCAGGGATGGCTCAGCTACATTGTTGCTTTTTTTCCATCTCTTCACTATATCCCCCTCTCCCCCCTGCCTCCACAGGCTCAGCGGGCTTGCTTTTAAACCATTTCCCCCCTCTTCTTTGTCTCTTTCTTGGTCTCTCACACTGTACTGCTAACCTCCAGACCACTCCCCTTAGCCTAGGGCATTTACATCTGTGCCACACCCAGCTAGGTGAGCTCCACCCTATAGCTAGGGAGGCTGGGGAAGGCCCTGCTGATCTCCACCAGGGGATACTCTGCTCAACCTCTTACTGGGGAATTACTGCCTGTGTGCCTGGGGGCATAAGGAAGCTCGGCCAACATTCCTCAATGCGCCAAGCTGCTGCAGGAACGTCTGCCCAACCTCCGCAACACCAAAGCAGGCAACCCTCCTGGGTCACTCCCCCTGAGAGGGAAGCCACATGAGGATAAAGTGGTAGGTTAATTCCATAGTGAAATAAGCTATAGGCAGTTCGAAGAAGCACTCCTACAAGTCTCCCAGAGAGAGCCAGTGCTCTTCAACTCCCTGGAAAATGGCACATGGCTCCTCTAAAACAACGCAACGCAAACAGCCATCAGCCCCAATGACCTCAATGAAAAAAACGGGAGAAACAAAAGGCAATAGCAGAAGATGTCCTAAACATAATGACATGCACAGAGGAAGCAGACATTAAGTTGAGCTGCCACAGAAAGAAATTTTCAGAATGCTACTTGGAGTCATACAGGATATGAGGGAAACAATACAGGAAAAGGATGAAATGATCGAAGAGGTAAAAGCCATAAATCAAAGAGAAATATAGGAGCTTAGGGAGGAAATAACAAAAACCAATAGCAGACTCACAGACCTTGAGAAGCGACTGGAGGAATCAGAGAACCGCATCAGTGACTTGGAGGACAGCCAAACAGACTTTAACAAACGCGAATGAAAATCTAATAAGATTGTCAGAGAAGCTGAAGAAAACTTAAGAGCTATGTCTGATGCTATGAAGCGGAACAACATTAGAATTATTGGCTTACTGGAGGAAGACACAAAAAAGAAGTCATCTGCAACAATAGTGATAGAATTTTTGGAGGAAAGCTTCCCCAGCTTAATGAATGAAAACCAGGCAACCATTCAGGAGGCTGAAAGAACACTAGCTATACTGAATCCCAAGAAGAAGTCACCAAGGCACATAATAGTTAAATTATCCAACTTTCAGGAAATGGAGAAAATCACGAGAGCAGCTAGGGAAAAACAAGCAATCACATATAAAGGTTCCCAAATAAGAACATGCTCAGACCTATCAGCAGAAACTATGAGAAAGAGACGAGAGTGGAGTAACATATTCCAAAATTGAAGGAAAACAATGGAAACCCAAGAATACTCTACCCAGCCAAATTATCGATCAAGATAGATGGAGAAGTAAGAGTCTTCCCAGACAAGAAAAAACTCAAAGAATACGTTAGAAGAAACCCAGTCCTACAAAAGATCCTTGCTGACCCAGTATGGGCAGAAGAACAACACTCACCAAGCATAAATAAGAGACCACCATATAGAACAACCTCACCCAGAGGGAAAAAAAGAGAAAACAGACCCCAAGATAGCACTGACTTAAATATAGAAAGACTTGAAAGGCTGCTGAGGTAAGCTTAAAAAAAAAAAGGCAAAAGGGACATAGGGAAAAAGCTACAGTACACAAATATTTGACCAAGTAATATGGCAGGGACCAGACCAAATACAGGGATACACATGGTAGACAACTAAAAATGAGGTGAGGAAAGGAAAAAAATAATATTAAAAAAGAATAGGGTAGCGGGGTCACAGGCACTAACCCATCCAAGGGGAGGGTATTGTTTGTGTCTCTACAGGGAAAGAGGGACCAGACTTCAACTTGATGCTCCAAGATGTGAATGCAACATGCCGGTGTGGAGTAGGGAACTAGTGGAGAGGTCTGGGGGGTCGGCCCCAACACCAACTACTAAGTGAACACCTCCCCTCAGAAGAATTTATTTCAAAGGACGGCACTGAATCTACAGCTATGGAAGAGGGACATATCTGATCGGAGCACATGGGAGCAGATGAAGGGGAGGAGGAGAGAGTGGAGCACATCATGGCCCACCAGGCCAGGAGGTCAATGTTCCCAATAGAGCAGCCAGTCGACAGAAAGGACTACATGGCCGGCCCCACTATGAAACATGACGTCCCTCACTGTCCTATTGTTCTACAGGCAACAACACCAGAGACACAGTGTGGGAATTGCACCCGATCGGATCTCGAAACACCAAGGCAAAACATTAAGGGGGTGCAACAGAATAGGAAGGGAATGGAGTGGCAAGGTCCCCAGGGAATGCTGAAGGTGGACTTTGTGGCCAGGGCATGGTGCCCCAACAGACTGGACTGGAAAACACTCCTAAAGGCCAACAAACTATCCTTGAACTAACTACAAGCTTTTCTTTCTTGCTGTGTTTTGTTTCGCTTTGTTTTGTTTTTGTCATTGGTTTGTTGTTGTTGTTTTGTTGTATATTGTTGCTTGGTTTTGCTCTGTCTTGTTTTTGTGCATGTTATTATATCCGCAGGTCTGTCTAAATAAGATAGGCTGGATGAACAATTGAAGGAGAAAACAACAGACCGATAGTTTCGTGGGGACATGGGAAATGGGGAGGTGGGGGAAAGAAAAGATAATGGTGTTAATAAACCCAGGGACAAGGGAACAACAAGCGATCCAAATCAGTGGTGAGGAGAGTGCGGGAGGCCTGGTTGGGGATGATCAAGGATAATGTAACTAAGAGGAATTCCTGAAACCCTGGTGGGGCTGAGCATGATAGTGGGATAGGAGGGAAGTCAAAGGAAATAGAGGAAAGAGCTGGGAGGCAGAGGGCATTTATAGAGGTTTAGATAAAGACATGTACATATGCAAATATATTTACACATGAAGATGGGGAAATAGATCTATGTGCATATATTTATAGAATAATTATTAAGGTATCAGAGGGACATTGGACTTCCACTCAAGTACTCGCTCAATGCAAGAATACTTTCTTCTATTAAATTGCCATTCTATGATGTTCACCTTCCCAACACAACCGCTGAAGACAAAGTGGGTGAACAACTAAAAGCAGTGCCCAGCTATCAAAAGATAGAGTGTCTGGGTCTTAAGGGCTTGAAGGTACACAAGCGGCCATCTGGCTCAGAAGCGGTAAAGCCCACATGGAAGAAGTACACCACCCTGTGCGATCACATGGTGTCAAGGGATCAGGTATCAGGCAGGCATCATCAGAACAAAAAAATCTTACCATAGTGAATGAGCAGGGGAGTACGGAGTGGAGACCCAAAGTCAATTTGTAGGCCACTGGACATCCCCTTACAGAAGGGTCTTGGGGAGGAGACGAGACAGTCAGGGTGCGATGTAGCAATGATGAATAATACAACGTTCCTCTAGTTCCTAAATGCTTCCTCCCCGTCTGCCATGCCCCCCCTCCCCCACTATCATGATCCAAATCCTATCTTGCAAGTCTGACTAGACCAGAGGATGTACACTGGTACAGATGGGAACTGGAAACACAGGGAATCCAGGGTGGATGATCCCCTCAGGACCAGTGGTGTGAGTGGTGATACTGGGAGGGCACAGGGAGGGTGGGTTGGAAAGGGGGAACCGATTATAAGGCTCTACATATGACCTCCTCCCTGGGGGACATACAACAGAAAACTGGGGGAAGGGAGACATTGGATATTGCAAGATATGACAAAATAATAATTTATAAATTATCAAGGGTTCATGAGGGAGTGGGGAGTGGGGAGGGGAAAAACAAGGACCTGATGCCAGGGGCTTGGGTGGAGAGAAAATGTTTTGAGAATGATGAGGGCAACAAATGTACAAATGTGCTTTACACAATTGATGTATGTATGGATTGTGATAGGAGTTGTATGAGACCCTAAGAAAACGATTTTAAAAATGCAAAAGAAATAGCTTTAAAAAGTCACTAACAAACAAATGTTTACAAGCTACAATAAGAATAGAAAATGAGCCCTGAAGAGGGAAGAATCTGTTTTCCAGAGATATCATATTATAAAAATCAAAATGTATAGTTTTCTACAAAAATTTAAAAGTGGCAAAGAAATGAGAAAGTATGACCAAATGCCCAAAATATATCAACAGAAACTACCAGTTTTGAAGAAGCACAGACGTTGAATTTACTAGGGAAAGACTTTAAATCAACTACCTTACAGACAGTCAGTAACCTTAAGGAAACCATAGACAAGTAGTTAAACCTTAAGGAAACAATGTCTGAACAAATAGAGAATATCAATAGGGAGAATGAAAAAATATAAAGGAATAAGCAGAATTTCTGTAACTGAACTGAAAAACTCACTAGAGGATCTCACTAGAATATTTGAGTAGGCACAAGAAAAAGCCAGCAAACTTAAAGAAAGGCCATTTGAAATTATCCAGACTGAAGAGCAGAAAAAATATAAATAAAAATGAATACAGGCTAATGTGATTTGGGACAGAGGCCCAAAAACTTTTGGAGAAAGACTTTACACTCTCATTCTCTCTCCTCCTTCTTCCCTCTGCACCACTTCTTTTGAAATTCTTCTCTTCTGATTTTCAAGTAACACTAGCTCCCGAAAACTACAAACAGACAAATAATCCAATCATAAAATGAGCCAAGAAGTTGAATGGGCAATTGGTGAAAGAGGACATCACAGGGCAAAACAAAGTCCCCAAACATGAAGAGATGTGAAGAATCATTAGCCGTCAGAAAGATGCAAATCCAAATTACAATGAGACCCCTCACTCCCACTACCATAGTTAGTACATCATGCAGTGGCATACTACTCAGCCAGTGGGAGAAATAAAGTCTAGATCTCCTCTACAGCATGGATGAAGCTTGAAGCCACTATGTTGAGCTAAATAAGCAAAAGAACAAGTCTTGTATGACCTAGTGGATATAAAAGGACAAGGTAAAGGGTCACTATGATTCAGAACTCACTTGACAGCACCTAAGAGTACAACAATAACATATTGTTTTTGTTATACCTCCTAGTTCACTGCATGGGATCTTGCAAAGGTAAAGCAAAAATGTTTAGAAAATAAAATGCATGAATGGTCACCAAGGGCCGGAGAGAGGTGGTAAGGGGTGTTAGTAGTGATGGGAAAATGGCATTGATTAAGGGTAGGGTTGCACAGTCAATTATTGTAATTGCTGTAAATAAATTGTATACTTATTAAAAGTTGTGGGTTAGGTATATTTATACCAATGACTAAAAAGAAAAGAAAAAATAGCTGTTGAGTATGCTTAAGTACAACCAAACACCTCATGGGATTGGTTTCTTGATTTGGAAATTTAGGGTCCTGATTTCAGGGACATCCTAGTTAATTACCCTCGAGAAGAATTAATGCATGAGATAGTTAAGGTTTATTGTGCCATCCTGGCCGATAAACACACATGGGATGAATTGAAGGGTGGAGAGAGAAATGTCTCAGTGAGCCTTACCTTTCTACTTCTCTGGTCTCCTGATCTCTAATGGTCAGACCGGGTTGCAGCTGCCTTAGCCAGTTCCCTGCTTCAGCTGGCAAGGCTCACTTCCTGCAGGACATTCCTGAGGAGAAGCCACATGGACCTACCCCAATGCAGCCCTGGGTGCTTGAGCACCCGTGTGGAGACTCCTGCCAGCGCTGAGATGCTTACACGGTCACTGATTCGGTTTTCCTCCTGCAGTTGGCATCATAGTGTGTGTTTTGTGAGATTGAGGAGGACTTTGTAGATCAGTGTTGAACATATGGGCTAATGTTGAACCTATGGGCTTGGGCAGCACTGGGTAGGGATGCTTTCTTAATGTACACTTAACCTTTATATAAAACTCTCTCTTATATGTATGAGTTTTCTGTGGATCTGTTTCTCTAATGCACTCAGACTAACACAATACATCTAACTGACGGGGTTCTCTAGAGAAACAAAACCAGGACACTTATGATTTTGCATATATATGAAAGTATAAGTTTATATAGCAAGAAAGAATATAATAGCTAATTACCTCACACAAGCAGTACAGAGGGTTCAGATCAACTCATTTCCGTTGAACAGTTAATATATTGAAAGTCCTTCAACTCATGGGGGCTGCTGGGTCCAAGGTCAAGGAAACAGACAGTAAAGTCCTTTCTTGGGAAAGGTAACCCGACAGGAAGCAAGCAGCGAGGTGGGTCACCAGCAGTCAGTAGCTCAGGAGCTTAGTGAAGCAGGCCTGGATGGGATATTGAACACAAGGCGATTGGATCCACCAGCTTCAAGCTCAAGCAATATACACACCAGCAATGTGGCAAAGTAGGTCTCGGAGGGACCTCAAGCTCTATCAACATGATCCACGGTTTGGCTTGGTCCACAGGTAGTGTAGCTCACAGGTTGTGGTAGAGAACTCACTAAAGCAGCAGCACGCTGATCCAGCATGCTCCAATCACCAGAGAGCAAGAGAGAAGAGGGAGGGCCTTGAAGAGCCATTTATCTCTTAGCCCTCTAATCAAACTGTGACCTGATCAATCCCACATGTTCCTTTTGGCTGCTTGGCACAATAAACCTAACTATTGCGGGGTGCTATTGAAGAATATGGAAAGTACTGTGAGCTGCCAGAAGAACAAACACATCAGTCTTGAAAGAAGGACAACCAGAATGCTCCCTTAAGGTGAAGATGTCAAGACTTTGTTTCACATATGTTGGATGTGTTACCAGAAGGAACCAGCCCTTGGAATAGGACCTTGTGCTTGGTTGTGGGTCCTCCAGGAAAAGGAAGACTCTCAGTAAGATGGGTTGACAGGGTAGCTGTCACTATGGACTCCAACAACAATTGTGAAAGTGGCACAGGAGCAGGCCGTATGTCATTCTGTTGTGCATGGGGTGACTATGATTCGGAACTGATTCGACAGAACCTAAGAATACAAAAATGACCTATTGTTTCTGTTCTACCTCCTAGTTCACTGCATGGAATCTTAAACACGTTCAAGCAGATATCCAAGGCACAATTGGTCTCTATCCACCTAGGTCCCAGAGCAACACAGGATGTAGGAAAGTCAGGAATAAGAGGCTAAACCATGGGTGACTAATAGTCTCCAGAAATAAAGGACTCCTTTGCCACAGGACCACAAGAATGGGGTGGTGCCCAGTGACCATTCCTGAAGATTTGATCAATGATTCCATAAAAGAATAGTAATCGGGGGCGGGGTCAGGGGTCGGGGGGAGAGAATTGAAAACTCTCATGGAATCTAGATTTTCTCAAGTTATGGAGGGTGGATGAATGAATCCCTGAAACTATTGTCCTGAGTGAATCTTTAAACTTTAAGTCCAAATATCCCCTGACATTTTCTTAACACCAAACAACAGTTTAGTGTAACAGTAAAGAATGTCTGCCTTGAGCATTGCGCTGTTTTAAGACCCATCTGTATGGCATCAAATGACGACAGGAGCTCCAGAGACACGGCAGGAACCGTACATTGACGAGGAAAGAGCAACCAACTCAGTAAGGGATGTTCAGAGGGGTTGCAGAGTGAAGAATGTGACCAAAGGTACTGAAGCGCACATGTTAAAATGGAATTGTATCTTGGTGTGTACATTCTCAACAACAAAATAAGTAAAACTGAAGAAAACAAACAGAAACACAAGCGACCTCCAAAGTAATAAATTTGGAAACTGATTGTGGTAACAAGTGTACAACACTCCTTGATGTACTTGAACTATAGAATGATATATGGATTAACTCCCAATTAAAATATAAATAATAAAATAAAGTTTAAAAAGGAACAGAAACTGCAGACATCATATTGCCAATAAATAGACAAAATAGCGTAAAAGTTATTTGATAAAGAAACATCCACAGTTCCCAGCAAACAACAACAAGAAACCCCGAGGAGCTACTAAAGACAAGATCTCATAGGATTCGACATTTTCAATTTTTACCAAATATCTTGGCCTTCACAAGCTTTTGCCCAAATGGGTGCCAAAAAACATTGTGTGAAGATCAGCTTGTTCAAACAGCTGACCTCTCCATCATTCTTTTAAGCAAATTTGAAGCTAATGTTCCGTTAGCTTGGTGATGTTATAGGTAACTGGGCGGCAGAGATCAAAGTTCATTCAAAGCCATGGCTTCTGAGGAAATCTATTGGATCAATTCAATTCAAGGCAGAGAAGTCAGCACTAAATGGTCTGGTGATTGCTCCTTTTGGGCAATTCCTCAGGAGTCATCTAGGTAGCTTTCCTTAAAGGACACAGGATGATCCGATGTTAAGAAAATTGAACTGCACCGTGAGAAAAAGAGGACAGTTGCACTGAGGAATTGCCCCCATCATGACAATGCACCTGTTCAAGTCTTTTTTGAGGGTGGCCAGAGGTGCCCTCTGAGAATTGCATTGAGAAACTTTCCATCATCTACCCAATAGCGTTAATATTGCCCCTTCAGAATTTTTGTTGTCCCACCAACTCAAAAATTGAAAAGGAACACAATTTGATCCTTTCAAGGATACCAAAATTTCTATCTGACATGGAGTAAATGAAAGTACCACGGACTGCCGAAAGAACAAATCAATCTGTCTTGGAAGAAGGACAGCCAGAGCGCTCCTCAGAGACAAGAATGATGAGCCTTCATCTAATGTACTTTGGAGATGCTGTCAGGAGAGGCCAGTCCCTGGGGAAGGACATCAGATAGAGTATTACTGTTTCCTAGGGTTTCCAAGATGATTAATCTTTATAGGAACAGACAACCTCATATTTTCCCCAATGAACAGCTGGTGAATGAGAGATAGAGTAACTATTATTCAGAATTGACTTGGGAGTACTAGAGCTGATTGTGATGTTGTATACACAACTCTTTTTAAAGGTGACACAACTATGGAAGTGTATGATGTGCGAATTTTATATCAGGAAAGCTACTGAAAAGACGAAGAAGAAGAAGAAGAAGAAGGAGAAGGAGAAGGAGAAGGAGAAGAAGAAGAAGAAGAAGAAGAAGAAGAAGAAGAAGAAGAAGAAGAAGAAGAAGAAGAAGAAGAAGAAGAAGAAGAAGAAGAAGAAGAAATCAAAGACCAGTGGCTACCATGGGTGAAGGAGGAAAGGTTTTTGCTAAGGGGGCATTGAATTTATATTAATGATAGTGGAACAATTTGGAAAAGGGTATCAGTGGTGGTTGCCCAACACAGAGAATAAAATCAATGGCTCTGGATTATACATGTGAAAGTTGTTGACCTGAAGAATGTTTTGTTGTGTATATTTTTTGCCGCCGCTCAAAAATAGTAATTACCCTACTAACAATGAGTACAGGAAGAAGAAAATGTTCTAAAATCGATGTGGTAATGATTATACAACTCTTCTTTAAAATTTTTTTTTCAATTTAATCATTTTATTGGGGGCTCGTACAACTCTTATCACGATCCATATATATATCCATTGTGTCAAGCACATTTGTACATTGGTTGCCATCATCATTCTCAAAACATTTGCTTTCGACACTTGAGCCCTTGATATCAGTTCCTCATTTCCCCCTCCCTCATGAACCCTTGATAATTTATAAAGTATTATTATTTTGTCATATCCTACACTGTCTGACATCTCCCGTCACCCACTTTTCTGTTATCCATCCCCCAGGGAGGAGGTTATATGTAGATCCTTGTAATTGGTTCCCCCATTTCACCCCACCCTCTAAAAATTTATTTTATAAATTATTTTATTGGGGCCTCTTACAGTTCTTATAACAGTCCATACATCAATTGCATCAAGCACATTTTTACATTTGTTGCCAGGACAAGGATGAACTCTAGAAGAAGAACAACAAAGAGGGCTCTCACTACCCAACATCAACCCAACTATTCCAGTTACAGTGGTCCAAACAACCTAATACTGGAACGATGGAGGCACAGTGACCATGGAACAGAATAAAACCTAGAAATAAATTCATCCACCTAGAGGCAACTGATCTTCAACAATGGGCAAAAAAAGTTTTAAATGGCAAAGAGTTTTTTCAGCAAATGATGTTGGCAATATAGGATCTTCATCTGCAGAGGAATGAAACAGGACCCATACCTCATTCGATATACCAAAATGAACTTGACTGTTTGCATATGTATTAGACCTAAATGTAGATCCCAGTGTTATAAAGATCATCGGTAAGAAAATAGGGACAAACTTAAGGGTCCTATTTCAGGGTATAAAACCCAAACTATAGGGATTGGGTCGACCTATAGGACAGGGTTGAACTACCCCTGTGAATTTCTGAGACTATAACTGTTCACAGAGTAGAAAACCCTGTGTTTCTCCGGAGGAATGGTTGATGGTTTTGAACTACTGACCTTGTGGAGTGCAGCCCAATGAATAACCACTACATCACCAGGGCTCCTGCTTGCAGGGTATAGACATACTGTCAAATCTAATGAAGAAAGAACACCCAATTGAAGTCAAAATAGATTACTAGGACTTACTAAAAACAAGACCCTTATGTGCATCAAAAGACATCATCAAAGGGTTAAAAGAGAACCCACAGATTGGGAGAAAATGTTTAACCAGGATACAACAGACAAGGGATTAATCTCTAAAGTCTGTAGACTATTTCAATAAGGACTACCCAAATAGTACAGTTAAAAAGTGGACAAAAGACATGAACAGACATTTCTAAAAAAACAACATCCACCACCTACTTAAAAACAAAAAAGCCTGAAAATAACAAACGCTGGAGAGGAAGTGAAGAGATTGGAGGTCTCATACTCTGCTGGAGGGTCTGTAAATATGTACAAACAACCATTGTGGAAAGGAAGAGTAATCCCATATGATCCAGCAATACCTCTGCTGGATAGACGCCCTAAAGCAGTCAAAGACATAACACAAACAGATGTGTGCATCCCATGCCCATCCAAGCACTGTTCACAATAGTAAGAAGCTAGAAACAGCTCAAAAAACCAGCAGCAGAATAGATTTAAAACACACACACACACACTTTGCTACCTACAATTGACGGAATACCATTCAGCACGAAAACATAACGATGGGTCCTTGAAGCACCACATGGCATGGCTGAACCTGGAGATCATTATGTTGCATGAAGTTAGCTAATCACAAAAGGACTATAAGGATATGTACCAAGGAAAAGACTAGCATACCAAAGGGAACAGGTTCTGGAAGTTCTCAAGGGAGGGAGAGCAAGGGAAAATGCCCCAAGAGATTAGAAGATTGACCCGTACCGACTTCGGTGCAAAGGAGGATGGAGGTTCAAAAAGAGGGAAGGAACTCAGGGGCAGTGGGTGGCAGGTACAAGATGGGGTTTGTGGGTGATGGGTAGCTTGAGCGGATGAATGCAGAGCTGATAGGCTGACATTTAATCACCCTACCTAAAAGAAATTCAAGCAGGACGTCTGAAGGCGTGGCTTCTAAGTACTGCATTAACGATTACAACAGTTAGCTTTGATTCTTTGCTTCTGAACAAATCTCAGGAGCTCTCACTTCTGCGCCTCGCCATGACGATGCGGTAGTAAACACGACAAGTTTACACATTTATGACTGAGCGTCTGTCTGTGAGTCTCTATAACCACAGTGTTCATCTCTCCACCACCCACTTTCCATACACCCTCCCTCCCCATCTTTCCTAGGCTCACTGACACAGACCAGTTTGGGGCTGGAAGTAGGGGGCAGAAACATGTATCACCTTCTTAAATGGTTATGCACTGTCAAAGCTCTTTCCTTTGTTTGCTCTTGTTTCTTGGTTGATGCCCAGACCACCAAATTTGGTGTTTTCCTTTGAGTGGCCATGAGAATGGTCTTGGGAGGGTTCTGAAGAACCTCTGTCTTATCTCATTTCCTGGTTTAGGAGACTGAATTTTAAGCCAACCTCTCTTCTTTTTTTCCTTTTAAACCAGCCTCTTCTAATCCCTCAATTCCACCCCCTTGATTTTAATTGTGGAGTCCCTTTGATCTGCTCCCAGTGCACTGATGCCGTGACTCAGGTATTGTTCCCTCATCCTTCTTGACTCGGGATATCCCAGGCTCCTTGCCACATCCAGCGGCAGCTGTCCAAGGAGCCCTACTATTCGGTTCACTCTTCTGCTTCAGTAGATTTTCTCTTTGCTTTGCTGACAGAGGAATGAACAACCTGTCTCCTTTCGTACAGGGATCCCAACTTTTCAGAACTTGCTGGCACCTGTTTGGGAGGATGAAACATTCTCTTTTCCTCTTCAAGGAAGGGACAAACCACAGCCCATTCCTGTAGGCTGTGGACTCAGTGACATGACTTCCCACGCTCTCTGACAATTTCTGCTTTGAACAGGTCCAAAGAGGGGGAAGGGGTTTGTGGGAGTAGCAAAGCAGGTTTGTGGCTTATGAAGCAACCTGGAGGAAATGTCTCCTTAGAATGTGAGTTGTATTATATATCTTTTTTTCTTAGCTGGATTCTAGATGTCATTTCTGAGACCACGGGGATGGGGAGGGGGAAATCCCATCTACATCCAATTTATTTGTTTTATGACAACTCTGAGGTTTGGGACCTGTACAAATGGGCATCATCTACTCTGATGGAGGATGGTGGGTGAAGGAAGTTAGGGGATGGGACTCAAGAGGTCTGCTTTGGACATCTTCAGGTTGATAAGAATAGTAGGCAACTAGTTAAAATATGAATTTGGAATTCATGGGAGAAGTCAGTGCTAGAGATACCAGAGTATGGAGGATATAGAATACCACTAGGCTGGTAAAGATTGCCAGGATATGCTTTAAAAATATTTTTAATTGTGATTTTGTAGGAAATTTACATAATAAAGTTCTAACTTAACTATAACTATATATAATTATTCTAGTGACATTGGTTACACTTTTCACAATGTCGGGATCTTATTTCTATTCTGGTTGGGTTTTTTTTTTGTTTGTTTGTTTTCATTAATCTAGCTTCTCTGTCTTCCCTTACTTTCTTATCTTTGGTGTAAGGTAGATGCAGACCATTAGATATGATTTGGATTAGCATAGTACTCAACAAAACTTTCCCTGCCACCCGAGTCACTCTGTCTTTTGACTGATAAATGATTTCCAGTATGTGTGAATTCCAAGTTTAAAGGGTAATCTAAGGGGATAGTCTTGGGAATGTCTCTTTTCTCCACTGGCCCAGTAACTCTGGTCTGCTTTTCCCAAATCCAAATCAAATTCACTGCCAGTTAGTCGATGCCGACTCCTAGTGAACCTAGAACAGGGTAGAGCTGCCCTCATGGGTTTCAGAGAGCATAACTCTTTACGGGAGTAGAAAGCCTGGTCTTTCTCCTTCTATGGAGCTGGCTGGTGGTTTTGAACTGTTGACCTAGCCCAATGCACAAACACTATACCACAAGGGCTCATTAGGTCTGCTTTAGGAACTGGAATTTTGTTCTACATTCCCACCAGCCCCTTCCTATGTGGGACCCTCTATTGTGTCCTTGGTCAGAATGGCCAGTCGTGGTGGCTGAGCACTACCTCGTTCTCTGGTCTCAAGGTAGGGAAGGCTGTGTTTCCCGAAGAATACTTTCTTCTTTGAGTCTTTGGTTTGCTTATTTCTTTTTTCTTATTTGGCTCTAGCTGTGTAGAGACCAATAGTTATATCTCTGATGGCTACTCTCAAAATTTTAAAACCCCAAATTCTACTCATCAAACTAGGATGTAGGATTGTGGACGCCATTACAAGATGGCGCTGGACCGCGCCCTTATCTTCAGGGTTAGTGATAACAAGTTATGCCACGCATGCGCTCAGTCTGGACTTTGACGCAGGAGAGCTTTGCGCCTATCTGAGAGAGCCCCGTCACCCCGAAGCATATATAAGCCAGGGTTTTTAGCCTGCCCGGGGTCTTCCATAGCTGACCTCGGATCTAGAGGCAGCTCTCAATAAACTCCGCTTATCACGCTATCAGAAGGATCCTGGTCAATTTGTCTCGTCGTGTGTCGCGTTCATCCTCTTATCTTCCGCCGTGGGAGGGTCGCGCGTGACAGCTGGTGCCGAAAACCCGGGATTTCGAGTCCTTAACAAGGCGACGAGACGGTTGAGTGGAGACCCCCGAAAGGGAGGATTCAGAACTGATCAGCGCTGCGGAGAGGGTGAGTTCTGCAAGGCCACTGCTGTGTGAATGTTTATCCGCTACGGCTGCGGCGGCCTTGGCTGAGTGTGGGAGAGAGTGCTGCTTCTGCTTTCGGTTTAGACCGAGAAGAAAATCCTGTGCTTAAGTCCCGTGTAGATAAACGGGCGACATGGGAAATGTTCCAATAAAACAGATGGTTAAAACTTTGCAGCAAATCTTGCTAGCTCGTAAACTGAAGATATCAGAAGGCACGCTTAGCAAATTTGTGAGGGAAATAGACCAGATTGCACCATGGTTTCTAACAACGGGCTCTCTGACTGTCCCATGTTGGGACAAGTTGGGAAGAGACATTGATCGAGCAAAAGAAGAGGGACAGATAAGACCGGGCACGAGACCGGTCTGGAAACTAGTTAGAAGTTGCTTAGTGGACGAAGCTTGTGCAGAAGTGATACGTCAGGGGCAGCGTGAGTGGATTGACTTTCAAGACAGCATGTCAGAAGCAGGACAGGAACACACCCGAGGAAACAGGACGTCCGAAAAGGACGATCCGGGAATAGATCGATCTAAAAGGAAAAAACACAGGAGCTCAAAATTGGAGACAAATACGGAGTCAGAGGAAACCTCCGTGACCGGCTCGGAATCAGAGACCGGAGAGGAAACAGAGACAAAACAGCCAAAAACAGGAGGGACCACAAGACAGAGGGGGGCTGCCGCGCGGGCACGGCAGGAAGCCCCTACTGAGATTAAGCTTAAAGACAAATCCAAAGTGCCAGGAAGTATTTATCCCTGGAAGGAATTAGGGGCTTTAGGCCTTACCGAAAGTGATGAGGAGGAATTGGAGGAGGCGGCGGCTGCATATGACAGAGGGAGGTACGATGAGTTTGCTGCTATTAAGTCTATACCTCCGGCACCTCAGATACCTCCCCCCTATAGCTCAGGGGGACAAAATTATTCTCTTTTGACGCCGAAGAGCCAACGGATGCTTAGTCAGATGTTCCCGGTTTTTGAAAATGCCAACCAACAGCGATATCATGAACCTTTAGATTATAAAATTGTCAAGGAATTGGCCGAGGCAGTAAGATCTTACGGAGTCAATGCTAATTACACACAATCTTTAATAGATCGTGTCTGTGCGCATTGTATGACTCCTACTGACTGGTGTTCAGTCACCAAGGCGGTCCTAACCACAGGACAGTACCTAGAGTGGAAGTCTATGTGGATGGAAAACAGCATGACCCAAGCAAGACAAAATGCAGCCAGGGGCATGCCTCAGCAGGCTTGGACATATGAGAT
The DNA here is from genome assembly GCF_050624435.1 of Tenrec ecaudatus. NCBI lineage: Eukaryota > Metazoa > Chordata > Mammalia > Afrosoricida > Tenrecidae > Tenrec > Tenrec ecaudatus. The sequence goes on from NC_134543.1 coordinate 44,965,915, forward strand.
GCTAACAGGAAATGGTCAATGGGTAAACAATCAGACAGGTTACCCTATAGATGTATACCAACAAATTAATTTAGCCGCCGGAAAGGCCTGGAAAGCGCTGCCCAATAGGGGAGAAGTAAGAGGGAACCTTACAAAAATAATACAAGGCCCTACGGAGCCATTTTCAGATTTTGTGGCTAGAATGCTAGAAGCAGCAGGAAAAATTGTGGGGAGTGGTGAGAACCTGGCCTATACCCCATCCAGTAAATAGACAAGCCCCAGTTCTCCCAGTATTTTTTGCTCAAAAATGTGATAGATTGGGAGTCCCTTGTAGTCCTGCTGTGAGTAAAGTATCAAAATTTTATAATGTCACAAATTTTACTTTAGTTAATAGCTTATGTTTCCATATCGTAAAAAATTCTTCCAGTAATCAGTGCATAAATTTGAGAAAGATAAATGTTACAACATGGCTTGATCCTGAAGTTACCCCAGGGTCGACTGTCAAGGTAGAGGTCGATCAAGAAGGCGAGATGATTTTTAGTGGCTCGCCCCCAGCCCCGCAACTAGGCGAATGGTCGACACCAGCAACTCCGCCGGTGACGCGTGTCGAGACATATGTCTGGCAAGAAGAATTGCTAGCACCAGTAGAGACGGGTGAAGAACATGAGGAAAGAACTCGATGCAATGGTACTCTGGAAAGAGTGAGGGTATTCCCTCCCTGTCGTCCTAGAGAAAGATTTCCACCAGAGTTTGAAAACTGTGACCCAGGGGTACAGGATAAATTGTATTTATCTAAACTAAACCTCAATTTTTCCCCAAAATTATATAACAGCACCCAGAATGTGAGCAAGAATACATGGCCGTGGCATCAGTGGATTCTAAATAACAGATTGAATGCTGCCACTATTATGTCCCCTTTTGCTGGCTTGTTGGGAAGCGTCATACGTCTCAAAAGAGCTAATGTAGTTATTGTGGGAAATATGGCAAACGTTAGTGAAGGCTTGAGTTATAGCCATAATTATATTTATGATTATAATCCAGTTTGCGTAAAAAGTCCTTTTTTATTTTTAGTTTTTAATGATACATGTATTATAAATGATGTTGTTAGTTGCAATAGTAGTAAATGTAGATGTAAAATTAGAGAGTGTTGGTCTGGAAACCGAACGCATAATGCTATGGTCATTCGCATTCCCACCTTAGTTCCTATACCTGTGGAAGCGGATCCGAATCAATTCCCCATTACTACTCTATTGAGACATAAAAGAGATTTTGGCATAACAGCTGCAATTGTTACAGCAATAGCGATATCAGCAACAGCGGCCGTAACTGCGGGTATCGCTATGGCCAATCAAGTGCAGACAGCTAAAGTTATAAATGAAGTTGTGGAAAAAACCGCGGATGCACTAATGGAAGCCCGCAATGCCCAAGCTCATTTAGCGGCGGGGATGATTCTGTTGAATCAAAAAACGGATTTATTGCAACAAGAAATTGAGCAACTTACCAGCTTGGTACAACTGAGCTGTGTATTATCAACACCTGCGGTTTGTGTCACCCCTATTGTATATAATGAATCAAGCAGCATTATTAAAAACATTTCAGATTTTTTGACAGGCCAATGGAGTGAAGAGCTGGAAGCGATACAGGACCAGATGTTGTTGAAGATTTTGAAATTGAATGGCACACGTACTAAGCCTATCACGCTTGGAGATTACACCTCTTGGTTGTCCTCTGCTTTTTCCTATTTCAAGGAGTGGGTGGGAACATTTTTATTTTTGGGCTTAATCTGCTTCGGTGGCATAATTCTTCTCTGGATGATTTGCAAGCTCAAGCGCAATCAGGCTAGCGAAAAGCGTGTGATATTACAAGCCCTCATGGCTCTTGAAAAGGGCGAGCAGCCAGAGATTTGGCTTTCCCTCCTCAAGCGCTAGACCATGCGCAAGCTGAGTCCGCAGCCAAAGACGGGAAAGACCAGTGGGACATGGTACCAACCTAAGACAGGAGCCTGCCGCAAGAGGGCAGGAGTTCCGATGACGGGTAAGGACCATGTGGCATGCTAGGTCACCTAAGACAGGCGGGATTCCAAAATCTTATTATATAAAAAGGGAGGAGATGTGGACGCCATTACAAGATGGCGCTGGACCGCGCCCTTATCTTCAGGGTTAGTGATAACAAGTTATGCCACGCATGCGCTCAGTCTGGACTTTGACGCAGGAGAGCTTTGCGCCTATCTGAGAGAGCCCCGTCACCCCGAAGCATATATAAGCCAGGGTTTTTAGCCTGCCCGGGGTCTTCCATAGCTGACCTTGGATCTAGAGGCAGCTCTCAATAAACTCCGCTTATCACGCTATCAGAAGGATCCTGGTCAATTTGTCTCGTCGTGTGTCGCGTTCATCCTCTTATCTTCCGCCGTGGGAGGGTCGCGCGTGACATAGGATACTATCTTGATGGTTTATGTTCTGCTACTTGTCAAGGTTCCCCCACAAAACTAGTGTCTTCAGCCTTCAAACCAGTAACCCAACCAGACAAGGTGTTTGGTTATGTCTCAGAAGTACCCATAACTGTGATCCTTATGTGATTTATTTTATATATGAAAATTTATGCAGCACACACTAATATGTATATGCATTTGCCTACAGATACACCCATGCATACCCACTGTATATACAAACATGCATACATATCTACCTCTGTACCTACTCACACACATATTGGGGGGTGTTATTATTGTTTGTAAAATTATATATTTTGTGGATTTACCAAAATTTTCCTTATTCTTATATACTTTTCAGTATCATTTTTTACTTTAATCAAGTTGTGCTGACTTCACCCTTATTTGGTATTGCTTTGTCCAATCTCTAGAAAGTGATTCCCCCTCCCTCTTCCTTGCATACCTGGTAAACACCCAAGCATGTTGCTTTCTGTAAATATTCCTAGTCTTGCCTTTTTATAGTCATGAGATCATGCAGTATTTGTCCTTTTGTGATTGACTTATTTCACTCAGCATAATGTCCTCTAGATTCATCCACTTTGTATTCTATTTGAGAACTCATTAGTATTCTTTCAAGATGGATCATATTTCATTGTGTGCCGGTACCAGCACAGGCTTTAAATGCATGCAATTCATTGGACTTCAAGGATAAGTTCTTCAGTAAAGATACAAATAAGAGAGCGGGAGAGGCAGGCACTGCAATGGCCTTGAGACACATACTAGCCTGGAGAGTCACATGCTATCATTTTCTGCCCTGTGCTGTTGGTCACAATGACCGACCTTGATGCAACTTGGGAGAGCACTACATGAGGGTGAGAATACCGGATGATATGAACCAATGGGGCCATCATGGAACCTGGTTTTCCCTCCAGGTAGAGAGAAAAGTACATGAAAAGGTCCAAGGCGGCCCGGCATTCCAAAGAGCCCCACCTGATTAAGCCCACACGACTCTTCCATGAAAAGGTATACCAGTACCTCGTTTCAGGAGTCACTAGTGGCTACATAGGGTTGTGTGGACAATTACTAACCCAGAGACACCTCAGAAAGACTGGCGAGCTGCTTCTGGAAGAACATAGCCTTGAAACCCCAACGGACAACGGCTCTCTGGCACCCCATGGAGCTGCTGTGAGTCAGAACTAACTCAAGGGCAACTGGCAGTGGTGACATCTGGTTTTACAACCTATTACAACACATGTTGGCTGTCACATGATAGTCGGTTTCAGAGACTCACTGATTTAGGATACAGCTTGTTCTGAGCTATCTTCCAAAGTTTGAGCCCCAAATCTTCCAAAGTTGAAGGTCGTGGATTGGTTATATACACTTTCTTCTTCCCATGTCCAATCTTCTACTGTGTCAAGTTCTCTAGTCTACCATAGCGCCTCGGTTTCGGTAGAATGAAATGACGATGGGTGTCACTATGCCTACAGTCAGATGAGACGAAGTATGGGTAATTTCTCCTACTTCTTAAAAGTAAAAGTATAAACTGCCACCCACTCAACACCCACCCAAGGCTGGCCCTGGCTGGAGGGAGGAGACAGACAAAGGGCAAAGAAGAATTGTAAGAAAATATTTGCATTTGTCAGGACTTTTAGCCAGATTTTATTCATTTATTTTACTTTAAAATGGTTCCAGACTCATAAGAAGCTGCAAAATACAGAACAGAGAGGTCCTGGGCCCTGTGTCCCCTTTACTCATGACACTCCGCTGGTAATGCCTTACACAGTTACAGCACAACAACAGAACCCCACACTAAACTAAAGCAGTCACCACCAACCCAACCCTAACTCATGATCACCCCCCCACACTCCCTATGGGTGTGCTTCACAGGGTTTTGAGAGCTGAGTTTGCAGAAGTAGTTGGCCAGCCAATTTTCTGTGCTATCACCGGGTACACCTTTTTGTTAACAGCTAAGTCCTATAACCACGTCCATCACCCAGGCAACCCCTAACAGAACCAGGAAATTCGGTCCACAGATATGATTCAGATTTCACCAATTTTGACATGTACGTATTTGTGTGGGGCAGGATGGGTCACTGCTTCTTTCTCTTGTACACAGCTAGGGTCACTGTGAGTTGGCAGTGACTGGACGCACCCAACCACAGCGATGACTTAGAGTCCATGCGAAAGTGCCTCACAACAGCAGCCATATTCTTATGTCTAAGTTCATATATAAATGCTTTTACAGATGTATTTTGGCAATGTGAAATAAGAATGAAGCCATGTGGTTGACAAAATATTTAGTATTAGGCAATTTTGTCAGATCTGTAGATTCGAGTAACCACCACCGACAACTGAAGAATTTATTGGCATATGTATGAGAGTTTGACATAAAGCAGTTGATGAGAAAGAGAACCATGTGGTGACTCGCTCATAATGAAGAGACTCAGGAACATAAGCAATTGACTGAAGGGTCAATACAATGATGAGGGACCCACATTTGGTGAGCAGTGTAGTGAGAGGACTCCATGGTAGACATGAGTAAACGACTTGTGCAGGAGGCACAAGACTCTTGCAGCTTATCAGAACATCAGAGCACTAAACCCTAACCTGGACACTTGGGCTGCAGAGCACATGCAGACAGTGTGGAGGAATGCTTCTCACATGTACTCTCATATCTAGTGTAGTGTATTAATGGAGTATATAAAAGCTTCTGTCCACCATAGCCAGGCCGCAGTGTTTTTGAATAGAGGTGTGGTGGGCATTCACACTGGGGCAAATTTTTGTTGGGCTGTCTCTATATGATTCCAAGATCTTTAGCAGTCCTGGTCCCTAGCTGCATAGCTTTGTGACAACCAAACACATCTCACAAATTTCCAAAGGCATCTGTGGGTTATGATGCGCTCCCCGTTGAGAACTTCTTATTCTGCAGGGAGGACATGTTCTCCACCGAAGAACATGTTCTGACGATAGATCAGAATAAAAGTTAGAGTGTCAGGCAGGTAGCAAGATTAAAAGTCATCTTTTATTATGACTGAAAGGCTACCATTACTAATTCAGTTCTTAGACTTACTTTATTGACCCTTTAAAAATGCAAATATAAGCAAAATTAGGGAGACAACACAGTAAGGTGCTATGCTAAAAACTGCATTAGCAATATGAAATCGTGTCTATCGTATACAGATTGTAAAATAAGAAGAAAATTTTAAAGAAAAAATTTGAGGAACAGAGAATAAAAATTTTAGATACACAAAATTGACCAAAAACACAGTTTATATGTGAGGACATGGCATATATAATTGCAGCCTAGTTAAACAAATAAAAACTAAACCAGTGTAAGATACTCTTCTGCTATTACAGAACAGAAAGAAATATAATTCATAAAGCAGTGTGTGAAGATAGCAGTGTCTGGAAGCATCCCAAGTATTTTTAAATGATTTCCTTTTATTTTTCACCCTTGTGAGAAATAAATATAACACAACATTTGCCAATTCGGTTTTTTTTTAATATGGGCAGTTCAGGTATAGCAATTCGATTACTCATGTGCAATGATCACTGGGATCTTTGGCCAGGTTTTCCATCACCATCGACAGATACTCAGGGCTTCCCCAAAAATGATTCCTGCCTTCCCATTGCCTCTCATCCCGCAAAACCACTAGTAAACATTATTGCTATATGCCTGCCTCATCTAGCTAGTTCATTGAAGACTATGGAGGAGTACCAAGGAGGGCCAGAACAAACGGATCTGTCTTGGAGGAAGTGCAGCCTCAATGCTCCATCCATGCCATCCGGAGGGACCAGTCCTAGACAAAGATAGCATGACTGGTAGCGGGCGATGGGAAGGATCGACTGTCCATGAGATGGGTTGGCACCGTCACTGCGATCATGGGCTCAGATGTAGCAGCAACGGTGAGAATGGTGCAGTACTGACAGTGTGTCCTTCTGTTGCACATGGGGTCCTGGTGAGTAGGCACTGAGGTAATAGACCAAGTAGAACGACAACTGATATAAGTATGACCATACTATATATATATATATTTTTTTTTAATCAAAGACTGTTAGCAATTTTTATTTGGAAAAGAATGATCAGAGCAAGTATCTTTTAATACATAATTAGGATAATCTGTATTAGAAATAGTACAAAATTTTAAAAACAAGCTCATGATTTTGAGATTAGTCAGCTATTTTGTATTTAAATTAGGATAGTTGATTTTTTTTTACCAACAGATAAATCAATTTATTAAAATAGTTTATTTAAGCATCTGCAATGGTGACTTCAACCTCTACTCCAGGCTCAATACTGATGGAAGTGATATGCTTCACGATCTCAGACGGACTGTGCAAGTCAATGAGACGCTTGTGGATCCTCATCTGGAATCGATCCCAAGTCTTAGAACCTTCCCCACAGGGAGTTTTCCTGGTCGTGATTCTCAGTCTTGGTAGGCATCCTAACTGGTCCCTTCACTTTCGGGTTTTTCTCCTTAGCCCCTCTGATCAAGTCAGCACACACTTTTTCCAAGGATTTCACGTTGCGGCTGGTCAGAGTAATTCTAATTCGGTGAATGGCCACCTCTGGTTCCACAGGTGTCTTTCCGGTGTCCTTAAATGCCATGGCGGCAGGGCGCTTCCTGACCGACTTGTTCCTCGGTGGCTAGAGCGAACAGCGGTGAGTCAGGAATGGGAGCGAGGACGGAGCACGACTGGACGACGGCCGCGTCTTCCTCAAAGAGCGGATAGTTGATTTTTAAAAATCATTTATTAGGGGCTCACACAACTCTTACCACAATCCATACATGCATCAATTGTGTAAAGCACATTTGTACATTCATTGCCCTCATCCTTCTCAAAACGTTTGCTCTCCACTTAAGTCCCTGGCATCAGCTCCTCATTCCTCCACCCCCCGTCCCCCCTTCCTCATGAACCTACCGCACAATATTTGTCCTTTTACGATTGATTTCATTCAGCCTAATATTTTTGAGGTCCGTTAAAATTGTGAAATGTATCAGGGCTTTATTTTTCCTTCCTGGCTGAGTAATATGCCATTGTATGTATGTACCACATTTTGCTTACCCACTCATTTATTTATGGATATTGAGATTATCTCTATTTGTTGCGGTTCATGAATTGTGTGGCAATGATCATTAGTGTACATATTTCCATTTGGGTCACTGCTTTATCGTCTCTTGGATATATGCCGAGGAATGGAATTACTGGTCATATGGGGTTGAACCGCTAACTGCAAGGTCAGAGGTTCAAAAATGACCAGCCTCTCTAAGGGAGGACAGGGCTTTCTACTCCCTTAAAGAAATGCAGTCTCAGAAACTCACGGCGGGGTCGGTCGGGCAGTTCTCCCTTGTCCTATAGGGTCACTGGGTCAGCATCAACTTCAAAAGCTCATGAGAAAATGCAATTGAGAAATAATGGAATTTCTCCAAGAACTTTCTGAAAGTCCCAAATATGGCTAAATAATTAAGTCATGCATGCTCTTGTTCCGATCGAAACTCCCGGATGACAGCGAGGAACAAACAAACCCACCGCCCTTCTCGATTAGGCGCCCCTTGCTAAGTCGTCTGTTCCCACCAGACCCAAATTCCCTGCCTGCGTGGCCGCGCGGGTTGCCCACCTCTGGGGGGCCTGGGCCTTCAGAGGGCTTCCAGCGCCCCGCCTGCCCGCCCCGCCCCACTCCGCCCGCCCCGCCCCACTCCGCCCGCCAGCCCCGCCCACCCCGCCTGCTCGCCTCGCCCCGCCTACCCCGCCCCGCCCCGCCCCACTCCGCCCGCCCCGCCCCACTCCGCCCCGCCCACCCCTCCTGCTCGCCTCGCCCCGCCTACCCCGCCCTGCCCCACCCCGCCCCGCCTGCCCCGCCCCGCCTTCCGCCCCTCCCCGCCCCGCCTGCCCGCCCGCACTCTGGGCGGAGCCGCGGCGCGCTGCGCCCACCCGCCCGCAGGGAGCGGGAGGGCAGCGTCGAGGCTGCGGTCGCCCGGTCGGCGGGCGGAACTGCGCGAGCACCGCCGCCATGTGCTGGGAGTCGTGGCTCGCGCTGTGCGCGCTGCTTCTGCTCCTGGTGCAGCTGCTGCGCTTCGTGCGGGCGGACGGCGACCTGAGCCTCATGTGGGCCGAGTGGCAGGGGCGACGTCCAGGTGAGGGCCCGCCACGGCCCCGCGGCTCCGGGGGAGCGGCCTAGAGCCGAGCGGCCGGACCTCGCTGGCTGCGCCGCCCCCGCCCCCGCCCCCCGCCCCGGGTGCCTGGAACCGCCGGGCGGGAGCCTGTGGGAGCGGTGGGACGGGGCTGAGGAGGCACCGCGCTGCCCCCTGTTCGCTTCCTTGCTGAGCGGAAGATGGCAAGCACTGGGGACCGCCGCGTCGCCAAACGGTAGTGGAAGCGCGCTCTTCCCCCGTGTGACTGAGGGGAGCGGGAGCTGTTTACCGCCCACTTCTCATCTCCCGGAGTTTTGAAACCAGACCTGGGACTCTTGCGTCACGCAGCTCCCTGCACTGGGGTTTCACACGGTGGGGCGAGCGGGGTGCGTTTTGCCCGCAGTGAGCTGCTTACCGGCCAACCAAAGGGATGGGGGCCGGTTCCGCGTCTTTCGGTGCCTGGCCTGGGCGGGAATCGACTCCTTGGCAAGGAGATTGGGTCTGAGCGTCATTTTCCACAGGCCTCCCTTGCGTTAGAGGCGCCGTGGTGATCACGAGTTGCGCTGCTGACCACGAGGCTCCGCGGAGCAAGACAGGCTTTCTACTCGAGTGAAGAGTTAGAGTCTCTAATGGGGCGGCTCTGCCTGCCCTCTGGGGTCACCGCGCGGAGAGAGCCGCTCTGTGGCAGTCAGTATGGTTTGTTTTGGGATGTTGCATGAACGCAGGTGTAGGTAGGTTAAAATTGAACATATTATCATTTGTTCTTTTAAAATATCTTTTGCTTTCTTTTCAATTGAAGTTTTTCTTTTATCTTGGTATTGTTAAGGGGTTCTTTTTGGCATGTTTTTCTGTATATGCAATCTAGAATAGGTAAATCAATACGGACAGTAACTAGATTAATTTCTTAGGGCAAGGGAGGTTGAGGGGAAATGGAGAGCTAATAATGAGTACAAAGAAGAAAATGTTTTAAAATTGATTGTGGTGATGACTGCACAACTCTATTTTAATATGATTAAACCATTGAATTGTATGATATGTGAATAATATGTCAATGAAACAAAATCAAGAAAAAAATAAACGTAGCTTATGTGCTAGCTAGTGAGCTCTGTGCTTAACACACACACCCTCTGGTAGTTTTACAACTGCCTTACAAAGTAGGCATGATTCACCTTATTTTTTAGGGAAACTGGTGCTCCAATTAAATGATCTACCCAGGCATAGGGTTTACTGGGTGGGAAAGGCCAGGGAGGGGAGTGATTCCCTCAGGACTAAGTGTTTTGTTGTGCAAGTACTCAAAGCATATGAGGTTTGCCGAATGTGCTAACTTGTAGTTCAGAAGATTGATGATCCTTTCTAAATGAAAATGTGGGAGCTGAAGGTGGGGGTGTGGGATGCTGAAGAAAGGGGAGGGAACTGGGACTGATTATGCTTACAAACAAACAAACAAAACTCACTGTCATGGAGTCCATGCTGATTCCTAGAGACCTTATAGAACTGCTGTTCTCAACCTGTGGGTGGTGACCCTTTGGGGGTTGAACGACCCTTTCACAGGGGTCCCCTGATTCATAATAGTAGCCAAATGACAGTTATGAAGTAGCAACGAAAATAATTTTATGGTTGGGGGGGGGTCACCACAACATGAGGAACTGTATGAAAGGGTCGCAGCATTAAGAAGGTTGAGAACCACTGCTATAGAAAAGGTAGAACTGCCCCTGAGAGTTTCTGAGATTGTAATTCTTTAAGGGAGTAGAAAACCTCATCTTCCTCCTGAGGAGCGGCTGGTGGTTTTGAACTGCAGCCCTTGAGATTAGCAACCCCACAGGTAGCCCCTATATCACCAGGGCTCTTAGATTATACTTTTAAGGAGGCAAAAATTCATTCTGGGGACTGTGACTTTGGTGGCCTCTCAAAAACCCAGTGATACCTGACAAAATCGTATTTCTTAGTATTTCGTTTGATTTCCCCTTTGGGTTTTCTTGGATTCCACATACATGAGCAGGATTGATATTGATGAGTTTGTGGAAGAAACACAACATAGATCAATGGTAGCCAACTATGGCCATCTTTTTCTGCCTGGATTTTGCCTTCTAGAAATCAGCTCTGCAGGTGGACTGGGCTGCCTCTTGTGACCTTGTGGATGCAGTCCGTTTGTACCCTCAGTGCTTTTGTGTTGAATTGGACTTTAAGGATGAAGAAGAGTTTATGCTTCATGACTTAATCCTACAACTGTCATTCAATCGTCATCACTTATGTCACGTGTTGAAAAGTCTGACAAAATCTCAGTGACTATTGCGCTGTCTGCCAGGTAGTTACGGTAAGTTAGATTCTCATATCAAGCACAAGTTAAAAGTTAAGATCCTTGAAAAGAATTTTTCAGTGATTAGTCTCATTTTATAAGCTTGAAGATGAATTTTTTTTTATCACAGTGGTGGTATTATTTTAGAGCAGTTTCTTAACTTTTAACTTTCTCTTGATAATGAATATTATTTTAGACCTGTTCACGCTCTCCCCTAAAAAAAGAGAAAGAAATTGCTAGGAGCCCTAGTGGGATACACATTGTACTGCTAATCTCAAGGTCAGCAGTTCAAAACCACTAGCCACTCTGAGAGAAGAAGGTTTTCTACTCCTGTAAAGTGTTACATTCTTGAAACCCATGAGGGTAGTTCTACCCTGTGCTGTAGGGTAAGCCTGAGTCAGAATTGACTCAGCGGCAGTGAGTTTGGCTTTGAGTATAGAAATTCCTCATTTGTGTATGTAATTTAATACTTTCTAATATATTTAGGTAAATTAATTACACTGAAAGGTACTCAGGGGATTCAGATAGTTAATTGATAATAGCTCTTAAGTTTTAATTTAACTTTTGACTTAATGTACAGTACACAAACAGATACTTAGTATGACTGGTATTGAGACTTCGTGGGGCGGCAGTTAGAGGAAACTGTTGAGTTGTTGGGGAAAGGATGGAGCAAGCTTCAGTGAAGATGGTGGTAGGCCAGAAAGCTAGGTCAGCTCTATCAAGGTTAAAAAATCCTTCTTATAGTTTTTAACCTTTTATCATTTTAAAATATCGCTAGCACATATTAAAACACTTTCAAAGAGCAAAAGGATCTACAGTGAAAACATTTCTCCCCCCCTGGTTCCTAACCACCCAGTATGGTTTTTCTCTGGAGGTAATCGCCATTTCCGGCCTCTTGTGTAGCCTCATAGGTCCCCGGGTAGCACAAGTAGTTTGCAATGAGCTTCTAATCAAGAGTTGGCCGTCCAGACCCATCCAGTGGCATCTCAGAAGAAAGGCCGGGTAACCAAACCTTGGGGCAGTTCCACTTTGTGACTTCTGGGTCCCATCAGGTGGAATTGACTCAGTGGCAACAGGTTTGGTTTAGTGTGGAGTGTCCCTTAGAGAAATCACTGGTATTTTCAAACGTGTATTCCACATGGTGAAATGTCAGGGCACAAGTCCAGGGTAAGGAATCCTGGCAGAGAAGCATGTGTGAGGAGAATGCAAGGTTCAGCTGACAGCCACCCCATCTGAGTGCACTGTGAAGTGGCTGTCAGACAAGATTAGACTAGCCTGGCTGCATCTGTAGATGTTTCTGCAGCAACAGCTGCGAACAATAACAGATGGCTTCTGATCACTTGCCATGTGTGCTGGTCACTGGAGACATAACAGTGACTAAGCCATCATGGCCCAGGCCTGCCTTCTGGGGGACCAAGGAAGCAACGTAACTGTTGCCTGCTCTGCACATGGAATCCTGGGTCCTGTTCTGGGTGTCCCCTTCTCTAGGAATGCTGGCCTGCTCGATTGAGTGCAGAGTGGCGTGAGCACAAGAGTGAGGCAGCATGATGCCCTGTCCTGTGAGGGGAGGTAGCAGGAACATTTCTCACTTCAGCCTCCACTCCTTTCTCCACAGAATGGGAGCTGACTGATATGGTGGTGTGGGTGACTGGGGCATCCAGTGGAATTGGCGAGGAGCTGGCGTACCAGCTGTCTAAACTAGGAGTTTCTCTTGTACTGTCAGCCAGAAGAGTGGACGAACTGGAAAGGGTCAAACAAAAATGCCTCGGTAAGTAACAAAATAACCACGGTGCTTCCTAGAAAGAAATCCTACGTCATCAGAATCCAAACTGAAATACAGTTTGGGGAATTTTAGGAGAAAGAGTGGGGTTTTCCTTCGCAGAAAACTTCCCAGCTCTTAACGCTTCAAGTGCTTTGGCCCCAAAGCTCGTTTGTTCTCCCAACTAGCGGTTCTTTTTTCTTCTCTTGTTCAGTTGCCTTTCTACCATATTGGACTGGTTCTTAATATTAGAGATTGGATACCTTCTTGTCTGAGAGAAAGAGAGCAGCATGGTTCTTCTGCCTGGCATTGTCTTAGCTGTCTGGTGCAGCTGTCAAAGGGAGACCCTAAGTCATGGCCTTAGCAGACAGAACTTTTCATTCTCTCACAGTTTAGGAGACTCGAAACCCGAATTCAGGGTGCCAGCTTTTCTTTCTTGGTCACCTCTAGAAGAGACTTCTTTTCCGCATCTGTGAGCTCAGCACTCCTTAGGGCTCTCCCTGTGTCTTGACACCAATCTTTCCCAGGCTCCAGCAGGTTCTCATCATAGGGAACCCCGATCTAAAGAATGGTGTCCTGGCGGTGTAGTGGTTACTTGTCGGGCTGCTGGCTGCAAGGCCAGCAGTTTGAAACACCGTGGAGTGAAAGACGCATCTCCTCTCAAAAGGAGCTACAGTCTTGGAGCCTCACAAGCACAGTTTGACTGTCCTGTGGGATCACTGTGAGTCAGTCAGCACCGACTTGATGGCAGTGAGTTGGTATTTGTTGAGTTTATGCATTCCACCACGACTGCTCTTTTGCCTTGGTGGTGGTAGCTGGGTCCCTCCTCTCTTTGGTGTCTCTTTCCATTTATGTGGCCTAATAGACAAAGTGATGCTGACCACATCCCAGGGAGGTTCCCCTGACATCCAACCAGGGCGATGTCCTGAGGAAAGTTGCTGCATCCCACCCTCATCCTCTTACAGCTCATTAACCGATCACATTCGTCACCTCATGGCGTCTGTCTTTCAGTCTAGATAACTGCCAAATTGCCTCTTTCCCTCTCTGCCAGCCAAGTTGACACATGACCATAACTATGGCAGGAACTAGAAAGAATCCATGCTGATGTAACTAAATAGCTAAAAACCAGTATGGATTTGTGTATATGAAAAAGATATCGATAAAGTATGTGTAAAAAGATCTGTAATATATAAAGGAAAAAAAGCTAAATTGGGATGATACAATAAAAATTATAAATGGATTTAATATAGCCTTCATTTTCACAAATAGGGCAATAGCACTGATGTGTGTGTGTTGTTGTTATGTTCACATTGGAAGTAGCCTTAAGTAATGTGTAACTGTTTGTCACGGGTCATTTGGTACCAAAACAGATCATTTGTAAATTTTCAGCCGATTATTTTTGGTCATTTATGTCCACGCATCTTCCATTTTGCACTCTTTAACTTTGCTGCTCAAGCTAGCCACCCCAAGATGAGAGTCGCCATACTGTCTCTCCGCAAGGCCACACAGCCTCTTTCATGTTACACTTTCAAAGGCCTTTTGTGTCACTGAACTGGGCCACTTCTTGTGGGCATTGCTCTGCCCTGCTATGACTTGCAAGTCCGTCCGTCCCCCTCCTCCAACCCCACCCCCGGCCCAAAGTAGATGAATTATATGAGCCTCACTTAGCTGGAGCCTTTCACCGGTGAGGTCATAGGTGCACACTTTTTCATGTCTCTGGATACATTTCCTTTTTCTCAGACCCCTAGAATAAAGCCTTTATACTTCCCTTGTATTTTTCTCGTTTCCTTGATTTTTTTATGGCATATTACTTGTTGTATTTCATAGTTGAAGGCAAAGAAAATTAGTTATAATTTAAGCAGAAGTAAAAAGGGTCCAGTTACAGCCAACTACCTATCTTTTGACTTATAAATTCCAGGATTGTGTTTTTAATTTGCCTCCTGGAATCTTAACGTCTGCAGGGAACCTTGTGCATGTCATTTAGCTGTCAGACTCTGAGCTTCAGACGGATTTTAAGCATTTTAAAGTTTGTAAAGTAGCAGCTAATCTTTGTGAGTTGGCCACAAAACAAAATGTACTTTGAAAGAAATTGTTGTAAAGTACTCGCATTGTTTAGCTTGTAGGAGAAGCTTACTTTCTGCTGTGTCTGTTTCAAGTTGAAATGAGGTGGCCCCGTCAGCATTTTGTCTGATCTGCTGTTGCTATATAATCACCAGTCCTCTTCTGCATCACAGAGAAACTCTTCCTCAGGATCATTCAGAATTGAGAGTTAGTTGCCAATTCTTTTTTTATAACTTTTTATTTTATGTTTATTGATTGTGATCCCCACAATGCACCATCACTTCTTCCCTCCTGCCCTAGGTTTTCCATGTCCTTTCTGCCTTCTTTCCTAGCCCTTATGAACGTTGCCCTTTTAATCTGAAATGATCAGTGGTTCTGAGGCCTGTGCACACTCTAGTGTTACTGTTCCCCTTATAGATGGGTCCGTAATGTAGCCATAGGGTAAATTCAACTCCAGGCCTCAAGGGTGCTACCAGGGCTTCTACCAATCTCTGTAGTGAAATATTCTTGTTAAATAACAATGCATGGATCAAGGGGCTTGAGTGAACAATGACATGATCCCCACACTAATTTTTAAGGGTTTTTTGTTGTTGTTTAGAAAATGGCAATTTAAAAGGAAAAGATGTACTCGTTTTGCCCCTTGACCTGACCGACATAAATTCCCATGAAGCGGCTACCAAGGCTGTTCTCCAGGAGTTTGGTAAAGTAAGTTGTATTGAGTTGGTAAGGTTTTGCTTTGATGTATCTGCAAAAGAGATCCCCATCTGTGTTGGTTTCATTAATGGACTTTAAGCAAAAGGGATTCAGGCAGTGAGAACTGGCCCGTGAGTTGGGCCTCCTTATCTCTGATTTTTATGGCTTTAGGCCCAAAGAGCTTTCCCTATCTTAAAAAGTACAAATTTCTCTGCGTAAAACAAAGACCAAAAGTCATGCCATTGAGTCGATGCTTACTCCCAGGGACCTGGTTGGAGAGGGTAGAACTGCCCCTGTGGGTTTCTTTCTGAGACTGTTTACGGGAATAGAAAGCCCTTTCTCCTCGGGAGCAGCTGGTGGCTTTGAACCGCCCGGTCCCCAGCTCAATGCATAACCACCATGCCACCAGGGTTCCACTATTAGAGCAGAGGATGCAAAAAGTTCACTGTGGCTTTGATTTTTATAATATTAATTACCTTGCAGGAAGTCATTTAACATGGAGATTTAAGTCCATAGTGCTTTGCTGATTCTTGTTTTGTTCACATGTATGACTTCTGAAACAAAACCATTGTTCTGTTGGTTCTTCAAGTTAGACCCTGATATGCCCCTTTTCTAATTTTATTTAACTAGATTGACATTCTGGTCAACAATGGTGGACGATCCCAACGTTCATTGTTCATGGACACCAGCCTGGATGTCTACAGAGAGCTCATGGTGCTTAACTATCTAGGGACGGTGTCCTTGACAAAATGTGTTCTGTCTCACATGATCGAGAGGAAGCAAGGCAAGATTTTCACTATCAACAGCATCGCAGGTTTGATAGCTGCACCCCTTGCCAGTGGGTATTGTGGTAGCAAGCATGCTCTTCGGGTAAGGCTCAAACTCAGCTCTGCTATAACTCACCTAAACATCTCTTATTAAGTGTACAGTTCTCATTGCATTAGGCCATTGAAATTGGGCAGTGACTGGGGGAGACAGACCTTTGGTAAAGGGTACCCCCAAAACATGCTATGAAAGACTTGAGCCACACATACCTCTGACTTATTCAGGAAGCATGTCTTGAGCACATACACTGGGACATGCACTGCAGAGGATCATGAGGACAGAAAGATGAGAAGATCTTTGTACACATTGTCACCCTCCATGGGACCATACTGCTCACTACATCTTCATGGCGACCTAGAAGGTTGAGACATTCATTAGGTTTTACAGGATCAGAAAGTGAAGATGAGGAGGATTTTCCCCCTTCTCCGTGAGCAGTATGTATCCTCTTTCTGGCTTCCCAGATAAGTATAAAGTGAACCGATCATTGGAGATTTTACACACTGTACTAGATGAGATTTCAAACAAGGGGCACTTTTAATACTGAAAAGGTTGGCTTACATGGACCCCTCACCTTTTGCTATAAACTGGCAGAAAGTTAAAGGTATGAGGATTCCTCATTCAGGTACAGAGGGTTTTTTGGCTTGGTAGGTTGGTTGGTTGGTCTTCCAGCCAGGCACTGGGTTAGGCTCTGACAGCATGCACCCTCTTGGAAGGCCATGTGCCCTGTAGCAGCATGGGAGGCTGGTATCTGAATGTGCTTTGGGTGAGATGTTTAGGCTTTTCCAGTTAGCCCATCCTAATAGCAACCATGAAGTCTGGAACAATCCCCTGATTTAGGGAAAGAGATGAGGGGAAGCAGAAGGCCTGTTGCCTACTTACTGATTTAATGATCTTAATCAAATGATGACATGACCAATGTCTTTAGTTTGTAAAGGTCTAGCTGATTTTTACCATAGCCGTTCCATAGGCAGTCATATTTCCATCTAGTCCTCTATTATCTTATCACCTGCCCCCCAACTCCCTCCAAAAGAAGAAGGTTTGATAGCTTAGTTACCTAAGACTGCTACACAGAAATACCACGCCTGGGTGGCTGTAACCAACAGAGATTTAGTCTCGCATTATTTAGGAAGCTAGAAGTCCGAACACAGGGCACCGGCTGTTGGAGGCGGCTTTCTCTCTGTGGCTCAGGGGAGGTCCTATTCCATAGCTCTTGGACCATCTTCATATAGCATGGGGTTTACCTTCTCCCCTCTCCAATCCCCTTATTTGCCTCTTTAATCTCTATCATATCTCAAAGGAGAGTAGTTTAAGACATACCCTACCCCGATACTGCCTCATTGACAGAGGAAAGCCACCCCTAAATGGCATTAAAACTACAAGTATGGGGTGAGGATTTACAGCGGCATTTTGCGTGGGGGAGGGGGGAGCACAATTCAATCCAGAATGTTGGGTGACACGAAAGCAGTCTGTTAAAATACATCGCCAAAAAATGGAATTCTTGTTGAGCATCTCTGCTGATCCTTCCTGCTCCTCCTCACCCCTATCGTTGGCACTTCAGACCCCTACCTCACTCTAGACTGTAGGGAATTGGGGAAACCCATACTCCAGGGAGAACATGCACACAGCCCTTTTGGAGTGGGGCCGTGGGGTCTGGTTTGCGGAGTGTACATCAGACGCTCCAGTGCTTATCGACCAGCAGAACCACTGATGTGAGGACCCGCATGGCCAAAGGGTTTGTGAGTCAGTCAGATGCAGGGGTAGCTGCGAAGGTCTGGTCTCAATTGCCCACAGTTTTTAGGTTTAAAATGCCTAATGCTCTTGTATAATTCTATTGTCTGTCTTTTAGGCAGGCCCTCTCAAACCTATATTTTAATAAATATGTTGCTATTGTCCTACATAAAAGGTTGAAGTAATTTTAAGCCTATAAAAGAAAAACAAGGTCTGCCTTTAATGTTATTTTTTTTTAATTCTTATTAGGTATTTTGTTTTTTTGCCTGTAGGGTTTTTTCAATAGCCTCCGCATTGAACTTGCTGCATACCCTGGTATAATAATTTCTAGCATTTACCCAGGACCTGTGCAGTCAAATATTGTGAAGAATGCCTTAACTGAAGACCTGAAGGTAAAGATTTCTGCTTGAGAAATAATATGAATGCTTTTAATAGATACATATTGGTGATGTATTACAGCATCTTAGTTCATGCTAGAGCTGCTTAGCGATAAAACTAAGACATTAGCTTAGCTGAATGCTTTGCCATCCAGTTTTAACCAAGGCTAACGAACTTGCTACCTTATATGTCATCTAGTCTCATGCGAGTTATCAACACTTAAGAAACCCAGTTTCTGACAATTCACACACAGCAACATTGGAAGAGGTCAAGTAGCTTAGTTTTGATCTATCAAATCTCACTGGGACATTTAGAGGGATTCTATTGAAGGAGGTTCAAGAAAGCTTTGCTGAATTGTGATTACTTTAGGTTAGGCTTGCTGAAGCCTGAGCACCCCTTGGCTCACGGATTACGCACTGTGATCTAATAAATGGATAGCAAGTGTCTCACAAAGAAGAATACAGTATAACTCAGTAACACCCCCCTGCCCTCCCCCTCCCCCAGGACTACAAAGATTTATTTTTACTAGGCATAAATATGTATATGCTTGTATATAAACTGTCCTAGATATATATTGTCTTATTTTCTCTGGAGGCTCTCCGATAAAGTTGAAAATGCACCCAATTGGAAGGGAGAGACTTGGAAACCTGTCCTAGTTGTACCATAGGGCCTGTGTGAACACAGATGAGTTACTCCCTCTCTGTGCCTTGGTTTATTGATTTGAAGAAGGAAAGCTGGTTAATAAGCGTAGCAGTAACAGACATTTTCACTGCCGAGAAACCTCTTTTATATTCTTTCTCCACTTCTTCCCCGTGGGCCCATATTTTATGAGATTTCATTTGCTAAATGTGTGTATTTATAATTTGCTTAAAATTTTATTAACATATCATTATCACTCAGCTCATTAAGATGATGTAGTTCTAATCAAAAGTTAAGAGCCTTCATGTTTTACTTACCTGCAGAAGCTTAGCTTATAAGAGTTATGGTATCTGCTAGGTTTTTGGGGTTTTTTTGTCTGTTACAAGGTGTGGAAGCCACCACTAGTACCAGTGGGGCCTCGCTATGGGGCAGGAGGCCCCGCGAAAGGAGTCACATCATTAAAAGGCCTTTGGGATCGTGTCTATAACTACTCAGCATTCACTCTATAATCTGTTCATTTTCTAAGCCTTTAGGTAATGCTGGAGACCAGTCCTTCAAGATGGCAACCAGTCGTTGTGCCCAGTTGATTTTAATCTCTATGGCTAATGATTTGAAAGAAGTCTGGATCTCCGATCACCCCTTTTTGTTCCTGGCATACTTGGGCCAGTATATGCCAACCTTTACTGGGTGGCTAAGCTGCAAATTAGGAAAAAGAAGAATAGAGAATTTTAAGAGTGGCGTGGTAAGACCAATTTACATGTTTTTAAAATAATACGTGTCGATTCTGCAGAAAAGTACAAACTTTGCTAGTGTTTGAAAAACGTTTCTTACTACTCCTCTGCCAACCACATGATATATATTAAAATATATATATATCCCTTAGCTTCTCTGTTGATTTGCTATAAATTATGACTGGCTTTAGAAAAAAGCTTTTTAGAAGATAAAACCAAATCAAAGATTGACTGACATTTCTTCTACACTTACTAATTGACCTCGTGGTGTAGGGGTTACACGTTGGGCTGTGATCTACTGTCAGCAGTTCGAAACCACCAGATGCTCTGTGGGAGAAGGAGTGGGACTTTCTACTCCTGTTAGCAGTAACAGTCTCTAAACTCAGGGGCAGTTCTACCCTGTCCTAGTAGTTTGCTTTGAATCAGCATTGACTTGATAGCAGTGAGGTTATTTTTTATTGTTTGACTAATATTTGTACATAATTTGCTCATTGAGTACGTGGAACAATGTTTCTTAGATTTTCATCAGAGCTATTTAGAATTGAAGGAGATAGCCTCTTTAGTCAAGGGTTCTTCGCACACTCATCTCTTACTGCTGGTGTTGCCTATGCCTGACTTCTTCAGTTCTAGCCTATGACGGTGTATTCTTATGTTCCAAATGCTTTGGTCCATTGCTTCTCCACTCTCAAACTCCTGTCCATCCTGCAAGTCTTAGTGCAGGCGTCAACTCCTCAGGGTGATACTGGGCCTTCCCTCTGCTTCTTTCTGGACCATGTGTCCTTCAGCCCCAACTTTGCCCATCAAAGCATTTACTATAGTGTCATGTGCAGTAGATACATGTACACTGGCCAGTCCTGCTTCCCTCTCTGACCTCCTTCCTAAAGTTCTCTGCACATCTTAAGATTCCCCTCTGTCCATGTCCAGGAAAATGTGACGAATATTTATTCTTTTAGTGCTCATTCTTACAGCAAACAGGGAATATGAATTATATATTAAGATTTCTGAGATAATTATAACCAGCAGAAGACTGGAATGTGTAAGCAGCACAGAAAATGTTAAGCTAAAATTTATGGCTATCATTATACAAAGAACATGTCTTGTTGCTGATGGCTTTTATTGTTATTTCTTTCATTGATTGTGTATATGTGTATATCACATAGCTATAGATGAATTATAAAAATCATGTGTACTATTACGATATGCTTACTGTTAAAACTCATGTTTTTATTTTCTTTCTAATCCTGGGTTTGATGGTAGCACTTAGTGGAATTCAAAGACTTAAGTGTGACAGAGAAGGCATTAAAAAAATCATTGTTTCAGAGGTACAAGTGGGACCAGCAGCTGGGGATTTTCTGTCCCACTCTAGTAGTTGTTGAGTTCCTAGCTGGGGCAAATGGTTAATGTGCTCAGGCATTAACTGGGCGGTTTGAGTTGATGCAGAAGTGCCTGTTACCTACTTCTGAATAACACACTAACTAAGAACAGTTCCACCTTGACACACGTGGGCTTGCCATGAGTGGGACTGAGCTGACAGAATTTAGTTCTACAATTTTTAGGATTGAAAAACACTAAGCTATACTGAATCCTGTTTACCAGGCTCCTTCCTCCCCGGTCCCCTTACTTAGAGCAAATTCTTATAAATGGTAAATTATTATTTTAGGGATTATCAGTTTGGCTTGCTTTCTTCATTAAATGATAGATGGAAAGTTCACAAATCATTTTAGAATTACCCATCAAATATTTTAATTCAAAATACTCTGACTTATTCTTTGGAATTGTGACATCCTGGTGACTTAGTGGGTTACGAGTTGGGCTGCTAATTGCAAAAGCAGATCAAAACCACTAGCTGCTTCATAGGAGAGAGATGAGGATTTCTGCTCCTATTGGAAACCCACAGTGGCAATTCTAATCTGTCATATAGGGTTGTCAAAAGTCAGAATCAACTCAATGACAGTGAGTTTTTAATTTTAACAAAATTGAATTTATTACACAATTAATCTGTTGTAGGTATTATTTTGTACTGTTCCAGAATAATAATAGAGAATTCTTCATGTAAGAAATGGCATGGGCAGATGCTACATAGTACTTACTACTGTAGAATAAGTTAGAATTAGATAATTTTTTGTTAAGTGTAGTGTTTTGGTTGTGATTTTTATTCTAACTTACGCATCTCCCCAGGTTTTGTAAACATTCTTCGCTTTGAATCATAGAGACATAGTTCCTACAAACAAGGAATTGTCAAAACTGAAGTAAATATAAGGAGGGAACTGTTTCATGTCTCCCATTCTGTTACAGGATGCAGACTCCTCATATTTTACATCCTTGAAGAAAAAGCACAATTGAAGGAACATTTGGATTTTTCAAGCTCCTGGATAGAGATGGAAAACACAAAAATAACAATCTTATGCACTTAAGGCTAATTTATGGTTTTGATTTTTAATAGATGTAACTTCTTTCAACATAATAGATGATGGATTACTATGAATCTTACAATAAAATAACACATATTCTTAGATAAAGAGTATTTTTAAGTACTGTAGTATAGATTCTGAAAGTCAAGGTTTGCAAAATACTAACAAAAGCATTACAGTAATGTATTTAACCTAAGTGTATGAACTATTTCTCAGAAGGCAGAGTGGTGGGCCATGCACAGTCAGAAATGGTCCTACCCCTAGATGCATACAAAGTCTTGGAAGAGTAGATAGGTTCACAAATGACTGTAATTTGAAATGTAAATAGGAATCATAAAAACCAGCATTTATTAAACACCTGTTATCTCTATTTTCTGTACTAGTGTGCTTTGTATTACTTGATTCATCCATTCCTCCAAACACATTTACAGATGGAGGAAGAGACCCTACAGCAATCAGGTGTTACTTCCATAAGGTCACACAGTGAATAAGGGGTAAAGCCAGTATGAAACCCTGCTCAGGACTATTGATAACTTCTGAACATTATAGTTATTATAATATTTTCCTTTGACTTTTACCACCTTGCAATAGAAAGCATCCACAGGCCCCAATAGGAAATCATCGATATTTCTTGAATATCTACTTTCAAGAAAGCTGTGACAAAAGACAAACATGATTCTTTTTTATTATTAGTTGGAATTTAATACATTTATCAGTATATTTCAATTAGGTCAAGTAGAATATACAACTACTACCACAATCAGTTTCTAAATATTCTTTTTGTAAGTGAACTTGGCACAAACATGATTCTTATCTACAAGAAATTCAAAGTTTAGCAGGAGCCAAAGTAACATCCACAAAATCATGGTAAATTAGTTGTTGGATAAGTTGGAGGTCAGCTTTATGCTATGCAGGGAAAGAACAAAGTCGCTGACTTGTGGCAAGACAGTGACCAAGTAGGCAGCTTGAATTGGAAGTCTGTGGAGATCGGTGAATGGGAAGATCGGGAGGTCCAGTAGGGGATCTGAGGCTGTCCGTTAATTCCTGCAACAACCCAGAGTGCTTCCCTGAATGGGGAGCCAACTTCCACACCCCGTGGAGTCCCAGGGACCCATGGCCTGGTGCAGGTACTGCTCTGGCCTGCACTGCTGTGGATCCCACTATGGTGACCACCACTGATCATCCACCAGCACCCTGGCTGCTGTCCTAAGCTCGCCATCTGCTAAGTGGAGGCTCATGCAGCCATTGTTGAGACCCTAAACGAACTGGGGCCCTCCCTCTGCCTACTGGTGGATCCCATCTCCACGACCCACATTCTCCTTCCCTTCCCCCTGCTGCCCACACTCAGAGCTGTATGCTAAGCTGACAGCTGAGGCTGGGTCCTACTCCCCTCCCCCATCTGCAGTGGCTCTAGCCATGGACAGACCCCCAATGCCGCCCTGCTCCCTTGCACCTTGTGCCCCATGCCCAGGCCACCACTTCAGACCATCACCTGTGCATCTGTGGACAGATTTCATAGCCTCAAATAGACTCCTATAGATACCTGAGTGGTGCTTGAATTAACTCAGTGTGACCGTGGAGCCTAATGACAGGGACATCCAACCCTCCCTCCAAACAATCCTGATAAGCTAGGGTGAGAGGTAAATCCCAGTGGGACATAGCCACAACATGCGCCCTCCCGTCCCCCTGGGCAGTTGGCTATGGGCAGCTTGCGGAAGCATTCCTACTAACCTCCCACAAAGAGAGCCCAGGGATCTTTGACTCCCGGGAAGATGGTGCCAAGTTCCTCCAAAACAACATGCAGATAGCAACTTGGCTCAACAACCTTACCTAGAAGGGAGAAATAAAATGCAATGTTAGAAGAAGTCCTGAACTTAATTTCATTTATAGAAGAAGCAGACAATGATCTGCCACAGAAAGGTATCTTCAGAATGCTGCTTGGACTCATACAGGATATGAGGGAAGCAATATCGAAAAAGGATGAAATGATAGAGGAAATAAAAGCCACATACCAAAGGAAAAATACAAGCGTTAAGGGATGAGGTAATAAAAGCAAATAACAAATTCAGACTTTACCAACAGATTAGAAGAAGCAGAGAACCATACCAGTGACCTGAAGGATAACCATACAGGCTTCAACAAACAGGAAAGACAAGATAATCAGATAAACAACCTGAAGAAAACAGAACGATGTCTGATGTTATGCATAGGAACAACATTAGAATAATTGGACTACCAGAACAAGGCACAACAAAGAAGTCAACAGAAAAAATAGCCAGGGGACTCTTAAAGGAAAACTTCCCCAGGTTAATGAATGAAAATCAGGCAACCATTCAGAAATCTGAAAGAACACCATCTAGACTGAATCCCAATAAGGATTTGCCAACACATATACTAGTTAAACTATCCAAATTTGAGGAAAAGGAGATAAACCATAAGATCACCTAGGAGAAAAAAGGCAAACACCTATAAACTTCCCAAATAAGAATATGCTCAACCTATCAGTGGAGACCATGAAGAAGAGGACAGAGGGGAGTAACATTCCAAAAGCTGAAAGAAAATAATGCAAACCTAAGAATACTCTACCCAGCCAAATTATCAAGCTAGAAGGAGAAGTAAGAGTCTTCCTAGACAAGGAAAAGCTCAAAGAATACATTAAAAGAAACCCAGGTCCACAAAAAATCCTTGCTGACCCAGTATGGGCAGAACAATAACACTCACTGAGCACAAATAAGAGACCACCACATAGAGTTAACTCCACCCAAGGCCAACACATTGAAAACAGCCCCCAAGATAGCATTGGCTTAACGGTGAAAAGACAAGAATGAACCACACACATGTACAATGCACTGATAAGGGAAGTAGAAAACCACCCAACAGAAAAGGTATGAGATGACATCACAGAGTCCACAGATGGATGTAATAAACTCAGTATCAATGGACTGAACTATCTCATAAAAACACAGACTAGTGGGCTACAACCCATTGATCTGCTGCCTACAAGAGACACATCTCAAGCTTGCAGACAAAAATAGGCTGAACATTAAAGGCTGGAGGAAAATATGCTAAGCAAATGGCAATATTTTTTTTAAAGCAGCGAACACCCCATGGGGAGTGGCAGGTCTGCCCAGACCACACAGGAGCACACTAAGAGCAAAAGATACCTGTAGAGAAAGGACAGCAACTTTGCCTACTGAGCTTTGAGGACGACATTTATCGCTCGGAGCAGCCAAAACACAGAGGACTGTAGGGTCGGCCTTACAAGGAGACATGAAGTTCTCTTACTAACCCACAACACTACAGAGGGCAGCACCAGTAACAGTGGGAATTGTGCCCGGTCTGACACCGACACACACACACACACACCAGGGTGTAACACAAAGGGAGTGCAACACAGCAGTAAAGGGAGCAAAGCAACAAAATCCCTGAGGAATTTTACTGAGGAAATTATACTTCAGACTTGGCACACCAAGAGACTTGATCAGAAAGCATTCATAAAGGTAGCAGTCAGACCTGGAACTATTCATAGGCTATTTTTTCCCCTTTTTTTCATGTCTATATAAAATAGGCAGGATAAACTATCCTGAGGAGAAAAAAAATGGGACTGGCAAGTCGGGGGAGACAAGGGAGAGGAGGAGGTGGGGGGAAGGGGGAGGGGAGCCACCAAACCCAGGGACAAGGGACCAATGAAAAGGCTACACAGTACTATGAAGGCCTGTACTCCAATGAATTCAACAACTTGGAGGACATAGACAAATACTTGGAAAAACAATCCTTCCCTAGATTAACCCCAAAGGGCAGCAAGAACCTCAACAGACCCATAGTGATAGAAGAAATAGACAAGGTTATCAAGGGATTACCAACAAAAAATTCCCTGGGCCAGACAGCTTCACAGAAACTGACCAAGCATTCAGGGAAAATTGACAGTACTACACAAACTCTTCCAGAGCATAGAAAAAGACGTCAAACACCCGAACCCTTTTTATGAAGCTAGTAAGACTGATACATGAAGTGGGCGTAGATCCCACAAGAATCAAGAACTACAGACCGCTATCTCTAATGAACATCAATGCAAAAATCCTTTAATAAGATATTGGCCAATAAAGTACAAAAGCATATAATATGAATAATTCACCATTACCAGCTGGGATTCATTCCAGGGATGCAGGGATGATTCAAGATCCCAAAGTCCATCCACAATATTTGGCACATTGCCATGAAAAAGGATAAGCACCACAAGATATTATCAATAGATGTGGATAAAGAATTTGACAACATCCAACACCCATTCCTGTTTAAGATACTCAAGAAGCCCCTCTCCCCAGAAGAATTTATTTCAGAGGACAGCACTGAAGCTGCAGCTCAGGGAGAGGGACATGTCTGATCAGAGCACAGGAGCAAATGAAGGGGAGGAAGAGAAAGGAGCACAGGAGCACATCCTAGCCCACCAAGTTTTGGGCATGATACTCCTGCTCAGAGCAACCAATCCACAGCGAAGACCACATGGCCGGCCCCACTATGAGACACGACATCCCTCACTGACCCACAGCTCTACAGGGGACAACAATGGAGACACTGTGTGGGAATTACACCTGATCTGATCCCGCCACACCGAGGCAAAACACTAAGGTTGTGCAACAGAACAGCAAGGGGAACAGCAAGGAAGTCCCCAGGAAATATCAAAAATAACTTTGGGGCCAGGGCTTGGCACCCCATCAGACTCAACCAGAAACACTACTAAAAGCCAACAAACAGTCCATTAACTAACTACAAGCTTTCCTTTTATGTTGTGATTTTTTTTTTTGGTTTGGTTTTGTCATTGGCTTTTTGTTGTTGTTTTGTTTTCTTTTGTTGCTTAGTTTTGTTCTGTCTTGTTTTTGTGCATGTTATTATCTCCATAGGTCTGTCTAAATGAGATACGCTGGATGAACAATCTGGAGGAGAAAACAACGGGACCAACAGCTCTGGTGAGACATAGGAGAGGGGGAGGGGGGAGGGAAAGGAAGTGGTGTTAACAAACCCAGGGATAAGGGAGGAACAAGTGATCCAAATCGGTGGTGAGGAGGGTGTAGGAGGCCTGGTAGGGTGTGATCAAGGGTAATGTAACCAAGAGGAATTACTGAAACCCAAATGAAGACTGAGCATGATAGTGGGACAAGAGGAAAGTTAGAGGAATAAAGGAAAGAGCTAGGAGGCAAAGGGCATTTATAGAAGTCTAGCTAAGGCATGTACATATGTAAATATATTTATGAGGATGGGGAAATAGATTTATGCATATATATATATATTCAGTATTAAGGTAGCAGATGGACATTGAGCCTCCACTCAAGTTCTCCCTCAATGCAAGAATACTTTGTTCTATTAAATTGGCATTCTATGATGCTCACCTTCCCGACATGATTGCTGAAGACAAATGGGTGTATAAGCAAATGTGGTGGGGAAAGCTAATGGTGTGTGGCTATCAAAGATATAGCATCTGAGGTCTTAAAGGCTTGACGGTAAATAAGTGGCCATCTAGCTCAGAAGCAACAAAGCCCACATGGAAGAAGCACACCAGTCCGTGTGGTCACAAGGTGTTCAAGGGATGAGGTATCAGGCATCAAAGAACAAAAATTCATATCATTGTGAATGAGGGGGAGTGCAGAGTGGGGACCCAAAGACCATCTTTAGGTAACTGGACATCCCCTTACAGAAGGGTTGCGTGGAGGAGATGAGCGAGGGTGCAATGTAGCAATGATGAAACATACAACTTTCCTCTAGTTTCTAAATGCTTCCTCCCCCCACTCCCACCTCTATCATCAACCCAATTCTACCTTACAAATATGGCTAACCAGAGGATGTACACTAGTACAGATAGGAACTGGAAACCCAGGGAATCCAGGATGGATGATCCCTTCAGGACCAGTGGTGAGAGGTGATATTGGGAGGGTGGATGGAGAGTGGGGTGGGGTCCATATATAACCTTCTACCTGGGGGACGGACAACAGAAAAGTGGGTGAAGGGAGACTTTGTACAGTGTAAGAAAAATAATTTATAAATTATCAAGGGTTCATGAAGGAGTGGGGAGGGAGGAGGAAAACATGAGGAGCTGATGCCAGGGGCTTAAGTGGAGAGCAAATGTTTTGAGAATGATGAGGGTAACTAATGTAGAAATGTGCTTTACACAATTGATGTATGTATGGATTGTGATAAGAGTTGTGTGAGCCCCCAATAAAATGATTTTTTTAAGTTACTCAAGAAGATGGGAATGAAAGGAACATTTCTCAATGTAATACAAGCTTTAACATTTTACTAGAGGTCTTAGCTAACAACATAAGGCAAAGGAAAGAAATCAAAGTTATTCATCCATATTAAGACAATGTGAAACTCGTTATTCGCAGATGATATGATTTTATATATGGAAAATCCCAAAAGCTCCACAAAAGGAGTGTTGGAAGTGATAGAGGAATAAAGCACGGTGGCAGGATACAAGATCAATAAACAAGTCTATAGGACTGTTGTATGCATCAGACAAGACCACAGAAGAGGAGATCAAAACGGTAGTTCCCTTCATAATAGCCAAGAACAAATGGAAATAACTAGGGATATACCTAACCCAAAACCCAAAAGATTTGCATGAGGAAAACTATTAAACACTATTACAGGAAATCAAGAGTGGCCTTCCCAAATGGAAGCATATCCCATGCTCCTGAATCGGAAGGCTTAATATGGTAAAGATGTCAGTTTTGCCCAAGGCTCTATGTAAGTTTAACACTATACCGATACAAATACCAACATCTTTCTTCAAATAACTGGAAAAACTGACTGCCAACTTCATATGGAGAGGGAAGAAACCCAGAATTAGCAGAGAACTCCTCAAAAAGGACGAAGTCTGAGAGCTTGCTTTACCTGACTTTAGCACCAATTATACAGAGTGGTCAAAACAGCACGGTACTCGTATAATGACAGCTATTCAGGCCAATGGAAAAGTACTGAAAACTCAGATATGTAATCATCAACATACAGACAACTGATCTTTGATAAGGGCCCCCAAAATTACAAATGAGAAGCAGATGCCCTCTTCAATAAGTGGTGCTGGAAAAAATGGATATCTACATGCAGAAAAATTAATCAAGACCCTTACTTCACTCAAGGTGAGTCACAGACCTTGAGAATGAACTCAAGGTGGATCACAGACCTCAAGGTAAAACCCTAACTATTAGGACCATTAATGAGGGTATTGGGGCAAATCCAAGAACTTTGGCGCAGGGAATACATAGGCTATTGGAAAGAGGGAAGGACACACAGAGGAAGCACAAATTGACAAATGTGATATACTGAAGATAAAACACCTGTGTACATTGAAAAAATTCACCAAGAGACGGAATTCACCACAGACTGGGAAAACATCTTTAGCAATGACACATCAGAGAAAGGTCTTATTTTCACTAAAATCTAAAATACTCTGCTAGCCTATAATAATAATAATAGCCCATCGAGGAGGTGGGCAAAAGACCTGAATATAAGTTTCACAGGGGCAGACATCCAAATGGCCAATAAACATATGTGAAAATGTTCCCGATCATTTGCGTAAGGAAAATTCAAATTAACACAACTATGAGATACCACCCAACACCCTCACAGATAGCCCAATTCAAGATCAGGAAGCAACAAGTGTTTGAAGGTGTTCAGTGAGATAGGAATGCTCATCCACTGCTTGTGGACCTGCAGGTATGTACAGCTGTTATGGAAATGGAGCTGCCACATGACCCAGCAATCTCCATACTGGGCATATATCCAGAAGAGGTAGGAAACAGACCACACAGCCAGACCCGGCACTCCAATGATTATGGCAGCCGCAGTTGACAATTGCAGGCTTATAAACAACCTACGTTTCCATCAATGGATGAATGGATTTAAAAACTCTGGTACATACATACAGTGGAGTACTATGCATCCCTTAAAAGCAGTGATGAGGTATTGCCTATGGTACAGCCCTTCCTGTGACATACGGGATTACTTGTAATTAGGGGGACTTGCATGCCCCTAAATATATCTATAGGCCTTGGTCAGAAAATAAAGAAGCTCTTTCTCCTCCTTTGTTCTCTGCGCAGACCTAGCTGCTGAGATCATGTTTGTCCAGGAGGTGCTGGTTTCTTCTCGTTACCTGCCTAAAGTACATGAGAAGAAACCCTGGTGTGCTCGCCTCTAAGGAGCATTCTGACGATACTTCCTCTAAGACAGATCACTCAAGTAGTCAATTTCAAAATATAAGGTACTTAAGTCATATTCCTTGCAGCATGTTTCACCGTAGCCACAAGTTGGAAACCACCCGTGTCCATCAGCAGATGTATGGAGCAATAAAAATTGCTATATCTAGATAATTTTAAAAAAGCAGTGATGAACGCATGAAGCATATCAAGTACAATGAGTCCACTGAGGTAAACTTAAAAAGGAAAATGGGTATAGGATAAAAGTTAATAAATGCATAAATTCCCAGGGTGAGGTCAGGCACTCTGGCAGGGGTCAAACCAACCCAGGGATATATATGACAGCCAACTAAAATGGAGGGGAAAAGACAAAGAGGACCTGGGTAGTGGGGGAATGGGGGCACCAGCCCATCCACAGGGAGGGTATTGTTTATGTCTCCATAGGAAAGGGAGAGAGGGACCAGACCTCAACCTGGTACACTAAGCCTTGGAAGCAACATACCAGCATGAAGCAGCAAACTAACATAAAAATCTGTGGACTGGCCCCAATCCCAGCTACATCAATCCCCTTCCCCAGAAGAATGCACTACAAAGGCCAGCACTGAAAACACAGCCCCAGGGAGAGTGGCCAGTCTGCCCAGACCACATGGGAGCAAACTAAGAGGGAGAAAGAGAGAGAACTATATCATGGCCCACCAAACCACGAGGATGACACTCCTGCTCAAAGCTGCCAAGGCACAGAAGACCCAAAACAATCATTGGGAGCCAGAGGGGAGACCCAAAGCTCATCTGTAGACAATTGGCCATCCCCTCACAGAAGGGTCACAAGGAAGGGATGCCAGGGTGCAGTATAGCACCAATGAAACAAACATTCCTCTAGTCCTTTAATGCTCCCCCCCCCACTATCATGACCCCAGTTCTAGCTTACATATATGGCTAGACCAGAGCCTTTACATTGGTACAGATAAGAGCTCTCAACACACAGAATCCAGGACAGATAAACCCTTCAAGAACAGTAATGGAAGTAGCAATACCACAAGGGTAGGTGGAAGGTGAGGGGAGAAAGGGGGAACCAAATGCAATGATCAATGTATTACCATGACCCCTCACCAGGGGGACGAACAACAGAAACGTGGGTAAAGGGAGACAGCGGATTGTGTAAGATATAAAAACAATAATAGTTTATAATTTATCAAGGGGTCATGAGGATGGAGGATGGAGGGAAAAAAGTTTATACCAAGGCTCAAGTAGAGAGAAAATGCTTTGAAAATGATTATGGCAACATCTGTACAAATGTACTTGATACAATCGATGTATGGGTTGTTATAAGAGCTGTCAGAGCCCCCAATAAAACAATTTATTTAAAAAAAAAAAAGCAGAAGAAGAACAAGAACAACCAAGGTGCTGTGTGATGCGGGGACACCATTGGGGCATAGCAGGCAGAGGCAAAGGAATAAATGCACATACAACCCATGGACATTTATCTACTAGAACCGGGTGATGAGTGACAAAGTGACTGAAGAGGCAATGAGCTTTAATACCATTCTGTTCATGTACACTTAAATGTATATGCATTGAAGATAGTAGTACTCATTTTTTTCAAGAAAACATAAACCAAAATGGAGCACATTAAACATAGGTAGCATAATAGTTGATTGAGGTGGGGTGAGGTATTAGGGTAAAATTGTAATAAATGAAAGGGCTCTTCCCAGTAATGAAAATACATCATGAACTTAGAATTATGATTAATTGAATACACTGCTCCTGAGGTTAATAAAAGACAATTTCAGAATGCTACAAAATACCAAAACTGTCATGTGGCCTGGTAGAGACTAAGCCCAACAGTTCAGAAAAGGGAGAGATCTGTGGTTGGGAGAAGAGCATGGATGTTTTTCATGGAGAAGGTGTGGCCATCTCAGCCTTGAAATAAAGGTGGAATCTAGACAGAAGAGAGGCTCCAGGAAGTTGGGGTCCAGCTTCTTTGTTTTGTTCATCACTGAGTCCCCAGAGCCACGCATTGAGAGTATGTGAGGCAGACACTCCTTGTCTCCAGAATGTCATGACTGAAGATGGGTGGGATAGGAAGGAGAGAACGTAGTAATGACATCAGCTTGCACAATTAACTCTAGCCAGCGAAAGGTAGAAGAGCACTTAATGTAAAGGAATCTTTACAATTCATCTGGATTAAAAAAAAAGTTATGGCATATAAGTAATTGCACCTGCTCATCTGTATACACTCTCTCTTCCTTAGGCTCTTTTTTATCCACAGCCTAACTAAGATCGAACAGCTTTGTATCAAAGCTCATGTTTCTCAGAGACAGTCAAGAGACAGAAAACCAAGTGTACACACACTGACCTCTTTACAAAGTGGTTTTATTCTGCATAGTCTTCCTCTTGTCTAATCATTATCTTGAGTGACTCTTTGAAATAGGAAGGAAGCAGTGTGCTCAGTCTCCAAGTGCTGAAATGAAGGCTCAGTTGGGGTTGAGCAATGACAGGTGGTGAGTCGGTGGAAGAGTTTGCAGTGGAAGAAGCTAGGCTTTCTGGATGGTGTGCTCAATTAGTAGTGGCTTCAGTAAGGCAAATGAGACCTTAGTCACGGTTATTCAGGGACAGATTTAATAAACATCTGGTTTTTTTTTTAAGACACAGGTTTATTGGCACTTCTTCCACATATACAATTCAGTAGTTCAGCCATATCAAGAAGAGTTGTACAGTCATTACCACAATCAATCTTAGAACATTATTTTTAGCTCCTCGTTGAGGTATTACTGATGTATAACGTGTTATATGTATTTGAAGCATAACACTGTAAGTTTTGACATATGGACACACTTGGGACACCGGTACCTCAATCAAGACAGTTAACCTATTCATCACCTCAAAATGTTCCTTTGTGCCCCTCTGTAATACTTCCTCTTGCCCACCATACCCCAGGCAACAAAACATGGACTTTGTCATTATAGATCTGTTTAAATATAGATTTGCTGTCGAGTTCTATAAAATTGTCTTATATATTACTGGTGGAAATGGTACAATAGTTTGGAATAACTTGGCAAACTCTGAAAAAGTTAACTATATAACATGTGATTGAGCCATCCAGTGGTAGGTATTTGCCCAATTGCAGTGAAAACATATATTCATACAAAAATTAGTACATGAATCTTCATAAGAGATTTATTTGTAATAGCCTCAACTTGGAA
Organism: Tenrec ecaudatus; assembly: GCF_050624435.1. Lineage (NCBI taxonomy): Eukaryota > Metazoa > Chordata > Mammalia > Afrosoricida > Tenrecidae > Tenrec > Tenrec ecaudatus. The sequence continues at coordinate 44,999,369 of NC_134543.1, forward strand.
ACAGCCCAAATGGAAGAGATTAATGGAATAAGGAAATTGTAGTATATTCCATACGATGTTTGTTAGCCTGGGTAGACCAAAGAAACAAAATTCATAGACAATCATGTGTATAAGAAGGAGGTTTATGCATGGTATTGGTATAATGACAGATACTCAGACCAATGCAAAAGAAATGAAAACCCAGAAATAAGATAATCAGCATACAGACAACTGATCTTTGATAAGTGCCCAAAACATATCCAATGGGAAGCAGATGCCCTCTTTAACAAGTGGTGCTGGAAAGAAAATGGAGCAGAAAAATGGAGCAAGATGCTTATCTCACTCCATGCACAAGAATAAACTCAAGGTGGATCATAGACCTTGAAGTTAAACCCCAAACTATGAGGGTCATCAATGAGGAAATTGGGACCAACTTGAGAACTTTGGCGCAGGGAATACATAGACTATCAGAAATAGGGAAGGACACAAACACAGAGGAGGCACAAATTGACGAATGGGATATAGTGAAGATAAAACACCTGTGCACATCGAAAGAATTCACCAAGAGAGTAATAAGAGAGCGCCTAGTCTGGGAAAACATCTTTAGCAATGACACATCAGACAAAGGCCTTATTACTAAAATCTACAATACTCTGCTAGCTCCCAAAAAGAAAAAAAACTAATTGCCCATTGAGGAGGTGGGCAAAGGACCTGAACAGAAGTTTCACAGGGGCAGAAATCCGAATGGCCAACAAACATGAGAAAATGTCCCCAATTTTAGCCATAAGAGATATACACATTAAAACAACAATGAGGTACCACCTAACACCCTCAAAGGTCGCCCAATTCAAAAAATCAGAAAGCAACAAGTGTTGGAGGGGCTGTGGTAAGACAGGAACTCTTATCCACTGCTGGTGGACCTGTAAATATGTACAGCTACTATGGAAATCGATCTGGCGATGTCTAAAACAGATGGAAATTGAGTTACCATACAATCCGGCAATCCCCCTACTGGGCGTATACCCGGAAGAGGCAATAAACAAACCAAGGCCAGACATTTGAGTGTTCATTGCGACACAGTTCACAATTGCAAGGAGTTGGAAACAACCCAAATTTCCATCAACTGACGAGTGGATTAAAAAGATGTGGTACATACATACAATGGAATACTACACATTGCTAAAAAGCAGTGATGAATGTATGAAGCACATCGCTGCATGGGAAGAATTGGATGAAATCATGCTAAGTGAAGTGAGCCCAGCTCAAAAGGACAAGTACAACACGAGTCTGCTGAGATAAGCTTTGAAAAAAAAATGCAAAAGGGGCATAGGGAAAAAGCTACTGTATACAAATATTCCTAGGGTGAGGACCAGGTAGTATGGCAGGGACCAGACCAAATCCAGGGATACATATGGTAGCCAACTAAAAAGGTGAGGAAAGGGAAAAAAAATTTTTTTAAGGGGTAGTGGGGGCACAAGGCACTAACCCACCCAAGGGGAGGGTATTGTTTGTGTCTCCACAGGGAAAGAGGGACCAGACTTCAACCCAGTGCTCCAAGATGTGAATGCAACACACAGGCATGGAGTAGGGAACCAGTGGAGAGGTCTGAGGGGCCGGCCCCAATCCCAACTACTATGTGGACACCTGCCCCTCCCCCCAGAAGAATTCATTTCAAAAGGTGGCATTGACTCTGCAGCTCCAGGAGAGGGACATATCTGATCGGAGCACACGGGAGCAGATGAAGGGGGAGGAGAAGAGAGTGGAGCACATCTTGGCCCACCAGGTCTTGAGGACGTTGTTCCGGATTAGAGCAGCCAGTCCACAGAGAGGACCACATGACCGGCCTAACTATGAGACACGACGTCCCTCACTGACCCATAGCCCTATAGGGGACAACACCAGAGACACAGTGTGGGAACTGCGCCCAATCTGATCCCGTTACACGGAGGCTAAATACTAAGGGGGCGCAACAGAACAGCAAGGGAATGGAGCAGCGAGGTCCCCAGGGAATGCCGAAGGTGGACTTTGGGGCCAGGGCTTGATGTCCCAACAGACTGGACTGGAAAACACTCCTAAAGGTCAACAAACAGTCCTTGAACTAACTACAAGCTTTTCTTTCTTGTGTTGTGTTGGGTTTTTTTTGTCATTGCTTTGTTGTATATTGTTGCTTGATTTTGCTCTGTCTTGTTGTGCATGTTATCTCCACAGGTCTGTCTAAATAAGATAGGCTGGATGAACAATCTGGAGGAGAAAACAATGGGGCAGACAGTTCCAGGGGTACATGGGAGAAGGGGAGGTTGGGGGAAAGGTAGTGGTGTTAATAAACCCAGGGACAAGGGCAAAACAGGTGAAGAGGGTGTAGAAGGCCTGGTAGGGCGTGATCAAGGCTAATGTAACCAAGAGGAATTACTGAAACCCAAATGAAGACTGAGCATGATAGTGGGACAAGAGGAAAGTCAAAGGAAATAGAAAGAACTAGGAGGCAAAGGGCATTTATAGAGGTCTAAATAAAGGCATGTACTTATGTAAATATATTTATATATGAGGATGAGGAAATAGATCTATGTGCATATATTTATAGGTTCAGTATTAAGGTAGCAGATGGACATTGGGCCTCCACTCAAGTACATCCCTCAATGCAAGAATACTTTGTTCTATTAAATTGGCATTCTGTGATATTCACCTTCCCGACATGATTGCTGAAGACAAATGGCTGAGTAAGCAAATCTGGTGAAGAAAGCTAATGGTGCCCGGCTATCAAAAGATATAGAGTCTGGGGTCTTAAAGGCTTGAAGGTAAACAAGTGGCAATCTAGCTCAGAAGCAACAAAGTTCACGTGGAAGAAGCACACCAGCCTGTGCGATCACGAGGTGTCAAAGGGATCAGGTATCGGGCATCATCAGAACAAAAAAATCTTATCATTGTTAATGAGTGGAGGAGTGTGAAGTGGAGACCCAAAGTCCATTTGTAGGCCACTGGACATCCCCTTACAGAAGGATCTTGGGGAGGAGACAAGTCATTGAGGGTGAGATGTAGCAATGGTGAAATATACAATTTTCCTCTAGTTCCTAAATGCTTCCTTGCCCCCCCCCCCCTTCCACTATTATGATGCCAATTCTACCTTGCAAGTCTGGCTAGACCAGAGGATGTATACTGGTACAGATAGGAACTGGAAACACAGGGAACCCAGGGGAGACAATCCCTTCAGGATTAGTGGTGTGAGTGGCTATACTGGGAGGGTGGAGGGAGGGTAGGTTGGAAAGGGGGAACCGATTACAAGGATCTACATATAACCTCCTCCCTGGGGGATGGACAACAGAAATGTGGGTGAAGGGAGACGTCGGACAGCGCAAGACATGACAAAATAATTTATAAGTTATCAAGGGTTCATGATGGAGTGGAGAGAAGGGAGGGAGGGGAAAAATTAGGAGCTGATGCCAAGGGCTTAGGTGGAGAGCAAATGTTTTGAGAATGATGAGGGCAATGAATGTACAAATGTGCTTTACACAATTGATGTATGTATGGATTGTGATGAGTTGTATGATCCCCTAATAAAATGATTAAAAATAAAAGAAGGAGGTTTATATACAAGAACAATTGAATATTGAGAAAACATCCCAGCCCAGTCCAGATCAAGTCCATAAGTCTGGTATTAGCCCATATTTCTGATATTAATCTATAAATTCCTCTCACAAAACACATGAAATGATGCAAATACAGGACGTTCACAGGCCAGTGGGTGGAAAATCTTATGGATCCAGTGGCGGTGTAAGCATCTCAGCTCAGGCAGGGGTCTCCATATGGTTTCTCCAGCTCCTAGGCTCTGGCTGCCATCAGCCTGTCTCCATGTGGCATGTTAATCATAATGTCTAGCAGAGACTGCGCATGTGTTTCATCTCCAGTGGACTACTTATCTCCTTTGCACCTCCAAATAAGGTCATCCATCTGCAACCTGATGGATACGTACACTCTACCCCTTCACTTGTAAATCTCAAATTACACAACAGATTATTTAACTACCACACAATGGAATACCATCATTTAAAAAAGGGAATCAAATGTTGATCTGTATAACAACATGGCTGAGTATCAAATAAGCCAACTCATCTGGGTCTGGATGTTTCCTTTTGGGGAGCTTTTAAATTAGTAATTCAGCATCTTTTGTAGAAATATTCAGATTGCATTTTTCACCTGGGCTGTTTTAGTGGCTCGTGGAAGTGGCCACTAAAAGGAAGTGGCCTATTTATCCCAAGTTGTCAGATATATGAGTGTAACATTGTTCATAGTAGTCATCTTTACCTTTTAAATGGCCGTACTGATCTGTACTGATCATCTCTGACTCCTGAGTCTCGGGCTCCTGAATTGGTTGGTGTTTATACCATCTCCGTGTTTGTCAGTCTCCTAGAAGTTGTACAACTTTTGAGGAGAAAATCTCAGCATTACAAAACATAAATTTCTCTAACATTTTCCTATTTTCTATTTGATTGATTTCTGCTTGTATCTTTATCATTCCATTTTTTGCTGGCTTGTGGTTTATTTTACTCTCTTTTTCTCATTTAAGGTAGAAATCTAGGTTACTGAGATATGCCCTTATTTCTCATGTACGTGTTTAGTGTGTGCATCTCTTTCTTGTAATTGTTTCAGTTTAATCCTACACAGTTGATTAGAGATTTTAATGAAAAACAACAAGAAGCAAGTGAAATGCTGGCAGAGATGAAGGAGGAGCTAAGTTATGCCTCTCTGTCTTTTCGTAATCCCCTGATTTCCAAACTGTGAACCTCCAGGAAGGAGCTTGGCTAACTACATAGGGAGGTGAGAAGCATTGTGGAAAGCCAGAGACATGAAACACAGCACATACACCATCAAGAGGGAGCACGTGACTAAGGACTGTTTCTGCAAGAGAGTGACAGCCTGAACCCAGAGGATTGAGCATTCTCATCGGATTGCCACAGAGACTGACCAGATGGGCTCAGCAACCAGGGAGCAGCTCGGGGGTGCAATGAGACCACTAGGAATGCACCAAGAGTAGACGTAAACACACTGAAAATGTGAGCAAAAGTTGAAAGATTCTCTGACCAATAACCAAAAAGTTGTGACCAATAAGCTGCTACTTTCCATTCTCATATTACTGGAGCCTGCAATATTGAGGCCCAATTCATTACAAATTCTTTCAAAATTATTAAACATTTTACAAAGTCAGAGTTGTGGACCAGACCATTGACTCTGAGACAGAGCAGTCGGGACTTGGAATAAATGAGTTGCTGCTGCAAGGATGTGGTAGTAGGATGGAAAGATGGAAAAACACCTAATCACGGTGAAAGATGGAACAAGACCAGAGGTACACTAAGGTAATAAATGCCGCTTATGACTTCTTAAAATTCTTAAGTACTATAGGTTATAAATTATATATTTTAATACACTCAATGGTTGCCAGGTACTACTGAGCCAATTGTGACTCACAGCTACTTTAGGTACAACAGAACGTCACATTGCTCAATCCTGTGCCATCCTATAAGTGGTCTTATATTTGAGGCCATCCCTGCAGCCACTGTGCTAATTAATCTTTGTCAAAGGTCTTCCTCTTTTTCACTACCCCTCTACTTGACCGAGCATAATGCCCTTCTGCAGGGACTGGCCTCTCCTGACATCATGGCCAAAGTACATGAGATGAAGTCTCACCATCCTGGCCTCTCAGAAGCATTCTGGCTGTACTTCTTACAACATAGATTTACTTATTCTCAGATGGATTATGGGATCCCACTTAATTCTAGCCCCAGTTTAAGAACAGTTAGTTCTTATACCATGGCTCTGCTTGATACTCTCTGTCATGAAAAGATCACTGACGATAAAGGTGCTACAGCAAAGTGTGGTGGAAAAGCAGATGGTGCCCAGCTATCAGTTGGAAGTGTCTGGGGTCTTAGAGTCTTGTATTCAAATACGCAATCATCTAAGTGAGGTGTCAACTAAGTCTACATCGAAGAAGCACACCAGCCTGTGTGACCCAAAGATGACAATAACAAAATCCAATTATGAAGGGAAATATATCAGAGCTTAAATTGTGAACACCCACTTTATAGAAGATTATGGAGTACAATCATCTTCAATGTGTTTGGTTGGATTGGGCCTCCGGCAGATCCACTCTGACCACAGGTGAGAGACTTGAGCAGCTTTATCATCAGACAGAGATGACTGAAAACTTGATTCTGGTGGCTGAAACTATGGTATAATATGATACCTGGTCAGCTGACTTCCCTTTTGACCCAACCTGAATTTTCCCTAGGTTTAAATATTTCTCACTTGTTCCACGACAGAAATTGCCTCTCTGACTTTTAAAAGTATTGCTGATGGTCTTTTGTTTCTTACTCTTTATTTTTATCTTTATATTATTTTCATTTTGTTTTTTATTGTTTCTGTTAGGCTTCCCAGTTTATGAAGCACAGGAGCAGAAGCATAGAGACAATAGCCGATGCAATGGTTTAACAGGGACTGGAGTGGGGGTGGCTGTGGAGGGTGAGGGGAACCGGGGAGCAAATCATGAATGTGTGAGGGGGAGGAGGTGCTACGACTGATTGTGGTGATGTATATACAATATTTTTTGTATATACAACTCTTTTTAAAGTGACTTAACTATGGAGGTATATGATACGTGAATTTTAAATCACTAAGACTATTTTGAAAAAGATTCACTTGTTCTTTCGGCTTTCAGCATTCCTAGCAACATTCCTGGGCATCTACTCCTTTGTCCCCTATTCAGTGTTCAACGCCACACGCCCAGGCTGCAAGTGGAAAGACCACGGCTGGGGTCAGGCACACTTTAGTCCTCAAAGTAACCTCTTTGTTTTCAACACTTTTACAAGTTCTTGTGCAACAGATTGACCCAATGCAATGCGTCATTTGATCTCCTGAGGAATGCTTCTAGGAGCATGGATTATGGCTCCAAGCAAGATAAAATCCTTGAGAACTCTTCATTTTTTCTCTATCATGTTACCTATTGGTCTACTTGTAAGTATTTTGGTTTTCTTTTTTTTAAGCATTTTATTAGGGACTCATACAACTCTTATCACAATCCATACATATACATACATCAATTGTATAAAGCACATCCGTACATTCCCTGCCCCAATCATTCTCAAGGCATTTGCTCTCCACTTAAGCCCCTTGCATCAGGTCCTCTTTTTTTCCCCCTCCCTCCCCGCTCCCTCATGTGCCCTTTGTAATTTATACATCGTTATTTTGTCATATCTTGCCCTATCCAGAGTCTACCCCCCCCCTTCTCTGCTGTCCCTCTCCCAGGGAGGAGGTCACATGTGGATCCTTGTAATCAGTTCCCCCTTTCCAACCCACTCACCCTCCACTCTCCCAGCATCGCCCCTCACACCCTTGGTCCTGAAGGTATCATCCACCCTGCATTTCCTGTGCCTCCAGCTCCCATATGCACCAGTGTACAACCTCTGCCCTATCCAGCCCTGCAAGGTAGAATTCGGATCATGGTAGTTGTGGGGAGGAAGCATCCAGGATCTGGGGGAAAGCTGTGTTCTTCATCGGTACTACCTCGCACCCTAATTAACCCATCTCCTCTCCTAAACCCCTCTATGAGGGGATCTCCATTGGCCGACACTTGGGCCTTGGGTCTCCACTCTGCACTTCCTCCTTCATTCAATATGGTGTGTGTATATATATATATTCTTTTTTTTTTTGCATGATGCCTTATTCCTGGTCCCTTTGGCACCTGGTTTTCTTTAGAGTTGTCATCTATACTCTAGGTTGCAGATCTTCATCAGCAAGTCCTCCTTGAAGTACAATTATGTCATCTGTATACAACAGGTTTTTAATAAGACTTCTTCCAATTCTTCTTCAGAGAATCCAGTATCTCTGATTATTTGCTCAGCATTCACATTGAACAAGTATAGTGAGAGGACAGAGCTTTGATGCACGTTTCCTGATTTTAAACCATGCGCTATGCCCTCGTTCTGTTAGCCCAACTGCTTCTTGATCCATGTACAGGTTCTGCATGAACACAATGTAGTGTTTTGGGATTCCCTTTCTTCTCAAGGCTACCTTTGGTTTGTTATGAATCATACAGTCAAATGCCTTAGCATAGTCAATAAAACACAAGTGTACATCTTTCTGGTTCCCTAATTTCAACTAAAATCCATCTGACATCAGCAATGATATCCTTTGTTCTATGTCCTCTTCTAAATCCGGCCTGAATTTTTGGCTGTCAATGTACTGTTGCAATCATTGTTAGATAATCTTCGGCAAAATTTTACTTACATATGATAGTAAATTCTTTTAGTTTTCCTTCTCTTGAGAATGTCTTTATTTTCACTTCATTTCTGATACATATTTTCCTTAGCGACCTTGCAGCTGATATTTCTTCTCTTTTAATGCTTGAAAAGCATGGTGCCAAGTGGTTTGGGTTTCCAGTTTCGGATGGTAAATCTCATTTGACTTGGTGTTCTCCAGGAGTAAAGCAGAAAATGGATCGTTTCTTTTTTGGGGCAGCTGATATCAAGATCTTTTTCATTGTGTTTAGTTTCAAAAGTTTAACTGTGGTATGTCTCGGCATACTTTTCTTTAGGTTGATCTTGTTTGGGATTCACTTAGCTTCTTAGGTCTGTTTTGTCTTTCACCAAATCTTAAGTAGTTCTTAATCATTATATCCTTCAATTATGCTTTAGGTTCTATTTTCTTTGGGGGCTTCAGTAATATATATTTAATTTGTTTTACAAAACAACTTTATCGCCTTCAAAGTATTCTCCATTACACTTAATACATTTGTCAAATCTGCGATTCCATTGTTAAAAACAAGTTTCAAACTCATCTGTTTGGATGGCTAACAGCATCTTCCTCGTTTTTTCCCACCTCTCCTACATCGTCAGATGGCTGTCCTTTCATGTTCCTCTTCATTTGCAGAAACAAAAAGTTTCCTCACGGAGCAAGGTCAGGTGAGTCACGTGTATGGGGGAAGAGAGGCATGCTGTTTTTTGCCCAAAACTGGTGCACTGAGATGGATGACTGTGAGCAGGTGCATTGTTGTGGTGTCAAAACAAGTCCACCGTATGCCACAAATTGGGCCTTTTTTGTCTTATGCTGTTATGCAATCTTTTCAGGACCTCTAAATAGAAAGCTTGATTTACAGTCTGACCTGGTGGAATGAACTCCAAATGCACAATCCCTCTCACACCAATAAAACAAATGAGCATTGTCTTGATCTTTGATTTCACTTGAGCTTTTTTGGGGTGAGGCGAAGATGGTGTTTTCCACTGGCTTGATTAGTGTTTGGTTTCAGGGTCCTAAGAATAGCAATGACCTTGGGGAAAATAGTGCGGTTGCTTTGGAGCTGTTCTTTCAAAGCATGGCATGTTCCCATTCAATGCTCTTTTTGCTGATCAGACAGAACTCAAGGCACAAATTTTGCAGTTTTTCTCATCTCAAATCTTCCATTAACATTCGCTAAACTGTGCTCCAAGATCGTCCAGATAACGTCCCCATCTCTTCATTGAACTGTTGTCAGACTTTGAGCACAATTGCCTGGATTTTGTCAACATTTTTGTCAATTTGGGAAGTTGACAGATGTACAGATGAGGTTTTTCATCAGTCAACATCTCATGTTTTTGAAAAGAGAAAACCAATTGTACACGAGGGTTTTTCCATAGTGCTGTCCTTGTAAACTGTGTTCAATATCCAACAATTCCTGCAGCATTTTTCTGGAATAGGAAACAAGATTTCCCAGCCACACGCTGTTCTTGTAAACTGGACATCACAAAAAAATGGTTTGAGATAAGTGATTTTAGGAAAAAAATTCACTGTGACCAGAGAGAACCTTCCCAGGTGATGCCACTGGGTTTACTAACTCAGAGAAAGTTGTCGGATGCTTGCCTAGTGGGAAAAATGCATACTATAAAAACTCCACCCACAGATTTTTTTTCTCTCCATATTGTCCACATTGGACACATTCTATTACTCTACCTTTAAACTCACGGATCCTATTCGCTGTCATCTCTCTTATTGAACTTACTTAGTGGGTTTTAAAATATATTTTATAGCATTTTTCAGCTCCTTAATTTTTTTCAATTACTTTGGTTTAATTTCCAAGGTGTTTCTAGGTTTTCATTTATTTCAAGATAAATTTTAGTTAATTCTTGAAGCACGTTTATATCAGCTGTCTTAAAACTCCTGGTCAGGTAATTGTAACATTGAATTTATCTTGTGTTGCACATCAGTTAGTTAATTCTTTCCTCATTCATGTTCTTGGTTTTTGGTATGACGAGTGATTTTCAACTGTATTCTGGACATTTTCTCTACTTTATTGTTAGCTTATGAGATGCATTGCCTCAGTTCTTGTTTCTCAGTGTGGAAAAAATTCACACAGTTGTAGCACAAAGTAAGTGAAAGTAAGCTTTTCTGAGTGAAAGTGAAGTTTTTTTATTGTATGTTCTCACAGACAAGAAGGGACCATCTCCAGAGAGAGGTGAAAAAAATCTGCATGGTCCCGCTTTTTTATCTTATATTATTTGTGTTAGTCTGGGTAAACTAGAAAAACAAATCCAGAGACATTTATATGTATATAGGAAAGAGCTTTATATAAAGAGTAATTGTACATTAAAAAAGCATTCTAGCCCAGTCCAGATCAAGTCTATAAGTCCAATATGAGCCCATATGTCCAGTACCAGTCTGTAAATTTCTCTTCAGATTCACGTAACACATGCAATGATGCTGAGTGCAGGAAGATCACAGGCCAGTAGGTAGAAAGTCTTGTAGATCCAGTGGTTGTAGAAGCATCTTAAGTGCTGTCAGGGGTCTCTACATGGCTCCTCCAGCTTCAGGGCCCTGGCTGCTATCAGTGTGTCTCCATGTGGCTTGTCAACAGGAATGTCTCACAGGGAGTCAGAAAGTGGTTCCTGCCTCTAGCAAGCTATTTATCTCCTTAGCGTGTCCAAATGAGGTCATCAAGCTGTGACCTGATTGACAGGCTAAACTCCACCCCTTCACTTTTTTTCCCCACTTCACTCCTAAACAGTCTCAAATTGACAACAGATTATGTAACTACCACACCATTCTTTCCAGACTAGTCTCCTTCCACATCCACTTGGCGGGCACGGTTGTGTTCTTGGCTTCTCAGTGGGTGTGCTTGAATGTGAATGTGATATAATTCATTCCTACTGCACGTTTAAGCTTTGAGTATGAGTACTTGCATACATGTTCACGCTTTTGAGTGGTTGTACAGAAGCATGCATATGACCTTACTGGTTTCTACATGCATGTTCTTCCCATAGCCCATGACTGATCTCTTAGAAAATTCCCTTTTCCTTATGGGCTTGGCTTGCTATTCCTTTTGATTGGTGGGTTTGGGGGTGGGGGAAAATCCTTTTTCACTAAGCTTCCTGCCTATCAATATTAGCAGACTGGTGGTACAAATAGGTAAGCATTTGATTTGGCTGCAATGGAGCCAGCGTGGTGCTATCAAGTAAGCATTAGACTGCTAACAAGATTGTTGGTATAAACCCACTGGCTGCTCCATGGGAGAAAGAAGGGACTGGGTGCTCTTGTAAAGATTTATGAAGCTTTGGAAGTCCTATATTGGGTCACTATGAGTTGTACTAATTAAACGGTAGGTTGTCTTTTGGTTTTTGTAATGGCTCTGTGGGAAAAAACTGTCTCATTATGTTCTTTCATGTTTCCATAGTGATAGTCAAGGAAACTCCATGGACAGTTGTATTCAGTCCTATAAGATTGCTATGAATTGCAATCAGCTTGATGACAACTTTTTTTTTTTTTAAACCTAAGGAGCTACTGTGGTCATTAAAAAGGCAGGTAAGAAAAAGAGATCTAAGTGGATGTTGGAAGGGAACATGCAACTTGCTCTTAATCATAGACTAGTATGATAGGTTTATTGTGACAACGTGGTCAATAAGAACATGTGGTATTATCAGGTCACAGTTTGATTAGAGGGCAGAGATAAATGGCTCTGCAAGGCTTGCCCCCTTCTTCCACCCAAGCTCTGTGGTGATCAGAGTGTGCTAGAGCATACTGCTGCTTTAGGGAGTTCTCTGCCTCAATCTGTGAGCTACACTACCTGTGGGACAAGCCAACCTGCAGATTGTGTCACTAGAGCTTAAGGCTCCTTTGAGACCTGCTTGACCATGGGGCTGGTGCATACATTGTTTGAGCTTGAGGCTGGTGGATCTGCCCATTGCTTGTGTTTGACATCCCATTGGGGCCTCCTAGTTTCTGAGCTACTGACTGTTGATGACCCACTCTACTGTTTGCTGCCTGTAGGCAGACTCTGCTTGCCTTGCCTGAGGGAGAAAACTACTGTCTGCTTACTTGACCTTGGACCCAGCAGCCCATGTGACTTGAAAGACTTCCAGTATATTAACTGTTCCACAGAAGTGAGTTGAACTGGACCCTTTGTACTGTTATGTGGACTAATTAGCTGTTAATAGTACTTCTTGCTTTACATACCTACACACACACACACACACACACACACACACACAAATCATAAATGTCCTGGTTTTGTTTCTCTTGAGAACCCTGCCTAACACAAGTAGTTAAGGCATATGGAAGAAATAAACAAGTCAAAGCACTGAGCAGCACATTTCATAGAGAAGCTCAAGAAGATAATGTAAAATACTGTAACAAAATGTACAAAGATCTAGAGTTAGGAAACCAAAAATAATATGCTCAGCATATCTTAAACTGAACAAATTCAACAAAAAAGCTCAAGCCTCCCGTTACAATATTGAGAGTCAATGGTCAAAATACTCAATGATGCAGGAAGCATCAAAAGATAGAAAGACACAGAGTCACGGTACCAAAAATAACTAGTTGACATTTCACCATTTCAGAAGGTTGCATATGAGTAAGAGTCAATGATCCTGAACAAAGTAGTTCAAGACACACTGAAAGCACTTGACAAAAACAAGGCTCCAGAAATTGATGGAATACCAACTGAAATGTTTCAAGAAGCTGATGAAACACTGGAAACACTGATATACACCAGGAAATTTGGAAGACAGCTACTTGGCCAACTGAATGGAGGAGGTCCATATTTGTACTCATTCCAAAGAAAAGTTACCCAACAAAATGCTCACATTATAGAACAGTAAAATTTTGCTGGAGATCATCCAACAATGGTTAGAGCAGTACATTTACAGGGAGCTGTCAGAAGTTCACGGCAGATTCCGGAGATGATGCCACACAAGGGATATCATTGCTGATATCATGTGGATCTTGGCTGAAAGCAGAGAATACCAGAAAGATGTTTACTTATGTCTTATTGACTGCCAAGGCATTTGACTGTGTCGATCACAACAAATTATGGATAACCTTTCAAAGAATGGGAATTCCAAAACACTTCATTGTGTTCCTCTGGAACTTTTACACGGATCATGAGCCAGTTGTGCAAATGCAACAAGGGAATACGGCACGGCTTAAAATCAGGAAAGGTGGGCAGCAGGGTTGTATCCTCGCACCATACTTAATCTGTACGTTGAGCAAATAATCAGAGAAGCTTCATTATATGAAGAATGTAACATCAGAATCGGAAGAAGGCTTATAAACAATCTGCGATATGCAGATATCACCTTGCTTGCTGAAAGTGAGGACTGAAAACACTTGCTGATGATCAAGGATTGCAGCCTTCACTATGAATTCACTCAATGTGAAGGAGACCAAAATCCTCACAACTAGACCAGTTAAATAACACCATGATAAACGGAAAAGGTTTTAAGTTATCAAGAATTTTGTCATGCTTAGATCCACAATCAATGCATATGGAAGCAGCAGTCAAGAGATCAAACTACATGTTGCATTGGGTAAGTCTGCTGCACAGAGTGTTCAAAAGCAGGGAAGTTTCTTTGAGGACAAAGGTGCACCTGACCTAAGCCATGGTATGTTCAAATGCCTCCTATACATATGAAAATTGGACCTTGAATAAGAGAGACCAACGAAGAATCAATGCACTTGAATTATGGTGCTGGGAAAGAATAAATTGAGTACCGTGGATTGCTAAAAGAACATATAAATCTGTCTTAGAAGCAGCACCATCTTAGCGACAAAGATGGCAGGACTGTTTCACACACAGCACATGTTGTCAGGCGATACCAGTTTCTGAAGAAGGACATTCTGCTTGGTAAAGTAGAAGGACGGGAAAAAAGAGGAAGGCCCTCAACAAGGTGGATTGACACAGTGGCTGTGACAAAGCACGGGGGCAATTGTGAGCATGGAGCAGGACTGGGCAGTGTTCCCTTCTGTTGTGCAGAGGGTTGCTATGGGCGGAAACGACTCAATGACACCTAAGAACAAGGAGCTACTCTAGATTAACAGGAAATAAAATAAACAGAGGAACTTAATGTCTCGGTTGGTACAGTTTCAGGGTTTATCTTCTTTACAAGTACCTAAGAAAGTCCCTAGGCAGCAAGAGAATGATAATATAATTCCAAACATACTATCATGTACATTTTCCTCCTGCCCTTTCTGCCTTTCAGAAGCAGTGCGTGCAGTTAAAAAGCAATGCACAAGGTGCTAGCAGTCATCATCAGACTACCCTCATACTGTTCTGGGAGTGATCACAGGACTCTTCCATTCACACACATAAAAAACGTCTACTTGGAGAGGACTGGTAACAGGATATCTTATAAAAAATTTTATTACAAGTTTTTAAGGTTTCTGAAGTATATGAAAAAAATACACTTAAAACATATTGTACATTAAAATAAAACAGCACAAAGTTTAAAAATACTATAAACATTATATCTCAAATAAATATATAGAAATTTACTTTCAATAAGGTCCATTATCATCACTTAAAAACACTGATGTACACCTGGAAGTATGTAAAAATTACACAGCACTGCAGGTCAAATTTCATACATTTTTAAGAAAGCATAGAAAACTCATTATCTAATTTTATGCATAGGAGCCCTGGTGGTACAGGGGATAAGCACCTGATTCAAAGGTTGATTCAAACCCATCCAGCGGCTTCAGGTGAGAAAAATCTAGTGATCTGCTTCCACGAAGATTACAACCTAGAGAGCTCTATGGGGCCGTTCTAGTTCTACTCTGTCACATGGGGGTTGGCGGTGGGGGGTGGATACGTCAGAATGCACTCCCAACAACCACCACCTTTAAAAAAAAATGCTTATCCTATTTCCTAAAGTCTACCATGACCCACATGGCACAAATATTGGCCAACTAGTTCTAAACTTTATGATATGTATATATATAGGCTAAGTGATGAACTTCACAGAGTTTGGCTTTTCTCGGGTGTCTGACATGGGAGGGGGCTGGAGAGAGAGTCGAACTCATCTATAGCAATTACATTGTTACTTTTCTAGGTTGAAAAAATATAAGCATCTAATTTGAAAATATTGCAAGTCACAATGCACTCTAAAACAAATGTATGTGGAGAGGTTTTGAAGAATAAATTGGGTATCCCAGGGGAGGATCGGCTGCTTGTACCGTGAGGTTCCTCAGGAGCAGGGGATGAGCCTGCATACTGTACCGCTCCTCGTCATCGTTAGTGGCGTACAGCAACTCCCATGAGAGATTGGCCCACTGCCCTCGCACGGCTTCAGCATTCAACTTCCCAAGCTGAATCAGTAATTCTCCAAGAGTCAGGACTCTCCCAGTGTAAACACCCTTAAAAAAAGTAGGGGGAGGAGGGATAGAGAGAGATTACATTTATTCTTTATAATTTTATTTATAAATCTAGGAAGGAAAAAATCCATTCAGAACTTCCTCCCAATTTCAATAAAGACAAAGTGTATAAAAATACACATAAGTTGCTTGTCTTCAGAGGTAAAAAAAAATCATTTTTATTTCCTTAGCTCTTTGAATACATATGAGAAATAAAAATTTCCAGAAGCCATTCTGCTTAATGACCAGAATCACTGAGCTGTAACTCACACAGTACACAATTTCCTATTTAAAGGAGACAATTCAACGTTTGTTTAGTGCACTCAAAGGCAGGTGCAATCACCACTGCTTCACTCTAAGCAGCACCATGCTTGGGGAAGAATTTGTAGATGGAATAGTAAGTTGTATCTCTTGGCATGAAACCTCCACCTTAGCAGTCAGAGTCAAGAGTAGTAAGTTGTATCTCTTGGCATGAAACCTCCACCTTAGCAGTCAGAGTCAAGAGTAGTAACTTGTATCTCTTGGCATGAAACCTCCACCTTAGCAGTCAGAGAGAAGGTGATCAAGGGCAGTGTTTTCAGAGTGCTACGTCCACGGCAGAATGGGGTTGGCTAGAGGGAGTCTCCTACCTCGCAAGATGGTGGGGCAGAGGAGAGTGAGTTTTTGCTTAAATAGTCTCTTCACTGCTGATACTACATTTTAGATTTTCTTTAATATGTTTCTCCATTTCCTGTACGCCTTTAAGACCATTTGAGACTTTAAATCATTATTTTAAAATCATTTGCATCATTTTCACTGGGAGTGCACCTCTCACGGTGAGTGGTTTGTACTGTGCACATTGGATGGCATTTTGAATGCAATGGGAAGAAGGGATAAATCACTGAAAAAGTATTCTCTATTTTGAGTCTGAATTTTCCCAGATCAAATTTATTTCCGTAAGGTTTGTTTCCAAATACAGATGTCTGTGAAAGAAATACTTGTCACATATATATTAATTTTTCTTCTAGATTTAAATCCAAAGTGATTCATTCATATGCTTAAACTGGGCATAAGAATAGTCTATTTAATGAAATATGCCATAGGTATTGGCAAAAGTGAAAGAACCAGCTAGCTATTTTAAGGTTGTACTGTGTTGGGCAATAAAGTTATCACAAGAAATGCTTCAAACCTATAAATATACCCAAAGTTAGAATGTCATTTCCCTAGCATTTTGTTTAAATAATTTGGGAAGGTGGGGTAGAAACGGAGAGCCAATTATAAGGATCTACATATAACCTCCTCCCTGGTGGACGGACAACAGAAAAGTGGGTGAAGGGAGACATCGGACAGTGTAAGAGATGACAAAATAATAATTTATAAATTATCAAGGGTTCATGAGGGAGGGGGAGTAGGGAGGAAGGGAAAAATGAAGAGCTGATACCAAGGGCTCAGTTAGAAAGCAAGTGTTTTGAGAAATGATGGCAACAAACGTACAAATGCGCTTGACATACAATGAATGGATGGATGGATTGTGATAAGAGCTGTATGAGCCCCCAATAAAATGACTATTTTAAAAAGAAGTATTTATGAGCACATTTTAAAACTTACCATATTGGGATCATACCCAAGAGAAAATAAGTACGGCTTTTCTTGTAAAACTGCTTCCTTCCACTTTCCATCAGACACCAAACCAATATACCAATCATTTTCATATTCTTCAAGGCAACTAGTCAGCTCTTTAAAGTTGTCTATTGGACCTAAACTTGCCTTATCAATCATTAGTTTCAGAGTGTACCTAAAAAATGGAGAATTGAAAGTGTGGGTACTTTTCCCCCAAATTAACTTCATAGATTAAATTAGTATTTTAAAGATGTTGATCTGCAGCCACAATATTTCAGATAAAAAGATGAGGAAGAAATGAAGAGCAAGTCATCCAGTCTGCCATATGAAAAATATGCCTTCCCCCCCAAACAAGACCCAAAGTAGTATAAACTAAGTGTACTCCTGAAAAAAATCACAATGCATATTAAGCACTTTGCTTTCGATTTTGATAGGTTTTATATTAGTAATAAACTTCTAAGTGAACTTGAACAAAAAATTCAACATTTTCCTGCCAATATTACATCTTTTAAATAAACCTAATTACCTGAAAGCTTTCAGTGCTAGCTGGAATAGTTCTGGTTTTTCCATGAGCCAATCAAAGGCAGTAGACCAAGGCAAGACCCCACTGTAAACTTTCAAAATGTGACTGGGGCTAGGAGTCATATTGTCTATTCCAAACAAACTAAAATAACAAGTCATTGCTACATGAACATAAGAGTCCTTTAAAACTTTATCCTTTGCAATTTCTTCCAGTACATTTGAGGGCTTTTCTTCTGAATGAAAACATTCCAAGTGCCTTAAAACAAATTGGTACCAGTCTTCTGGAAAGATCGAACTCATCTCCTTTATTCTGGCTTCAGGCAAACAGTTAGACCTCCATTCTTCAGGTAAGCTTACTGCGTGAGAAGGTGAACAACTCAAGTCCACGAGGGGGATAGATACCATGTCTTGCTTTCCTTTGTCGGCAGCAGGGTATCCCAATACAACACTTTTATAAAGTGTATCGTCAGGAACTTTGTCTCTAGAAAGATCACCAACCTTCCATAGTTCTGCTGATCCTGGGAGGGGAAAATTTGTACCTGGCAAAACTTTCAACTGACCGTTTCCTTCTTTTCCCTTTTTGCTGGTTGGCTCATCATCAAATATATTCTCATCACACCAGTTATCTGACTCTGAACTATCCGTGTCTTCTGGGCCCTGGGGCTGCGGCGAAGGACGTGAAGTGGACGGGATTAGTAAAGGGGCCTTCCGTTTATTCTCAGTTTTGTGAACATTCTCCTGCCCACTGGGTTTTCTGGAGCAGTACTGAATGAGTAGCCACACAAGTACTTTAGCAAGGTCATCTTTAAATTCTTTTAAGTTTTCATGAGAATCGATTATGCCAGATAGGACATTCCGGGCATCAGAATATAGTTTCACAGGCAAAACTGTACAGGGTGTCAAGATATTTCCAAAGTGCTCATTAAGAGAACATCCTCTTGTGGATTCTTCTTGCACAAAGGCACCTTCAAAAACTTCATCAACCCTTCCAGCTTCAGCAGTGTGACAAGATGTCTCTTGCAATTCTAAGCCCTAATAAAGGAAATAAAAAATACTTGAGTTTGTGATCTTTTTTATAGAGAAAAACAACTAGTCTTGAAAATGTCCATGGATTTCCATAATAAAAATTTTGAAAATGCAAAAGTTTGAATCAGGAGCTATAAAATTTAATTTAAACTTTGTGGCACTTAACATATTTGATGCTGAATAGATATTAAAATTAGTGCTACTAGTATTTTAAAAGATAGTATCTAAAGCCCACTATAAACTGGCAAAATCACCTTAGTGATTTAAGCACTAACGACTATATAGTCAGTTTAAATCACTTAATAAAAAATTTTTAACTTAAAACTTTTTTGTGGTAAAAGGAAAAATGAAAGTTATACCATATGTACAGTAGTTTTATTCCCTTTCCACCTCATTTGATATGATTGGTACATTCTCCTGGTGCATGGATATGACATCGTTAACCGTTTTCTGATTTGTTTCTTTAGGATAAAATAATGAAGATACAGGTTTGACTGTATCCTCCAATTACAATGTAAAATCTCTTTTGATAACTACTATCCTCAGTGTTCAAATCAGTGGCTGGCCCATAGTTTGGTCTACAAGAAATATATGCTGAGTGAATGAATTTGACTATGTTCCTATATGAATTTTGAACATATATTGATTGCCTCCTTAGAAGGAATCATGGGGACCACTACCATTGTTCATTATGGGTTTTTATACATTACCAGTACCATCATTATGTACAAACTGGCTGTGCTGCCAGATTTAATTAGGATCCAGGGAAAGAGTATGGGATGTGAGAGCAGAACACATTTGTAAGTAAATGTTCTAGGCTACGTTGCCTACACAATCTTCAGTAGGGTCACTTACACTCTCTGAGATCCCATTACCTCTCTTTCCATGGAAAATAATCCCAGCGCATAGGTGTTGTAGATGACATTAGCGAGCAAAGGTCCTTTGTAAACTTTAAAGTATTATATAAAGGTTAGCAAATGACACAGTTAGGCCAGAAAAGAAAAAAAGGTTTGACACCAAAGAGTATGCCTCTATCCCACAGATGCCACAACAAAAAGACCGGAGTTCAGGTATTACCGAACAAAGCCATTTGTTTAGGAGAACAAAAACAAAATTAAGCAATAAAACATGCACAATACTTCACATGATTATTATGCCACATTCTGTTCCTGTAGATTACATCAGCACAGTGGCTCTAACACTGCAGGTGAGTCAGAATCACCTGGAAGACTTGTGAAAGCACAGGCCTGGACTACTCCCAGGGCTTCTTTCTGATGCAGTGGGTCTGGAGGCCCAAGAAATATCATTTCTAACAAGTTCCCTGGCGATGTTAAAACTGCTGGTCTGAGGACTAGTCTGTCAGACTCAGTGGACGAAATGAACAGCTTTAGTCACCAATTGTATCTAACTATCCTAAGACAAAAGCATCATTCATTCAAAGATTTGCTGAGGACTTGTGGACCAGGCACTGTTCCAGGAACTTAAGCTATAATCCCAAATAAAACAAGATGGAAAACCAACAATAAAAACAGTAAGCAGATTACACAGTATGCCAGAAGGTCTAAGTGCTATGACAATTCTAAAAATGGGAAGTAAAGGGACACAAGGAAGATCGAAAGTCCAAAAGCAGAGGTGGGGATGCAGTTCTAAATAGACCTCATTGAGGTAATGTCACAGTGAAGTGATACTGCTTAAAATGGTTCTTTCACCCATGATTTTGTGAAACCCCACCAAATGACTGGGTGGGATCATGCAAAGAGGGTGTAGGAGAGGAGAATGGTTACCTTTGCCATTCCTGAGTATAGAAGAGCCATTTCGGAAACAGTGAGAATCCCCGGATGCTCAAGAAAGAGCCGCAAGCAGAGCATGAGATCCTTGCCTGCAATGGCAGCAGGAGAAGTACAAGCCACAGCACTGAGACCATGGGGCAGAGCAGAGGAACAGCATTGAGACCATGAGGCACAGTGGCAGGCTTCCCAGCTCATGAACAAGGCCAAGGCAAGGAACATTGTGCTGAGAAGCTTAGACCAGAGGGAGGAGACATGTATGCAAGCCTGGTTGAGAAGATGTTGTGGACAAAAGAATTGTATCTTTAATATGGTGTAACCTGTTGGGTTTCCCCACTAAACCCTATGATTGTGAGCATTGCCTAAGTTCTTTGTGGTCGCTGCATTGGATTATTGAGTCCAGCAGGAGAGAAGAGTATGAGAAAGATGGTTGGTATCTGAACAGACAGAAGGATGGAAGATGGAGACATTTTGACCTTTGCCTGCAGCCATCGACCTTGTGGTTGTGTGGAGTTGGATTCTCCTTCCTACCAAAGTCAGAAGAGGTCAGAGGTGGCCCCATGCCATTAGTATGGTGTGACATTTGAGCAAAGACTTAAAGGCAATGAATGAGTTACTAATTTGGTTGTCTGGAGGAAGTGTGGTCTCGGCAGAGGGTATTGTAGGCAGGAGTTCAGTTAGAAGCCTAACCAATTAAGCCTCTGCCTTGTACTCTGGATGCTTCATCCAAGATCTACCGCAGGGTTTTCAGCAGAGAGAGGACTGAGAGTTGAGCAGCAATGCAATGTGACCATCAGCAGACACTTGGCTAGCGCGGTTTTGGTGGAGTAATAGGGTCAAACGTACAGTTAGAGAGAATGTTAGGAGTCAGAGGTAAGACAGTAGGCCACATTACTAAGACCCTTTGCTTTAAAAGGAAAAATGGAATGTAGTAAGTAGGGGTGGAGATGTTTGCATTACGTCGAGAATGTTTATAGGTTAAAATGCTTATTCAAGAAAAATCATGGATTTATACTTTTAAGATGCTCAGCTAGAGAGAGAGAAAGATCAAGACTAAAAGAAAAGGACACAAGTACCGTTTGTTACAACGCTCTATTACACAGTTAATATTAGCCTGCCTATCATGTGTGCACTGAAATATACCTTTACAATCCCCATTTTCTCAGGTAATTAAAAAAATAAGTTTTTCAATTGTGCTATTAGGTGTCTGATAGCTACAGAAGAAATGTCTACACATGTACTATAACCCCCTAGAGAGGTTTCAAATGAACCTTTACCTTAATGCTAACAGAGCAGTAAGTATAGCCGCGCTCCAGAATCATTATCCACAGTAAACGATCCTGAAAACGACCCAAGTAATGAGACCCAGGTAAGAGGAGACCTAGAACACATGCGAAAAATAAGGAATCATTTTTCAAGCTTGATTAATCCCTCATTTCAATCACAAGGTCCCATCAACCCTCCCACTGGGCCAAAAATAGAAACAACTAGTCATTTCATATTAACCCATTGCAGTCCCGTGGATTCTGACTGCCGGTGGTGCCCAGGAACTGTACATGCACATTATTGTAGTGCACCATCGAGCTGATTCCGACTCCGGCCACCCCCTAGGACAGAGTCGAATTGCCAAGGTCATCCGCTAGTTCCGAAACAAGTTTCAGGGGCTAAAATGTAGAGCCAATACACTTTTTTTTTCCTTGCAAATACTCTCTTCTAAGAGTGATGTTGCGAACAATAAAATAGCTGAGTTGGCAGTTAGCTTATTGCTTGCAGTGGTCTCGCTACCACTGTGCACATTCCTGGATCTCTGGTGGCGCTGTGGATTAGGCGATAGGTGGCTAACTGTATGCTTGGTGGTTCAAGGCCAGCAGTTACCCCACTGGAGAAAGATGAGCCTTGGAAAGACCAGGAAGATTTACAGTCTTGGAAAGCCGTTTTACATCAGAATAGACTCGAAGGCAGTGGGTTCTTCAATCCAATAGTGTCGCTAGTTTTCACTCTCTATGTAGCTGAGCTTTTACATCTACTTGACTTGTTCCATTGTAACAAACTAAGAGAAATTCTGACGGGAAAGGTGGTTTATGAGATAACGAAGGGCTGTCACCGGAATTTAAGAAAACGTGTTTTAAAAATTGCCAAATTCGCCTTCATGAAAATTCCCTAAATGTTTTAATTTTGTATTTACCTCAATAAGGCATGCCAAGTATATTTCTATTTCTCATTTAGTCTCCTCCTATGCATCAATGTATTGAAATCTGTTTTACAGTCCATTATATGGCTATGTCAACACTTTTTCCCCCTGCACTTGATAATTAATAACCTCATTAATTTTCCTGAGCACACCTATTTACTTACCTAAACTTCCAGCTGCCATGGCAGACTGCAGCGCAACAGTCAAACCTGGGACCAGCTGGTGGTAGTACACTGTGTCTGCGCACACGCTGGCTGCGGTGCCCACTGCTCCTGGCCAACTCTGAATCGGCCGGGGAAACCCCACCAAGAACACAGGCAGGGTGAAGAGTGGAAGCAAGGGAGAAGAGAGCAGCGTAGAAAACACCACGAAGACCAGCACAAATGGAGAGAAGACGGTGTTGAGTACACATAAAGTGGCAGCTGATTTCCGACGTTGCTTTTTCTCCGTCCATGATGCCAGAAGCACAGTCAGGGCAAACTGTAATTTAGAGACGAACTGAACCAGACGATCACGCACAATGCCAACCTGCAGACATGTAAAAAGCATTTGAATTTATTCTTAAAGACTTTTCATGACTGCTCAAGACCACATAAGGGCATACTGTTTAATTTTATTCTCGACTTGATAGGTTTTGGGGGGCTGTGTAATTAATCCTCTTGTGCAATTCTTTGTTATAATTCTTTCCAACCTCGCAATTGATAAATGGGAGGATATGTTCCAAAGTTTGGGAGCTCTTAGAAAACCATGTAACACTAAAAGGGAGACAGACTGAGAGTGTAATAATCTAACGCTCTAAGCTGACGAAGTGTTGCTTGCTATGCCCTGTAAGTCAGAAGATCAGAAGATGTGGACGTTAAGCAGCAGGTTTATTAGGAGAAGTAAACAGAAACGATGGACGCCATTTTCTCATTCTGTATGCAGTCCCCGGAACAGTTCATGACATTTTGTTGGAGGTATTCTAATGCCGTCTGAAAAAGAGGCCATTGCACTTAAAAATACAGCTTTTAAAAATCTCTAAGTCGCGCACAAAAGAAATAGCCCCATCCCAACTCCTAGGGTAAAAACCGGTCTAAACTGATTGTGGAAGATTAGATATTTTTTCAGTTTTATTGAGGGCCAAAAACACATTTCACATTTTGATACCGTTAAGTAAAATTATCCAGCGTCCTCTAGCAACAACAAAGAGATTTCTATCTTGTGCCTAAAAGAAATTTCAGAAGTGCCTTCAAAAGGAGTTAGAAATTTACTTTGGAATTGAAATACAATCTGAAATACTAATTACTTTGAAGTAATTATTATTATTTTTACTTTTAATATTCCATTTTATTTAATGTAATAAAGGCAAAATACTATGTCAACTAGTAATCGCTATTTTCTGAACACTGGGCTATTTTGCCCTTTTCTTTTTGCACCAGGTCTTTGAGATATGGGGCTATTTTACACTCACCCATTGCTGCGGAGTCGTTTCTGACTCACGGCAGCCTTACATGTGCTAGAGAACTGTGCTCCACCTGAGCTTCAATGGCCGATTTTTTTGGGGAAAAAACAGGTCTTTTCTTCAAGGATACTTTTTTTCTAACATTTTCCTACCTCAAGGAGCCATGGATTTAAAAACAACTACAAATAAGATTATTTAGTCTCCTGTACTGGGACTTAAAATAATCCTAACTAAACTTTTTTATCAAATTTCCACATTTTAAAATGATGAAACATTCTCCCCTAAAAATGAGAAATCTCTTCTCCTAGATCAAGCCATTCAATGTTATAAATTTTACATTTTTATTACAGTATTGTATAATTAGTATTATATAAAAAGTATTTGCTTCCAAAATTTATATTGACAAAACTGGCTTTCTTCTGCTAGAATTATTATTTATTTCCTCAAAGTACGTTTATTTTTGTATTATATTAAAAAATTTGTATGGTACAAATAAAGGAGCCCTGGTGGTGCTGTGGTTCAGGCACTTGGCTGCTAACTGCAAGGTCAACTGTTGACACCCACCGACTGCTCTAAGGGAGAAAGATGAGGTGGTCTGTTCCCACAAAGATGTACAGTCTTGGAAACCCTGTACTCTGGGTCACTCTGGGTCAGAATCAACTTCAGGCAGTGGCTTTTTGGGGGTGATGGGGTTAGAGTATAAAAATAATGTTGGCCTCTTCGTTGTTAGCTGCAAAGGATAATTCACACCCCTCCAAACATTTACTTCCTCTAACTACCCACAGTGGAAATCATCTACTCAAAAGGCTTAGAAAGTCATCTAAGTCTTATGAACTGTATTTCCATTATTTCCATTGTGGGTTGGGAGTACAGGGTCGAGGGGGGGTGATGAGGCTCAGTGGTTCACTGGTTGCATTCTGTGGAACAGCACTATTTCCTGTTTACTCACTGTTAAAGCTGCCTTAAATCAAACAAGTACAACAACAAATGCCATTACAGAGCAATGGACCCTTTCTTAATACTGCTGATGGGAATATAAAGTAGAATTACCTTTCTGGAGGGTCATGTCACAACACAAAACAAGAATTCTAGAAATGCCCTTATCTCTGGATGCAGCAATTTTACTTCTAGGACTCTATCCTGAAGAAACGATGATGGCTATGTGCAGCGTGTACACTGATTCAGCTACAAGTGTAACCACTGCCTCCTTTTACTAAGAAAGATACGAAGCCACTTTTCTGTTTCCCATCAGTGGGTTGGGTAAGTATAGTATGTCTACAGGTATACCGGACTACAGTGCAGCCATGAGTTGACGCTAAAGAGTCAGAATGCCTGAAAGCTGGCCACAGCCCGGTGTCACAGATTACAACACACCTTACACAGTGGGTGTCAGATCTCATCGCTGTTGATAAAAGAACATGTAAGTAGGAACATCAAAACTTGGAAGGGTATATACCAAAATGTCACACATTGATTATCTCTAAACCTCTGGGAGAATTATAGATGACAGAGTAACACCTCCACTGTAACAAAATACACACCAATTTTATAGCAAAAGAAAAACAAACAAATTTAGTAAAGGTACGCCTTCCAAGTTTCTAAGTATTAACTGCTTAGTTTGTTGGGGGTCACACACACGAGCCAGAAAGCAGGTATTGCTGGTTCTCTGAAGACGCCGATAAGTCTGACCAGTCTTTAGCTGGACTGATGGGATGGGAGCAGGCATAGCCAGTATATGAGGTGTGCACGTAAAGTCTCTAAGTCAGTATGTAAAGGGCTATAAGGATTCTGTCGGTGGCATTACAATGTTCCAATGTTAGAATGTACCGATGAATGCAAAGCTATGGGTGCACACCCATGCACCATACATTTTAAATGAATACATTTTATGGTATATGCAATACATCTCAATAAAGCTAGTAGAAAGAAAAGGATTTACCAGTAAGAGTCTAAGTCCTGTATTCAGGTTTCTGTTCCACCATAAGTCTTTATTAAAGATCAATGTGTGTACTACTGCTACTGTGACTGTCTCCAAAAGAGCATTTTCTGTGTTCTGCCATACCTGCAGTACACAAATTATCCACTTTCATTATGTAGAATTTAATACTCTAAGCAAACTACGAACATACACACAATCGGAATTAAACTTCTCGGCTGGAAAAGATTACTCAATCCACATCAGGGTTACCATTCTAAAAGCTCTTGTGAATCCAATGGAGACAGCCACAGACGGGGGCCTCTGCAAGGAGCTGTCCAGGGAGAGAAAGGCTATCATAGCCAAAGGTGACACTAAAACAGACAAACAGAGAGACAGATTAATGAAAGCAAAGTAACTCCTTCTCCTAGTTTCTCTTGGCAAAAATAGGATCTTTAGTGAGCACATTTAAATAATTAATTAAAAACTCAATGCAGAAACCAAATCATAAAAGGCTAAATGTGTCTATGTCATATTAACTCAAAGTCCCAACCCATTACCACTGTGTAGATTCTGATTCATAGTGAACCTATTGGACAGAGTAGAACTGCCCCACAGGGTTTCCTGGGCTGCCTGTCTTTACTGCAGAAGCAGAACACTACGTCTCTCCTCTCGGAGGAACTGGTGGACTTGGACTGCTGGCCTGTTAGCAGCCAAATGCTCAAACATTGCCCCACCAGGGTTCCTTGAGTGCAGTACACGACCACACAAATAGGGGACTTGCATAATATCTTTGCACACGTTTCCCCAATAGTTCATAACAGTAAGTCAGACTTCATCCTCCTACCTAGTGTCAGTAGAATCCGTCTGGCAACACCAATCTTCATGAGCTTTGCTTGCTTCTTTAAGAATACTGTCACAGTCTGCACATCCTTTGGATAAAAAGGGTTTCGGAAAACTCCAAAGATATAGACAGTTTGAATTTCTCTAAGTATCCACAGTAGAGCAAGTAATATCATCAACATATAGCCAACAATAGTCTGCGAACTGCTTTTGGACATGTGTGAGAATTCAGCAAAGTGGTGAAGTACACTGGATTCTACGAGAGCCAAGGCTAACATAGTGATGTAGAACCCACATTCTTTCCATGTAAACTGCGTTCTGGAACCACTGGGTAAAGCCTTAGGTTTGGTCCTAGCTCTGTGTCTGGTCACATGGTGTTTGAAGATAAAACCCATCTCACTCAGATTAAGACTCAGTAAGAACCCAAGTCCAGTCATGAAAAGAACCACACAAACAGGACTGGGAATGAAATACGATGTTACAGCCACGCCAGCGGAAATGATGAACATAGCTAATAGCCTGCAGGGGAAAAAGAAGAATTTTACTTGCAAAAGAACAGTCTTCTTTAAGAATAAGTCACATGTAACTTCAATGTTGTTAAAGTTACCGTAGATGTGTAGACATGGGTGAGCCTCCGAGGCCAAACTCTAAAACTTGTTCCATTGCCCATAAAAATAGTGCATCAGGTGGGGGCAGAGTTCCCAGTGCCCAGAGAAAAGGTAAAAATATAAACAAGATGTGCAAAATCTGATTCACTTGTTCTAGAGCTGGCACATGGATCATAAATCTGTAAGAAAGAGAAAACATTTCCATCATACATATTCATCAATAGACTAAGGTCAAGAAAAGCAACCTAACACCAAATAGCCCCATGTCTTCCTATGGCCACTGTCCCTACTGTAGAACCAAACCCATGGTCACGGGGTCGCTGCAACCTTCCAGGACAAAGAACTGTCCCGGTGGGGGGGGGGGT
This sequence comes from Tenrec ecaudatus, assembly GCF_050624435.1. Taxonomy (NCBI): domain Eukaryota; kingdom Metazoa; phylum Chordata; class Mammalia; order Afrosoricida; family Tenrecidae; genus Tenrec; species Tenrec ecaudatus. The sequence goes on from NC_134543.1 coordinate 45,027,290, forward strand.
CTGACAGTGACCTTTGTGGGAGTAGACGTCTTTGTCTTTCTCTTGCACGGAGCTGCTTGGCCGGTGGTTTTGAACTGCTGACTTTACCTGTAGCAGCAGCCTAGCACATATCACCAAGGCTTCAGAGCCCCTACCCCCTTAACAAAAGAATCAGAGCAAACAGGAAACAGCAAAATTAGTTCCCAGTCCTTACCTATAAAAATGAGCAAGACCTAGGGATTGTAACCCTTGCCCTTCCCAGCAACTATCCCAAATCACAGGGGGAACTGTTTGGCATTTAGAGAACATGGAGGTTCCAATGTGCAAAGAAAGGAGACAGAAAGAAAAATCATTCACGAATATCGGAGTTCAACTGAATTTAGGGATGTATAAAACTAAGCAACCGAGCCCAGGGTTAAATACAGAATTTGACACTTGGTACTACTTATCATTTAAGCAAACGCATCACAAATGATTTCAAATAATTTAATAAAAACTTTAAAGCATAAAAGAATCAATGTTATGACTATGATATAGACGTATGTGTGTGTGTCTATGTGTGTGAAAGCTAACTAACCACATACCTTGTGCAGAGACCAAAAAAAAAAACGTCAAGGTCAGAGTACTACTTAAGGAGTTCCTAAGAGGAATTTTCAAAAGAGAAAACTAAATCTCAACACTGGAATATCCTTGTTCCGTAAAACAAAGTCAAGGCTAAAGACAACTTCTGCTGCAAACCTTAACCCGCTTTAATGCAAATGTACAGTAACCAAGACTCTGACAATGGCACCGTGTGTCTGCTCACAAAGATCCAACGCACCAGTGTACTCAGCTTCACAATGTACGTCCTTCAAATGCTTTCCAGCAGAGAATTAAGGAACACAATCTTAACAATGAGATGAATTAGCTGACAAGACTTTTGATGGTGTAGAATTAAAACAAAGTTCATTTAACACAGGAAGGTCAGAGAAAGCATGAAGATTAGGACATTGTCTTTTTTTTTTTTAAGGTAATGCTTCTCTTGCTAAGAAATTCAAACTCAAGAATGGGGCAGCTGGAGGAAAAACACTATATACAGTTGACCCTTCTATCTCTTGGTTCTGCATTTGAAGGCTCAAGCAAGGATTGAGGGCCTGGAGAGGAGAGAGAATTAAATGTTCAAACCAATTCCGCAAAGGCTAAGGCGGCACACACAGTGCTATTTACACAGCATTTACATTGTATTAGGTATTGCAAAAATACTCTAGATCTAAGACTTAAATGTGTATGGGTGAAGGTTCTAAGCAGATCCTGTACCAGTTTCTAGGAGGGTCTTCAAATCTGCACTGCAACTAAGCCCCTTTGGATTCCTCGGAAGCATTTTACCCTTATTTGATTTTATGAGTCAGCATCAACTCGGTGGCAGTGAGAGTGTTGTACTGGTGGTGCAGTGTGTTACACTTTGGGCTGCTAGCCACAAGGCCAGCAGTTCGAAACCACCAGCTGCTCTGAGGGAGAAAGATGAGGTCTTCTATTCCTGTAAAGTTTCAGAGCCCCTAAGGACAGTTCTACCTTGTCCTATAGGGTTCCTGAGTCAGAATCGACTCAATGGCATTAATTTTTTAAGAGGTGATATTACTGTCTTTTTGCTAAAACAAGCAATAAGCAATGACTTAGGAAACTATGTATATGAGGGCATCTTAAATATATTACACAATATAACTGGATTAACAACAAATATTGTGATTGCTCACTACTGGCATCAGATGCAGCCTTGGAGGAGTATTGTTTTTTTAAATATTGAAAAATAATTAAACTTCACTGTTTCTGATCGTAAGGATTCTCTTGGCTGAAAACAACTCAGCCTTCAGGAAACACTTTGCTTTGAACCTAACAACTATACAAAATTACACTGCTATGTACTAAGATCTCCATGCGAAGAAAAAGGTGGGTTTACCATCGCTCAGATGATATGGTAGAGCATGTGAGGGATTGGAATGCTCACCCTACAGCCTCTTACAAACCCTCGGGAGTTCTATTCTTCCCTAGGGGTCCCTCAACTAAATGGCGGTGCCTTTTTAAAAAGATGATGTAAATAAACATCCTTCATTCTTGTTATTTAAAAGTTGTTTAAAATTATGAACACAATTGTACTAGATAAAGGTAAAAAATAGAAAAAATAGAAAAATAGAAAAAAAAGTTATTACACTGTGGGGTTTTCATTTTATTTCAATGGTCAGGAATTGTATCTCCCAGAAATGTATTCTAACTCTTATCCTCTATGCCTGTAGTTACAATCCCAGTTAGGAATGGTGGGTTGCTTTTGTTATGTTAATGAGGCACATTCCGTGGAGGGTACAGGGTGTGTCTTAAACCAATCTCTTCTGGGCTATCAAAGTGATTAAACAAATAAGCAAGCAAGAGACCGAGAAGATTGCCCAGGAGCAGGAGGACCCTCCTTCAGAGCCCACACAGATCTCTTAACCTGGAAGCTGACACCCTGGATTTAGACGGCTAGCCTGCTAGTGAGACTAAAGTTGCTTGCTAGAGTCACCAATTTGTGGCATTTCTGTCATAACAAGCACTCGATAACCAAGAGAATATCTGACAATGGGACAGATTTAAAACCTATATACATTTGCAAAGTGCAAGTATTTAATAAATCGGTTTAAAAACACACACTGAGCTCACTGTCATAAAGCTGGTGTGGACTCATCACGACCCTGTAGAATTGCCCCCAGGGAGTTTCTGAGACTGGAACTGTTAATGGGAGTAGAGAGCCCATCTTTCTCCAGGGAGCTGCTGATAGTTTCAACACTGGACCTTTCGGATCACAGCCCAACACAACCGTTACAGTACCAGGGCTCCTAATAAATCAGTAGGCTGTAGCGTAGTATGATTGCGTAAAGAGCACCATGACTCTTTATTATGTTGTCAGCTAAATGTCAACCTGTTCTATAAGTGGACTGAGGTATTCTATTCAAATATGTATATTTTCCTTTATAGATCTGGGAGTTGCCTTTGTCTTTTCTTTTGGTTATGACTGAAGAGGATCTCTTTTACAATGATTAAATTCTAAACATTAAAACTGTATCTTAAATCCAACTCGCCTAGTAAAAATCATTTTGATACTTTGATAATTCAGATTTAGAACTCTTAAGACTCAAGACAAGAAAATTATAAATTCACTGAGTTTTTAAATAACATGAAAAACCTAGGATATAATGTTAAATGTAAAAATGTATTATATCAAGGTATATAAAGTTTCATTTATGAAATGCCATGAGATGGTAACTCAAGAATAGGCATTTTGAAAATAAAAATCTTGTAAATTTAGTGTTATAAAAGATCATATGTAAACACCTGCATTTAGATTAAAATTTAGTAAACTTTCAAAAATCAAGCAATTAATTATCTGAGTAAACAGTAGTACTACTAAAGTAACCAGTTTTAAATCAATTTCATACAAATTAGTTTTTCTCACCATAAATTTGACTAGGCAAAAAGTTATAGGGGTTTCATGGTCTGTAACTATAACCTCATTAGAACAGGCTAAAAGTTAAGAAATAGTAACTGATGCTCACAGAGTTCAGTTTCAGAAAACAATCTGGCTAACTGTATTTAAATGGCTGGATGGTTCTACCTAAACACTAACCTGGGAAAGAGAAAAGCTGTAATCTACAGAAAGAGAAAGGTCAGATTTAGAAAAACACACAAACACAAACTTATTGCCTTTGAGTCAAATGTCCACTCATAGTGACCCTATAATAGGGCATGGTTGAACTGCCCTTATAAATTTCTGAGATGGAAACTGTTAATGGAGTAGAAAGCCCTTTCTTCCATGGAGCAAGTGGTGGTTTTGAACTGCTGACCTTGTGGATCTCACCTGAACTTATAACTACTACATGAACAAAGAGAGTTGTCAAAAAACTCTGCAAACAATTATTTGTCTACAATGTTATTTTGTTGTTTTCTTCTGTAATTAATGAAAAGTCACAATCCCTTCCTGTGGAGCCTTGGTAGCGTAGTGGGTTATGAGCTGGGCTGCTAACCATAAGGTCAGCTGTTCAAAACCACCAGCCACCCCATGGGCGCAAGAGGCGGCTTTCTACTCCCATCAAGAGTTACAGTCTTACAAGAGAAAGAGTCTCAGCACAGGAGCGATTCTCTTCTGTCCTATAGGTTCACTGTGACTCAGAATTGACTTGATGGCAATAGTTTGGTTTTGGATACTTTCCAGTGCTGTTGTTCCAATAGTCAGAAATACATTATTATATTCATCTAAATTCACTTAATCTGTACATATTCTCATCTTTGAACCTAAGATGAAATTCTTCAATTTGCTCTAGAGGAAAGCTCCATCTCTTCCTAGTTTTCCAGCTAGGCTTTCCTACAGATTCTATGCTCCTTAATTAAAGTGAAATATAGTATTATTGAGATATAATTGATTATAAATTATAACTATCATAAATAATATTATTAATAGATTATTGGGGAGGTGAGAAGTGGGAGGGAGAAAAAGAATCACATACATGAAGTATTAAATTTCTTGAGATAAGCTGTGCAAATGTATACAGAATGTTTCTTTAAAAACAAACAAAAAACCAAAATAAAATCCCTTCCAATTCCTTTTCCCTCAAACCCAAGCAGTGGTTTGAGTGGCTTAAAAAAACAAAAAGCAGAGGAAAAGGAAAGCTGAAATGGACTTGGGCGTCTTGGTGACAAACAAGTGCGTCTCAAACAAACAAAAACATAAAGTGAAATGCAGTATTGAAACAAATATATTTATCATAAAAAGTATTTTTTAAAGATTTTTCAGTAAGTTTTAATGACTGCTTTCCTAAGAATGTTTACCAGAGGTTTAATTCACATATGTAATTTTTATACTGAGAGCTCTCTCACTGTATATTCTTCGAATCAAAGCAAGTTATAAAGTATTTGCTGGCTTTTTACCTGTGTGCAAGATCCACAGAAACAAAGAAAACAATATAAAGGGGTCTCATTAGAGGAGTGAGTTCATAGGTGTCCTGGGTTTGGAAAGTCGCAGTCTCTGTAGCTGTGTTTACGATGAGTGAATATTCTCCTATACATACCGTCACCCAACCAAAGACAAAGAGCAGAGTAGCACCTCCCAAATTGCCACACAGTAAGGTGACTCTGTAGGGGAGCAGATACCATGTTCCAAGAGCACACACTACCCCAGCCAGAACAGAATGGAAGATTGTGTTGGCCATATATTTCTTGCCAGGAATTAGGAATTTGATCGTTTCAGCACCAGTACAACTTGAAAATTCGTGCTCATCTTCTTCTGCTAAAATATCCGAGGCCAGGATTCTTTGTACCGTCGTGGACTGGCTTCGGGCATATACGGCTGTGAGCTGGATGACAAAGGCCGTGAAAAGCATCAGGCCCCCTGAAAGTGCTGCCGTATAATAGTCTTCCAGCACGGCAAACTCGTACAAAAGCGTCCCTACCCCACCCCAAACCCATGGCATCAGAAAAAGAATGATCTGGTTAACATATACGTAAGGAGGGGCCCGAAAGCCTAATCTGAGTCGTGGGCCTCCGAGCAGGGTCTGTGGAAAGCGCTTCAGAAAGAAGTCCTGTTTGTAAGCATTCAGCAGAGGCACATCTGGGCTCATTCTGCTCATTTGGTCGCATCCTTTGCTGGAACAGCAGTCTCTAGAAAAAAGAGAGAGAAAGGCACTATTTGAAAATGTCATACTTAAAATGTGGGGGGAGGAAGGTGGACACACCACATTCCTATTTTTCTCCTCAGCTAGACTATTACTGCCAGGGCAGGATCCTTCGGCTTCTCCCAGTGCCTGAAACAAGCAAGCCTGGGGCTAAACAGATGTTGTTCTATGGTGTTTTCTCTCTTTAAACCAAAAGAGGAAAACTCATACTTATTATCAGTCTATTCAAAACTTAATGTCTAGAATTAGGTCTTATGTTAAAACTCACATTGTTTAGGTTTAGGCATCAAAAGAAATTCCAAAGCCAGTGCTCTCAACTAAAATTTACCAGTAGTTTAACTCGTCATTTTCGGGGACTTTTAAATCCATTTAAAACACACACAGACATGCACAACAAAACCTTTTTCCTGTTACAGCAGTCAGCAACCTGGGTTTCTGCAACTGGCCAGACACTAAACATTTTAGGCTGGGTGGACAAAATGGTCTTAGCTGTAAGGGTTCAGCTTTGCTGCTGCAGGACAAGGCAGCCCGCGACTCATACACGTTAATGGATGAGCACGGCTAGCTTCCAATAACACGTTATGGAATATCCTAAAAAAGGTGGTGGGCTACATCTAGCCCAGAGGTTCCACCGTGCCAGTCCCTGCTCTATAAAATACTCTCTATAAAGGAGAAAAACAGGAACATTTTCTATCACTTAATAGTAAGAGTGAATTTTGGAGTTTTTGAGAAGTTAAAAAGTTAAAGCCTGCCAGGACCCAGTTTTAAAAAAAACACACGTTAAAACTTGTTAAATTAAAAATCATTTGAATAAAAATCTGCATATTTACTGGCAGCTTGACCTATAACGGAAAGGTCAGTAACGTGGAAAGCAAAAGACCTTAGGTGAAAAGTACCCACTGCCATCAAGTTGATTCTGACTCACAATGACATTCTATGGAGTTTCCAAGACTGTAAATTTTACTGGAGGGGCAGACAGCCTCCTCTTTCTTATGCAGAATGACTGGTGGGTTTGAACCACTGACCTTGGGGCTAAAGTTCAACATTCACCCAACAGCGCCACCAGGGTTTGTCAGAGTATATGCTTCTTCTTCTTCGTTACATTCCCACAGGCAGGCCACTCATAGGTCATTTTCTTGTCCCTTCTACAGTCCACTGGAGCTAGGGAAGCATGAAATAATAGACCTGTACATGCTTCTTAGTCTGTAGTATTTTCATTTAAGATAGGTTTTAAGTAACATGGATTCTCTTCTCTTCAGCTTTTCCTGTTCTTGGGATCTACTCAGATAAAAGCTGCCTGGCCCAAGATCAGCTAACCAAAAAATTACCTTTCTGGATATTAGGGCTAGAAAAGAAAAAGTAAATCAGAAGTCATCTAAAAATAGCCTCTTTTCCAGTCACTCTAAAATAGTCTTTCTTCCCGTCACTTCTGCCCAACTAACAGCAGCTCTGGAGAGAGCGTTTGGACACGGTGAAAGATTTTTGGGTCACCTTTAAGAACGACTATCACGTGCCTCTTTGTGAAACTGTGAAACGTTCTTTAAACTTTTAGTACCTAGCCTGTATCTTCCAGGCTCTGATCTTGGATCTGCACAGAAAAGTTATAGCTTTGACTCATGATGGCCTTTCAAGTACACACAAAATCAGAGACCCTTAGGACAAATGGAATTTTATTGGTCTTAAGGATCATTCTTAAAGGAATGAAACACTGCCTCCCTACTGCTATCGGGTCAGCGAGTGGTTTCTGACGCGACTGTCCCACAGACGCAAGGAGGTAAGGTCACACTCCAGTGAGTGAGAGTAAGCATTACCTACCACACGAGATGTCATCAGACAGGAAAATACACTTGGATGGCTAGATGCTCTGGGCTTTGAAGCATGGCTGTGGCTAAAATTCCCCCATGAGTTCGTTGAGACCAAGTCTCTCCTGTTTCCTCCCAGAGGTAAGCCAGGGGCATGCTCGGGCAGCTCACTTGTCAAAGAAGCCACAAGTCAAAGACACGTAATAAACCGGATTCTATAGCTGTAATCCTGTCATCCATATCTACTTAAAGTTTAGTGTAAATGCTCCCAATCCTTTTGAAAGTACACTCCTGTAAGAGTGTTCTAAAACAGTAGAATACTCTGAAGTCCTCTAGTTGATATAAAAACATAATATACAAAAAGTAAAAGAAATGAATGGCTGAGCTCACTTAGTTATGGTTAAGTATGTGTAGACATCTGGTTCGACTCATAGTGATGCTAGGTGCCACGGAACAAAACACTGCTCAGTCCTGGGCCGGCCTCACAAGGGCTGTTTGAGCCTACTGTTGGAACCACTGTGTCATCCATCTGGCCGAGGGTCCTCTCTCTCACTGCCCCTCTACTTTATCAAGCATGATGTCCTTCTCCAGGGACTCGTCCCTCCCGACAACAGGTCCAAAGTGTGTGAGGTAAAGTCTGCACATGTACACGCGTGCGCATGCGCGCACACACACACACACAGAATAGGACACATCTGTGTGTGTACATCTATAGTTGGTATGAATGTAAAATGTCTCAGAAGGAAGAGTCACTAAAGGTGTGTGCACCCACACGTGTGTGATTTCAAATGAGCAAGGTGACCTGCAGCTCGCAGTCCCTGCAAGCACATCCTCCTACCTGGTTCTTTCACTCGTCCTCTCCTTTGCGGGGGTGGGGAAAGGCCCTTTCTTCTCTTCCCTAATTAGTAATTTTGGCCAACTTTCTAAAAGGTGTAATCCCAATAGATTTCTGCACAGCACGTTGGTCTGGCACTCTGCTTTCTTAGTGTACCTAAAGTACCTCTTGTTCATACTATTCACTGTGGATAAGAGTTTCTGTAATATTTACCTCTTTATATGCTATCTTTTCATGTCAATTTCTTTTCTTTAATAATACTAAGTATTTGTGGGTAGGAGTCAAACCTTGACCTTCTTCAGATTCCCCACAACACTCAGCAAAATACTTTGGCATGGAGAATAACGTCATACACTAATGACATGGCTTACATAAGCTGATTTAAAGTAGAAAACATGTTTGAAACTTAAGCTGTGCATATTTACCATTTTGAAGACTCCTTTGGCTTAAGGAAAACCATAAACCTATAAACTTGTTTCTAATTTAAAACATTTTAGACAATGTCTTTCATTTTTATTATGATTTTATGGAAAGGGGGGCATTGTTTTTGAGAGTGTCATTAGTTTGTTAGATTCTGCCTAGAAAAATAGATCCCAAAGCAACACGGGAGCAGGACAGACTTGAGGGAGAAAGACGGCTGTGTTTCTCCCGTGAAGGAATCAGCGAGAGAATTTTACGAGTCAGAAGTCCATTGTGAATGTGGTTCCATGTCCTACGCTGATCCCCTCATCTGAGGAAACGGCAGCCCAGGCACAAGGGCGGGAAAATCGAGCACTTAGTGAGCGAGAGAGAGCAGCCCGAGGCAGAAACCAAATGCACCTCCAGAAGGCGACCCTGGACTGGCGATCTGCGTTCTTTTACTGCGCTATTAAAAGCAAGGCACAGGGCCATTTATCCCACAAAATGCCTCTTGAACAGGGCCTGGTTAAAGGCCTCAGAGACACTTGACACTGTACTTGACATTGCACATGCATCGCAGGGCATAGTGGCACATCTTTGAAATTCACAATACCAGCAATCTGCCTAAAACTTGTCATTTGAGTTCTCCAAACTCATGGGACTAAGGAATTTGAAAATTCCTTTGAGAAATATTGGCCTGTGTTTTCATAAGAATCCAGAACACTAGCTAAGTGAAGGAAAACTGAAGGAGACCCCAACAAGAGAGAATGTTATGAAGCAAGGTACACAGGGGAAAAAAATCACAAGCGAAATTAGACAGCTCGCACAAGTATCTATGATTGGCAATAGACTACTTTACAGTATGGGTATAGTTTTTCTAATGCCTTAAGAATAAAAGGGGCTCTCATGATAAATACTGGGACTTCTGATACCATTTGATTAATTACAGATCCTTGAATATTTAAAAATATTTTCTTTGTAGAACACAACTGTTACACAAGAGATCTACTAAATGCTAAATTGGATTACTAGCATGAAAATTAAAATCAGAACTAAAAGGTGCTCCCTGAGTGTTTGGCATGTACTTCTGAGACACTGTTAACTCCCTGATGGTCGGCTGCATTTCCATATGTCTGCTGCCTTCAACATGTTAAAATGAAAAATAGTTTAAGACTTTGGGTATGAGGGGGTTGAGTGGAATCTGTGAAAAGAAAGCTTTTAACCTCCCTGGCGGTAACCCTGAGTGTGGCTCGGGGTAACTGTTAACAGTCAGAAGTGGTAACCCCTAGCCACACTCGGGATTACACTGCAGAGCAGTCCCTTAAGGGGTAAAGATGGCATCACAGCCCTATGTAAGCCATATGCCTTCTTCATACGCTGTCTGAAAGTGGGCCAACACAATAGCCATAGTTGAGTCATGCTTCCTCTATGTTATCCAGAAGGGTAGAAAACAGGTATCAATTGGCAATCTACCGGGAGCGGATTCTTAATGATCAAAACTCTAACTCTGCAATTATATATGACACCAGACTGAAAATCCCTTAAAACAAACCAAAACAACAAAAAGTGGCAGTTTGGGAGGATTCTACTAAATATACCAGTGGGCTCCAAAAGCTTGTGGAGAAGTAGAGAGGGAAGACAATGTCATTTTTCCATAAGCTTTTTTAGGAGCCCTGATGATGCGACAGTTAAAAATTTGGCCCTGTACCAAGAACAGTGATTTGTTCCCGTAAAGATTACAGTCCAGATTTTACCATGGGGCTGCACCCGGCCAAGTGTGAGTTGAAATCAACTCCACGGCACTTTTAAAAAATTCAGCAAAACAATTTCAAGGAGATAGATGTTTTGGCAATTGTCTGATTTCTTATTTGGCAAAAGTTATTTTAATCAATTATTTTATTGATTACATCCACAAGATTTATTAAGCATTGCTGCACTCAAAACTGTACACCTTACATTTTTGTTGAAAGTTTAGGGAATTTACTGTCTCCTCCTACATGTTGAATTTGGCTCACTTTATCATCTTTTTACCTTGGAAAAGCTCTCCCGCATCATCTCTAAATGCTCCTTTGCATAGCATCAATTACTGGTTCGTGAATATGCTTTCTCTGATGATATTCGGCATTTGTGTATGTGTAGGTCAATGCCGTATACTTTGTGTAAGTTGCCTTTTTATGTCATTTGTCTTATTTTCCTATTACAGTGTTGATCTTGTTAATTTGGAGAACACCTTTCTACATGAAAGATATTATGTAACACATGTTACTTCTTTCCCCTCAAGTTAACTTGTTCTCCTTAGAAGATACTGCTGAAGATTAAAAGCTACACATTTTGATACTGGTTAATATGGGCCAAGTGTATTTCCCTGCCTTAGCTGATTTCTCCCTCAAATAATTGCTATCAGTAGAACAACAACAACAAAACCAAAATGAAGTCCATGCCAACTCACAGCAACTGTTTGAGGACAAGGCAGAATTGTCCTGTGGATTGCTGAGATGGGAACTCTGTCTCAGAGTAGAAATCCCCATCTTTCTGCTGACTGGTAGAAGAAATTTAAATTATTTTAATTTTCATTACCAAGAGAATAGGCAGAAAACAAAACTCATTTATAAATAATTAAAAATTATTAAGCAAGATTAATCTGGTCAAGAAAAGTGACTTATATTTTAAAGTGATTACATCAACTTTGCCTATACAGCAAGGTAGTGGAGACTTAAAAATAGAGGGCGCTCATAAATGTCTCTAAAATTATTTTGCAAAACTTGGAAGAAAATACACTAAAGTCTTATTTTTTTTAAGCATTATCACCTTTCTTAATTTTCAAAACAAACAAACAAACAAAAAAGTTCTGTTTTCAAAAGAAGCAAGCTGGCTTACACATAAGACCCAAAAGGGGAGAAGAAACAAACTGGAGACACAATGAGCTCTAAACAGCATGCCTATGTGAATTTTAAAAAATTCTCGGGATCTTAACCAAATCTCAAACCATAGACAAACAGCTCAACTTCTGAAGTCTCGCTTCTCAAAAAATTCACTGTCATCAAGTTGATTCCAACTCATAGTGACCCTATAGGACAAGGTGAAACTGCCCCTGTGAGTTTCTGAGACTGTAACTCTTTACAGTAGCAGAAAGCTTCCTCTTTCTCACATGGAACAGCTGGTGGTTTTGAACTGCTGACCTTGTGGACAAGAACAATGTGCTCCATTTCATGCTTGTTGATAGATACCACTGAGTCCAATCAACTCACAGTGACCCTGTGTACAACAAGGAAACACTGCCTGGCCATCCTCACAATTGTTCGTAAGAATAAGCCTGTTCATGCTTAAGTTTACAAAATTTAGTGGGGAGCACTAGCCCACTGCAAGAAAAAAGAAAACCTACCCAAAGCTGTAGAGAACACTAAGAAATAACAGGCACCTTGACAGGTCTTCCAAAAGTCATATGCCTTCAAGTCATAGTGACCTTGTAGGGCAGGGTCCAACTGCCTCTCTGCATTTCTCTTTCCATCTGTACATGAGTAAACAACCTCACCTCTCTCCAGTGGAACAGCTGGTGGGTTTCAACTGCTGACCTTGTGTTAGCAGCTCAGTGCGTGGCTCAGGACATCACCAGGACTCCCTGACTGGTCTTAGGATCTACAAAATGGTACCTGATCATCCGGCTCAGGACTTTTGGAAGGTCTTACACTAAAATATATTTTCTAGAAATTCACAGCTTTTCAACTGTAGGAAGTCCGGGACTGGAGGGTGGCTTCAGGAGATTAAGGATACTGGCTGCACTTGTAAAGTGCAGCCAGGAGTTGTCAGTCCTACCTACATTCCCTCCTTTTCAAATAGCCTAGAAACATGATCATCCATTATTCTTTTTTTTAATCATTTCATTGGGGGCTCACACAACTTCTCATTTTCCTCCCTCTCCACTCCTCCCTCCCTCATGAACCCTTGATAATTTATAAATTATTTTGTCATATCGTACACTGTCTGACATCTCCCTTCACCCACTTTTCTGTTGTCCATCCCCCAGGGAGGAGGTTATATGTAGAGCCTTGTAATCGGTTTCCCGTTTTTACCCCACCCTCCCTCCACTCTCCTGGGATTATCCGTTACTTATGGAAACCTGAGATCATCACTTTGATTTGGTTTTTATTCATAATAGTCCAAAAAGGGGAAATTATCCAAATGCCTACCAACTGCTGACTGGGTTAATGTAGAATTTTAAAACATCTATGAATCTTGAAAACACTGTGTTAACTAAGGCCACACAATGTACGACTCCATCTCTAGGAGAAACCCTAGTGGCACGGCCCTTAAAGCATTTGGCTGCCAACTGAAAGGCTGGCCGAAAACGCTCTAGTAACATCACACTGCAAGAGAAAGACATGACAACTGGCTTCTATAGTCACTGTCCTGGAAACCCCAGGGGGCAGGCCTACTTTGTGCTGTTGGGTTGGTGAATTAGCCTGGGTTTGGCTTTCCTGTCTACAGGCAGACAGACCTTGTTAAATTGCACTTTGCTTTATTGTACTTGGTAAACACCATATTTTTTTTTTCATATGGATGGCTTGTGGCAATCTTACAAGCAGCAAATCTTTCAAAGCCACTTGACCAGAAGCACCTGCATACTTTGTGACTACGGGTCGTTTGGCAATTCTCACAATATTCCAAACTTTTCCATAATGCTATTACACACTTAATAGACTACAGCGGAGTATAAACATACAGGTTATATGCACTGGAAAACCAAAACATTTGTGCGACTTCCTTGATAGTGACGGTCTAAAACGGTGGGGGGAAATCACCTGATCTTACTCTAGCATCAGTGAGGAATGGCTGGGACACAGCAGATAATTCAGAGGTGTGATTCATAACTCCCAGTGCGGAAGGTTTCACTCAGTGAGGTCAGTGCGGGTCCTCGGCAGGCAAAAGGGCTGCTGTGGGAATGAGCAGGTCACTGGGGGCATGAATTGACTACTTTGGAGCCAGCAGGGTTTAGTTGGAGATAAGGTTAGGGTGTAGCACAATCTATTTGTAAACTTTATTGGGGGGGGGGGTGTACCAAATCCATTCCCAAACCAAGACACAAAAAGACTATTTTCCATTTCACAAGTCTCTTAGAAACAAACAAAAAATGCTGTGAGCTAACAAGCCAAAGTGGTCATTCAAAGTTAAAAGCACACTCGGTTCATACCGCTAACTACTGAGTTCACTCTACGTTTTAAAACTACAGCAATCGCCCTTACAAAGTTTTCTTTAAAAATCGGGTTGCTTTTCTTTTGTGTGTGGCAACGAAAAACTGCAGGACAACGTGGCTCGGCACAGAGGTCCCCAGGTGGGTGTCCGGGATTGAACGTACCTCGAGGTCACCCCAGGGAAGAGGCGCTGCCCAGGCATCCCGGGGACTGCATTTTTGCGGGAAAGCCTGGGGCGGGCGCTGCCGCCGGGAGGTTGGTTGTGGCCGGAACGCAACGTCTGAGCAGGCGTGGTGGCTCCGAAACAAATTCGCCGCGCCCCCAACCGGGCCCGCAGCGGGTTTCCATAGCTAACGTCAACTCAGGCGGGCGCTGCTCCGGGAGCCGCACGCGCAGCACGCACGCGCAGCACGCACGCGCAGCACGCACGCGCAGCACGCACGCGCAGCACGCACGCGCAGCACGCACGCGCAGCACGCACGCGCAGCACGCACGCGCAGCACGCACCGCCTCTGGTCCTGGGGGCGCCCACTTCGTCAGTCGGCCTTCGGAGCCGCTGCTCGTTCGCCGGGACCTGCACTTCTCCGGGCCACAGCTTTCGAAATGGCTAAGCCTCGCGTCCACCGCCAGTGTGCCGCCTCCGACCTTTCACCCTGTCACGCCCGTACGCTAGAGCGTCGTTACCTTGGTGATGCGGTGTTTCTGCTGGAGCGGGGCGGGGGGAGCGGGGGCGGTGATGCCGTTTTGGGTGCGTCGGAAAAACAAAGCAAAACCCCAAATCCCCCCAAACAAACTTTTACTATCAAGTCGATGCGGTCTGGTGCCCTTTGGATGGCAATGTAAAGGTCGCTAGGGCCCTGCAGTTACCTTGAGTTGAGTCAAATCGACCCCCCTTTCTGTCCTGTAATAAGGCTCCAGCTGCCTAGGGCCCCAGGACTCCTATTAAGGACGTCCATACTCTGGCCTGGCCGTTGCCACTGGGCACACTGACAGTAGTGCTTCATACGCTATTTCACTTGGAAGCTTTGGCCGTGCATAATGTGCTCAGTGCCTCAGTGACACCTTTTAACTGCATTGCTCTTCCCTCCAGTGGCTCTGTGGCAGCATTTTTAAATACGAGGAACCAAAATGCTGATTATTGAAACACATTACTAGGTATCTTTCTTTTTGGTGTTATTATTTTTAAGTACGGCGTCATCTTTGTGTCCCTGTCCCGCCCACAAAGTCTCAGTAGATTGTTACCAGTATCTCCATATTCTGGATTCTTTCCAGAGTACTAGCTGGAAATTCTCAAGAGTTTTAACACTGATTGGTCTCAAGTGAGTTAGAAGCTCCTGTAAGAGAACATTGAGGCAGATCTGTGCATGTGAGGTATTAGGTTTTCCCCAGCGACTGACG
Organism: Tenrec ecaudatus; assembly: GCF_050624435.1. Taxonomy (NCBI): domain Eukaryota; kingdom Metazoa; phylum Chordata; class Mammalia; order Afrosoricida; family Tenrecidae; genus Tenrec; species Tenrec ecaudatus. The sequence continues at coordinate 45,042,567 of NC_134543.1, forward strand.
TCCTGGCAGTACTGTGCACTCAGGAGTCCTGAGTGGCTTGGTGATGGTCGTCTGGCTCGCCTCCCTCCAAAACCGTAGATTCTCCCCCTCCTTTTCTTGGCTAGAAAAATTATTGCTTAGTTCTTAATTGAAGTTGTCAGGCAACAGTGAAAAACAAACACCTTGTGTTAATTTTAAAAGAAAGAAGTCAAAGTAAATACTATCCAAAGAGTTTGTTGAAATAACGTGAGAGTAAACCTTGTGTAGTAGCAATGCTTGTCTTCAAAGACACACTTTTTGCAGATAGAACCTTTTATTTATTATTATATGCTTAGCTTTTGACACAGGAAAGGCAAATGGGCTCGTGGCCAGTTCTTAATGTGTCTTACTCTTATGAAGAGGACTTACCTTCAATTTAGAAATTTCTACCATTGTGAGGAAGACGCAAGACTGGGCAGCATCTGATTCAGTTATATCTGGAGTTGCATGAGTCAGAATGAACTCTTGGCTGTAACAACAACTACTGCTGGGAAATCGGAGGACACTGTGGGCTTTGGTGTCAGGAAACCTGGGTTGGGATGGACACCAATGCCCACTATTGGTGTGATCTTGGAGTTAACCTAATTTTATTCAGATGAGGGCTTAGTCTCCTTATCTTTAAAATAGGGCTAACAATAGGACTTGCCCCACAGAGCATTGTGCAGATTACCGTAAATGAAATCAGTACACATGGCTTAGCATAGTAATTGGCATAGTGCCTAGTAGCAATCTCATTATGTTCTTATCATCCTGAATTCCCTATAACCAACCAAGATGAACATTTTTGCTGTTGAAATACATACTGTAGAGATACTTTAAAATATGTTCCTATATTCTGTGATTTTGGTGAAAGTTTCAAGAGCCAAGTGGCTTTCTGTTCATTCATGCACATTGTGTTTTGTCACTTATTGCAAGACCCCTATGTGACAGCACGCTTCTCACTTAACTGTACAGGTGTGTACAGTTTCTATTCTTTTCTATCATTTCTTGCCTTCTGAACTTTTTCCCTGGGCAAATGCTGCCCTTTAGTCTTCTATGGTTGATTATGCTAAAGGGTGTATACCTCCCTATATGTCTGTCTGTCATTTGGCTAGAGTTAGAAAAATCAAAAAGGGAAACATGATCAGCATATCTTAAAATCAAAGAACTCAAGAAAAATTCAAATATTGAAAGATTATATATGTAAAATATTGAAAGATTCAGGCAGCATCCAAAAAAGATGGAAGTTGTGTTAGGCTAGGTTATCTAGAGAAACAAACCAGCGATACTCCTCTATGTACAAGAACAAACTTTTTATTAAGAAACAGTTTTCCATCAAGAAGTTGTCCCAGTCCAGTTCACCCCAAGTCCAGAGGTCCAGTGCTAGCCGGGGCCTTCTTCAAACTCATGCAACTGCAGGTTGCTGATGCCGAAAGGTGATGAGGTGGGAAGCAGCGGGATTTGGAGTCATGTGGATCCTAGATCTTCAGAAGCGTGGCGAGGCACTGACAGCTCTCTGGGTTGGAGGTCCATAAGGGGCTGCCCTGGAGTGAGACACATATGGAGTCTCATCTAGGAGGAAGGAAAAGTGGCAGAAAGAACTTGCCTCTGTTCAATCTTGCTCTTATAAAAAAGACTACACCCCAGGGGAGGTATCAGTCAAGCTCCCAGTTGATTGACAGGTTGAACTCTGCCTCCAAGTAAGGAGACTTTGGGGTTGAACAACCCTTTCACAGGGGTTGCCCAATTCATAACAGTAGCAAAATTACAGTTATGAAGTAAAAAAAATAATTTTATGGTTGGGGGTGTGTGGTCACTATAACATGAGGAATTGTATTAAAGGGTCGCAGCATTAGGAAGATTGAGAACCACTGCTCTAGTTGTCATAATATCTAACTACAGTAGAATGAATACACAGAGTCACTGTGCCAAGAAGAACTAGTAGGTAGTCCACCTTTTCAGGTGATAGCATCTGCGCAATGGTACTGAAGAAAAATGTACTAATGGTACTGAAGGAAAAGTTCGCTAAAACCCAGGCTCCAGAATTGGTGGAACACCAATCGAAATGTTTCAACAAGCTGATGAAGCTCAGCAAGCACTTACTCATCTCTGCCAGGAAATCTGGAAGACAGTTATTTGGCCAACTGACCGGAAGAGGTCCTTCTTTGTACCCATTGCAAAGAAAGGTGACCCCACTGAACGCTCAAGTTATAGAACAATATTATTAATACCACATGCAAATAACGTTTTGCTGAAGATCATCCTCTAAGAGTTTCAGCAGTACACAGAGATTCAGAAGAGGATCTGGAACAAGGGATATCATTACTGATGTTGGATGGATCTTGGTTCAAAGTAGAGAATGCCAGAATGATATCTACTTGTGTCTTATTGATTATGAAAAGGAATTTGTGTGGATCATAAAGTTTTAGTATCCTTGAGAATAGGAATTCAAGAACACTTCGTTGTGCTCCTGTGAAACTTGTACATGGGTCAAGAGGCAGTTGTTTGAACAGAGCAAAGGAATACTGTATGGTTTAACAACAGGAAAGGTGTGTATCAGGGTTGTATCCTCTTACCATACTTAGAGAAGCTGGATTATATGAAGAATATGACATCAGGAGTGGAGGAAGGCTTACTAATAACCTAAGCTATGCAGATGATGCAACTCTGCTTGTGGAAAGTGAGGAGGGTGTGAAAGACTTGTGGATGAAGATCAAAATTGCAGCCTTCAGTAAGGATTTCAACCCAATGTCGAGAAAACCAAAATACAACTCAACCAACAGGCAGCATCATGATAAATGGGGAAGAGATTGAAGTTGTCAAGCATTTGTCTTGCATGGATCCACATCAATGCTCATGGAAGCAGCAGTCAGATTCAAAGACGCATTGCATTGGGTAAATCTGCTGCACAAAACCTCTTTAAAGTGTTGAAAAGTAAGGATGTTATTTTGAAGACTAAGGTGTGCCTGACCCAAGCCATGGTATTTTCAATTGCCTCATATGCATGTGAAAGTTGGACATTAAATAGGGCAGATTGAAGAAGAACCAATGTGTTTGAATTACAGTGCTGGCAAAGAAGACAAAGTGTGGATTTCAAAAAAAAACAAACAAATGTGTCTTGGGCGTCCACCTAGAGTGCAGGGGCAAGAATGGGGAGACTTTGTAGTCGTACATACTTTTGACATGCTATAAGGAGAGAACAGTCCCTGGAAAAAGACATTGTGTTAATCTGGGTTGACTAGAGAAATCCAGAGATGTTCATATGTGTATAAGATAGAGCTTTATATGAAAGATCAATTGAATATTAAGAAAACATCCCAACCCGGTCCAGATCAAGTCCATAAATCTGATATTAGTTCATATGTCCAATACCAATCTATAAATTCCTCTTCAGACTCACGTAACACATGAATTGATGCTGAATGCAGGAAGATAAGAGATCAGTGAGTGGAAAGTCTTGTGGATCCAGTGGCAGTAGAAGCATCTCAGTGCTGGCAGGGGTCTCCATGTGGCTCCCTCAGCTCCCAGGCTCTAGTGTAGCTCCATGTGTCTGTGACAAGAATGTCTCCCAGGAGTGAGCCTGTGTTCTCCTTCCAGTGAACTATTTATCTCCTTAGCGCCTGCAAACGAGGGCATCAAGCTGCAACCTGATTGACAGGCTAATTTCCACCCCTTCACTCTTAAGTCTCAAATTGACAACAGCTTATAAAACTACCACAGAGCTCATGGTTGGTAAAGTGGAAGGTCAGCAAAAGAGAGGAAAACTCAATGAGATGGATTGACAAAGTGGTTAACAATGAGTTCAAACAAACAATTTTGAGGCTGGAGTAGGACTAGGAAGTGTCGTGTTCTGCTATATAGGTTCACTCTGAATTGGAACGGATTGGTTAGCACCTAAGAACAACATTTGGAATACTGATGTGTTCATTGTGTCTAATGGCCACAATCCCAAGGGGTTCCTTAATCAGACCAGCCTGTTGTTTGTGTTCAATTATTATTATCTATTTATTTATTTTGAGGAAAGTATACCAGCTGCTAAATCCCCCCCAGATTAACTGGGACATGGGAGTTCTTTTAAATTATTTTGTTTTGTGTCACATTTTTTACTTCCCCTCTATCCAGAAAGCCCTATTATGATCCCTTCAGGGCTATCAGCAGTGGCAGCTGGCCACCATCTAGCTCTTCCAGTTTCATGGGGGGGGGGGAGGCTGGGCTCACACCGTCCTTTAGGCCTTTGGAGTAACTGTTACCATGCATCTCTGCTTCTCTTCATTCTGCTTGCTATTGATGGGGAGAGACTAGAGCAGCGGTTCTCAACCTTTCTCAGGCTGCGACCCTTTCATACAGTTCCTCATGTGGTGGTGACCCCCAACCATAAGGTTATTTTTGTTGCTACTTCATAACTAATTTTGCTACTGTTATGAATCATAATGTAAATGTCTGATATGCAGGATATATTTTCATTGCTACATATTAAACATAATTAAAACAGTGATTAATCACAAAACAATATGTAATTATATATTGTGAAATATTTCTAATTACAAATAAATGAAATTTTGTCTTGAAGCATGTAGCATGGGTGACAGTCTTAATATAACAACAATAAACTACATTGCTACATTTTGCCACAGTATGTGTAAAAAGCCAACTTCAGTGCAAAGGTTGAGTTAGCTTCTTTCTCACAGATCAGCATATCTGCATGTGGACCGACTGCCTGAAGACGGATAGAGGAACGGTGTCTCGGTTCCTAAGTACGTAGAGCATCAGAAATGTTTTCTGATGGTCTTAGGCAACCCTTGTGAAAGGGTCCTTTGGTCCCCAGAGGGGTCGCGACCCACGGGTTGAGAACCGCTGCTTTAGATGGTTGTACCTTAGATGGCTGCTCACAAGCTTTGAAGAACCCAGTTTCTACCCAACAAAGTAAAAGGTTGTCTGTGGACTCTGTTAATTGACTAGTTTACTAAACTAGTAAGCTCTTTTACTAAACCTAGTAGAAGACTGGTTATTTGCAAACAACATCCCAGTAATGGGTGGTAAGTGCATAGCACCACCCTGACCTTCGTGGGGGACCCCTTGAAATGGAATCAAGTCAACAACAACGAGTTATTGTTGATATTTATTTTTTTATGTTTACCTGCCAAATTTGGTCGAATTTCCTCATAATAACTGTCTATTTGTGAATGACCTCTAGTTTTTATGTCACGGAGGCCAGGATGGGGCTATGCTCCACGGGCTTTGTAATGACTGACAAGTAGACCACCAGGCCCCGCCCAAGGTGTCGCAAAACTGAAACCTGCACTCCTTTGGTTTGCCCACAGACACTCTGGAGCAGTTAGCACGCCCCAGGGACTCCAGATGGCGGTGCAACACAAACTAAAGTTGGTAGGATGGTGAGAGGAAGCATATTTTTGAAAGTCAGGCTTTGTGTATCTAACAAAAGTTAAAACTCCCGTTTCCTTTGATTCGGAAATCTCTTATCTCACAAGGTAGCTGAATCAGTCTCCAGCCCTTTTATACAAAGATGGACTTTACTTATAGGAGCAAAACCACACCACAGTCCATTTGGAACAGGTTCAATCAAGTAGGTCAAAATGGTGATTCTGGAAAGATGAGTTAAAAAATGAACATGTCAAAAAAGAGTAACCTTACAATGTGTACAGTGTGACTCTAGTGATTAAAACATGGATATATGCACAAGCATATTTTGTGTGTGCTTATTTCTGAAGGATGCATACGAAGTTAGGCTCTGAAGACATTAACTGGGGTTGGAGGCCTTTCACTTTATATTCTCACGCTACTAATTTATTTTCAAATAATCAATATGAAGCACTTTAATAATTTTTAAATCATGAAAATAAAATTATAAATATGAACGGCAAATTGACAACTCAAATACCATCCCTCTACCCCAAAATCTCCATCAAGCTCCTAATTTAGTTATGCGCTGTGTAACCAGTCAAATGGCATAATGCATGTTTGTTTCCACAGCGGTGCTTTTATTCAGAAAAAATAATTTGGAAAAAAATCATTGTTAGTTTTTCTGACTAAAGAAGTAATTACTGTACTGGTACTGTAGTAGGGAGAAAAGTATATTTCTTCTTCTTTTTTGCTTTTATTTTGCAATGTCATTTAGTATGTCGCTAAATTTTGAACTGTGATTCTCAGAGATTACTTAGATCCAGGACCTTATCATTATATCATCAATAGGTCATCCTTTGGAATCTTTAATATTAATTCATTTTAACTAAATGAGAAAATTTACTGAATTTATGTATATAGGCTAGAGATAGTTTTCCAGTGTTGAATGTAAAATCTTAATTTTAATATATATGTAAAATATATATGCATGTGTTCATGTATCCATAGAGATATGTGTTTGTGTAGAATATTATTAACACATGAAAACTTAAAATATCTAAAATTAAATATATGGAAATCCTATTTTATTCAACTAGCAATGATCACGTATGTCATTAAAGAAATTTTAGTAAGCTGTTTGTCTTTAGTAGACTAATTCTAATGAAAGCCACCATTTAAAAATATTTTTGCCAGTAATTAAAAAGATAATCATCAAAACTATATTTGAGGCTCTTAATTTAAATGAAAACTAGTGTATAGAAATGTATTTAAGAATAATTACTGATCCTATGGAATTAAAAGTAATTCTCTTACTTATATGTCTTAAGCCACATAGCAAATTCATATGTTTTAAATAGAGATTGTCCTCCTAAAAGACTTTGTAATTAGAAGTGTATTTACCAGAAAAGAATAGCATGGAATGAAGGATGGCATTTACTTATAGAGGTTAGCCCATATTAAGGAACAAACCAAAAACATTTGTATTTGTAGTTTCTAATGCAAAACTTGTCTACAACATTTATCTTTATAATGCCCTCCTGGCTACAGTAATAATGAGATGAATAGAATTTGAGAGGCAAGCTCTTTTTCAAGGGCACATATGCCCTGCCTGATGCATGCACTAAAGCCAAGCACATACTGACACTCTCTCCTGTAAAAATCAAATGAAAATATTTTCACTATGAATGACCTAATTAGTGTAACATGGCAACTTATCCCTTTATCCCTCATCTGTCAAATGTACTCTGAGGCACCGCAGTGGACTCGGAAACCCCAAAAGTTACTTTTACTCTTGTGAAAAGATAGATGTCCTGTTCATTTCGGCTTCTCTTCCCCAATTTACAAATAATAGTACATTTTAAAAGTACTCGCTTGAATGTGATGCAGACCTTCCCAGAAAGAATTCATTCCTTTTTTCCCCCTGATGCATAGAATGAATAGCCTTTGCCTTAGGAGGAAGCAAACCATTTTAAAGAACACAAAGAGGGCCCTGATCTGACTTTTCCCTCTTTCTGGTTTTATAACTAATGCTTCCTTCCTGATCACCTCACCAAAGAGAATGACTTCTTTGGTCAGAAACAAAAGTAGTTCTACCTAAGAATACCGTCTTCTATTCATGATCTTTAACTCAAGGCTAACATTTTCCTCACACCTCAGCAAAGCATGAACCCAATAACTGATTTCTACCTTTTTGGATAAATGGATATGAGAAATTTGCTCCAGATTAAAATAGTGGCCATTTAAGAAGACAGTGCTCGGGCAATGAAATGTACAAATGTGCTTTATGCAATTGATGTATGTATGGATTGTGATAAGAGTTGTATGAGCCCCTAAAAAAACAATTAGAAAAAGACAGTGCTCTTAGTGTGAAAGGAAAAAAAAATGAAACAGCCAAATGATTTCATAGTGCCATGAAAGGTATATTTAATCAGAAATGAAATTGGAGTTATACTTCAATGACTACAGAAAACTTGGTATTTGACATGGGGCAGGTCACTTACATTCTGGACTTGCTTCTTCTCAGTAACATGTAGAGTGGACAAAGCCTCTAAAATCCCATCTAACTCTGTATTCCTGCTATTTGTATTATTTTGTTAAATTTATCATAAATTAGATAATTAAATTTTTATTTTTATGTAAATAGCATTTTCTCTAGTTATATAGCTTTTCTAAGTAACTACTGACTATAAGGCTAAGCTTTGTTTATTGCTAAACAGATTGAAACAAAGCATGGTTATTATGGGAAACTAATTTTACTATTGCTATGTCTGGGCATAGTGATTTTTAGCAATATTAATGTTTGTCATGTGTCACCTTAATCAGTATTTGCAGTGCAATGATTACTTAATTTGGCTCTTTAGCCATAGCCCTTGTAATTCTCACCAAAAACTAGGTGAGGATATGCATATGAGGTTCTGGTGGTCCACCAAGGATATTGGAAAGCTTGCTATCATGAAAATAAGGTATATAGAATCCTAATGAAGGGACTGGTCTGTTTGCTATTCTAGTAGGCATAAAGGAGAGCCAATCCCATAGCAAAAAGGGGATCCTTTGGATCTGGATTCCCTGAGTTTAGGCACTCATATAACCAGAGACAGAGATTGCTACAACACCAGACAGTGAAAGAAAATGAAAAGTGTCAGCCGAGGCAGTGGAACCTGAAGACTAGCAGGAGATGTCTCACTGGGCATCTTGACCTGGGTTACAAGAAGGCCGGGCTACTTTAGATGGTGGTGGAGTGGGTTGTGCAGTTAGTGGATCTAGGTTCACTGACCCCACAGAACAAGAGAGGTTAAGTATTTGTGGGGCAGGAGGCTTGCTGGTGGAGCTGGGGTGCCTCTGGGCACATATTCCTGGAACTGAAGAGCATTATAACTTTTATCTGCATAGGACAGAGGCTGAGTCAACCCAAGAGGTTTGCTACAGTCATAGCTGAGAAGCAGCTATCCTGATCAAAGATCTGTCTCCTGAGTCATTTCTGAGCCTGATTTGCAACCTGTTACTTCGCTAATAAACCCTGTAACCGTAAGTATTGTCTGTGAGTTCTGTGTGGCCAGTGCACCACAGAGAAGCAGAGTCCTGAGGGAGGGACGGTGTCAGAGTAAACAGGTTGGAAGGAGGAGGTCATATCTGCCTCCTAAGAATCAACCATGATCAGTGAATGCTGACAATGATTCTCAGTCCTGCTTGTGAGGTTAAAGGTCAGACGTCCCTGACTACACCATTCTCATAGCACTCATTAAGTACTAACATTTTATCTTCTGAGACCTTTCTCTGTAAGGTCAATTAAGTATTGTTAAAGCTACTATTGTGAAGATTTCTGTGTTGTTTTTTAAATAGTCGATTTAGTCTACATTTAGCCTCTGTTTGATTACAAGCAGTGGTCAAAGATGTTGAAGCCCTTGAAGGTGATTTTGAAGATCACAACATGCTGTAGCTACTCAGGCAGTAATCAGAAACAATTAAGAAAAATGTACCAAATACTTCATTTTTCCTCTAGGCTGTGTGGTAAATTACATTTAATATTTCAGGCTTGTTGCATTTTAAAATAAGGCCTCCAACTAAGCAATTTTCAAGATAACTCCAATCAAAAGATATTGCTTAAAATTTTGTATTGCTACAGAAATGAAAAGAGTGATTGTCTATGTTGATTAGCTTTGAAGATTGCTTTGGGAAGAATTTGACAGTTCTAACATTCCCTTTATAATTTACAATCCGTGAAGAAGAATTGAATAGTACACTGCCTCTCAGGATAGTTTAAGGTTTCCTTTTTATTTGCTATTTTTCATTCTCCGACTTTACCCAAAGATGGGATTCTTATAGTGTGTGATTTTAAATGCATGTAGACTACTGGTAGAAAGACAGGAGCATCTCAAGGAATACTAAAATGCATATAGAAATTATTTTTTCTCATGACTTAAAGTTATTCTCAATTAGACTGAACAGGAAATAGATGTGTAGCATAAGAAATATAACTGAGGTATTTACTGAGGCTCACTGTGTGCAAAAGTGTGTGCACATTACCTAGCAGACACAAAGATACACAAGACATTTAACTTCAAAGAGCTAACAGTTTAATGTATAGAGAATTCACAATTTAAAAAAATAAATAAAATTTAACAAGAAAAATTTAGAACCAAGCATGCCTCATTTGATGACGTGAGTAGTTGCTTATACATAATTCCTAAATTCAGGGAATATCTATCTGGTGGCAGACAACTTGACCACCAATTCCAAACTCCCTAGCATTGAGTTGATTTCAAGTGTGAAATTATTAGTTGTCATCTGAACACTTGTGGGAAATGTATAGAGAACTTAAATATCTAGAGGGACGTTTATGTTGACAAGAACTCATTTTTAAATGAATTTCTTGATTCAAAGACCAATTAAAAATTGCTCTCAACTAAATAGTTTTAAGCTAATGTGAAATACATTGGTTCTTTTAAAGTTAGCAAGCAAAGTTGGACGATAATAAATATCAAGTCATGGTAAGGATTATTTAAATGTCGCCCATATTCATTCATTCATGAGTTCATTTAGTAGACTAGCTTAATTTGCTTAGTTTTTCTCAATATTGATAATACAAATGAATAGTTATAAGTGGAATTTAGTAAAGGTAAAATGGAATAAAGTAACTGGATAATGCACATGTGGAAAGATTTTATCCATAATTAAAATGCCTATATTTGTGAATTTTTTGTTATGAAACAAAAATTAAGGAATCAAGCTATTCCATGTTGTGCATCTCAATTCTATTCTGACAGTAACATCTTGTTGTAGAATAAAATATGTCTAGTTCCAAGCCATAAAAGTAATGAATTTTAAAAGAAAACAATTACCGTATATTTTCGTGTATAAGGGAAGAGCACCCGTTATCTCACAGGTGGTTGCCGTTTCGCTGCTGTTCCTTCAAAGCCCTCTGACCCTGCAGGGCTTTGAATGTTTGTTTACTCACATCTAACCAATCAGAGCCGTCCTGTGAAGTGTATCTTTGAATAAGCCTTTTAAAGACCGTGTGTGTGCGACATTTTCTTCTTGAAGTCCTTGTTATCAGCACCCCTCTATCCCCTCCCTCCCCCACCCTGTACTCCAGGAGCTGTTGTATTTGTTGCTGTCTTACACCATCCAGTATATCCACTCACATACAGATTGTGTGGTTTGCTCCCCTCCAGTGTGGGGGCTACACAGTCTGCAATGCTATTAGCAACCCCTTCCCCGTGTCTGCCCTGTGGACACCTCATGATCACACAGTTGGTGTGCTTCTCCCACATGGCCTTCGTTGCTTCCCTGCTAGATGGCCACTTGTTTAACTATAAGCAAAAGTGAGTTAAAACTACAAGGAAAAGTGAGTTAATTCTCTTTACTGGGATTTGGCATGTCTTCATCCTGTGTCTTTTTATTTTTGTGTTTGTTTTTTCTTAGTAAACCATTTTGCTTTCCTTGTGTCTGTGTCTAAGGTAGTTCACTAGGGGTTACCATGAGTGTTCCCCGTAAGCTGTTTGTATGTCTAAAATCCTAGAGTGTTTTAAGGAGCCCTGGTGGTTTACCTGTTGAGCTGGTAGTCAGCAGTTTGAATCCACCAGCTGCTCTGTGGAGAAAGATGAAGTTTTCTCCTCAATCTGGGAAACTCGGAAAGGGGTCGTTCTGCCTTCTATTGGGTTAGTATAAGTCAAAATTGACTCGATGGCAGTGAGATTTTGAGGGTAAGTTGTTAGGAACTTATTTTCTGTAACATACAAGAAAGTATATACTAAATATCCCTCCACCCATGTTTTATTGTTATCTTTGTGTCTTTATATTTCATGTGCCCTGAAAAATAATTTTATTGTTTGCATACATCTGTTATTACAAGGCAATTCGAATTCTCAAACTAGAAGGCCTTATTACTATCTTAATAATTGTTCTGCACTTCCCTTTAGTATTATATATAGCTTTGAATTACTCTCTCTTCTTGGTTCCCCTCCCTTCCATCTGTAAAATGCACATGAGTAATTTTGTAGGGCCATTCTGGTGGATGGGAACTCTGGTGGTCTTGGAGTGCTTTAGTTTCACCCCATCTTTAAGGATCGGTTCCCTAGGTACATACAGTACTCTTGGCTTACAGTTGTTTGTTTTTTTCCTTCTCAGCCTTTTACTTGTATCATTCCATTTCCTTCTGGTCTCCAAATTTTCTGAGGAGTAATTGGCATTTAATTTTATTTTGTATCATTTATGTAACTGCTATTTTCTCGCTCTAGGAAGTTTAAGTGTCTAGTTTGAGTGTCTAGACTACAAAGCGTCTGCTGTAGATCTGTGGGTTTCTACTGCTTGAGGTTTCTTTGAGCTTCTTTGGAAGATTTTCTCTCATTTATTTCAAATATTCTTTCCATTCCTTCCTCTCTCATCTTACTGAATTCCCATGATGCATATACATGGAAGCTTCAAAAAGTTCACGGGAAAATTCCATTATTGTTTAATTCCGTTTTTCCGTGAACTTTCTGAAGCTATGTTAGACCTCCTGATGTTTTCCCTTAATCCCATTAAATTGTATCCAGCCTTAAAAAAAAAAAAAAAGACCGTGTGCGAAAGCTGTGGCAGGAATGGACATCATCTGGTCAAGCTCGACTAACAAAAGGAGGAAATCTCATGAAGCCTGACATAGAGTTAATAGCAAAGTGGGTTCGAGATGCATGGGAAGACATTCCAGAAGACATGGTGTGACGTGCCTTCCAGAAATGTAGTATTAGCAATGCTATGGATAGCAGTGAAGACTGTGCTCTCTATGAAAATGACAGCAGTGATGGTGAAGGTGATCTCAGTGAGGACAGCGTCTATGATGACCTCACACCAGCTGAAGCTCTGCACTGGGATCCGGATGATGATGAGAAATCCAGTTTTGAAGGATTTTAATGCTTTACATTTTAGCTTGGTTGCTGGTTGAGCTCAGGGAATAGTACTCTTAAGGTATCATTGTTGATACCTTATTGCTTTTGTTGAACCTATTTTCTACTTTCTCTGCTGGTTTACTAATGTTAAATGACTTGTCCTTTTATTTATATTTTTATTTTAAAATAAATATTTAAATACATTACCCCATGGATGTCTCAATTTTTAGTAATTTTATTTTCATTTGTTTTGATTATTGAAACTCACCAATAGCTTCTGCATTTTCCACCCTAGGCTTATGCTTGAGTCAATCAGTTTTTCTGGTTTCCCAGGTAATAATTAGGTACCTCTGCTTATATTCGGGTCGGCTTATATTTGAGTATATACGGTAGGTATTTTAGGTTTTCCATTGGTAATTTTCTGTTTTAAATGTAAGACATAATCCTTAATATCATCTGCTTGTGTAGTGTTCCTAGGGTCTAGGAACTGTCAACTGGGGATGCTAAGGGATTTTAAGAAGGGACTAATCCGAAAGTGTGGCAAGGATGAAAGGAAGCCACCAAGGTTGATGAAGCATTTTAGACCAGCAACACCCTTAGGCCTGAGATGTACGAGAAAGGAGATGCAAAAAATCAAACTTACTGCCCTCAGGTCGATTCTGACTCACAGTGACCCCTATAGATTTCCAAGATTAACTGCTTAAGCCGGTAGAAAGGCCTGTCTTTCTCCCGTAGAGTTGCTGGTGGTTTCAAACTGCCAGCCACGCAGATCACAGCCCAACACATAGCCACTACACCACCGGGGCTCCTCAGAGAATAGAGAAATTGATAGAACTCAAGGGAGTTTTTGAACACAGTTGGCGTTGTGGCCTTTGTAGAAGAATACTGTTGATACGGTGTGCTGTTGCATTGAATGCAGCTCATAGTGACCCTAAATGGCACGATGGGACTGCCCCAGAGGGCTTTGTAGGCTGTCATTTGGTTCAGGAGCATATTGCCAGGCCTTTTCTCCTGTGGTGTGTCTGGTGTGATGGAGCTCCTGTCCTTTTGACTGGGAGTCGTGTGCTTACTTAACCATGGAGCCACCAAGGTTCCTTGTATATCTAAGTCTCACTCTTCTCTCACTTTGGGATGTATTGCCAGTCTTTCCCACTGGCTAAACCCAGCTGCTAACTAGAGAGACACAGGATCCTGGTTCATGTGGTCCATAAAAAATCTCACTGCCATCGGGTCAATACTGACTCAGAGTGACCCTACGGGACAGGGTAGAACTGCCCCTGTGCGTTTCCAACACTGTCACTGTGAAGTAGAAAGCCTCATCTTTCTTCTATGAAGCTTTGAACTGCTGACCTTGGGGTTAGAGTCCAACACTTTACCACTCTACCTCTAGTGTTGTTGTCCATAAAAGTGAGCCTGTGAACTCACTAGAAAAGGATACCATGCTTGCTAATGTAGGCAGCCAACAAAAGCAAAAGAAACCTCAATGAAGTTGATTGACATAGTAGCCACAACAATGGAGTTGAACATACCGGTCATCATAAAGATGACCCAGTAAAAAATGTCACAAATAGTAGTCCAGTATGTAATAGGATAGCTATTTGATTTATATTATTCTTTTGTTTCTTGTGTTTCTCTCGATTCTCTAAGATTACTCAGACATTTACCTCTTAAATACATGTCATTTAGTTGTGGTAAATTGATAATATATACATACAAATGAATAAATGGGTTTATATCAAAGAAATATCAATTAATAAAGTATCAGTTCATAAATGTTCACAATTTTAATGCTATATTATACCTCCAAATTAAATTAGAGCTAAGTAACTTTTATTTTAGAGTAAAAAAAACCACTTGAATTCTCCACTCCCCAAGTAGCATGAAAAGGCTTTGTATAAATGCATTTTATGACAAAATAAATATGATTTTTATGATCTAGTATGGAGGTCAAGCTTCTTATGACCAATCTGAGTAAAGTACTCTCGGAATCAGCATTTCTGCTTTGTTTTCACTTGATTTTGTCCATCTTGGTTCATAATTATATTCTTAACTGATTTTTAAATATGATAGAAAAAAATTGATAAAATGCAGGATCCAACATTATAAATATTTCACTTTTAGAACCCCATTTAAAAATCACAAACTTGTAAAACAAAATCCATTTAAATAATCATTTCCCCTATGAAAATAATGTTCTTTAAAATTTTGTTTTCATGATATTTAATAAATGTTCCTTGTTTCTCTTCTGACTACAGGAGTAACTAAAATACTCCTATAGTAATAACAGATTTCCACTTGTTATTTTTTTATAACACACGGAAAATAAAACAGTTCCACGATACTGGGAAGTCTTTGCTGCTTCTAAGAATTCTGTACTTGTTGTGGTTTAAATTCTTGGTGGTTTCTAAGTTTTCAAAGAATAAATAAGTACTTGAAATAACTAACTATTTGACAACAGAGTGACTGACATTTTCATATTCTTTTTGAGACTTAACAAAAGCAGAGTTTGTTTTAGTAAATTTACTTATAAATGCCTCCATTCAAACCATAATGTAACAAAGTAGTATGCTTCAGTTAATAACACCTGAAACTTTCAGAGAGCCTTCACCTAACAACCGAGTTGTTCTTTCACAGAATTTGAAACTACAACAAAGCAGGCCAGAAGACCAAAGACTATGTCAGGGATTTGACCCTTTAAGTAATGTCCAGACTTTAGCAGTATACATCCTACCCAATTTTCTTCATCTCTATCTATTTCTCTGAGACAGTAAACTATGTATGACACGGTGGTACTCCAAATTGTTGAAAACAACATTGCATTTGCTTGGCTTATTGTACTTACTAAAGCAGGGAATTATATCAATATATTTAAGAAGCATTTTCCCAAAATGTAGAAATTAAGTTTTTCTGATGGACTTCCAGCTAATTAAAAAAATTAAATTAGTTAATAAATTCATTCCACAGTATCCTATTCTTGAGCAATACATATTATCGTTTAATTCTTTTCTAGTTATTTTTAATTGTATGCTTGCACTTTTTCCACTAAATCTAACTTGATTTTATTTTTAAGGGCAGGAATATATGAATATATACTTACTATGTATTGATTAATGTAGACAATAGTATTAAAGTCTTACAATTGTGTGGAACCTGTATGTTGCATTTTTACTTAGATCAATACACAGGTACTCACAAAAGATATATTGCTACTAGAGTTCTCATCATACAAGCAAAAATTTCTTCCAAATAAGACATATTTAAACATGCCTTTATGCTCAGCGAATTCCCTCAGTAATACACTGTCTTGGTCTTATTCTCGAACTCATGGCCATAGAGGAGATCCTGACACACAGCCACCCTCCAGGGCAGAATAGAACTGCAACTGTGCTTTCCAAGACTAAATCTTCATGCCAGTACGAAGCCTCATCTCTCTTCAGTGCAGCGACTGGATCTTCAAATGGCTGACCTTGAGTTAGGCAGTCAAAACAGTGGCTTCCGAGAGAATCTGTTGAGTTAGTTAAATCTAACGCAGAGAGGTAGTTCAGAGGTTTATGGCGATCCTGTTGGGATTCCAAAGGAGGACAATGTTGATAGATTTTCTCAAAAATCACAGGACAATCATGGGTTCATTATGAAGTTTTAAGAAAATGGAAAACTGTATTGGTGAGAAGATACTAGGAAGATTGCATCAAGGAACTCCCCGTCGGGACCAGGCACCTGCTGTTCCTCAAAGGTAGCAAGGAACATCCGCTGAGAAATTTGGTTGGGAACACTTCCTCATCATCCGCACTCCAGCCCTGAGCTCGCCCCTTCCGACTTCTTTTAGCTCCTCAAACTTAAAGCACACGTGAAGGGGACACAATTGGAGTCCTCAGAGGGGCCCACACTGTTGTTGATGTGATGTCGGTTGAAGAAAGCAGAATCCTTCCGGGGAAGGCTTTGAGAGGGAAACACCAGCTTCAGACGAGTCTAGACCTACATGGAGGCTTTGTTGACAAACAGCTTCACACGTTCGTATTTTTACTGAGTAATGGTTTCTATGATGTTGTAGCAAAATTTTTGACCTAACTTTGTTTATATATATATAAATGTAGATATGTTGTCCAATATATTAAGATTTAGAAATTTCGGTAGTGGCAGTTTGAAGACTATTTTGTTACTAGTAATGGCTTAATACCTAAAAAGAGACCAGAGTTCTTGACAAGGTAAATTAACCAGAGAAATATGCCAATTTTGACTTCATTTCCATCCCCGTGAATGAGTGCATTCATTCTCTTTAGATTTAAAGCTCCTCATTCTACAGCTCCTCAACACCCTTTATAGAATTCAGCTTGCTTTTCACCTACCTTTTAACAGTTTAACATAGAGGGCTGGATCACGTCTATTGTTCCAATTGTATGTAGCTTAAAAGGCTCTGCTGTATTTTACTCTCTCCATTGTATCTGGCTTCCCTGAGTGCTTTCTCCCTGCATTTTACTCTCTGTTTTCTAAACCATTTATGCCTGTTCTTTCTGAAGACACTTGTTCATCTGGGAGCTCAAATTGACTCCTCTCCATTCTATTTCCTTAACTAAAAATGCACCATTAAGGTTGATTGAACTCTTTTTAAAGCACTTCATAAAAAATGAAAGGCTTTAAGAAAGTAGGCTACCAGTGTTTGTAAATACCTGTTTTCAGCTAAATTGATAGGAAGGGATAAGAAATAATTGGAAACTTAAAAATGTTATTGATATATATATATTTCACAGACAAAACATTTTTGTCTGGGGTTGGGAAGGAATGGGTATTCTGTTATAACAGGAAATGGAAGAAATACATCGTGGAGTCAAAACCATTAAAATTATGAGAAACATTTTCTAGAAAAAGATAAACTAATGTTTTGTGATAAGATGTAAAATATGTCAGGTTCATGATTAAATCTACAGTTTCCAATCATACCACCCTAATTTCTTTTTTTCTGTTTAAAATACAGTCATTGTCATTTTTACAACATACAAATCATTATAACTTTTTTATCCCCTAGTGATATTATGTTTACAAATGGGACTGTGCTGGTATGAAAGATTTTTAATAGGTGGAAGTGAATTAGAAAGATTAAAGACCAGATGCAATGTATAACACCACTCATGAAAAATACTTCATAGCCATTTCTTGATGTTTGATAAAAACATAATTTAAATCATTTAACAAAATATTCTTATTGATCTTATTATTTTGATGGATACCAAAGCATCTGAAAAATAACTATATTTTAATGATACAATATAATGAAAATATGTTCAAGTTTTCAAATAAGTTTTTTAATCAGAGAGACTTAAGTGGAAAATGGTAATGTTGTGGAATTGCCGTTTACCACTGCTTAAATAGCTGCTATTTTATTGATTTACCTTAAAGAGCACAAAATAGTTAAAGGTAAGGTCTAAGTAAACTACATTACCTGTACTAAAAAGTGCTTTTAAAATGACTACTGAGTTCCTTTGAATGTGTGATTTTATTTCTAGGTTGCAGAATTTCATGAGTTTGCTAGGAAATCATTCATTGTGTTGAAATTGTAAGGAAAGACCATCACCTAGACCAAGAGTTTAAGGTCTAAAAGTGCATCAACTGAGTGTGAGAAGCGTCTTTTGAATGGTGTAATAAACAGTTTTATTCAAAATTGAGAAAAAATTGAAAGGAGTAGAATCTTTCATATTCTTAAAAAAGAATCATTTAGTAAAACAGAATATTTCTAATAAAATAACTGTATACTCCTTCTTGGCCCAGTTTTAAAAGACAACTACAAACTACAATTGCAATTTGGTACAAGGTTTTCTTTAAAAATATTTTTAGCAATGATGGAAATGTGTAGGAAGATAAGAACATTTATACACTTAGAGGCTGCTCAGAAGCTTAGTTTTATAGCATAGATATTAAAACAAATTAGCTTCTATCCCATAAAGAATTAGATTCTATTTCCATAAAGAATCTGATTTCATTAGATTCATTGAAGAGCTAACAGAGCTTGGCCAAAGTACTTGCTCCTGCTCATACAGAACTCGATAGAACATATTTTCTTAAGGTAGCATTTGATTGAAGCTAAGAGCCTAGGGTGTAACTAAGAGTAAGATCTAATGTTTTAATACACTCAACACTTCTTGTAATGCATGACCCTGTAATGTAAGTAGTAAAATAGTATGCTACTTAAATGTAAGGATTACTTTACAATTAGTCTTAAGTACCTGAAAACACAAAAATGTATATTAAACATGAGGTGAAATTTTATGTCAACGTCAGAAAATTCAGTACTATAAATACAGAACTAAACAACATTCTCACTGAGCAATCCATTAATCATAGTTACTATCGTCACTGTTAGGTCATCTAGATACAGTTCGGCGTTGTAAATTTTTAATCTATTCCAGCTTCCCAGGTGCCTTGTGGAGTTGCCCTTCATGGAAAATAAGCCCAACATCTGTGCATATGACTGCATGCAAAATGCACCCATCAAGACATGTGCAATTCATTCTTCCCCAGAGGATTTAACAAAGAAATCATTTTACTGACACTTTCCCTCAACTCAGTACACTGAAAAAGAATGGACAGTATACAGTTTTCACAGCATTCAGGCTTTAAGACAGCTGATAACTAAATGGCACAGTTGTAAGCTTTCTAAGTACTATTAGATACCACGTACAGGAATTAAAAAACAACTAGTGAATTTGGAGTCTGGAAATCTAGGATTCAGAGTGATGTCTATTCTTTTTAAGCCACAGATTTCTCATGTATAAATAAAGATAGTGCATGACATGTCTAATTCATATACTTATTAGAATAATCATTTATAGTGTGAGTCATGTTACAAATTAAAAATACTACCAATAACTGTACACATGTCTGTTGTGTTGTAATCAGTTATAACGTATTACAAATAATTTATAACTATAACATTACATATTTCTTATTCTTCATGTTAATAAGTTACTTATTACAAGTTATTGTATTTTATTTTGAAGAAGAAATTCAGGTGCAAGTAAAATTTAATTAAAAATTTTTGAATGAAAAGTATAAAATGTCTTAAGCTTTGATGTGTATATAAAAATAAAATGATAGCAAATGTTTTAAAATGAATAAAAGATGAATCAAAATATGTCAAACGTTAACTAAATTATATATTAACTAATTGATGTAATAACATGTATAATGTTGTTATACATCATTTAGTTAATATGTATAACACATTAGAGAAAATGTATATATGTATAACACATTAGAGAAAAAAATTCTCTAGTGAAGAGCTATTATATTTATTTTCCCACCAACTTTATTATTTAAGACACTTTATTACCTCAGTTGCACACATGCGGGCGGGATGGGTGCCAGTGTAGTAATAAACTGAAGTGCAGACCCCCTCCTGGTACACTGGAGAAAGCAGTTGTAAAACTAATGGGCAACAGAGACATCTTCTGGACATCTTAAGAACTGCACCGTTGTGTTTGAATGGTGACCAGGAGTTCCAATCAACTGATGGCAGTTATTCCTTCATAAGCGTAGCAGTTATTTTTAAAAAACACATTAAGAGCTTCACAATCAATGTTGCTATATTTAAAATTTCAAATAAGACATGATTAAATTAAAAACACTTAAAGAAGTAAAATACAAAATTTTTTTACTTTGGAATTACGTAGTTTCCAAAATAATGGTAAAATAATTTCTAAATAGCTTATAAAGTACAAATATATTAATGAAATAATATATTTTATTTTAATATAATTAATATATAGAGTATCATGAAACTACATACAGTGTTGAACCAAAATCTGCAAACATGAATCATTGCGCTTTTATATAAAAAGATTAGTAATTTACTCATCAATGTAAAGAACTGTATTTAACAAATAAATATATAAGCTCAAAACAATATTTGATTGATTTATCATGTATCCTAGTACTATGCTGTGTAACAGTTTAGAAAAACTATTTTAAGTAAAATATTACTATTAAGGTCAAAAATTAAAATTTCTGCCCTCAGGTTAATTAGTCTTTGCTTTAGGATAACAGAATCACTCTCGGCATAATATATACAACAGAAATTTGGGTATGAAAGTATTCTTTTTCCTCTTTTCTTGGACCTGAGTGACAGAGTGGTCCAATTCAGGAGCTCCTATTAAAGGCCACAGTTTCCATCTTTAAACAATTTGGGGAGCAGACTTGTTTTAGAGTATATATTTTGTAAGTATAATGTGAAAACTGTAATCTTTAGTTCAACTAGAAGGATCTTGCTTTTGTGAGAGCTGTTTTTGGTAAGAACTATATGCTTTATTTTTTATAGCCCCAAATGAAGAGGCATTATATGAAATATGCTTATTTACTTGTTATTTTTCTTAATATCTTCTTATTTGGGGCCATGGTGAGGTTTTGTGAATTCTCTTTCCATTACTGGGAGGAAGGATTTGCTTCTGTGCACTTGGTTGCGTGTCCCTTTTACCCTTTCAAGCTGATGGCTGCTATAATCCTAGTTGATGATTCTCTCCAGCACAGACATCCAAAGCATAACCAGAATAACCCTAGAAGGCAATAAAGGAGCGATGCGAGGTGGAATCCACCAGGGGTGATAATGGAACAGAAATGCTTTCGTAACATGATTATCGTATTCATATTTTTTTCACCCACTACTCTCTACCGGTTTTTGTACAGCTACTAAGCAGAAATAGACCTCTTGCTGTATAACCATTTCTCCTTAAGCAGTTACATTCGATTTGACCTGGGAAGGTTGTTAGCAGGCATTCTGTAAGAAAGAAAACATCTGTGAGTGGAATCATGGTGATATAATTTTTAGTATATCAGCTAACTTAAGGTAATTCTATAGTGAACACTGTCTTTATTATGTGTACAATTTCAAGGTGACACTAAAAATATTTTTGATATTTGAATCCTGGGGAACCAGTGGGATATGACAGGTTATAACAGTACAGTAAGTCAGGGTAGCAAGAGTCAGGCCTAAGCTCGATCCGCTGCCAGGACAGGGCAGTAGTTGGGACAAGTTAACTGGGTAGGCAGGTAGTACTTGGGAATCTAGGCAGATGGGGGCTGAGCGCCACAGAGGATTCTTAATGGAACTAGAAGTTTCCAGGCACTGGGCAGGGCTCTGGGACGGGGAGACAAAGGAAAGATAAAAAGAGGACTCTGAAAAATTATAAAATGCTCATAATTTCCAAGAGTTGAATTTATCTGCTGCTATGGAGTACTGCGAGTTTGAGGAGAATGCAATTACAAGTAGTTTGCCGTGTAATCATCCCAACCTTTTCCATTAGCACCTAAGTACTATGCCACCACGGCTCCTCCCATTGAGACTATCTGAGCACTATTCCACTTTGACAACCATTCCTTAGCCATTCTGATGGAAACAAACTGGACTTTTGGAAAGGTTTCATGAGTGTGGGAGAAGTCTTATTCTAGTGCTAGCAGCTTTTCCTATTCCCAGAATAAGTATGTAATAGTTAATAACAGTATTTACTATTTTTATATGTGAATAGCAAATGTGGGGAGAATTATCAATACATGATGAGTTACACACAAAATCATTTTACCTCCCTTCTTCTTGGTTGCTCTGGTGTGTTTGCGCAGTTAGAGATGTGACATTCTGTTGTGATAAAAGAGATTGGGAAAGATTTGTCCCTCTTAGTTGCCGAAAAGCTGGTTCTGTATGGAAGCTTCGGGCGTTATTTGTCAGACTCACTGCATTCTTGTTTTTCTTGTCTGAAAGTAGGAGTTCAGACAGTTAAAATTATACAGCAATAAAAGGCATTAAGTAATATAAATGTTTGGATATCCTTCAGTTAAATATATATGCAATACATGTTTATAACATGAATGTTAAAATTTCAAATAAAAACATAAGCCTGGAATATATCACCAGCACTTCATGCTCCTTAATTTTTTTTTCTGATCCAGTGAATACATTTGAATCTATATAATTTTTAAAATGTAAAAATCCAGGATTACATGATACCATAATTGGACAGATAAAATGACCATTTTTTTTAAATGGGGCAAAATAGAAAACACAAAAGAGATTATAGAATATTTCTAGAAAATCTTATAAACTAGTAGTACATGAAAATCTAGAAGAGAAATTCATTAAAAAAAAGAAGTTATAGAGAAGAATTTAGGGTTGATGACATTTCTGAATACAATACTGTATGGTTAAGGAGAATAGTAACAATACAGGATGTCCAACCTCTATTACTTATCTGTCAGTTTGTTACTCTGTGATGGCTTGTGTGTTGTTCTAGTCCTAGAAGGTACGCCACCAAGTGTCTTGACTACTAACAGGGTGACCCATGATGGTCAGATTTTAGTGGAACTTTATCTACTTCTAAAAAAAAGGACTAGTGAAAACCTTGTGGGTAACATGAGAAGGTTGTTTGAAATAGTGATGGAAGGTGAGCCCCTCCAGTTGAAAGGCACTCAAAATATGAACAGGGAAGAGCTACCTCCTCAAAACAGGAGTTCTCCTTAAGGAGGTGGCTAGGAGAAAGCTTTCAGCTCCTTACTTTGCAATGGGGTACTACTGAAAACAAGAAACTGCTGCAAGCATCCATTATCATTTGAATGTGAAATATATGAAATACGACTCATGGAAAAGAAGAAATTGTCAATAACAAATGAATGCCTGAAGATCAATATCATATACGTAAGTGAACTGAAATGGACTAGTATTGACTATTTTGAATCAATCATATAGTCTACTATGTGGGGAATGATAAATTGAAGGAAGCATTGCATTCACTGTCAAAAAGTTTTTCAAAATCTGTCCTAAAATACAATGCTGTCAATGATAACATCCATATGCTTATAAGACATATCTGTTGATAAAGCTATTATTTAAATGTATGCACTAACCACTAATGTCAAAGATGAAAATATTACTGGTTCCACAGAAGCAATTTCTGCAGTCTTAAATTGATCAAATATAATTTATAATTACTGGTGATTAGAATGTGAAAATTAGAAACAAAGATGAAAAATCAGTAGTTGAAAATATCCCCCTTCATTCCGTGATGCTCACCTTCCTTACAGGATTGCTGAAGACAAAATGGGTGCATAAGCAAATGTAGTGAAGAAAGCTGATGGTGCCTGGATATCAAAAGATATAGCATCTGGGGTCTTAAAGGCTTGAAGATAAAAAAGTGGCCATCAAGCTCAGAAACAACAAAGTCCACATGGAAGAAGCACACCAGCCTGTGTGATCACGAGGTGTCGATGGGATCAGGTTTCAGGCATCAAAGAACAAAAAATCTTATAATTGTGGATGAGGGGAAGGGGGAGTGGAGACCGGAAGAGGGGGAGGTGACGAGCCAGTCAGGGTGCAGTGTAGCAACGATGAAACATACAACTTTCTTCTAGTTCTTTAATGCTTCCCCCCACCCCCGCCCCACTATCATGACCCCAGTTCTACCTTACAAATCCAGCTAGACCAGAGGGTGTACACTGGTACAGATAGGAACTGGAAACAGGGAATCCAGGACAGATGAACCCCCTCAGAATCAGTGGTGAGAGTGGCAATATGGGGAGGGTGAAGGGAAGGTGGGGTAGAAAGGGGAAACTGATTACAATAATCTACATATAACCTCCTGCCGGGAGATGGACAACAGAAAAGTGAGTGAAGGGAGCCATTGGACAGTGTAAGACATGACAGAATAATACTAATTTATAAATTATCAAGGATTTGTGAGGGAGAGAGGGCAGGAAGGTAAGGTAAAAAATGAGCTGATACCAAAGGCTCAAGGGGAATCAAATATTTTGAGAATGATGATGGCAAAAAATGTACAAATGTGCTTGACACGTGGATGGATGTATGGATTGTGATAAGAGTTATACAAGCCCCCAATAAAATGTTTTTTATAAAGAAAATATGTCCCCTTTATAGATTCTATAAGATTGACTAAATTAATGACACTATTAGAAGAATTAACTTATGCCCCAGCAGGATAATTGATAATGTGTTCTAACATAAAATGACAATGATATCTCTATATAAACCATAGATATATAAATGGATTTTAGGCATGTACTTAATTCTAACTCCAACTTAAGAACAATTAGTTCTTAGGACATGGCCCTGTTTGATGTAATTCGGTTAAAATTGAAAACCTTACCATATGATCTCCCCATTAACCCATTTTAACTTTTGTCTAGTTTTTAGTATTCTCTGCTTTCTTTTCTATTAAAGTTTTTTCTCTATTTCACTCTTTTACTGTTGTTATTTTTCTTTTAAAATGTTTTCCTATGTATGGAATTCAGGATTGGTAAATATATAGAGACCATAAATGGACTAAAGGTTCCTTAGGAGTATGGCAGGAGAGGTTGAAGGGAAATGAGGAGCTTCTAACAACGAGTACAAGAATGAAGAAAATGTTCCAAAATTGATGGTAGTGATGACTGTACAACTCTTTGTGTTATGACTGAACTACTGAATTTTATGGTTTAGGAATTATATGCCAATAGAACTGTTAAAAAGAAAATATTTAAAAGAAACTGTTGGTGACAGAAAATCACATAATAGAAATTGCAAGTCAAACAACTTATACATTGCCAAAATCTCCGTTTCAAAAACATAAAGGGAAACTATACAGATAGACCTTTCAGGAATCTTAAAATCCTCAGTTCGACTAATGCCAGTGGCGGAATGTAGAATAAATCTTAGTTGCTCAAATGAAAGTTCAATATAAAGCTCAAAAAAAAAAAAAAAAAAGAAACATAGAGCCAAGGTATGGTCTTGAGTATATCCCACCTGGATTTGGAGACCCTCACAATAATATATTTGATGCACTGGTCACTAGTGACTGAATACCAGGCAAGTTGTGAGATGAGATCAAGAATAGTGTCCATAAAGAAAGACAAAAGGCCATTAAAAAGACAGGGAACAAGGTAAGACTAAAATTCATGTCATAAAAGAGACTCTGAAACTTGCTCTTGACTATACAGTAGCTAAAGCAAGTGGAAGAAATGATGAACTAAGAGACCTGAACAGAAGATTTCAAAAAGTGGCTCTAGAAGACACAGTATGGGCAAGTATTATAATGAAGTGTGAAAGGCCTGAAATTACAAAACCCAAAGGGACAAACACACTTGGTATACCTCAGGGTGAGAGAATTGGAGGAAAAATTCAAGCCTCAAGATGAAATATTGAAAGACTGAGAAAAACCATGAACAATACAGTAAGCATCAAAAGACGATGGAAGGAAAACAGGAATTTCACTAAAAAGAATTGGTCAGTGTCCAACCATTCAGGAGGTTGCTCTTGTTACATGCCATCCAGTTGGTTCTGACCCACAGAGACCCTAGGCACCCCAAGGTTAAACATCGCCTGGTCCTACACCAGCCTCACAATTGTTCCCATATTCGAGCCCATTGTTGCAGCCACCATGTCCATCCATCTCATTGAAGGCCTTCCTCTTTTTCGCAGTGCTGGAGACTGGTCTCTCCTGACAATATTCCAAAGTATGGAAGATGAAGTCTTGCCATTCTTGCCTCTAAGGAGCCCTCTGGATGTAACAGATTTATTCTTCCAAAACAGATTTATTTGTCCTCTTAGAAGTTTGTGGTACTTTCAATGTTCAATTTAGCACCCAAATTAAAATGCATCAATTTTCTTTGATCCTCCTTATTCAATGTCCAACTTTCACAGAAGGTGATTGAAAATACCCTGGCTTGAGTCAGGTGCACCTTTTTCTTCAAAGCAACATCCTTACTATTCAGTACTCTAAGCAGGTTTATGCAGCAGATTTACTTAATGCAATGTGTCTTTTGATCTCTTTACTGCTGTTTCCATGAGCATTGATCTAGACAAAATCTTTGACTGTCAATCTTTCCTTCATTTATCATGATGTTGCCTATCAGTTCAGTTGTGAGGATTTTGGTCTTTACATTGAGTTTTAATCCATACTGAAAGTTACAATCCCTGATCTTCAGCAAGTACTTCAAGTCCTCCTTACTTTTAACAAGAAAATTATGTCATCTGCATATCGAAGGTTTTTAATAAGACTTCCTCCAATTCCAACAGCACATTCTTCTTCATATAATCCAACTTCTCTGATTATTTTCTCAGCATACAATCAGAATGGATAAGTATAGTGAAAGGACACGACCCCCCCACACACCTTTCCTGATGTTAAACCATGCAGCACTCCCTGGTTCTGTTGCACAACTTGCCTCTTGATCCATGAACAAGGTCCACAGGAGCACATTGAAGTGTTGTCAAATTCCCATTCAGGGATCAAGAACTGATGATATGAAGAAGCGAGTTCAAGCTGAATGGAAGGAATTGGCAAACAAACAAGGCTCCAGTAGTTGATGGATTACAAGCTGAGATTTTTCAACATTTTGGATGACAGCTTTTTAGCCAACCAAACTGTGCCCATGCTAAAGAAAGGCGAGCCAGTGAAACACGGAAGCCCTCAAACCATGATGTCCTTCAAACCATCAAAGTATCACCAATAGCACATGCAAGTAATAGTTCCCTGAAGATAATTTAAATAGAAAATTACTAAAAAGGTAGTTCCTTAAACAGAGCTAGGGAATACTCATGGTTTAAAATCAGGAGCAGGGTGTGCCAGAGTTGTATCCTTTTACCATATTTATTTGATCTATATGCTGAGCAAAGAATTCAAGAACTGGACTATATAAAAGAAAAACATGGCTTCAGGATTGAAAGATGACTCCTTATCAAGCTGTGAAATAAAATGGCACAACTTTGCTAGCTGAAAGCAAAGAGGACAAAGTTGACAAACTCTGTGATGAAGATCAAGGACTACACCCTTTATGGATTGCACCTCAACACAAAGAAAAAAATTTTCACAACGGGGAAAAGATCCAGGGTGTGAAGGATTTCATTTTACTATGATCAACAATCAATGCCCATGGAGGGAAATATCAAGAAATCACATGATGGGCAAATCTGTTGTCAAAAACATCTTTAAAGTGTTTAAATGCAAACATGATCTTTGAGAACAAAGGCATACCTGACTACAGCTACTTGCAGCCTCCATATTCAAGGTTTTCAAGACTGTAAACCTGCAAAAGCAGACAGCCTCATCTTTCTCCTGTGGAATGACTGGTGTGCTTGAACCTGCGACCTTGAGGATAGCAGTCCAATGCATAACCCCCAGCACCACTTGATGTGTTTTAAACTACATTTTCTTTAAATACTTAAACCACAGAGAGTAATTTACTATTCTTACCAAGCACTTAGATAATTTTATATTTTGTGTAATGTATGTTACACATACATTTAGTATGTTGCTATTGGTGGTCTGAGGATAATGTGAGAAGTAAAAAGAAATGGAAGAGGGGAACCCTCAGAGAAGGAGTAGTGTAGTAGCTAGCCTCAGTTTGCCAAGATGATAGACAGTAAGGAAGTAGAATTAGAGAAAATATTGTTTTAAACTTGGATTAAAATGCTTATAATAGAAGCAGGATCCATATTTCTCATCATATAATAAGCAAACACAAGATAGATCAAAAACCTAAATGTAAAATTATAAAAATATAAAAACCTAAAATTATAGTAGCCATCAAAGAAAAAACTGAACAAACTTAGGGGCTTTAATCCACGACACAAATACCCTACCAAACATAACTAAAAATGTACCAACACATCTAGAAGAAAACTAGATGACTAGACCCTCCTAAAAATTAAACATTTATGCAAATCAAAGGACTTCACAATAAAAGTAAATAGAGAACTTACAGACTGCGAAAAATGCCAATGGCATATCAGAAAAAAAGACTAGCCTATAGATTTTAGAAAAAACTTCAACACATTAACAACAGAGTAGTTAAAATATAGGTAGAGGACATGAACAGCCACTTCAAAGAAGACATGCAGGAGGCGAACAAACACTCGAAGAAATGCTTGTGATCATTAACTACTGATGGGAGAGATACAAATCAAGGCAACAATGAAATATCATCTCACTCCAGTGTTAATCATAAAAAAAAGAAAAGAAAAAAATATCCAGAAAACGTTAAGTTCAGGCAAGGGTGTAGGGATGAATCTTCACACACTGCTGATGGATGCAACCACTATGGAAAATGGTATGGCGCTTCCTTAAATGGTTGGAAATTAAAAAATTATATAACTGAGAAATCCTACCACTAGGTAAATCTACCAACAAAATAAGAGCCATGACCTGAACAAATATATACATGTACATTGTGGCATTAATAGCAAAAACATGGAAACAGCCTAGACTAATGACAGATGAATGGATAAACAAACTAGAGTACACACACACAATATAATACTATGGAACATTAAAGAATAATCATGAATATGGGAAATAGCATAAATGAATACAGAGGACACTAAATCACAAAGAACACATAAACTTAAAGATCATTTTGATAAAAGGTTTATACACCGAGGACAGCACTGAAGATACAGCCCAGGGAGAGTGGCACATCTGCTCAGACCACACACGAACAAACTAAGAGGGAAAGAGAGAGGGAGCGTGGACTGCATTCTGGCCCAACAAGCCTCGAGGATGACATTCCTGCTCAGAGCAGCCAGTGCCCAGTGAAGACCGTGGGGCTGACCCCACCACAAGACACAATGCCCCCTCACTGACCTATAGTGCTATGGGGGTCAGAACTGGAAACAGTATGGGAATTATGCCTGCTCCGATATCACCCCCGCCCTCTACGGGAGTGAAACACGAAGGGGGCATAATAGAGCAGCAAGGGGAGCAAATCAATTAAGTCCCCAAGGAATCCCTTTTTCTTTTTCTCATGCCTATGCATATAAGATAGGCAAGATAACCAATTCTGAGGAGAAAATGACGGGGCTCATGGCTCCAGGGGACCATGGGAGAGGAGGAGGTTCGAGAAAAGGAGGGGGGAGCCAACAAACCCAGGGACAAGGAATCAATAAGAGATCTAAAATTGATGCTGAGGAGGGCGTAGAATGCCTGGTGGGGTTTGATCAGGTGCAGTGTAGCCGAGAAAGAGCCGAGAGCTGAATGACGACTGAACATGATAACGGGACAGGAGGAAAGGAAAAGGAAATAGAGGAAAGAACTAGAAGGCAAGGACATTTATGGAGGTGGAAATATAGGCACGCACATGTAAATATATTAATATATAACAATACATAACACTATAAATATAATAATATATAATGATAGGGATATAGGTCTATGTACAGATATTTAAATGTTAAGTATTAACGTAACAGACGATGGATGGATGGATTGTGATAAGAGTTACATGAGTCCCCAATAAAATGTTTTTTTTAAAAAGGTAGCAGATGGATATTTAGTCTCAAGTCCTCCCTCAACACAAGAACACTGTTCTAATAAGCTGGCATTTTGTGATGCTCATATCCCCAACAGGATCACTGAAGTCAAAATAGGTGTACAAGCAAAAGTGGTAAAGAAAGCGGATGGTTCCTGGCTGTTAAAAGATATAGCATCTGAGGTCTCAAAGGTGTGAAGTTAAACAAGCAGCCATCTAGTAGGGAAGCTTCCAAGCCCACATGGAAGAAGCACACCAGCCTGTGTGATCACCAGGTGTTGACGGGATCAGGTAGCAGGCATCAGAAGACCCAAAATAAACAAATGTATCGATGCAAATGATGGGAGTCAGAGTGGAGACCCAGAAGCCCATCTGTGACAATTGGATATCCCCTCACAGAAGGGTCACAAGGAAGGAACACATCAGTCAGGGTGCAGCATAGCACTGACAGAACACACATCCCTCTAGTTCTTTAATGCTTCCCCCCTCCCCACCACTATCATAGCCCCAGTTCTACCTTACAAATCCAGCTAGACCAAAGCATGTGCACTGGAACAGATAAGAACTCTCAACACATGGAATCCAGGATAGACAACCCCCTCAGGAACAGTAATGGGAGTAGCAATACCATTAGGATCAAGGGAATGTTGGGGAGAAATGGGAACCAACTACAATGATCGACGTATAACTCCCCCTCCCCGAGGGACGAATAACAGAAATGTGGGCGAAGGGAGATAGTGGATTGTGTAAGATATGAAAATAAGAATGATTTATTAAAAAAGAATAATTTATAATTTATCACGTGTCCACGAGGGTGGGAGGGTGGTGGAAGGGAGGAAAAGAAGAGGAGCTGATACAAAGGGCTCAAGCAGAAAAAATTGTTTTGAAAATGATGGTGGCAACATATGTACAAAAGTTTTTGATACAATTGATGTATGGATTGTTATAAAGCCTGTAAGAGCACCCAATAAAATGGTTTATTTTACAAAAAGGAAGAAGAAGAAAAAAAGGTCACACAGAGAAAGGGTCATTATTTGATGGTTACCAGGGTTGGAAAGGAAAGGAGGGTAAAGTCACTAACTAAAGGAGACATTTGTATGAACTTGGGTGGAGGGAAAGGCAATAAGGGGGAGCTCAGCACAAAATGACCCAGGCAAAGGGAGGCTCTGGAAGGAGCACCAGGGTTAAAGGCAGCAAAGGTTCAGTACGATCACAAACACATTCCTGCAGTAACAGTAATACAATAATCCACCAATGGATACATAGATGCTCAAGTTAAACAGGGCTGGGCAAGCAGTTGTAGGACTAGACCCACAAATATAAGGAGGTTTGGCCGAGGGCAATTCTCAGCATCTATTTCTACATGTAGCAAATACATCAGTAAATACATCGGAGCACACAGGGTGCAGTTATGCAGACATCTTAGCCAGAACCAAATACCACGAAGGATTTAGTCAGTAGGTTTGGGAACTCAGAACCATAATTCCAGGGGACACTACGGAAAATGGGCAAAACATAGTCCATAAAGACCATATTCTTCTTCCTACTTTGGTGAACCCACCTCTGGTCTGTCAGTCTGTCCTACTGTGGTGGCCTGCATGTTGCTGCGGTGCTGGAAGCTGTGCCACTGGTACTTCAAACGCCAGCAGGGTCACCCATGGTGGGCAGATTGCAGTGGAGCTTCCAGACTAAGAAGAAGGAATATATAATACATTTCTGAAGAGTGAGCTACTGAGAACCTCATGAATTGCAGCAGAACATTGTCTGCAATAATGCTGGACTATGGACCCCTCAAGTTGGAAAGAACTCAAAACATGACTGGGAACAACTATTCAAAGTAGAAGCGACCTTGATGACTACTTTGAGTTTTTGAGACATTCGTTTGCTGGTGGGGCATGACACAAAATGAGATGAAACAGCTGTAAACATTCATTATAAATTCAAAGTGGCAATAATTTAAATGAATCACATAAACAATGAGACTTGTAGGCACTAGTGAGCAGGAATGGAATGGGAGTGCTATTCATTTTGAATTTAAAAATCATTTGGCTTATTGCACCAGAATGATAAAATCAAGAGGAATGGTGCATTAATGTCAGAAAGACTATTTTAAGACCTATCTTGAAATGCAATGTTGTCTGTGGTAATAGTAATATAACTACTGCAAGGTGACGGTACATGTGGTACTGGCAAGAATACTTAAAGTACCATGGGCTGCAAAAAAAAACAAGAAACAGAGAAAAAATCTGTCATGGAAGAAGTATAGTCGGAATGCTGCTTAGAGGCAAGGATGTCAAGACTTTGGCTAATGTACTTTGGGAATGTTGTCAGGAGAGACCAGTCCCTGGAGAAGGTCATCATGCTTGGTAAAGCAGAGGAGCAGCGAAAAAGCGGAAGGCCCTTCCTTAATGAGCTGGATTGACACAGTGGCTACAACAATGGGCTCACACGTAAGCGCAATTTTAAGTATGGCACAGGACCTGGCAGGGTTGTTATGCTATACTTAGGGTTGCTATGAGTCAGAACCAATGTACTATAAGTTGGAACCAATGGGACATCATTTGACAACAGCAATACATGTGGACCTCACCAGATGGAATGCACCGGAATCAAGCTCATTTACCTCAGTGAGAAGATGGCATGTGACTAATGATGGAGCAGACATTAAACTCCTCGTAGGTAAATTCAGTTGAAGCTGAAGAAAATTAAAATAACTTCACCAGAGCCCCCAAATGACCTTGGTATATCCAACCAGAATTTAGAGTCCATCTCAACATTTGACTCTTAAGACCAAAGAGTCGATGAATTGTGGGATGATATCAAGAACATCAGACGAGGGTTATTAAAAAATATAGGAAAGAAAGAGACTTTGGAACTTGTTCCTGAATGTAAACTAGTGAGTGGAAAAATGAAGTGAAGAAATGAACAGAACATTTCAAAGGATAACTCAAGAAGACCAAATAAAGCATTGTAATGAAATGTGTAAAGATGTGGAGTTAGAAAACAAAAGGGAAGAACACACTCAGCATTTCTCAAAGTGCAGGAACTGAAGGAAAATATCAAATCTCAAGTTACTGGGTTCCACAATCAATGTTCATTGAAGCAGTAGTCAAGAAATAAAACAAAATATTGCATTGGGAAAATTTGTTGTACAAGACCTCTTTAGAGTGTAAAAAAAAATCAAAGGTGAATCAGTTATCAGGAATCAAAGAACAAAAAATCATATCATTGTGTGCTCACCTCCCCGATACGATCACTGAAGACAAATGTGAAGAAAGCTGATAGTGCCCAGCTATCAAAAGATATAGCATCTGGGGTCTTAAAGGCTTGAAGGTAAACAAGCAGCCATCTAGCTTGGAAGTAACAAAGCCCACATGGAAGAAGCACACCAGCCTGTGTGATCATGAGGTGTCAAAGGGATCAGGTATCAGGCATTAAAGAACAAAAAATGATATCATTGTGAATGAGGGGGAGTGCGGAGTGGGGACTCAAAGCCCTTCTGTACATCCCCTTACAGAAGGGTCACAGGGAGATGAGCCAGTCAGGGTGCAGTATAGCAACAATGAAACATACAACTTTCCTCTAGTTCCTAAATGCTTCCTCCCCGTCCCACAGCCCCCCCCTCTCACCTCCCCACTATCATGATCCCAATTCTACCTTACAAATCTGGCTAGACCAGAGGATATACACTGGTACAGGTAGGAAATGGAAACACAGGGAATCCAGGACGGATGATACCTTCAGGACCAATGGTGAGAGTGGTGATACTGGAAGGGTGGAGGGAGGGTGGAGTAGAAAGGGGGAACCAATTACAAGGATCTAACCTCCTCCCTGGGGGACGGAAAACAGAAAAGTGGGTGAAGGGAGAAGTCAGACAGTGTAAGATAAGACAAAATAATAATTTATAAATTATCAAAGGTTCATGAGGGAGTGGGAAGGGGGGTGTGAGGGGGGAAAATGAGGAGCTGATAACAGGGGCTTATGTAGAGAGCAAATGTTTTGAGAATAATGAGGGTAACGAATGTACCAATGTGCTTTACACAATTAATATATATATGGATTATGATAAGAGTTATATGAGCCCCAATAAAATGATTTTTTTTAAAAAAGCAAAGGTGTCAGTTTGAGGTCTAAGATAATCTTATAAATTAAAAAAAGAAAGGAAATACATGATCATATCAATTAATACAGAAAGGCACTGGACAAAATCTAAGGCCCATTCCTGATAAAACAGTCAACTACACAGAAAAAAGGGAAATTCCTTAACATAATGAAAGAAATAGACAAAAACATCTATGATCAGCAAAAGTCTTAACAGAGAAAGATTAAAAGCATCCGCCTATGAGCAGGAACTAGGCAAGGTGCCCTGAGAAGTCCTTTATTACCACTCCTGTTCAATAGTGTGTTGGCAGAATTAGAGCTATAAGTCTATAAAGGGGAATAAAGGCATAAAAATTGGCAAGCTAAAATTATACTTTCACATGATATGATTCTATACATAGGAAACCCTGAAAACAGCAAGACAATTACGGGAACTAATTGAAAGGTTCAGAAAAGTAGTCTGGCATGAGACTAACATACAAACATCATCCAGATTCCTTTCAACTAGCAAATAAAATACTGAAAAGGAAACCAGGAAAACAATATGATTTAGAGTTGTCACCCAAAAGATGAACCAAAATATCTATACAAAGAAAATTATAAAACAATAGTACAAGAAATCAGTGGATGACTATAACACTCTCCTAGAAAGGAAGACCTAATATTTTAAAATGCCAACACTAACTAAAACAATCTACTAATCCACACACATAGAGCTGTCCCAACCCAGATTCAGTAAAGAGATGGGGGAAAAAATAATCATCAACTTAACGTGGAAAGGACAGAGACCTCAGTTAAGTAAGCCACACTAGCAAAGGTAAACAAAACACCTCACAGCTCTTGAACTCAAACCTATGACACAGCCAACGTAGTCCCAACAGCCTGCAATAGGTATTATGAGAGACACAGAGACCAGGCTTACTGGCCAGATAGAAGCTGATGGTATCCTTGAGATGACGGCCATTAATCTCCCTTTTGATCTGGAACTGACCTTATCCTCAAGGCCCAATTTTTGGCCAAACAATAGACATGTCTATAAGGAGAACAATAACATAGGGAGGTACACACTCCTTAGACTAATCAATCGTTGGAGATGAAAAGGGATCATTTGTCCAAGGTTAAAATTCAGAAGGCAGGAGGGGTTAGGAAAGGAGGAGTGGAAATTGGAACTATAGGAAGTTAACAAAACAGAGCAAAAAAATCACCCCCATATATGCATTATGCAGCTCCAACAATTAACATTTGCATTGCTTTATAAAAATTTTAAATAAAAAGGATCTAACATAAAAATATTAATATAAAATACATATAATAAATTTCCCTATCCTTTTAATATATCTCCTCTTAAAGTTCTACTCCTTGAAATTCTTGCCTGGAATTATTTACTAGACATTTTAAAAAGTATGGCCTCTTCTTCCCCAATATTTTTTTAGCATGACTTCTACTTTTAGAAGGGCGTACTAGTAAACTGGTTTCAGTAGAAGTTTGCTGTGGAATGTACAAAATGAAACAGCCAAGCTTTGGAAAGACGTCAGGAAATAATTGTGCAAGGATCACAAGATTTTAATTGTGAGGAAATGTTTAGTTATGACATAGTGGTAGTTGAGTAGAACCAAGAAACACTACAGTCCCTGAAATCAGATTGACCACACAGAGCTTAAACAGAAATGTAATTGTCTGAAAAGTAAATTTAAAACATGCAATCTAAGTAATAGTATTAGAAATCAAAGAGAAATTGTTATTTCAGATGAGATATTTCTTTGACATTCACTCTCAAACTCAAAATACCTTCAACTTCAGAAGTAAGGTCAGAGCCCAAGTTGTGGCTATTTCCACCAAGCAGAATCACATTTGTTATCTTTATAGGAGGAGCTTTCACTTGGCCATAAGATCCACCATCTATCGGCGTGTTGGTAACAGGAATGAGCTATATGTAAAAAAAAAAAAAAGTTTAAAAATGTCTCACCTTCAAAAAGCTCACTAAGCTTTGTCCTTATTATACACATCAATTGACAATTTCTGTTAGTCAGGAGCTGTATGCTAGCCTAAACGTGGAGCTGATACAAGCAAAAGTGTAAAATAGTCTTTTAGGGGGGCCTAAGAACCTCCTGGCAAATCTTTTCAGATTGTGTCGTATTCATGACTAGAATGTAGGGAATGGGGGAACCACCTCCTTACCAAAGTAACAAGGGCAAGCATGGAACTGAAAAGAAAATGAGAGTTAACTTTCCCCTTTTAGTAATGTTGCTTCCGTTTTCATGAATAGAAATTTCCGAAGGTATAAGTTATATCTTGGACATCTTTGTACTCTCACATGACCTCATTCGATGCCTTGTAGTTAACTGGTTGTTTAAAACAAACATTAAAATGTGAATTATGTCTTAAAAACAAAACCCCAACCAAATCCACTGCCATCAAGTTGAATAGTGATAACCAAGTCTACATGTAAACATCTTATTTATATCGTACATGTAGCAATCTTAAAATGAGTTTTAAGTAAGATGTTTACATGTAGACTAATGGAAACATGTTTAAAGTCTTACAATAAGGCACTGATTTCTTTGTTTTACAATAATCTTTATTAACTGTACTCTGTAGCTACTTTGACCTGAAATAGAAGCCCTCTGGTTAATCAAAATAAGTAAAATCAGGGATCACTAAAGTAAATGCATAATTCCTATTCATCTTTTAAACTTTAAAATATGTAACAGTATATGCACGTACCAATCTCTTGATAAAGGGCCAAAACCATTTCTGTAAGTTAGGATCCTTTGATTGGTATTTTATCTGATTGTTCTTTGATAAATCATGCCCTTAGGAGGTTTTGCCTATCACTTCTAACTTTGCTTATTTTTTTAAATAGCAAAAAATTAAAGATACAGAGAAAATCTGAACACAAGAATTAAAAGAAATCTTTTCTCGTCATTAAAAAAAATTTTTTATATTATCCCCTCCCTTATTTTACAGGATTTTTAGACCCCACCTAACTCAGTGTGTGATTTTATCCAGAAGAATATCTCATCTGGGTTTCTCAGATGCATAGAAGCAGTAAATTAAATTGTGTACTCATGATTAATGCTTACTTAAAATAACAAGAGCTGGCATAATATAATTTTGTAAAACTACGGCCAACTCTTGATAGGCATATGAATCTATCCCGAAGGCAGCGTGAACTAGGGAGGAGCCTATGTCCTTACCCTGGGGCGTGCAGTGTGCACTAGAGTAGTCAGCTTGTTGTAGGGGCAATCAAGGACATCTTCTCTTTCAGCTCTTCAACCTAACTTTAAAACACTGACCTTTGCTCACGGGCTCTAGTCGCCTTCCCGGGCTCTCACTTACAGTACCTCGGAGCGTCTTCTGCTCTCACTGACCCACCCTCGCTCAACTTTCATAACATCTCTTCTCCTCAAGGCTCCTTCATGGGTTTCCTCCCTTCTGTTTCTCCTTCCTCAATCCTTGCCAACGTACAACTATAACAATCTTAAATCTGCATTCAAAAGTTACAGATGACAGCGTTTCCTAATGATAGATTTTTGTGGTTTATTCTCTCTTTAATCTCTTTTCTACTCTGGCCATATTTCCTTTTTTAAAGGTGATGGGCCTCTGTTTTCGTGTTGGATGAATCACAATGTTCTACAACAGTCTATGAGAGTGGAGCTGTGCAGACGGTTTATTGTTAAATTCTGCTTCTAAAGGAGGTATCTTATGACTTCTTACCTTCTAGCCTAATCTGAGCTGTGGGTGAAGATATACAAGCACATTAAACGATGTGCTGCTGTCAAAGTATATGATCAGAAAGAGGAACTTACATCCCTGGTGAGCACACTTGCACGCATGCTCTATTCACCAGCTCGAGCTGTTTGTTGACAGAATTCCCCAAGTAGGTCCTCATGTTACGTACAGAAACACCATCTACCCATTTAAATCCAGATTTAAACATTTAAGTCAAAATACATGTATTCATCCTTTATTTCAAAAGGAAAAAATGCAAATCATGTAAAATTACCAGATTTTTCTTTGTCTGCAGTTCGGTGAAGTGAAATTCGGCTTTTGCCCTGTCATCTGCATTCACAGGAAGCCCATCTAATATCTGTAAGTTTGGCAGTCTAAATATGAGCATGTGGCGGTGCAGCACTTTCCTACAAATCTGAAAAAAAGGAAGAACAAAGAATGTGTGTCGTAATCATTTTAAAGTCAGAGATTGATATCGGTAGAGCAGGAAATTCAGCATAGGCAGCAAGGAAGTGATAACAGCTAATCCTTAATAGTGTTACTACATGCTACAAACATGAGCTCCTTTTTTGAGACACAGCCCGATTTCCTGTCATATGCAATGCAGGTAACCACTGTTACTCAGTCAATTCTGACTCAAAGTGAGTCTCGATAGAGTTTGGAAGGCGTTGTAAGTCTTTGTGGAAGCTGACGGCCTCCTCTGTCTCCCGGGGTGTGACGGTGGGGCGGTGGGGGGGGGGGTTCAGCTGGGGATGCTGCAGTTCAGTCCTTACCCAGCATTGCTCCCCAATAAGAATTTTTATTTCTTTTTGATTAAGGCTACAATTTGGAAGTGCAGTTGTGTTTTGGTTTTTTTTAGGAGTACAGAAACACATTAACTACAAGCATTACCTAACTCATGAACGTGATTATATCTCACATTACAAAAGTTACTTATAAATGCTTGGTTTGAAGGGAAAAAAAAGGTATTTTCCAATAGGTACTACCTAACTCAATTCAATGTACATCCATCAATTTATACTATCAGTCTACCCTAAAGATATTTGCATAGCTGCATAGCAAGGTATGCCGAAAAGGGTCAACGCACCAAGCCTGAGACTATTATCTTTGAAGGTTCTACTGGCAAGGTTGGTTCTTGACTCATATCTGGCTTCTCCGATTCTGATAGTGTTCCCATCATTACTCAACTGTCCGGATGGCTCGCTGGTCTCAGAGAATGCGTACAAACAAGAGAGGTAATTATGTTGAACACCTACTTTCTTCCTAGCAGTCTGTGATCTAAGTGCTTACCTGACACGGAGTGCTGAGTGACCAGCCTCTGCTACATCCGTGAAAGCAAAACTTCACACAAATAGTGTTTCTGTTGCTGGGAGAAGAGGGTCCTCTTTGTGACCACCCATGGGATAGAAGGAGCAAAGGAAAGCTCTGTCTCACCGACTGTCTCCCCCCTGATTCTTAAAATTAAAAAGAATGCAACACCAAAGGAGAGTCCCTGGTAGTGCAGGCGGTTACGTGTTCTCAAGTGGTTAAAGGCTTGGCTACCTGTTCAAAAGCCATGTCGCAGTCCTGCTGGGGACACGGTCTCCATGAGTGTCACTGAAAACCCAAACCAAACTCACTCTCTGTCCTGACGCACAGTGAGTAGAACTGTCCCTGTCAGCTTCCGAGACCGAAAGTCCTGTCTGTCTCCTTTCAGCACCCTTACTATGTCACTATACAAAATCTTAGCCGTAAGCACAAGTCTGTGCTCAGTCCCAGCAGTGCTTCTGGCAAGCCTCTGCCTGGAGGAGGGGTCCTGCACACCCCCAAAGGAGAATGTATGCATAAGGATGTTTAATGCAACCTTAGGTGTAACAGCAAGAGAGACAAAAAGGAGATAAAGAAGCAAACATAGAGCCTGTCCAAAGGTAATGCAGAAGCATTTTAGAAAGCATGGAGTGTGTACGTAAGCATTGTGAAGACTCTCTAAGACATATAACTGACTTCAAAACAAAACAAAACAAAACCCAAACAGACATTGACCAGATTCAGAGGTACAGAGAACGTTTCCTAATTACCAAAGACTAGAGAGAGACTATCTGCTCTAACTAAAATATAAAAGCATTTGGAATCAACATATGGTAATTAAAATTATCTATGTTTTAAAGGAGCACATAAAAATATCAATAACTCATGAGGTTAAAGAAGAAGACTTTTGGAGAGCAGACTTTAAGAAACAGAGGAGAGTCAAAATATGCCTCAAAGGTAATGGATTCTGCGTAAGCAGTACCTTGTGACCCAGTGCAGAAGGGCAGCAGAAGAGGCTTAGGCTCCTGGGGAGATTAAACAGGGTGTGTTTGGCTCTTTCCTTTCCTCTCGGGAAGGAGCTTATTGCTGGGACAATAGATTCTGTTCCTTCAGAAAAAGCTCATCTCCTATATTAAAGGGCCCACTCTAGTATTTCCTTTTATTGGGTGGTTATGATGGTCTGCCGTTGGGTTCAGTAAGGTTCTTATTTCTCTTTTTGCCTCTATTATGCTTTTTAGACATTTTTACAAAGTGACCTTGTAGCCAGAGGCTCTGTGAAATCTTTGAACAAAACTTTTGAAAAAGCAGACACTCAAGAACCTGAGTTCTGGACCTCTTGGGAAGAACAGAAACCCTTACCAATTTCACCCTGGTATTTTGGAGGAAACACTTACCATGAAGAAACCCACCTCCCCACCACCACTACCATAAAAGCAGTGGATTCGGTGCTGTGCTTCCCCACAAGAAAAAAAGTGGTTTTCATACCAAAGGAAGATACTTTGCACACGATAAAGAGGCCAGGTGCAGAGGGTGGGGAGGGCGGGTAGAGGGTTGGGGGACGGGGGCAGAGAAGAAAGGAGGGAGAACGGAAAAGGGCAAAAAGAAAGAATCACATTAAAAAAATAAACAAGACGAGAATGGCATTTACTGGATCCCTTCCATGAACTACAAAAGGTAAAAACTTTTTCACAAAATTAATTGTCAATTTCAATTAAGATATCAAAAAAAATCTCATGTAACTTGGGAGGCTGTTCCTAAAACTCCTCTAAGAATGTGTAAAGGGCCAAGAATAACCAAGAAAACAAAGAAAGAGAAATGGGAAGGAAAAGAGGTGGAGGAGAAGAAAAAGAAAGAGAAGAAGAGTTAGAGGAACTTTACTAGGAAGGAACCCTGGTGGCACAGTAGTTAAGCACTTGGCTCCTAACCAGAAGGTAGGCATGTGGTTCTAACCCATCAGCTACTTCTTGGGAGGAAAGATGGGGCAGTCTGCTTCCGTAAAGACATTCAGTCTTTGAAATCCTATGGGGGAAGTTCTACTCTGTCCTATAGGTTCACTGTGAGTTGGAATAGACTCTATCAACTATACAGACTTAATATAAAACTTTTGTAATTAACACAGTAGAGTATGGGTGCAAAGAGAGACAAAAAGGTCAATAAATACAACACAGAACTCTGAAATAGATTCTCTTGTATATGACTGTGACGGTGCTGTAATTAGTTGGAAGAAGACACTAATGAATAAATTATACTGGGATTCATGGCTATCTATGTGTATGTGCATTAAATCTCTTCCTTATACCATATATAAATAAGAAACATAAAACTACTAATACATTGAAGAATAAATTATACAAGTAACATACTCACTGGATTACCATAAACTGTAAGCTCTCGGAGAGAAGAGAGGACATCAAGTCTTTCCAGTTCTGCCATATCCTGTTAAACAGTTAACACAACCCATGGATTTGTTTAGTTTCAACATCCTCCAGTATACATAACGAAGTCATTACTTGTTCAGTGCTGGCTTGCATCTAGCTCACACCATTCTGCAGTATTGGTTAAGAAGAGTTCTGTGCACTATAGATCTCAAGTACATGACCTTCGAGCAGAACCAGGCTGTATATAGCACTGTATATAGCAGCACTCACACGAAAGGACCAAGTCTTCAGTAAATTATGATCTGTTCTAAGACTCAGATTGTATTTGGCTAATTTGCCAAAGTATTGACGCCGGAGTAGGAAAAGTTGAATCCAGCCTAATCAATGTCAAAGGTAAATATGTTAACCAGGAAGCAGCACGTGCTATTGGGGTGGACGATCCCGATACCTTTTCTGGGAGCACATTAGTTGGAAAACAAGCTTAAGTAGCTGAATTACTCGCTTTTCCTGCTGTTTGAAGTCTGATGAACTTTCCTTTTGCATGAACTGAACACTGGTGAAAGTTTACCAGTACATCTTAGCATTTGCATAATAAATTCTAAAACAATACTGACAAAAGTTAGCCAACAAGTTCCGCTGATTGCTGCTTACAGTAGGAAGACCATATTATTTGGGAATGAAGAACCTGAGAAACCAGGTTTCTAATATCCTAGACCT
This sequence comes from Tenrec ecaudatus, assembly GCF_050624435.1. NCBI lineage: Eukaryota > Metazoa > Chordata > Mammalia > Afrosoricida > Tenrecidae > Tenrec > Tenrec ecaudatus. The sequence goes on from NC_134543.1 coordinate 45,084,778, forward strand.
CACGTATCCTTGAAATTCCTGGTAAAACCTGGTGCTTGAAAAACTCTTTGATTTGTGTAAATCACAAATCTTTGATTTGCTTAAGCCAATGCAGAAAGCATACAATTCCATAGTTCAACCACATCAAGCAGTGCTATGCAATTGCTACCCAATCAGTTTCAAAAACGTTTTCTTCCTTCTGGAACTTCTTTGTTGACACCTTCCCCCTCCCCTCCCCCCGCCACCTCCCCTCACCCCACCCTCTAGAACCCTTATTCTAACTGTTGTCGCTATAGGTTCATCTCTCCTGGGTTTCATTAAGTCTTGAGACTACTCTGTTAATTCAGTTGGCATCATTGCAAAGATTTCTTATAGAATAACAATTTTCCCAAATTAGATTTCTTCTGGATAAAGCTTTGGAAGAATCATTTCTAGTTTTGCCAGGCTTTTATCAGATGAAGGTTGTTTGAACCTGAGTAAATTAGTGATATATTCTTTTTCTCTGGATGTATAGTCCTATTTGTCATATAGAAAACAATTCCTTCCATGATTTCTTTCTTCGTTCCTTCTATGATTTCTTTCTATCTTCAAACAGGGTTTTTAAATGAAGAAGAATTTGGCATCAGGATTGGAGGAAGACTTACTAACAACCTGTGGTATGCAAATGACGCACCCTGGCTTGCTGACAGTGAGGAGGGCTGGAAGCCCTTGCTGAGGGAAGCAAGGAGTGTGGCTTCAGGGTTACAACTCAATGCAAAGAAAATCAAAATCCTCCAACTGGACCAATAGGTAACATCATTATAAACTGGGAAAAGAAGGAAGTTGTCATGTATTTCTTGCTTGGATCCACAATTAGTGCTCATGGAAGCAGCAGTCAAGATATCAAAAGATGGCTCGCATTGGGTACATCTGCATTAGGCCTCTGTAAGGTGTCAAAGAGTTCCTGTCATCTTGAAGAGCCAGTCACTGCTGACCCACGCCATAGTGTTTTCAGTCACCGCATAGGCATGTAACGGTTGGACACTGACTAAGGAAGACCAAAGAAGAGGCGGCACATTTGAACCACGGCACTGAAGTAGAAGAATTAAAGTATCAAGGGCTGCCCAAAGAACACACAAATCTGTCTCGGGAGAAGTACTTCCAGAATACTCCTTAGAAGCAAGGATGGTGAGGTTTTGCCTTGTGTACTTTGCACGTGCTATCAGGAGAGCCCAGCCCCTGGACCAGAACCTCATGCTTGCTAAGGAGAATGGCAGGAAGAAGAGGAAATCCTGTCATGAGATGGGTTTGCACAGTGCCTGTAATGATGGCTTTCATTTCACAATTTTGAGGATGGTGAAGACTGGGAGATGTTTCAGTTTGTTGAAACAGACAAACTGGCTTTGTGGCGCCTAAAGATAACATAATAGAATGTCTTTCTGAAGTAGAGCTACAAATAAATCTTTATCAAGTAACCACTGTGCACCACTGGGGGATCGGCAGTTCAATTTTTCTTCAAGAATATCTTAGAGATATAGGCAAATGTGATACAACTGGTAAAAAGAGGGCTAACAGATTATAACATTAATTATGTATGTAAATCCCTCATCTGGACATTTCTTCAAGAGAGGGTTTGGCCTGGTTAAGGGAGGCAGTGGCTTAAGAGAAACAAGGTCACTTCTGAACAGGTACAAGTAGAGCAGGCTCCTAGCCAAGGAGTCCGTCAGTAACAAAGACTGCATATTAACGTCAAATTCAAGTCTGTTATCAGGAGTGGAGTCAAGTGCTGAGATGCAGAAACATCTTGCACCAAGAGTTGCCAGGCAGAGGTGAGCTATCTCTCAGAATATTACTTAGAAACTTTATCAATCACTACGAATAGTGGTTGGCTGCGCGCGGGCTGGTCAGGTTAACAAATCTAGAAGTAGGGTGGACATCTCTTTATCACAGAAAATGTGTTGTTTTTAGTTGCCATTGAGTTGGCTCTGACCCACAGCAACCTTATGTACAACAGAACTCAACGCTGCCTAGTCCCGAGTCATCCCCACAATTGTTATGTTTGAGCGCATTGTTTCAGTCCTTCTGTCGGTCCATTTTGTTGCAATTCTTCTCCCCTTTTCACTGTTCCTGTGCTTTACAAGCATGGCATCCTTTTCTAGGGACTGGTCCCTTTTGAACATGTCCAAAGTAAGTGAGACAAAATCTTATCATCTTGTGTTGAAGGAGCATTCTGGTTGTACTTCTTCCCAGACAGATTTGTTTGTTCTTCTGGCAGTCAGAGATACTTTCCATATACCTTGGTAACACCATAATTGAAATTCATTACTTCTTCTGTGGGCTTTCCTTACTCAATGTCCAACTTTCACAGGCATATGTGGTGCTTGAGAATACAATGGCTTGGGTCAGGAGCACCGTAGTCCTTCAAGTAACATTCTTCTCTTCAACACTTTAAAGGGTGTTATGCGGTAGATTTGCCCAATGCATTCGAGCATTTATGTGTGCTAAAATACACATGCTATATAAATGACACACCAGCACAATTTTCATTGGTGTATTGGGAGCTTTCTATTTTCAGCACTCAGAGGAATTAAGGCATGTATTTCTCATAAGAAGAAAACAAAATAATGTTACCTGGACTTTATTATATCCTAGGAAGAGTTTCTCTAGTTTTAGCAAAGGCTGTAATTTGCTCAGCTCTCGCAGTCTGTTTTCCTCCAGGTGAAGTGCCAACAGAGAGCTTGGTTTAGCAAAGGCACTGTCATTAAATGTTCTGATACGGTTATGGTCCACTATCAATTCCTGAAGGACTGCTAAATTGTCAAGCCCTTCAACCTGGCTGATTTCATTCCCTGAAAAAGATAAGGCATGGCTTAAACATTATTTAGTTTTGTTTAAATATTTTAAGTAAAATTCTTCTTATAAATTAAGATAATAAAAGAACATATATCACCAAGGAGCAATGAGCATGGAGTGTACAGGAAGATAGCAGCAGCATTAGATAATATTTGGTAAAATTTCTCGCTTGTGTTTGAGAGAGCACGATGTGAGGTGCACAATGTGCTGAACCCTCATCAGTAAGTGATGAAAGAGTTGACATGACAAACGTAGATCGAAGAAAGTGTTGTATGCTTGATAATGCTCAGAAGTATGGAACTGCCTTCATAAAATAGTCTGTTGTTAATTTGGAAGAATGTATATTAATTATGCTGCTCTTTCCCCAATATAATTTGCACTGAAATCATATTAAACAAATGAGACTTCATTTTGATTTTCAAAGCCCTAATTTCCCCTTTTTTGTAGCTTATCACTTTGCTCTATTTTATCAACCAATAGGTTCATAAATGGTAAGTTAGATGAGGATGCTTGAGTTTACAAATGTTTTTATCTATATATGCCCCAAGGGTCTAAAAGTCAGGGTAACTATTATCATCTCTTTCTAAACATCAAAAAGTTGAGTGCCAGAAAATTACTAGCTCCAAAACATAGAAGCAGCAACACCAGACCTCACTCAGATCTCTATATTTCCATTTCAATGGTCTTTCTACTCTGTCATTCTGGGTGTCAGTCATATTGATATCTATGCTCCATATCCGAACTCATGACCTCAGGATCTGGAAATCTTCCTCCTTGAAATTCAACATAATCCACTGAATTCAAGACTTATGCACTAAGAAAGAATAGAAAATCCAACTGGATGAACTATGACATGCCCTCAGAAAAAACACATCAGATTTTTGTACATACGAAAATGTGAAAAATGTGTTTCAAAACTGATCAAACAGAATACATCTACCATACTCTTTTCCTCTGCACTTTATAGGGAAACATCTTGATAACAACTTATAACAATCTTCAATAAAGTTGGTCACAGAATGAAACCACAGACTTGGAACAAGTACCAGAACCTTATTTATGAATAAAAAGTCAGTTTGAGAAAAATTGACCCAGTTGGGCTAATATAGTACCCTCATGAAATATACATTTAGAATGTCACTTTTCACCATTAGAGATAAGTAATGTTTCGGGTCTAATGGCTTAAAAAAAAACCACCACATGAGTTAACTTTGGGCTAAATAGTGTGTACAGAAACATACTTTGACCACTATTCGTTTATAAAAACCTCCAAACCCACTCCCACAGAATTGATTCTCATTCATAGTGAACCGATAGTCACTATGTGGGTTTCCAAGACTTCACAGGAACTGAAAGCCTCACCTCTTTCCCACAGAGAAGCGGTAGGTTTTGATCTGCTGGCCTTGCGGGTAGCAGCCCAAGATGTAACCATCATGCCAGCGCCAATTAAACACAGTTAGGAAGGAACCCTAAAACTTCTAGGTTGAATGTGATTTTAGATACTACACTTCGGTAACTAAAGTATTCATCATTGTTTGAAAACTTCAAACTTATTTCATTAAATAGCTAATACTTTAGATAACTATGACCCTTAAGCCTAATATTCTATCATCGCAATCTTTATATTCCTACTCAGCCTTTCCACTGAAACACACCTTCCTTACCCTCTGGCAAATTTCACACCACAGCTGAAAGGTGGGTTTGGAAATTTCCTCATGGACTTTGGAATCACCTCACTTTCCTGGCCAACACTGGAGGTCTCCCATAAAGCTTTTGTCCCCTCTTCTTTTCCTGTGACAGTCATCAAGGATCCCTGCTGGTACAGCAGTTCAATGCTCAACTGCTAGCCAAAAGGTTAGTGGTTCAAAGCCACCCAGTGGCTCCATGGAGGAAAACCTTACAATCTGCTTCATAAAGATTAAAACCAAGAAGATCCTATGGTGCAGTTCTCTGTCACACTGAGGCTGTTGTGAGTTGAAACTGATTCGAAAGTATACCTAACAAAGGTCCTCATCAGAATAACTCCTCTCCTTTGGGATGTTTAACCTCATTTATCTCCTTATGAATCTTTAAATGTACTCATTTCCTCACTAACCACAATCATATTTTTCATCTTCTTTTCAGGGAAAAGCTCCTTGAGCATGCATCTCTATTTGTTGCATTTATTCCATATCCAGTTCCTTCCCTCTAAATTGTTTTCACTTTGGCTTCTGCTCTCAGCATGTTTCCAAATCTGATCCTGGGAAGGTTACTAACAGTCTCTTTTTTGTTGAATCCGGTTTTCTCCCCACATGCCTCATTCTTTTCATTGTGTAACTCTAAGGCCATTCATCTTCTCTGGCCCTGGCTGCATTTCTTGGCTTCTTTTCAAAATTTCCAGTGATTTCTTGTATGACTTCCTTTGCAGGCTTGTGTTTTCTTTCCTGACTTCTTAATGTGAGGGTTCTCCAAAGCGCTTTTTCATTCTTTGTTCTAAATTAACTTACTCCCTAAATGAGACCATCCACTTATGACTTCATCTGTCACTGCCACTGGAGCAATTCCAAACTACTTCTCTCCAGCCCTGGCCTGTGCTCTAGTGCTAGTGCTCGAGGGGTTTTCATTTTTTTATGTGTCAACAAGGTCACCACACAACTGATTTTTCCATACTCCAGGTGAGCAAGGACTGCATCCAGATCCAGTGCCGCCTTTTGCCCTTTCTCCTCATGAAGAAGTCATGAAAGCATCTTGGCGTGTTTCTCTCCTCTTATTTATCTAATTAGTCACTGAGTTCCAATATTTTCTTCTTTGAATTACCTTTTGGCTCACCTCTTTCTCATCCTTCTCTCTGGTACCTATCTAGCCCAGGCACTCATTATATTCCTGGGCTTTGGTGTCACACAGATGAGGCCTCAATGGCACCATACCACTCACAGCTTCTACTTTAGTAAAACTCTTTAACCTCCAATGTTAGTATATGTGCTGCCTTAGCAAGCACACATTATTTAACCTCAAAGAGCCGCAAATTCCTTCCATTGTCATTTTTTGGGAAAATGCATAAAAATTGCTATTTGGTGAATGAAGGGGGAAGTGCAGAGTGGAGACCCAAAGCCCATTTGTCGGCCGCTGGAGATCCCCTCGCAGAGGGGTCAAGGGGAGGAGATGAGTCAGTCAGGGTGCGATGTAGCACCGATGAAGAATACAGCTTTCCTCCAGTTCCTAAATGCTTCTTCCTCCCACCCCCACCCCCCAACTATCAGGATACGAATTCTACCTTGCAAGTCTGGATAGAACAGAGGATGTACACTGGTGCAGATAGGAGCTGGAGGCACAGGGAATCCAGGGTGGATGATACCTTCAGTATCAAGGGTGTGAGGGGCAATACTGGGAGGGTAGAGGGTGAGTGGGCTGGCAAGAGGGAACCAATTACAAGGATATACATGTGACCTCCTCCCTGGGGGACGGACAACAGAAAAGGGGGTGAAGGGAGACGCCAGACAGGGCAAGATATGACAAATAATTTATAAATTATCAAGGTCTCATGAGGGAGGGGGGAGCCACCGGTGAGGAAGGGGGAAAAAGAGGACTTGATGCAAAGGACTTAAGTGGAGAACAAATGCTTTGAAAATGATGAGGGCAAAGAATGTACAGATGTGCTTTATACAATTGATGTATGTATGGATTGTGATAAGAGTTGTATGAGCCCCTAATAAAATGTGTTTTTTTATGTGCTATTTGGGTTGCTGTGAAGACTAAATGAGAATGTGCATATGCAAACATCTTCCCCAATGACTAGTTTGATCTGCACTCGAGAAATGACAGCCACTGCAGGAAATAGCCTCCCTTTCTACCAAGTGGTTTGCACCACAGGCCAGGGCAACAGACACACTCCCGCTCCTTTACATTACTGGATGAATGTAGAGCTCCCGGAGTCAGGGTGTCTCTGGTTTTGAGGTCAATGGATCTTCTAAAAGATCTGTCATCATTATGTTCACTTTTTGTTCTTTAAGGCAAAGTCTGCAGACTCTTGACCCAACTCATGAGCACACTTGATAGACAAAAAGATACTTCTAAAAATTTAAAACATGTCTTGGAAAAGCTGATTTCTACCAATTTTATGTAATCTGGTCTTGTGAGGTACCAACTCTTTGCTTTTTGTTGTGTTTAGTGGACTATGATGTAAAAAGTAAATATTGATATAATACTGTAGAGATGCCTAGATTATTATATCAGTCTTCAAAAATAATTTTTAAAACATTAAATAAAGAAAGAAAAATTTATTCTTTTTTCAAGCCAGTTTATTGGGAGCTCTTACAGATATTATATAACAATCCATAATTCAATTAGATCAAGCATAATTGTACAATTACTGCCATCATCATTTTCAAAACATTTTCTTTTCCTGTAACTCTTTTTGATATCAGTTCCCCTTTAAACTCTCCCCTACCCCACCCCCCGGAACCCTTATTCTTATATAATAAATAATAATGATTATGAAAAATTCATTCTTGATTGCTAAAATATTTTGCCAGTGAATATGCTTGAAGTTAATGTTGATGCTTTTATATTTGTTTATCAAAACAGGATAATAAATCAGACTTTAATAACTAAAAAAACTTCATATTTCTACTATAAGGAGAAGTTTTACTCTGTCCTATCGTGTCACTATAAACATCATGGAAGTGAGTTTGAGTTACTTACCTTGTAGAAAGAGGAACTTTAAATTTCTTAGTCTGTTAAGTTGTAGCTGAATTAAATTACAAATCCCATTGTAGCCCAAATGAAGAACTTCTAAACTGTGCATCATTGGAGGCAAATTTTCAAAGACCACTGTCTCTCTGAAATACACATATAAGTCTGATATCATATATTTAATTCCAAGCCAACTGTATCAGAAAAAGACAATTTGATATGTACTTACTATAAAATGAAGGTCAGAAAAAAGAATGAAATTTAATAACAAATCAAAATAAACTATTTAACATACAGTTTAATATTTTTCTTCTTTTAAAAATATTTCCACATTGTAAAATAAAGAAAACATAGAAGGAATTATAATGAAAACCAAAAATAGCATATCCTAGCAAAAATAAATTAGTAAAATCAATTCAGATCAGAAAAGAATAAATGAAACTATTTTTATTTGTAGGTGGGATGATCTCATATTTAGAAAATCTTATGGAATTCACCAAAAAGTAGAATAAATGCGTTGGCAAGATCATAGGGTAGATTATTCTATACAAAGGCCAATTACATTTATATATGCTGACAAAATTCTAAAAGTAAAATTAAGAAAAATTTCTGTCCATAGTGATATCACATCAGATAAAATATTTCATAATAAATTAACAAAACTGTACAGTATCTGTGCACTCAAAACTATGAAACATTACTATGAGATATTAAAGACCTAAGTAAATGGAAAAATGCTCTAAGTTGATGAATTAGGATATTCATTACTATAAGTTTCTTTTCAAATTGATCAATAGAGTCAATGCATTATCTGTCAGAGAGCCATTCTTGATTTAGAAAATGACAAGCTGGTTCTAAAATTCATATGAAAATACAAAGAACACATAGTAGTCTAAACACTTTAGAAAAAGATCAAAGGTGGAGGATTTACAACCCCTAATTTTGAAGCTCATTAGAAAGCCAGTGTGGTCAAGGCAAAAGGTAAAATAAGGCAGTTGCTTAGGCCAATTGAATAGACTTGAGAACCTACAAATAAGCCCTTACACTGATGATCAATGAATTTTGAACAACAGCACCAAAAGCAATTCAAAGGGGGAAGGGTAGTGTTTTGTTTTTTTTAATGGTGTTTAAAACACTAAACGAAGCATAGCAAAAAGCAGAGTTTGGACCTCATACCTTCTCTCACAATCTATACGTGAATTAACTCAAAATGGTTTATAGGTCTACATGTGAGAGAGAAAAATTTAAAACATTTTGAAGACAATATATGAGAAGAAACTTTGTCTTTATTTGGTTTTATTTTACAAGATGGCCTTTCAGTGAGGAAGTAAGGGGAGAAGGGACAGCAAAGGAACCTTTTGACTCTCTTTTTATCTGTGGAGCTTATTTCTGAAATGTAGCTATCAACTAGAGTGGAGCAAATTGTGCACAGCTCAAGTGCTAGCCGAAAGGTCGGTATTTCCAACTCACTCAGAAGTACCCAGGACGACAGGCGTGGTAATCCGCATCTTGAAAGCCGTAGAGAAGTTCTACTGTGCGCGTATGGGAGACCAACATAAGGCTACTAAGTATTAAGCAAACTAGCCCGGCGCACTGAATGTGTTGCTGCTATCATTACTGTGACTGAGTGCTTTTGCACTCATCAGTCAACATGATGGACACGTGAAAGAGAGGAAGGATACCTGTTTATTTTTGAAGTTCCTTGCTGTCCGTAGCCACTTGAGGGCACTTTTTGGTAGAGCAGTTGTCTGTTGGTTAAGTGGGTCTGAGGCTTTAGTCTGGGCACGATTGATTCAATATGATTATAATTGAGGCATAATACCTACAGAGAGGACACCTCATTAATCAGACATTAGTTTATAACTGCTGTTACAATGAATGTTTGAGACGATCAACATTCCAGAAACTATTAAAATAGGTGGATAAAATTTGGAATATATAACATGATTTAGTAATATGTTAGCCTTGCAAATGACATACGTTTGTATTGACCTGGATTCACCATTAAAGATGTTTTTGTGTTATCAGACATGTTTTACATTTCTGTGGAATTACATTTCAAACAAAAGAGAGGAACCTAGAAAGTTACTCAATATTCTCTATCTTACTCCTGATTTTTCCTGGCCTGACACGCCTCAGTTGGAGAGAGAAGTCTTTCTCTATGTGGAAAGGGCTTTAGAAGTATATTAGGAGAAATAAAATGCCTCAGATAAGTAGCTTAAACTCCCACCTCATGACAGCAGAAAGCAAGCTCAGGACGCCTACGGTAAGCAGAGAGAAGGTATCAATAAAGGTTGGAGCGACAATTTATGAAGAACAAAAACAAGGGAAATAAAACTAAAAGCAAGTTCTTGGAGAAGCTCCACACAATGCACAAACCTTGAGCTGGACTAGCAGAGGGGAGAGAGCGCTAGAAAGCGAGAGCCAGGGGAAGAGCAAGCACTCCAGTCAACAGAACCAGAAATAAAAGAGGGGCCACTACTGACTTTCTTGAACTGAAGAGGACTAGAAAGAATACTATAAACAATTATAGGTGAACCGATGGGAGGACTGAAATGAAGTGGAAAAATGACCTAGAAAATCACCACCCACCACCTGCTTCAAGAAGAAAGACAGTCAGTTACATAGCAGGGAAGACAGTGAATCAGGAATGAAAGCAAAGAAGCACTCTTAAAGAAAGGCTCGGGGCCAAAGGGCTGCACCACTGAATTCCATCAAACATTCAAGGAAGAATTCATTCCAATTCTTCACATAGTTTTCTAAAAATTTTGAGGAAAGAACTCTTTCCAGATCATTTTATGAGGCCAGTATTATTCTGATAAACAAGAGTATAGCAATTAAAAGTATAGAACAATATCAATTATGATTATAAACACAAAAATCCTCAACAAAACACTAGCAATCCAAATTCAGTAATATATTAAAAGAATTATATACCATGATAAAGTGCTGGAAGCCAAGATTGGGAAGACAACTAACTACCTGGCCTATTGGCCAGACAAGATTCATATTTGTGTTCATTCCAAGGAAGGGCAACTCAACAGGATGTAGAAATTATCCAAAAATATCATTAATGCCACATGCAAGTACAATTTTGATGAGGAGAATTAAAAATGGTTGCAGCAGTACGTCGACAGAAATCCAGCCATATTCAGAAGATGACATGGCATGCGGGATCTTGGCTGAAAGCTGAGAATGCCAAAAAGATGTTTACAAGTGTTTTATTGACTATGCAAAGCCATTGAACTGCGTGGATCAAAATAACCTAATAACATTGCAAAGAATACGGTTCAAGAACACTCAAATGTGTTCATGAGGAACCTGTATCTAGACCTAGAGGCAGCCATTTGAATAGAATGACTTTGAAGTCAGGAAATGTGTGTGTCAGAGTTGTCTCCTTTCACCATATTATTCAATCTGCATGCTGAGCAAATAATCTCATAAAATGGACTGTGTGAAGAATGTGGCATCAGGATTTCAAAGAGGATCATTAGCAACCTTCAATATCCAGATGACACAACCCTGCTTGCTGAAAATCAAGACTGGAAACTGACTGACAAAGATCAAAGACTACATACAGCCTTCACTCTGGATTACAGCTCAATGCAAAAAAAAACAAACCCAAATCGTCTCAACTGAACCGATAAACATGATAATTGAAGGAAAGATGGAAATTGTTGAGGATTTTATTTTACCTGGATTCACAAGCAAAAGTCAACGGACACAACAGTAATCAAATACCATATTGATTGGGCAAATCTACTGCACAAAAGCTCTTGAAAGTACTGAAGAACAAAGAGGCCACTTTGAAGACTAGCTATACCGGAGTGCGGTCACGGCGTTTCCACTCCTCCGTATGCCCATGGAAGCAGAACAGGGGACACGGAGCGCTGAAGGAGAATCTATGCGTTTGAAGCATGGTTTTGCTGAAAACTTCTAAAATCACTGTGGGCTTCCAGGAGAGTAAACAAGTCTGCCTTGGATGAAGCCCAGCCAGAATGCTCCTTAGAAGTGAAGATGGGGAAGTTGGATTCATACTTTGGGTATGTTATTAGGAGAGATTGGGATCTGAAAAGGACCCCAGGCTTGGTAAAATAGAGGGTCAGCAAGAAAGAGGAAAACCCTCAGCAAAATGATTGACACCGTGACTGCAATCACAATCATGAGGATGCTGAAGAACCGGACTACGTGTTGTTCTGTTGCATAGGTCACAATGAGTTGGAACAGGGTTGGTGGCACCTTACAGCAAAAACAACAAGATGTATATAACCCAAGAAAAATTAAAACCTATATCCTCACAGAAATGTTCATAGCAGCATTATTCATAGTAGCCAAAAGGTGGAAATATTCCAATGTCCATAAACAAATGGATAAACAAAATGTGGTATATATCCATATTATGAGATATTATTCAGCCATAAAAATAATGAAATATTGATGCATGCTACAGTATGACGGAAATTTGAAAACACTGCTAAATGAAAAAATCCAGCCACAAAGACCACACATTCTTGTGATTCCACTCATATGGCAGTCCATAACAGAGAAATCTATAGAAACAGAAAGCAGACACATGATAGCTTAGTACTTGGAATAAAGAAGGTCCAAAGGGATAGGGAACTAATAGCTAAAAAGCATGGGGTTTCTTGTTCTAAAATTGTTGGTGTCATAAAGCCCACGTGGAAGAAGCACCCCAGCCGGTGCCATCACGAGGTGCCAAAGGGGCCAGGTATGAGACATCATGCAAAAAAAAAAAATATATATATATATATATATGTGTGTGTGTGTGTGTGTGTGTGTGTGTGTGTGTGTGTGTGTGCCATATTGAATGAAGGGGGAAGTGCATAGTGGAGACCCGAGGCCCAAGTGTCGACCACTGGAGATCCCCTCATAGAGGGGGTGTTTAGGAGAGGAGATGGGTCAGTCAGGGTGCGAGGTAGCACCGATGAAGAACACAGCTTTCCCCCAGATCCTGGATGCTTCCTCCCAACTACCATGATCCGAATTCTACCTTGCAGGGCTAGAAAGGGCAGAGGTTGTACACTGGTGCATATGGGGGCTGGAGGCACAGGGAATCCAGTGTGGACGATACCTTCAGGACCAGGGGTGTGAGGGGCAATGCTGGGAGAGTGGAGGGTGAGTGGGTTGGAAAGGGGGAACTGATTACAAGGATCCACATGTGACCTCATCCCAGGGAGATGGACGGCAGAGAAGGGGGTAAGGGAGACTCCGGATAGGGCAAGATATGACAAAATAACAATCTGTGGATTATCAAGGGCTAATGAGGGAGGGGGGAGCGGGGAGGGTGGGGAAAAAATAAAGAGGACCTGATGCAGAGGGCTTAAGTGGAGAGCAAATGCTTTGAGAGTGATTGGGGCAAAGAATGTACGGATGTGCTTTATACAATTGATGTATGTATATGTGTGGATTGTGATAAGAGTTGTATGAGCCCCTAATAAAATGTAAAAAAAGAAAAGAAAAAAAAATGATTAGGGCAAAGAATGTATGGATGTGCTTTATACAATTGATGTATGTATATGTATGGATTGTAATAAGAGTTGTATGAGTCCCTAAAAATGTTTTAAAAAATAAATAAACTTAATTTGCACTGAAAAATATTTAAAGAAAAAATGGGTATTTGTGAGCAATTCACCTTCACGTTAGGGAGATAAATCAATCCACTGAATGAAGTAAGATTGTTGTTTTGTAGATTCACATTCCGCACACTTCTGAATTGATCGACTGGAACCAAGTCCACAGTTCTGAATTCAGAAAGAAAAAAAAACAACTGTTATTTGAAAAGAACAGAAAATTATTGGAAAAGCTAAGTTCTTCCAGATATAACCTCAAAAACATGTTTAAAACATTTATCTGACAAATGCTGTGAACAATAACTGCCATGATGTAAAATGTCTGTGTCAGATGACAGGCTCTTCGCACAGTTCTGCAGCGTGCATGTCAGAAAGGCTCAACCAGGAACAATGTGGTCCTCGTGGTGCCGTAGTTACGCAATGGGCTTTTATCCACAAGGCTGACAGTTCGCTCTTCGGAATAAAGATGGGCTTTCTACGCCCCTAAATAGTTACTGTCTTGGAAACTTGTGGGGCAGTTTTACCGTGTCCTATAGGGTCATTATGAGTCAGCATCGACTTGATGGCAGTTGAGTTTTAGAGTCTTTATGTCAGAAAGGGTGGGCACAGAATTTTGATTGTTTTTTTAAAAATCACATCAATTACCACATAAACAGAACACTAGCAATAAAGAAACTAATAAAACGAATATCTTTAATTTATTTATAAATTCATGAAATGGTAGTGAAATTGACATGGTTAATCATAAATGTTTTGGGTTATTAACTGCAGAGGCTATATGTGAATTAAGTTAGTTCTGAAGTGCCAGACTGGGGAGAGGGGTGAGAAAGAAAAGCAAGTAAGAATTTTGAAAAGAATATTTTGTTTTATTTCTTGAAAAACCCTTTATAAGGATATTTTGCCAATTAAAGGGAATACGTGATTCCTACTTCATAGCTTCACAATGGCTCCACTTTCCTTTGAGCATCAGAGAGAACAGATAACTAGGTCTCTTCCCTCTGATGGGATAGCTAGTTCCTTATATAAACTCTGTACCCAAAGTTGCAGTTATGACATACTTTCATCCACAAATACACTATTCATTCAAGGTTTCCTAAGTGTCTCTTAAGTGCAGGCTAATTGCTTGGAAAGGCCACAAGAAAGACCACAAGGCACTCTCTACCCTCAGGAAGCCTACAGTCTGGTGGGTGTGAGAAAATTAAAACAGCAAAGGAAAATTGCAACCACAGTGTTAGAAAACTTGCTTGGGAAATCAGTGATGATTTGATGAAGGGAAATTTTGAAAGGAGTCTTAAAGGATTTGTAGACATTTGCCTAAAAATTACTCCTAAATTTCAGATCTGCCAAGCAGTATCAAAGTACACAAGCAGAGGGAGAAGCATGAGTCAGCATTTTGTGACTGGGACTAAGAAACTAGAAGCATTTCAGAATTTCTGAAGTGTAAAGTGTTACAGAGCGTTAAGGGTAGGGTTTTCTGGGGTATTGTTAGGCATTATCGAGTCAGTTCTGATTCATAGTAAACCTAGAAGCACTGTGCGGTACTTTGCCATCCTCACATTTGTTATGTTTGAGCCTATTGATGGCAGTCACTGTGCTATTCCATCTAGTTCAGAGTTTTCTCTTTTTTGACCCTCTGCTTTGATAAGCATGCTGTCCTTTTCCAGGTATTGATTTAGCTTAACATGCTGAAAGTATGTGAGACAGTTTCAGCACTGTGCTTCTAAGGAGCACTCTGGGTATACTTCTAGGATTTGTTTGTTCTGGCAGTCCATGACATATCCAATATTCTTTGTCAAAGAATTCAAATGCATCCATTCTCCTTATTTGGTCTCCAGCTTTCACATGGGTATGAAGCAACTGAAAAGATCATGGTTTGGACCAGGTATACCTTCTTCCTCTAAGGGACATCTTTGTTCCTTAACATTTTAAGTAGTGCAGCAGATTTCCTAATGCAAAGCACATTTCATGACTATAGTTTCCATGAGTATTGATTGTGACTCAAGTAAAATGAAATCCTTAAGAAGTTCAAACTTTCTGCATTGAGCGTGATGCTGCTGCTATTGATCCAGTAGTGATCATTTGGGTTTTCTTTGCACTGAGTTGCAATGTACAGTGAAGGCTGATGTCTTTGGTCTTCATCATTAAATGCCTCAACTCTTCCTGGTTTTCAGGAAGCAAGTTTGTGCCATCTGCTTATCAAAGGTTGTTAATGTGACTTCTTCAGTTCTAGTTCTTTTTTATATAGTCTAGCTTCTCTGATTATTTGCTCAGCATATAAATTGAATAAGTATAGTGAAAAGATACAACCTTGATTCACACCTTTCCCAACTTTAAAACGTGCAGTACCCCCTTGTTCTGTTTGAATGACTACCCCTCGTGCTATGTGTATGTAGGGTTTACATGCCTCACTCTATGTGTATGTAGGGTTTACATGCCTCACTCTATGTGTATGTAGGGTTTACATGCCTCACTCTATGTGTATGTAGGGTTTACATGCCTCACTCTATGTGTATGTAGGGTTTACATGCCTCACTCTATGTGTATGTAGGGTTTACATGCCTCACTCTATGTGTATGTAGGGTTTACATGCCTCACTCTATGTGTATGTAGGGTTTACATGCCTCACTCTATGTGTATGTAGGGTTTACAGATGATGAAAGGAAATTAAATACATAAAGAAAATGCCGATGTTATTCTATAGACAATGAAAAGTCAGTGAACAATTTTGAGAAAGGAAATTGTCTGATAAAATGCATCTTGGAATGTGATATCAATAATTGATGGGGTTATGGAGAAAAGGCTTATGTAATACAATAGGCTGAACGGTCATTAAGGAAGTTCCTAAAGCTACTCCCTGACCTAGGCTAATCACAGTGATCAGTGAGAAAAGAGGGAAATGTGAGACTTAAGATATGGACTCTGTACAATTTAATTAATTAATCGATTGATTGATTGAAAATGTGGGCCAAAGGAAATAAAAATTGACTGCTAGATTTTGACTTGGGCAGCAGGTGGCTGTTACCTCCAGATCTGGAAGTGGGGCACACAGAAGAATGAGCAGTAGTGGGGGTTGCTGCTGGCGAATAACAAGAGTATTGTGATACATTACGATGAACTTGGCTTAAACTACGATAACACTCAGGGGAAACTATAGAGAGAGCAAGTGGATATTGAAGTGAAAAGGCAAGCTTCAGACTAGAGATTTTAAATCTGAGTATCATCATACTCAATGGCAAAAGATAAATCACTCCATGAAGAATCACGAATAAGAAGAAAGGAAAGAGAAGGAGAGAGGATTATAAAAGAGGAGAAGAAAATGCAAGATAAAGAGGATAGGGCTGAGGACAGAAGTTAAGATTTCGAAAAGGCATAAAAAACGTACAGAAAACCAGGATGTGAAATTAAAGGGGAATAGGAGGTAACGCACATAAGGAGCCCCTGGGTGGCACAGCCAGTTAATGTGCTGGCTGCTCCGTGAAAGGGTGCAGACTGTAGCCCTCACTGAGCTGGACTGTGAAAGAATGGTCTGGTCATCCCTTTCCAACAATAGAAGTCACTGCAAACCTTAGGAGACACAGTTCTACTCTGACACACACAGTATCACATGAGTCCGTATCAAGTTGATGGCAACTGGTTTAATGAATGCATGGAAATAGGGGGTCGGCATTGTTAGCCTCAGAGAGGACAAGTTAGTTAAGAATTTAAAACAGAGCTTTGCGCGGTGGCAATATCGTAGCCAATGAGGTTTACCCGAGGCGCAATTATTGCTAATTGAAAAAAAAATTAAAACAGAAGTTAAAAAAACAAGCCGCCATCTAGCTGAGAAGAAACAAAGCCCACGTGGAAGAAGCACACCAGCCTGTGTGATCATGAGATGTCAAAGGGATCAGGTATCAGGCATCAAAGAACAAACAATCAAATCATTGTGAATGAGGGGGAGTGCAGATTGGGGACTGAAGACCCATCTCGAAGCAACTGGAAATCCCCTTATAGAAGGGTCGTGGGGAGGAGACGAACCTGTCAGGGTGCAGTGTAGCAACAATGAAACGTACACCTTTCCTCTACTCCCTAAATGCTTCCTCAAACCCCTCCCCCCACTATCATGATCCCAATTCTGCCTTACAAATCTGGCTAGACCAGAGGATGTACACTGGTACAGATAGGAACTGGAAACACAGGGAATCTAGGACAGATGATTCCTTCAGGACAAGTGCTGAGAGTGGCCATACCAGGAGGGTGGAGGGAGGGTAGGGTGGAAAGGGAGAACTGATTGCAAGGATTTACATATAACCTCCTCCCTGGTGGATGGCCAACAGAAAATTGGGTGAAGGGAGATGTCGGACAGTGTAAGATATGACAAAATAATAATAATTTATAAGTTATCAAGGGTTCATGAGGGAGGGGGGAGTAGGGAGGGAGGGGAAAATGAGGAGCTGATACCAAGGGCTCAAGTAGAAAGCAAATGTTTTGAGATTGATGATGGCAACAAATGTACAAATGTGCTTGACACAATGGATATATGTATAGATTGTGATGAGTTGTATGAGCCCCCAATAAAATGATTAAATTAACAGCCTACTGGATTTATTAATGAGGAGCGCAGCAATTAAATTCCTGAGAATGATATCAGTGTACTGGTGGCAATGGCAGGCAGCGTGTATTATATTAGAATTATGTGAGAAAGCAAACCAATTAAGTATAGTTTAATTTAATAGCTAAAGGGTCAAAAAATTAGTATATGAGTTTGAAGCATGATAGGTGACTTTATGAATATTATTGAATAATACTCACAGCTAGACCAATAAACAACATTATTTTAAGTGAAGAAAATATTGAAATCCTCAAGGTTTTCAATCCACAATCAATACCTATAGGAGCAGCAGTCAAGAAATTAATGCTTAAAAAAACCTCAAACTAAAGATATATCACTTTGAGGACTAAGGTGCACCTGACTCAAGCCATGGTACTTTCAATTGCCTCATGTGTGCAAAAACTGGACAATGCCTAAGGAGCTGATACCTTTGAATTAAGATGTTGGAAAAGAATTATGAATATGAAGGCAGGTAAAAAAGTATCATGACAAAATATAAAGGTTTTATTTCTTAACATATTGTCCATCTAGATGTACATACATCTGATGGCAATATTTCCATGTCCCCAACTCTTCTCTAATGAATTCTGGCTCTTTGGTTTCCATCAAGTTAAAACAGCATTTCTGGTGGTCTGAGGAACTCAAATTTTGTGAAAAAGAAGACCAAAACGGCAAGACCGGGGTTGGGTGGATGGCACGAGGCGAGGCTCCCAGTCCGTTTCTCACAGAGCAGTCCTTGCTACTCAGAGACTAAATAGGTTCTGTGTCAAGATGGAGAAAGGTGCCTCAGCAACCCTTCAGGCGGTTTTCATCAATGCTTCCTAATAACTCCTGTGAGAAAACTGCACCCAGGTGACTCCTCTTCTGGAGTAAAAAGCAGATCACACAATAGTAGCCAGAATCCCCGAGCTGACCTCTGCCTGGACTTGATCTGGCCCAGCAGATCGCCTCAAAAGCCACTGTTTTGAATGGCCCTTGCTTGCCTATTGGTTTGACTTTGTAAATCGAAGCTCATTTCTGGTTATGATTCATTCCATAAAACTGTCTTCATTAGTTTGATCTTGCTTAAAAGACTTATGGAAAGACCCGCTCTTTGAGGTAGGTGATCTTTGCATAATGCTGTTGTCATTCATTCATCTGAAAGGCTGTTGATTTCCTCCCAAAATTCAACATGCCACAGAATGTGCGATCCCAGTAGCTATCACAATAAGGATAATGCTACAGTGGTTTCTACCAGTTCCTGGATTTCAACCACACTTATTGATAGAAAGGTTGACAGTCACTCTTGGTTCATCTTTGAGGTCTTCCTGATTAATCTTCCTTAAAATGCATGACCCATCTAAAAACTGTTGGCTTATGTTGGTAGCGTTCTCACACACCTTTTTTAAAAAAACATTTTAATGATTTGGGAAGATGTTCGCTTGAGTTTCTTTATTAAAAGTTTATTTTAGCCCAGACTTCAAAATTGTTTGCTTTTTCTTCCTATGGCACAAAAAAGCATTCTTCTTCGTCTTCTTCGAAGGCATCTTCACAAGACTAAGACAAGTGCATTAGTGAAAGGACACGTCTGCAGCCATCCAGTGATTGCAAAGTGTTTAAACACATTTTGTTTGGACCAAATCTTTGCATGTATGAGCTGGAACTCTACTAGCAATCCTGTTTGACTTAAATTTGTTTTGGTAGAAGTACAGCCAGAATGTTCCTTAGAAGTAAGGATGGTGATATTTTGTCTCAAGAACCTCGGACATTAGGAAAGACCAGTCCCAAGAGAAGAGCATCAAGCTCAAGAAAGTAGTGTGTCAGCAAAAAGGGAGGGAAATTCTTAGATGGTTTAGACACAGTGGCTGCAACAATGCATGCAGATGTAGCAATGATTGTGAAGATGGTGCTGGGTCAGGACACGTGCTTTCCCATTGTGCACAGGGCTGCTGTGAGTCAGAATTGACTCATTGGCTCCTCACGACGACAGCTATGTGCATCATATAAAACATATTATAAAATATTATACCTGATAGATGATGAAGTCCAATTTAGTTCATGCATTTGGGTGAAGTCTGAGTTTCCTTGTCTTTCTGCAATCATGTCAGAAGTAAGTCTGCCACCAAACAAATCTTTTGCACTCTCAATCTCCGGTGGCTCCTACGCGAGGAGAGTTAGAAAGAGGTTGTCTGTCTTACAGATGATGGCTAAATCACATGCTTTCTCTGCTTCCAGGACAGAACGAAGCGAACTCACTTTTCTCTATTTTTTTCACTAAGTAGAGCTCAAAGCCCTAGATATCACATATAAAATAAATGTAAAACAGAAAGGTGCAGAAAAGAAGGCAGGTCAGCTAGGAGACTTGGGATTTTTAAAATGACACAGCAATGAGTTCTCTGGTTTTTGCCTTTATTTGTTTTTACCTCATAAATGCTGGCCTAGGAACTGGAGAAGCAGGCAATCTAGATATGCAAGTAAGAGCAGACAAAACAAAACAAACAAACAAAATAGACCACAACAAATATTTGCTTGCTCTAACCAAAGCTATCAGGAAAGCAGAAACCCATTCAAATGTTTCGATAATGGAGGCCCTATTCCACGAAATACACGGCCACCCCAACTGCACCAGCAAAAGCAGAATGGGAGCCTACCTGTCCACCCTTGCCAAGTTACAGCGAGGTGCCTCTCCAACATGCCTCGGTTGGGTGGGGAACCTCCCCTCCTCCCCCAATCAAATACTACCTGCGGTCCCCTGGGTAGACTGGACTTCTACCGGGTGGGAAAGAGTTATCCCTGGAGCAGGGATGAGCCATTCCTAATCTTTCCTGCAAGGATTAGGCAGGAGGAGGTCCATGGAAGCACGAACTCCCATCCCAGCCCAACAGTCAGGAGGCACAGCCCCCCAAGGTGTCAACAGAAGCTGAATGGAAAAAATCTGCCAGCACCAAAGGAGTGTCCCACTTCCCCACTGGTGCGGAGTCATAGGAGGCTTGCTAAACTAGAAGTTTCAGGTCTCCTGTCCAAAATCCAATACAAAATAACTCATACCAAGAACCAGGAAAATCTCAACTTGAATGAAAAAGTCCATAAACTAATGTTATTACCAAAATGACTCCGATGTTAGAATTGCATCCATTAACATTGCAGATCCTTTAGAGTTACATTGCTCTTCAACCTCACTTTGTATCCACGTTTTGGAGCTTCCTTTACTATTGTGAAGAAGTATTAAAGTCTCACTTAGATTTCCTCACTTTCTCTACTCTCTTTCCCTAGACCAGTGGTTCTGAATCTGTGGGTCATGACCCCTTTTGGAGGTCAAATGACCCTTTCACTGGGGCCACCTGATTAATAACAGTAGCAAAATGACAGTTATGAAGTAGCAATAAAAATAATTTTATGGTTGGGGGGGGGGTCACCACAACATGAAGAACTATATTAAAGGGTGGTGGCATTAGGAAGGTTGAGAACCACTTCCCTAGACAATTGTATGCACAATTTTTGTTTTTCCTATCAACACTTTTCAAATTACTTCCAAATCTAGACAAATAGGACCTTCCACGTCTTTATTTAGTGATTTTATTTTTAAAATTTTCCCCCCAAAAGAGTTTCCCTACAGTGTTATTAGCATTTAATTAACACATATAATTCAATAGTTCAATTGCATCAAGAAGAATTGTACAATCACCACCACAATCAGTTTTAGAATATTTTCTTCATTCTTGTACTCATTGTTATGAGCTCTACCATTCCTCCCCCATTCTCCCCTGCCATACCACTATGGAACCACTAATCTATCATTTAGTGATTTTAATTGCCTGTTTTTCATCTCCTGGCAGATGACTCACTGTCAGATAATATGTTTAATGCTAAACATCTAATTCCTTCAATCTCGTCCAGCTATTTCTATGTCTGTCATGATGCATTTTCCCTTCCTTTCCCTTTGCTTGTCCTTTAAATCCAATTGCTTGTCATGTTCTGTCAATTCTCCCAATATCCCTCATAATTTTCACTTCTCCTATATCTTCCTGGATCAGACTCTCATGTATCAAACCTCTTCTGAATATTCCAAGATCATAACTCAAAAGTTCTACCTTCCACCAAACATTTGAAAAAATGTAAACAAATTCTTTGTTAATGCACAAGAAACCTGATCTTACCTCCATTGGCTGAACACTCATTCATAATTTCTTTTAAAAGCCATCACTGCTTTTAGAAGCACATTTAAAATTCCCATTTCTAGCAACAACCTGTTGCTGGTACCATATGTTTTCTCTAAGACATTAGAAACGTTCTCAAGGGGTCTCCTCACTTCCTCCTGAGCTCTCATCAAAATTGTCTCATGATAGCATATTCAAAGTATGTGAGACAAAGTCTCACCATCCTTGCTTCTAAGGAGCAATCTGACTGTGCTTCTTCAAAGACAGATTTGTTTGTTCTTTGACAGTCCATTGTCCTTTCAATATTCTTCACCACAATTGAAATGCATAGATTTATCTTCAGTCTTCCTTACTCAATGTCCAATTTTACATGCTTATGTGGGGACTGAAAATACCATGACTTGATTCAGGTACATCTTCCTCCTTAAAGTGATCTCCCCGGTCTTCAGTACTGTAAGGAGATCTTATGTGGCAGATTTAGCCATAGCAATGATTCCTTTGATTTCTTGACTATTGTTTCATCCCAGCAAGATCAAATCCTTGACAACTTCAACCTTTTCTCCATGTATGATGATGTTACCTATTGGTCCAGTTGTGAGGATTTTAGTTTCTTTGCATTGAGTTGTAATCCATTTTGAAGGCTGCAATCTTTGATCTTCATTAGCAAGTGAATCTTGCTTTCACCAAGCAAGATTGTGTGATCTGAGTAGGGCAGGTTGTTAACAAACCTTCCTTCAGCATTGATGCCTGGTTCTTCTTCATATAGTTCAATTTCTCTGATTATTTGCTCAGCTTATAGGTTGAATAAGTATGGTGAGAGATATAACTCTGCCATATACCTTACCTGATTTCAAACCATATAATATTCCCTTGTTCATTTTACATGATTGTCTGTTGATCCATGTACAGGTTCCTTATGAGCACAATTAAGTTTTCTGGCAATCCCATTCTTCTCAATGCTGTCCATAGTTTGTTATGGTCCACACAGTCAAATACCTTTGCAGAGCCACTAAGACACAAGTAAACATTTTTCTGGTATCCTCTGCTTTCAGCCAAGATCTACCTGACATCAGTAATGATAACCCTTGTTCCACATCCTCTTCTGAATCTGGTTTAAATTTCTGGTAGGTCCCTGTTCATGTACTGATAGAACTGTTGAAAAAACTTCAGAAAAATTTACTTTCATGTGATTTAATGATATTCTTGGATAATTTTTGCCTTCTCTTCGATGATCTTTCTTTGAAATGAAAGATTATATATATATATATATATATATATATATATATATATATATATATATCTTCCAATGAGTTGGCCAGGTAACTGTCTTCCAAATTTCTTGGCAGAGACAAGCAAGTACTTCCACTGTTTTATCAGCATGCCGAAACATTTTGATTGCTATTCCATCAATTCCTGGAGCCTTATTGTTTTGTGCTGATCCTAACAGTGCATTTTGGATTTCTTCTCTCAGTGCCATTGGTTCTTGACCATATGCTACTTCTTGAAATGTTTGAACATCAACCAATTCTCTTTAGTACAGTGATTTTTGTGTATTCCTTCCATCTTCTTTTGATGTTTCTGGCAGTGTTCAGTATTTTGCCCATAGAATCTTCCAATATTACAACTACAGTCTTGATTTTTTATTTGATTCTTTCAGCTTAATGTATGCTGAATATTCCTCCTGTTTTGTTTTCTAACTCTAGGTTTTTGTGTTTTCATTATAACATTTTATTTTGTCTTCTGGAGCAGCTCTTTGAAATTTTCCATGTGGATCTTTTACTGCATCATTCCGTCCATGTGTTTTAGCTATGCTGTGGTCAAGAGCAGTTTCAGCGTCTCTTCTGATTTCCACCTGGATTGATTCTCCTCTGTCATTTTAATAACCTTTTGCTTTCTTCATGTATGACATTCTTGATGTCATCCACAGCTCTTCGGGTCTTCTGTAATTAGTGTTCAAAGCATCAAATCTGTTCTTGAGATGTTCTAAAAACTCAGGGGGAATATACTCAAGGTCATACTTTTGGCTCTATGGACTCATCTTAATTTCCTTCAAGTTAAATTTGAACTTACACGAGCAACTGATAGTCTGTTCCACAGGCAGTACCTGGACTTATTTTGATTGCTTATTTGGGTATTACATTTGTGATAAAGCAATGTTCAAGCCTATGGCAGTTACGGATATGTGAATATGCAGTTTAGACCAAATGCTATGTATCAAAAAACAACTTACAATAGAAATGCCATCCAAAGCTTTCAGTTCTGGAAGATGAAATATTACAAATAATCGATAATTTTCTTGATTCCACACAAAAAGATTTCCACACATGTCTAGAATGACCAGGTTGCATAAACTCTATGAATTAAAATAAATAAATAAATAGCTAATATACATCAGACCCGAATTATTTTTTTCCTTGTAAGAGTGTAACCATCTATAAACTTTAATATTTAACTTGATCATTCCACAGTAGTTTTCATGTTTTTATGTTCACTTACTCAAACAGGTCATTAAGTACATTTCATTATTTCTGCATCTATCTAATATGATCAGAATACCTTTCGGGATACTGGTGCTAAACGTACTCTCTCTAATGACTGAAGGGACCTCTGCTATGTTTTTTAAATATACATAGATGGAATAGCGTCCTATTAAACACTCAGATAAAAATAGGAAAAACTTCCTGTTGAAAAGCTATAAAAGCTTCTAGAGTGTAGGAGTCACTTTAAGCAAACACGTGCTCTCTCCTTAGGGCACTGCATGCCTTTGTGGCAAAGGAAGGGCGCTGGATGGTGGGTGGGAGAGGTCAAGACAAAAGGGTTAAGACACAAACTAATGCATCGCAATGTAGAGCGATTTAGTTGTTGTTAATGACACTGGCTCTGACGTTTAGAGGAAGTAGTTATTTGGAGTAGTGCAATAGAGAGGGAACCCCTGTATGGTGCCAATGCTTCAATGCTCAGTTACTAGCACAAAGATTGACAGTTCATGTTCACTCAGACGTGTCTCGGAAAACAGGGCTGGTGATTGGCAAAGCCGGTCCACTATGCTCAGTGCGGTGACCACGAGTCAGAATCAACTCCAGGAAACTAAAAAAATAGGAGGGGAAGGAGGCTGAATTGAAAGCATGGCAACAGCCGGACACCGGCTTTCGGTTGGAGAGTACGTCCGGGCCATGTGGTCTCAGCACAGGAGCCCTGCTGGCATAGCAGGTTACTTACTGGGCTGCTAACTAACTACAAGGTCAGCCACACCAGACAAGAGAAATGAGGCTTTTTGCTCCCATACAGGGCAGGCTGGAAAGCCACATGGGAAGCTCTACTCTCTTATATGACTTGGAATCAACTTGAGGGTAGTGAATTTTCATTTGTTTCTTTGTTTTGAATGGGAAAGTGCTAAAATGAGACTCAGATTGGTAGTTAATGGCCCTAGAACTTTAGAAACAGTGAAGGCAGATGTTACTTTTGAAGTGAATTCCTGTTCTGTGCTGACTGACACACCTTTCAAGTTCAAACATTCTGTGATTCTTGCTCCACCCAACTCCTGCATTACTTATGGATTAGAGAGCAGCTACATCAAGCTGACTGCAAAGAGTCCGAGGTACCAAGTAGACCCAAGCAGTTACAGATAGCTAAGACCTGCCTTCCAGATAGGAGAAGGTTAGAGAGTCTTCCTCCACAACCAGCTTGGGGAATTCTTAAAAGTAGTGAGGAAGGTACTAGTTATAAAGAACAGAACTTGGATTATTTTATTTGTGTATTAAAAATATTATCCTAGCAGGCTATTGTTATACATATTTCTGTCTAACTTCCTCCTCCCTCCTTTGTTTTCTCTATATTTGTAAGTTGAATGTAAAGACATTTTCATAAACCTTGTTACCCTTGATTTTTATTTCCGTTATATTTTCCAAGTTCTATGACAGGGACTATGCATTACTTCTATAGTATAAAATATATATACATTGAACAACATTCCCCCCTCAAAATAACTCTCTCAAATAATTACCTTTAAATTGTAGATCTCCTGGTTGAGAGCAATGTAGTTATTGCTTATGTATAATTCAATTAGAGTGAAAGCTTTTTGTAAACCACTTAATGAAGTGATTCTGTTGTTCTCAAGAGAAAGGGAATGCAGATGAAGCAGGTTATCAAATGTATGCTTCTCCAAACCAGTGAGAAGATTATTATTAATGCTTAAGCGGGTTAATTTATTCAGCTTTGAAATACCTAGGAAAGCAAGCAAATTCAAGAAAAGAGCACTGAAGGGTTAATTTAGACAAAAATCTACTCATCATTTTACTATTCTTTTTTTCCTTCAAAGTAAAAATGGCTTAAAGATTCTAGAGCGTGAACCATTATTGCATTTTCTTCTTTTTCAAAAGTATATTCTCTTTTGGATAAAGTCCCATTACACACATTTAATTTTTAAGCAATTTCTTTTCTTCCCCGGGTAATAAGAAAACGTAGTATGTAGGAAACATTGAATATCCTTTCCATTATGCTTTCAAAGGATAACAAATGAGAAATTTCACCACCATGACTACACAACTGCTTACTCAGTAAATCAAAGCTCTCATTGTGCATGCAAGTTCACTGACCACGGCTCCCTGGTGGTGCTGTGGATTGTGCATTGCGCTGGTCATCTCAAGGTCAGCAGGATAAACCCACCAGCCCCTCTGGAGGGAAAGAGGAGACTGCTCCTGTAAAGAGTTACAGTCTTGGAAACCCTATGAAGGAACTAACTCTATGGCGCTGGCAGTCACTGTCCACCCCTTTCTCCCGCCCACTCAACCCAATAGGTCTTAAAAATACTCTGCCCCAAACTTTTGAAACTTCCTTAAAGATCTTTCTCTTCAGAAATTATGTTTTCAATTTTGTTACTTTTCAGCTTGTTATTATTTAGACATTCATACTCTAAGACTTAAAATTTCCACATGCCATACCTTCTATCTTTGAGATACAGTTTCCATCAAGTGTAAGCTCTTCCAAATTGATACAGGATTCCAAGCCTTCCATTTTAGTGAGATTATTGTTACTGAACGATGCCCATTTCAGATTTACCAGTTTCTCTAAATTTGTGATTTCAAAGAGATGCTGCCCATCTAAATTTAGGGCAGTTATCTGTAGAATCATGTATATTATAAGTTACTCCTGAATCTAACCAGCAAATACAAAAAATGTCATAAGATAAAAAAAAGCTAATGGAACAATTCAAATGTGATAAGTAAGCAATTCATTTAGCAATTAAGAATATTGTACACTTCTTAGTTTACAAAATATGAAATTTAACAAGCCTATAATTACAACTTACTCACTCACTGTCATCGAGTCAATGCTGACCTACAGCGACCCAGAGGTATTTATATGTCACATCCCTTGCAGGACAGAACTTGTTCCAGTTCTCGGAGGCTGTCAGCAGGGAGCCTTCAGCTCTCAGCCCTCTAGGGATTATCTCTGCTGAAGAGCTGCCTCATCAAACATCACAACTCCTTTCCAAGGCGGCCCACATCCGGTAATGGAGGGATACAAAGACTTGGCATTCTTAGTACTACTGGGGACACATTTCAAAGGCCAAGCTCCTTCTTGAACTCTCATGGGATCAACTAAGCTTTTATTGGGTCTGCACCCAGTTGGATTTCTATCTTCTGTAATGAAAATAGTGTAATGAATAGCTGCCATTGTCAAAGGTCATCTTTTCTTACCCCAGTTTCTCTCCTTGGCAAGCTCTGGCCACTTTCCTTATCTGCTTGCCAGGATTCCCGATTCATATAACAGGGCCTCTCAGACTTGGTCTCTGGCCATGAACCTTTAAAGTTTGCTTCCATTTTATGGCCTATTGTCAAGCCATAGCCTTCAGTTTTATCATGCAATCACCCTAAATCTCCAATTATAGGGTGACCACATAACAGGCCTTGTTCCTAGAACATAACTATTCACTAGTTGACCTCTATTTTAATTAGAGATTTAATTAGAAGACTCAAGGTCTTCCAGGACCTTGAGTATATCCTTCTTGAATTTAAAGATCACCTCAAGGGCAGATTTAGCATATTAAACACTAATGATTGAAGACCTGTTGTGTTGTTGGTTGACAATAACAAAGTCATGTTTGAAGATTATTTAGAAGGTAGGAAAAAGGAAAAGACCAAAGTGGAAGTCAAAAGACTCTAAAACTTGCTCTTGAATGAAGAATAGCTAAATTGATTGGAATAAATGATGAAGTAAAAGAGCTGAGCAGAAAATTTCAAAAGGCAGCTTGAAAAGACAGAATAGAGCATTATAATGAAATGTACACAGACCTGGAATTAGAAAACCAAAAAGGAAGAGCACACGCAGGACATCTCAAGCTGAAAGAGCTGAAGAAAGCGTTCAGGGCTTGAATTGTAATATTAAAGAAGTTTATGCGCAAAATATTGAATGATGCACAAAGCATGAAAGAATCATGGAAGAAGCAGGCAGAGTCACGGGACCAAAAAGAACTAGTTGACAGTTCTTTCAAGAGGTAGCAAATGCTCAAGAGACAAAGGTAAAGAAGAAAGAAGTCCATGCTGCCCTGAAGACATTAGCAAAATAAGTCTCCAGGAATTGACATAATACCAGTGAAATAGCCCAACAAGGTGAGGAAGCAGTGAAAGCATTACATTAAGAAATTTCCAGAACAGCTGTCTGGCCAACCAGGTGACAACAATCCATATTTGTGGCCATTCCAAAAAAGATGACCCAGTGAACGTGGGAATTATCCCACAATATCATCAATATACCACGGAAGTAAAATTGCTGGACACAATTCACAAAGTTTTAGCAGTACATCAACAGAGAGTTGCCAGAAATTCAAGTTGAATTCAGAAGTGGATGCGGCATGAGGAACATCACTGACATGACATCAGCTGGATCGTGGCTGAAATCAGAGAAAACTAAAAAGATGTTTATTTGAATTTTTTTATTCTTCAAGGGCATTGGACGATTTGATTATTACAAACTATAAATGATATTATAAAGAATGGGAATTCTATAACACTTTAATTGTGCTCCTGTGGGGAACTTATACATAGATCAAGGGCCCATCATTCAAACAGAACAAGGGGACACTGCGTGGTTCAAGGTCAGGACAGGTGTGTGTCAGGGTTGTGTCCTTTCATGATAGTTATTCAATCGTCACACTGAGCAAATAATATGAGAAACTGTACTGTAAGAATAAGGCAACAGATTGGAGGAAGGCTTGCTAACAACCCTGCCTACTGAAAGGGAAGAGAACTTGAAGCTCTTGCTGATGAAGGTTGCAGCCTTCAGTATGGATTATAACTCAATGTAAAGAAAACAAAAAATCCTCACAACTGGGCCAATAGACAACATCAAGATAAATGGAAAAGTTTGAAGTCATCAAGGATTTCATTTTATTTGGAGCCATAATCAATGCTTACAGAAACAGCAGTCAAGAGACTGTTGCACACGATCTATTTAAAGAGTTAAAAAGTAAAGTTGTCCAGAAAAGTGGGTGAAGGGAGACATCGGATAGGGAAAGATATGACAAAATAATAATTTATAAATTTTCAAGGGTTCATGAAGGAAGGGGGAGAGGGAAGGGAGGGGTAAAAATGAGGATCTGATGCCAGGGGCTTAAGTGGAGAGCAAATGTTTTGAGAATGATGAGGGCAGTGAATGTACAAATGTGCTTGACACAATTGATGTATGTATGGATTGTGATAAGAGTTATATGAGTCCCTAATAAAATGATTTTTAAAAAGTTGTTCAAGAATAAAAAAAATTTTAAAAGCAAAGCTATCACTTCGAGGTGAGACTGACCTAAGCCATGATATTTTCAATCACCTCGCATGAATGTGAAAGCTGGACTATTAATAAGAGAGACCAAAGAAGAATTGATATATTTGAGTTATGGTGCTGGTGAAGAATCTTAAAAGCACTGTGGACTGCAGAAGAACAAACCAAGCTGTTTTGAAGGAGGTGCAGGCAGAATTCTCCTTAGAAGTTAGGGTGCTGTCACTTCATCTCACATTCTTAGACATGGGATCGGGAGAGACCTGCTAGAAGCCATCATGCTTGGTAAAAGAGAAGTCAGTGGACAAAGTAGGAGACCCTTAAGGAAGATGAACTGGCACAGTGGCTGCACCAATGAACTCCACAAGAACAGCAGTTGTGAGGACAGTGCAGGACCAGTGCTTTGAGCTCCTGTCCAGAGGGTCCGCTGCGTTGGAGCCAACTCAAGGGCACTTAACAGCAACTTCTGCTTTCTGGCTGTCTAGTTATCTCTGCCCTCTTATAAGACAAGATCAAAGCTGATTAAAAACCAACTGAAGTTAAGCTCTTAAATTAGGTTCGATAGAATTAGCCTTTACCTTCAAGTGCCAGTTTCCATTCAGATGTGAATACGGTCCTGACTTTGAAATCTGGGTCAGTATTTTGGCAAAAGGCCATGTGCTGAGCACCCGAGGCCTCTCCTCTTTTGTACTAGAATGTCGTAAAAGAGATAACTAACAGAAATAAATCAATAAAAACACAATTAGTAAAGAAAACAAAACATACATGTTTATTTATATATAAAGCATTACATCCAAATGATTTTTAAAATTTCAACATTTCACTTTTTGTTTTAGTGAATGCTGAACCATCTAAAATAATGCTATAATATTGCAAAAAAGACTAATAGAATGCCAAATACTCATATACTCACCTATAAACAAAGGCAGAACTAGATTATCAGTAATCCCCTGGAAGCTCCCTGTGCACTTAACCTAATATTTTTCATCTCCTTCCTCTCAGAATTGATCTCTCTCTGAAATTTTGTGTTGATCAGTCCTTTTCTCTTCTTCACAGTCTTAAAATCTATGTTTAAGTCCATAGAAAATACATGGAGATTTAAAAGTGGAAAAATTCCATTTCTCTACAAATCTTTGGAAGGCCTCTCATATCATTTAGTCCTGCCACACTTGGATCTTACATAAATTGAATAATATTTTATGGATGTATAAAACTAAAACCACCCCCCCAGAATTCCCTTCAGAGGACAGCACTGAAGCTATAGTTCAGGGAGAGGGGCATGCCTGATCAGAGCACATGGGAGCAGATAAAGGGGGAGGAAGAGAGAGTGGAGAACCTCCTGGCCCTCCGAGCCCGGAGGACGATATTCCTGCTCAGAGCAGCCAATGCACAGAGAGGACCATAGGCTCGGCCCCACTACGAGCCACGACATCCCTCTCTGACCCGTAGCCCTACAGGGGACAACACTGGAGACGCAGTGCGGGAATCGTGCCCAATCTGACCCCAATACACCGGGGTGAAACAATAAGGACGTGCAACAGAACAGCAAGGGGAGCAAAGCAATCAAGTTCCCAGGGAATACCAAAATTAGACTTTGGGCCAGGGCATGGCACCCCATCAGACTCACTGAAAGCACTCCTAATGGTCAACAAACAAACTTGGAACTATTTATAGGCTTTTCTTTTTTTGTCATTAGTTTTATTTGTTGTTTTGTTTTCTTTTCTTGCTTTGTTTTGCTGTCTTGTTTTTGTGCTTATTATTGTCTCTACATGTCTATCTAGATAAGATAGGTGGGATAAACAATCCGGAGGAGAAAACAACAGAACCTACTGTTACGAGGGGTACACAGGAGAAAGGAGGCGGGGGAAAGGAAGTGAGTGTTAACAAACCCAGGGACAAGGGAACAACAAATGATCTTAAATCGATAGTGAGGAGGGTGTAGGATGCCTGGTAGGGCTTGATTGAGGGCAGTGTAACTGAGAGGAATTACTGAAACACAAATGAAGGTTGAACATGATAGGAAGAACTAGTAGACAAAGGACATTTATAGAGGTCTAAATATTAGCATGTGCATATGTAAATATATTTATATATGACAATAGGGAAATACATCTATGTACATATATTTATAGGTTTAGTATAAAGGTAGCAGATGGACAACACAAGAACACTTTGTTCTAATAGCCTGGCATTCCATGATGCTCACCTTCCCTGATATGATCACTGAAGACTAAGTGGGTACATAAGCAAATATGGTGAAGAAAACTGATGATGCCAGGCTATCAAAAGATACAGTGTCTGGGGTCTTAAAGGCTTGAAGATAAACAAATGGCCATGTAGCTGAGAAGCAACAAAGTCCACATGGAAGAAGCACACCAGCCTATGTGATCATGCGGTGTCAATAGGATCAGGTATCAGGCATCAAAGACTCAGAACAAAAAAAATCATATCATTGTGAATGAGGGGGAGTATGGAGTGGAGACCCAAAGCCCATCTATAGACAATTGGACATCCCCTTACAGATGGGTCACGGGGAGGAGACAAGCCAGTCAGGGTGCAGTATATCACCATTGAAACATACAATTTTCCTCTAGTTCTTTAATTCTTCCTCCCCCCACTAACATGACTGGTTTGACCAGAGCGCGTACACGGGTACAGATAAGAAGTGGAAACACAGGGAATCCAGGACAGATAAACCCCTCAGTACCAATATTGAGAGTAGTGATACCGGGAGGGGAAGAGGAAGGTGAAGGTAGAAAGGGGGAACCGATCACAATGATCTATATATATAACCCCTTCCCAGGGGGAAGGACAACAGAAAAGTGTGTGAAGGGAGACATCAGTCAGTTTAAGACATAAAAAATAATAATGTATAAATTATTAAGAGTTCATGAGGGAGGGAGAGTGGAGGAGGTAGAGGAAAAATTGAGAAGCTGATACCAAGGGCTGAAAAAAGAAAATGTTTTGAAAATGATGGCAACAAATGTACAAATATGCTTGACACAATGGATATATGTATCATTGTGATAAGAGTTTGTGACAATTGTTGCATGAGCCCCCAACAAAATGATTTTTTTAAATAAAATCTAGAACCAAGGCCTGGTTCTAGACCACCATAATGAAATGGGGGAAAAATCACCCAAAACCAAACTCAACCAGCATCAAGTGGATTTCAATTCATAGCAACTCTGTAAGACAAGAGTTGAACTGACCCTGTGGGTTTCTGAGGCTGTAAGCCAGGCGTCCTCAAACCAAGGCCCGTAGGCCGCCCGCTGAGGACACTTATCCGGCCTGCCGGGTGTTTTTTCCCTGTTTGCTTTTTTACTTCAAAATAAGATATGTGCAGTGTGCATAGGAATTTGTTCATAGTTTTTTTAAAAAAACTATAGTCAGGCCCTCCAACGGGTCTGAGGGATAGTGAACTGGCCCCTGGTTAAAAAGTTTGAGGACCCCTCTATAAATCATTATGGTAGTAGAACGTCCCATCTTCCTCCTGCTGCGGTTTCAAACTGCCTGTGCCTAGCAGCCCAGGGCATAACCTACTCCCCCGCCAGGCCTCTGACTGACGGAGAGTATTCACTTAGCAATTTCCCTGTCAATGGACACAGGGTTGATCGCAGTGCTTTATATTAAACATGTTCCCTGGGAAAGACATGTGGGCTAATATGTGTGGGAAAATGGCTGAGTTGCTTTGCTAGATAATGTCAAATTATTTTCCAAAGTGGTTGTACCAGTTGTTATCTTTACATCTTTGCTACACATGCTAAGAGGGCATATGGAATCTTAAAACAGAAGAGGGTATGGGAAATATTCTGTTGATGTTACAAACAGTACAAGAAATGCTAAACAATAAAATCCAACCTGAGTAATCTTTGTTCCAGAAATAAATTTCATAGCTGCAGATGATTCTTCTTCAGAAATAGGGATTCCATCTAAATGAGTAAGAGTCTTTAATCTGCCAACAACACTCAGCCTCAATGTGGCTGGCTTGGGAAAAACAGTGAAAAATTCATTTTTATAAAATGGTACCTACAGTATGGCATTCATGGAATAGAAGTGCTTCTTCATTCCTTTATACATAATTCAAAATATTGCATCTCATTTATTGTAAATATCCAGAAATAAAGGCTGAAGTTGATATTTAAAATAACAGCTGAAATTGAATATATTTTAAAACTAATCTGTTCCAGTGGGAAGTTGGAAGGAGGGACTCTCACAAGTTGTTTCAAAGTGTGTCTTTGATAGAAACTGTTGAAAGCACAACCCCTGGCGATACTATTTATCTCGGTCAGCAGGAAACTGGTCAGCTCATGTGGGACTCATCCATAGGGATCCTGAGCTCTTGACAACCACTTTGACAACAAGGAGATAGCTACCGTGTTTCCCTGAAAACAAGACACTGGCTTATACTGATCTTTCCTCAAGAAGACACGCTATGGCTTATTTTCAGGGGATGTCTTATTTTTTATTAAGTATGGTACAATAATCTACATTTATTCACACACAGTTAAGTCATCTTCTTCTGGAACACCGACCCACAGTGCCGAGTCAAAGGCAGTCACCGCTTTCCTTCTTCCGCCTGAGGACACACAACACCTAGAGCAAAGCGTCCTGCTTTCACTGTCCATGTGTCCCTCTGTGCCTCCACTTGCAGCGCGCACAGAGCCTCTGGAACCTGACAGGGAGCCGGCCTCGTGGATGGGGCTGCCTGCACCTCTCCGGTCCCCTAGGAGACAGCTGCAGAGCCACGCTTATCGCTATGTCTTATTTTCGGGAGATGGCTTATATTGCGCAAACGCTTAGAAATTCTGCTACGGCTTATTTTGTGGGTAGGGTTTATTTTCGGGGAAACACGGTACATGTATATGGTATTTATCCTGGGAGTCTGTTTTGGCAAAAGAAAAATTATTCTACAATTATGCTGCACAAAAAAGATGAAGCACAATATAAATATAATAATATCACATTTTCGTTCTCAAAGAACTCGAATAAAACAGCATTTTCCAAGTAAGGAGTACAGGGCTAGATGTTTATCTTTAAATTTCAAACATTTTTCACAGTATTAAATATGTATGTATGTGTGTTTGTGCATCTATAAAACATATACAATAAATGTTAGAAATTTAAAATGAGAGAAACATAAAATATATGAAAGGTAAACCTTGCTATCACTAGAAAATAAATTACTTTGCTTTAATTAAATAAATATAGAAATATTTGTGTTGAAAAAAATACATAGTAATATTATCAATTTAATAGACCCAATCATGATTTAGTCCCTTTAAAAAATACTGAATATAGTCTTATATAATTCTTTTAAAAGTAGGAAAAGGAAGATTCTGGAGACCATAAACTTGAAGTTTATTGGAAATACTTGGAAATCACCTGAATTATAGTGAAATTATTTCGCACTAGCCTACATATTTTATGAAGAGAATAAACAGTGATTAATAAAAAATCCATTTTAGAACAGAATCTGTAAGACATTTATATTTCAGATTTCTGAGGGAGGATGGCTTTTGGATCAACCAAACACCTACTGCCATTGAATTGATTTAGACTCATCTTAGCCCTAAGTGCTCCTTAGGGTTCCCAAGCCGGTGAATCTGTACAGACAGACTCATCTTTCTCTCCAGCAGTGACTGATGGGTTTGAACTGATGACCTGTGGTTAGCAGGTCAATGCTTAACCCAATGTACCACCACAAATCCTTTGGATTTAAAGTACAGATGAAATAATGCAAACTACAATATTTTACATTTTTACATTTACACATATTATAAACCAAATGTTGTTTCCCTCTTAATAGTATGCCACTCTCACTACATTATGTTATTTTCTTAGTTCTTATGCTCAGTAAAGTTCAAGCATATATAACACATAATATATATAAACTTCTGGGAGGTTTGTAAGTGGCAATAACATTAAATATTTTTAAAGCCATAGTGCTTTCAAAATATTAGAGTGTTTACAAAAATATGCCATGAAAGCATAACCTCTTATAATAGTAATAGTTGATTGATGTGATCACTATACTGAATTTCACTTATGAAAGAGCTAAAAATTCTAGGAAAACAAAGATGGCGTCTCGATTTCTGGAAAATGAGAGTAGAGATCCAGGAGGATTAGGGGAGGGTGGGGTGGGGGAGAAAGGGGGAATCCATCACAAGGATCAACTCTAACGAACAACAGAAAAGTGGGTGTGGGGCAATGTAAGATATGAAAAGAATAATCTGTAACTTATCAAGTATTTGTGAGGGAGGGAGGGCAGGGAAGGAGGTTGGAAGAAACGGGGAGCTGATATCAGGGGCTCAAGTGGGAAGAGAATGCTTTGAAAATGGTGCTGGTGGCATATGTGCAAATGTGTTTGACACATTAGCTGAATGTATGGATTTTGCTAAGAGATGTAAGAACCCCCAATAAAGTATTTAATAAAAAAGAAAGAAACGATCTGGTTTTTCAAATATAAATTTATCTACTATATACCTTTTGCCATGGATTATGATGAATATCAAGAGTGAGGAGGCTTGTAGTTTGCTTGCATAACGTATTTATATCATCACCAGATTTCTTCAGTTGATTCCAGCTCAGGTCTAAGTACTTCAGTTTCATCAGCCCTCTGAACCCCTCCAGGGTTATCACATGGTTATGGCTCGCATCCAAGTATTCCAGGTTATGCTGAAACACACCAACAAGAGTGATGCTAAAAGACGGGTGATGTATTTTTACACTGTTCTTTTCACCAAGTATTTTACATGCTTTTTGGGCAACCCTTTCAGAAAACATACACAGTAGTTAACACTGTTAAAAATGATAACAACTTAGGTAACTAAAAAGCTCAAGGTTATCTTATTTTCATTGTTTTTCTTTGCATTCTCCCTCACCCTTATAACACAGATACAAAAGATTTTTATATAAAACAGAAGGTATAGAGAAATTGGCAAGATAATTAATCTTCAACAAACAAGGAACTCAATTCTTAATATTTAGTATCCTGGTTTATACCTTTAGAACCATAGCTTTGTGTAAAAAAGGTTCATCTTCAAGGGTAGAAAGTAAGCTCATTAATTCTATAATTTTCTGTTTCAGAGATACAAGGTTTTTAGTAAAAGTAACACATGGTCTTTGTTGGAAATGTAGTAAATAAAAGGAAAACCAGCCTATATAGTCCTGTTGCTTAGAAAGAACAGCTAAGATTGGGGCATTGGACTAAAGGTAGTCATTTGGGAATTGTGTATCATAAAAAGAAAATTGTCTTTTTTTTTAAAAAGGGGTGGGATCTTCACTTATGTATCCCCAATATGTAAAAACAAACTCCGTGCACCCAGTAAATATTCACTTAACACTATTTTCAGTTTCACAGCACGGTTCTCTAGTTTAATATTTCCTCTGTGTAAGTTTAAACTTCTCTTCAGTTACAGTCCAAAAAAACGAAGCTCACTGCCATCCAGTCAATTCCAATTCATAACCATCCTATGAGACAGAGTAAAACTGTGCCATTGGGTATATGAAACAAAGTATTTACAGGAGCAAGACAGCTTATCTTTCTCTGGCTGGTGGGCTCAGGGATTCAAACTGCTGACCTCGGGATTACAGCTCGGTGCATTGCCCACTTCATCACCCAGTTTCCTTAAATTACAGTACTGACCAATTTACTAAGATTCCAACCCACGTCTTTCAACTTTTCTTAGGGGTAATTATCCATTTTCTAAATATTAACTATCTGTCTCTAACTAACAGGAAAAAATTAATAGTTTTTCTTTGAAAAATATAAATCTATGAAAAGTATTACACACTTATTTCCCTGATCAACTCTGATCGAACTGGTGGGACTGTTTTCACAGGGAAATATTGATTCCTATTCATTTTTCTCAGACATTTCCTTTTCCTAGGAGTTCAAGTGGCAGCTAGATATATTTTGATTTACCTAATGTGGGCACCTTGTTTAGATTTTACCAAACTGCTGACAACACAGCTAGCAGCCCACCCACATAATCAGCTCCTTCATTTTACCAGAGCGTTTAAATCTGAGTCTGACTCCAATTCAGGATTCAGCTGACTATTTTCAGGAAATAAGGAGGATAGAGAGAGGGTTGAATTTTAAGCATGCAAATAAGTAGGGTCCAGACCATGCTTCTACAAATAAAGGATGGCTGTCAGCTGCAAGGTCAGCTCCATGGGAGAAAGACAAGGCTTCCCTGCTCTGGTGAAGAGTTACAG
Source organism: Tenrec ecaudatus (assembly GCF_050624435.1). Lineage (NCBI taxonomy): Eukaryota > Metazoa > Chordata > Mammalia > Afrosoricida > Tenrecidae > Tenrec > Tenrec ecaudatus. The sequence goes on from NC_134543.1 coordinate 45,122,568, forward strand.
TCCTGGAAACTCACAGAGGCAGTTCTATGGTATCTTATAAGTTCGCTGTGAGTCACAATCAATTCAATGGCAATGAGAATGAGAGGTGATAGAGAGGGGATCTAGAAATTGAAAAAGATTTCAAAGATAAAATAAATTTTTTTTAAGATACAGCATCAAAGTACTGTGTTAAGGTGCATATTTGGGTAATGGAACCATGAAATGTAGGCAAAGGATGACTTTTGCAGTAGGTGGCAAGGTTCTATTTCTTGATCTGGGTGCTAGTTACAAGAACATTCACTTTATAATAATTCAGTAAAATGTCATATGTAACTTTCTGTGTCTGTCTTTTATTTTATGAGAAAAATACGCAAACATTTCCATCTACTTGCTCTGACATCGTTCTAGTCAATTTTAGGGACACATTTATATATCAGGTACTTGGTGTTTGGGAGCTCAATCTCTAGTCACCTTTGCCAAGCTTCAAATCTGCAGGTGCCACTAGGGTCTACAATCTACCCAGTGGTCTTATCTATAAAATGGAGATGGTTAGTAACCCCACATTAAGTAAGTTCTGATGATGCAAACTAATTTTCCATTAAAAGAGAACAACGAAGTCACATTGCAAAACACATGATGAGTTCAATCACTATCCAACCCCCTTGCATGACTTTGACTCCTTAAATTCATGGCAAAGAAAATGTATAATGACTGTAATAGGCCTTTGAACTGCTAGAAAATTGTTAGGGAAAAAATGCCAACCATCTACATACAGTTCTGTGATCTCTAACAAGCTCTTTTCCCTCTTCCGCTGCATACTAAACCCAGTCAATCTGAAATTCTGTTTCCTCAAAAGAGCTTAGGCCTGCCCACAGGGACATGGAAGCTTGAATCCTAGAAACTTAGGGTGGCAGACAAGTATCAGACACCACCACAACGGGAGAAGAAGCAAACGCAAGGGCTTTGGTGTGACTGGAAGGAGAGGGAGCAGAGAGAGTAAGAACTGAGAGTGACGACAGACATATTGTAAAAGGGAAACGAATGGCCTGGGACCCGTGGACACAGGGGATGGTGGCAGGTCATCCTTCTGAAACCACATATGTAATGCTTGTGTAATAAGCTCCAAAGCAAGGGCAATGAACGTCAGAAAGATGCACGTCCACGTACACATGTGCACCACTGTATTTGTTCCTGTGGTGTACGAGAAGCCAAATACGAGTCAAATAAGATGTTTGCGTGTGATGTTCCAGTAGAAAGGATAAGAAGAGAGAAAGAAACAACCACCTAGTTGATGAACAGATAGGAAGAGATGGCAACATTAGTTATAAAGTGGCACAGCAAGAACTGAAGAAGGTGTCAGCGAAGAAGAGTGGCACACGGAAGAAACTGATGGAATGACCCTTCAAAAGACACTTAAAGAGCAGCACGCGTGACTTTAGTTTTGAAGAGGCAAGTTTACTTTTATTTTAAAGTAATATGATATGCCCCCCACAGAAATATATCTGTTGTCTGCAAAAAGAACAGGAATCTATTTTAAAGAAACATTACAGGCTCTGGTCCTGATTTGGGCTTGTAAAGTAGCGTACACGTGGCTATAATTACGACAAGCATTTATCCATTACATAGTAATAATTTTATATTACTTAAACACCTACGTTTAAAAGGATATTTCTTACCAAGTGATACACATCATCTAAACAAGTAAATTCATTAAAACTGATATTCAGTTTCCGAAGGCCCGTTAACTTGGAGAGTTCTCTCAGTTTACTCAAGCTGTTTCCATGTAGATTCAGGCTCTAGTAAAATTAAATGAAAATTGGAAAAAAAATTAAAGAGAGATAGCAAGTCGATATATTTTACCATATTTGTGTGCATATCTAAAATGTTTGGAACAATTACTTGAGCCAATAAAATAAAAAGTAAAAAAACTACACTGAACAAGTAAATAAAAATCTAATGCACGATATGAAAAGGTATAAGTAGATATATTTGCATCATTGGATTATTTGGTTAATTTGACTTTCTACTGGGTCCAAATAATTCTTTTTAGAAAATTTATTTTGGAAGATTCATTTCTTTCATATATATTTATTAAAAGATCATTTTTTAAAAGATCATTTTTGGGGGGGCTCTCACAGCTCTTAACAATCCATACATCAATTGTATCAAGCAGATTTGTACATATGTTACCATCATTATTTTCTAAACTTTTACTTTCTATTTGAGCCCTTGGTATCAGCTCATTTTTCCCTCCCTCCCCACACCTCATGACCCCTTCATAAATTATAAATTATTATTTTAATATCTTACACGGACTGCTATCTCTTTGCCCCATGGTTTCTGTTTTTCGTTCCCCATGGGGGTTGGGCCCGGGTAGGGGGATTAAGGGTCAATCATTGCAATCGGTTTCCCCTTTCCTCCCCTCTTCTACCTTCCCACTATCCTGCTGGTATGGCTACTCCCATTCCTGTTCCTGGATTCCCTTTGTTGTGAGCTCTTATCTCTTATCTGTATCTGTGTACATGCTCTGATTTAGCCTGCAGTGAAAGGCAGGACTGTGGTCATGATAGTGGGGGGTGAGGAAGCCTCAAGGAACCAGAGGAATATTGTGTGTTTCTTTGGTGCTACACTGTGCCCTGGTGGACTCATCCTTTCCTTGTGATACTTCTGTGTGGGGATGTCCCATTGTCTCTGTTCCAACCCCCCTCGTTCTGAACAATATGTTTTTTGTTTGCTTGTTTGTTTGTTTTGGGTCTTCTTATGCCTGTTACCCAATTCTGTCAACATATCATGATTGCACAAGCTAGTGTGCTTTTTCCATGTGGGCTTGTTGCTTCTCTGCTAGATGGCCTCTTGTTTAACTTCAAGCCTTTAAGACCCTAGATGTTCTGTCTTTTGATAGCTGAATGCCATCTGCTTTCTTCACCACATTTGCTTATGCACCATTTTGTCTTCAGTGACTCTGCCGGGAGGGTGAACCTCACAGAATGTGCAGTGGGTGGACTTTGGGCCTCTGCTCAAATTCTGCCTCAATACAAGAAGACTTTGTTCTAACAATCTAGAAGATTCATTTCTCAGGCTAACCATTGGGCAATGTAAGCTCCAAAGAGTCCATGTATAGACTAGACATTCACAGAAGAGAGGATGGCAAAGATATACCTTGAATATGGAAATTCATAGAAGAAAGCCATTGGACCAAGGAAGGAGAATTGAGGGGAATATGATAGTATGGTGGGTACTAAAAGAGGAGATGATAATGTCATAGAAGGAAGTAGAGGAGAGTCTAACACAATTTCTATATCATAATTTAGTCCAGATTTAATCCTAGGCTATATAAAATGTAGTGCTATTAAAATTTTAATATTTAGGAGAGATTATGATGTGTACATATTTTGCTACCTTTAAACTACAGCACTGTGAATGAGATGATTGAAGACTTTCTATGTATAAACTACAAAAGAAACAATGGCATAATAAAATTTATTAATACCATTGACAACAGCCTTTACAAGTGGGTTTATCATGGTAAAAGTAGGTGTCTACATCTCAACCAAATTAATTCACCACCATTTTATGCTCTATTTTGTAGATAAAGACATTTCTGGCAATGCCTACTGCCAGAAAAACAAGTAAATTTCTAATAATTATCAACAAAGCTGAAATGATTAAGAATGGCTGTTTTCATGCAGACTGGTTGATTCTATCGATTGTATATGGATATGAGCAAAGATAGACTCTACAGATACTTTCTACTTGATATGTCCAAAATTGAATTCATCATCTTCCCTATCCTTGTATATTTGCTTGACACTCTGGATTTTCTCACCTGATTAAGAGTTCCACTATCTATCAACTTCTGTTGATCACTTCCATGTCCTCATTTTCATATACATTTGACTCTTGAAATGTTTCTCAGACCAACCACTTCGTCCCATCACCACTCTCAGTGCCATAGTTCCGAATTTTACATTCCACTCCTGGACCGTGCAGTCACTTTTTAAAAATTAAATCTCCCTACCCACCAGTCTCACTAGTTAAATCCCTCCACAAGCAGAAGTTAGGGCCTTTAAAAAACCGAGATTGTATCTTAAGAAAAATAAACCAAACTTTAAAATTTGGCCTCCCAAATCTGTCAAAATGTGGCTGGAAGTCTCCTGTTCTTCCAGCTTCTAAATCTATCGCCCTTACTCACTCTGGATTCTCCTCACTGAATCTCTCAAGGTTCCCTGCAGGCACCAGACTTTTTCTAAACCACGTGATCTATTTTTCTCTACATTTAAAAAAAACTCAGCTCAAAACTCATCTCTTTATTTGAAGTTCTACCAGCAACTGTAAGCATCCTATATCTGTTTGTAGATGTATCTCCTCCACTAGACTGATGTCCGAGGCAGGGGAAATAAGTACTCATCTTGAAATACCTCATTATCAGAACTTAATACTTAATACTTACCTCATTATCAGAAACAATAATTTCTCAGAAAATGCTAGGGGAACAAATCAGCACAAATCCAGATTTCTAGGAACTCAATATAATTTTTGGTCTTAAATACCATTTCATCTTTCCCTCATTTCTAGTCATCCAAATCAACCTCCTTTTTCCTTTGTTCTACCTTCTCCTTCCACTCATTTTCATTCTGAATCCTTGGCAGAGTCCATCTTAAGAGAGCTCACCGTTATGGATTGCCTACTGCAGAGTCTTTTTAATTTCCTTTCTGGTTTTTTGTTTGTATGTTTATAGGGAAGGGGGGCAGGTGATTTAACTTTTTGAAAAAACAAATACTCATCAATGATCTTTCCTGAATGACTCTGCCTCTGTCAGTGACACTTGGTTAGCAGACTCACTGGTGATGCTTGGGCGGGGGGTGGGGTGGGGTAGCATTTGCCCACCCTTCCTGTAAGATTTTACACTCACAGTGTAAAATTTGAGTGTGCTTTCAAGGATCTCTCTCGTAATGTGTCTCCTCTTGAGAGTTTTGCACTGTTGGTGTTATGGCTGAGTGGTAGAGGGCTGTGGACACCAGGTTTGGAAATAGTCACATTCTGGGCTTCAGAGTGTCTGTTATGCTTCTTTGAGCATGGGGATTTCTTTTTTTACTTCTGGAATTAAGTTCAAGCTCAAACCACCCTTGTAAAGGAAGTGAAGAGCCTTGAAAGTGGCCATCGGTGACCCTCAAGCCACCATATGTTCTTGCAGGACTGTCTGGTTGGCTGGCCCGTGAATTTGGAACTTAAGATTCTACACAAGACTCTGACACCAGTGCTGAGAAGACAGGTGGATGAGAAAGCAGATATATTAATAACAGGTTATGGACTGTAGAAGATGTATATACTTACTGTTGCCTTTCTACAATTCTCATACAGCTGTTGTTCTGGGAATCCTTGAACGAGGAGACGAGCATGTTCAGTGTTGCGTGGCACAACCTATGTCTACATTGTGTGTCATCAGGACTGCAAACTCAGGGTCCATAGCAGTCAAGTAACTGCTTGTCCAGGTTTGACCCTGTTGACAGGACCTTTGCAGGTTGGGACATTATCAGATAGGACTGTTAGGCACAAGGTCCTTATAGTTTTCACATGTCATTTCTGGAGGGTAGATTGCCAGGGCAAGTTGATGGTTGTCAAGTGGAGCAAAACAACAATCCTCTTGGACTCGGTGGAAAGAGGGTGACGGTCCTCCTGGGGCATCCAAACCAGTCGCCATCTGCCTGATGTGATTCTCCTTGTAGAGGGAATGCCCTGCAGATGCTTTATGACAGTTTCTCAGTAGTTCAAGCTACGACTCGGCTTCCTGGAAACACGAGTAGAGTAGTGGCCACTACTGGATTACTGGCAGGCAGGGCACGGCAATCCTGGGCTGCACTGCCTCGGACAGCCACTGAGACCTTAACTCTTAAGTACATCATTGTGCTATATATGGGGTCCTGGTGGTGCTCTCGGGTAAGTGTGGGATTGCTAACTGCGTAGCTGTCAGTTCAAACCTACCAGTGGAGAAATATGGGGTTATCTGCTCCTGTAGAGCTTTGGAAACCCTATATAGAGTCATTATGGGTCACAAGCAACTCAGTGGTCATGGGTTTGGGGTGATAAAAGCAAATAAAATTATATACATCTACTCGGGGGTTTTATCTGTATATGATGCCCTAACAGAACTCCATTTCCTGAGGAAGACTGATTACAACGTAAGGTATATACTCTGAATTTCTCTTATAGTAATGACACAAAAGAGGGAGTTGCAAACGGTGCCTAAACATTCTTGAAATCTCTAGCAACTTTTCTAGTTACAAACCACATTGCCAAAATTTTAAAAACATCTCCATTTGTATGTTAAAGGTGTTGATAACATGTAGAAAAGTGACTTAAGGTCATCAGCAGTGTTTGTGTTTTATCCTGCAAACTGAAGATGGATAATCAAGAGATCTACCTTCAGACGCTAGCTTTTTACTTTTATTCAATACCTTTAGGCCTACAGAGGTGCATTTTTGTGGAAACTCACCCTAACCATTTCACTCACTTAAAAATATTTTTTATTACTAGGATTTTATTCAATGTTATTGCTCAAATAGTAAGTCTTGACATTATCATGCAGAAAACTATCTCAAGACCAGCAGCTGAAAAGCAGCTCCTGCGATGAGAGTGGGCATTTATGATAACGACGGGGTTATGTTGTGTCATGTTATGAAAACTGTCCTCCTCTCTAACAAACGGCTACGGTGAGGACCTGGTCTCTGGGAACATGCAGGGCGGCACACTGGGGCCCTCGTAGAGGGGGCTCTGGGCTGCTCTGTGCACGAGCAGCGTTTGGACAGCACCAGTGGCTCTTGGGAAGAAAAAGGAGACGTTCTCGCCCCTAAAGATTTGCTGTTCTGTAGAGTGGCTGTGTGGATTGCGATGATATTGTTTCAGCAACACAATTCAATGACATCTTAAAAAAGGAAACTTTTTTTCTGAATATTTTCAGAAATCAACTCAAGACCATTGACCTCCAGTTAATCTGTTTTAAAAGTAGTTTTTCATTCCCGCTGTTTGAGGGAAAAATGACTTGAAACATTTGTCCTTTTTAACAAGGTCTAAAAATAGAACACTGGAGCTGGGCCATTGATTTTCAAGATAATGATCTCGGATTGTCTGTCTCAGCTCTCAGGGCACACTGACGAGGCGAGGAGGCGCTGTTCTGCAGGGTCGTGTAAGGATAACCTGTCTTCTCAAGGCATAGCGATTTGTTTATTTTTTTTTCTGCAGGTTCATGCCAGCAACCCACTTTATCTGCAAGAACCACTTGCTGTTTGAAAAGAGCCCATTCATTTTTTCAACAAATATCTAATGTATGCCATGCCCGGTGGTAGAGTCTTGGTACAGGTGATGCTAGTCCATACAGGGTTGTTGTGATTGTTAGGTGACAAAGCCTTAGAAGATATAGGAAAGATTTGGGTTTAATTTTGAGAAACCACTTGAGAATTTTGAGTGTGATTTTCAGGGGTGATCTTATGTACGTTTTGAAAAGATGGCTCTATTCTCCACATGGAATGCAAATCAGGGACTCAGATTGGAAGCTTGATGGAGTCTCTGCTTCATAATTCTAGGAGGTACCTCCACCTTGTATTCAGCTATTTAGTAAATGGCATCCATTGGGCACATAACAGTAAACAAAGTCAGCAGTGCCCTCCAGACTTGTGCAGTGACAACGGTAAAACACAGAGAAATCAGTTTTGGGGCTAGGACGCTGTAGGCTAGGTCAGGGACAGGTGGTAGTAGCTCGTGTACCGTAATGGCAGCAGACCGAAATGGACACGTTTGTTGTAGGTATGGAACCAGGCTTAGTCTCCATAGAATGGTTTCAGTACGCTTTCATAAGTGACGCTAATCCTATCAGTTAATTTTGTAAGACTATTGGGACATGAATGAACAGGTAAAAATGGCTGCTGCAGCTAAGCAGGTACTCCCCGTGTGTGTCCGTGGCCCACCTGAATTACATCTTCCTCTAGAGATAGTATGACACCTTGAAGCAATCACGTACATGGAGTATTGTAGACTTCACATGACAGATTCTGATTCCAGGCTTAAAGCCCAGACCCCCCAATTTTAATTGCTCATCATACTCACCACAATATGACTGTAAACATTAGCTCTGGCAATCGAAAGTATTGTCTTTTCATCCAAAGTAGTAAATTTTGATCTAGGCTTGATAGTGGGCTCCATTTTCATAACTTCTTCATCCAGTTTCAATTCATAGGATACAATTGATCCTTCACCCTGTTTTTTGCTTTCTTCTAGAATAATATTGTTGAATGAAGAAAATAAAGAGTGAGCCTTGACCTAAAAAAATTTATCAAAAAATGTTGAAAATTCCATTGCTGTGTTTATCATTTTGAAAATGAAATTTGAAAATTAAATAGGCTATGGAGCTATGATGAATTAAATTCTCTCAGTTACAAGGTAATATCTATGATGATCAGAATCCTATTCAAAAATCTTATGAGAATAGATTAAGATTCTGGGCTAAGCATAGGTGTGTCCATTACCTCTCATTGAAAATTCTTTGAAAAATATATTTTAAAAAATACATCATGTAATAATAGAGAGAATACAAACAAAGGGCTAGACATTATAAGAAATAAAGCAAAGGGGCTGAACTACAAAGACATGGATGCAGAAAGGTAACTTCTGGTCAGAACATATACAGACAATAAATTCTTTGAGGAGCAGATCCAGAGACATCCAACATGCAGGATAGTACCTCAAAGAGCTGAATGATGCTCTAGGAAATTATGAGAGCTAAGTAATTAGAGTAAGAAATGTAAGGATAAGTGTAAATGAAAGAGCAAGAGCTATATGAATAAACAGAATAAGTGGTTTTAGAAGAAACCTTATGGTTCAGAAGGGAATTTAATTAGTAAATGTAGAAAAATTTCAATATGTAAATAACCCATAAAACTAAACAACAAAAGACAAACAACCCAATTGGAAAATGGGCCAAAGAATTGAATAAGTATTTCTCCAAATGAATAAACTGTCCCATGAGCACATGAAAAGATGTACAGTATGCGGTAATAAAGACGACAGCCAAGAAACTTTGGGGCAGTTCTGTCTGTCGTATAGAGTCTCTGTGATTGTAATTGACTGGATGACTTTGTTTCTTTTGCTTAGGGTGACTATGAATATAACAATGGAAAATAAGTTTTGGTAAGGGTGTGGAGAGATTGAAACCTTCATGCTTCGTTAATAGGGATGTAAAAGTGGTACAAGCACTACGCAAAAGTACTTGATAGCTCCATACATGATCAAGAGAACTCCCTTATGACCCAGCAATTCCTCTCCAAGATCAAGAAACTGGGACGTAATGACACAAACAGATTTTTGTACACCAGTGTTCATTGTAGCATTTTCCACAGCTTTCAAAAGGTGCAAACAATTCGTGTCCAACAACAGATGAATCATAAACAAACATACATACAGTGAAATATCCAACCATAAAGTGAATGAATTACTGATCCATGCTATGATGTGGATGAACACTTAGCATAGTATTCTGAGTGAAACAAGGAGGACAAAAAGACAAATATTGTATGATCCCATTTACATGCAATATCTAGAATAGGCAAAGGGATAGACAGAACATAAATTGGTGGTTTCTGGGGATTCAGTCTAGAGGGGTATAGAGTTGCTGCTTATTGTTACTGAATTTATGTTTGAAGTGATGAAAACTTTGCAAATGAAGAGTGGCATGGTAGAACAACATGATGGATGCAATTAATATCATTGAATTGCATATTAAAAATCATTAAATTTGTCCATGATATGATTGCCGAAGACAAACGGGTGCATAAGCAAATGTGGCGAAGAAAGCTGATGGTGCCCGGCTATTGAAAGAGATAGTGTCTGGGGTCTTAAAGGCTTGAAGGTGAACAAGCAGCCATCTAGCTCAGAAGCAATAAAGCCCACATGGAAGAAGCACGCCAGCCTGTGCGATCACGAGGTGCCAAAGGAACCAGGTATAAGACATCATGCAAAAACAAAAAAATAATATATATATATATATATATATATATATATATATATATATATATATATATATACCATAGTGAATGAAGGGGGAAGTGCAGAGTGGAGACCCAGGGCCCATTTGTCAGCCACTGGAGATCCCCTCATAGAGGGGTTTAGGGGAGGAGATGTGTCAGTCAGGTGCGATGTAGTACCGATGAAGAACACAGCTTTCCCCCAGATCCTGGATGCTCCCTCCCCACAACTACCATGATCCGAATTCTACCTTGCAGGACTGGATAGGGCAGAGGTTTTACACTGGTGCATATGGGAGCTGGAGGCACAGGGAATCCAGGGTGGACGATACCTTCAGGACCAGGGGTGTGAGGGGCGATGCTGGGAGAGTGGAGGGTGAGTGGGTTGGAAAGGGGGAACTGATTAAAAGGATCCACATGTGACCTCCTCCCTGGGAGATGGACGGCAGAGAAGGGGGGCAAGGGAGACTCCGGATAGGGCAAGATATGACAAAATAACAATCTATAGATTATCAAGGGCTCATGAGGGAGAGGGAGGGAGGGGGAAAAAAAAGAGGACCTGATGCAAAGGGCTTAAGTGGAGAGCAAATGCTTTGAAAATGATTAGGGCAAAGAATGTACAGATGTGCTTTATACAATTGATGTATGTATATGTATGGATTGTGATAAGAGTTGTATGAGCCCCTAATAAAATGGTTTTTTTAAATGATTAAATTGGTAAACTTTTTGTTATATAAATTTTTTTCCAATTTAGAGGTTTTAGTATAAATCTGCCTAGGCAAATTCTCATATACAACACTTTTTCCAGTTATGGATTTTAAAACAAGCTATAAAGTGCTGAATAAAAGGAGAATGCTATTGTAAGTCCTTCAAAATAAAACTTAAGTTTTACAATATACATAGGGAAATATTGAGAGGTTTCAACTTAAAACTTTAAAGTTACAAACTGAAATGACAAATGAATTTTTGTTATAAATAACAAAATTAAAAGACATGCATCCGAAAATACTTCTAATATATGTATCACATAAAGGACTAATAGATAGAAGTTCTGTAAAAGTTTTCCCAATTAATATGAAACATAGAGCCCCTAGAAATCTAAACAAGTGATATAATTCCCAGCATCCCCACAATGAAAGGTGATTGGGAAACTATAACTAATACAGGAGCATATGAGGAGGCTTTAAAAAATTAGGGGAAAATGGAATTAAAGAAAAATGGGAGTTTTTCCACAAACTTCTTGAAGGCCCCTCATATTAAAGACAATATCCTCTTCTTTGTCCATCACAGTTGAAAAACAAACAAAAGGTTGATAATATCTAGTGTTCTCAAGAACACAAAGGACACATGAAAGTGGGTGAAGGGAGACGTTGGACAGTGTATGATATGACAAAATAATTAATTTATAAATTATCAAGGGTTCATGAGGGAGGGGCAACAGGGTTTGAGGGGGGAAAATGAGGAGCTTATGCCAGGGCCTTAAGTGGAGAGAAAATGTTTTGAGAATGATGAGGGCAACAAATGTACAAATGTGCTTGACACAATTGATGCATGTTTGGATTATGATAAGAGTTGTATGAGCCCCCAGTAAAATAATTTTTTAAAAGAACACACAGGAACAACCATCGCTACATTCTGCAGGAATTTTGCAAAGTGCTCAAGCATTTGTGGAGGGAAAACTGGTTCAATGTAATGAAATTGAAAATGTACACGCCCTTCTCTCTAGAGAAGGAAGACGCCTCCTCTTTCTCTCATGGCCTCCTCTTTCTCTCATGGAGCAGCTGCTGGTTTCCAACTGCTGACCTTAGGTCAGCAGCTTAGTGTGTAACCTACTAGGCTACCAGGGCTCCATTAATTCTCCTGCCATTTTTTTCTGCTGAGAAACCTCCATATTTGTATAAAAATAAGTTTACAAGTGATGCTCACTGCAGTAGTTTTTAATGAAGTAAACAAGAAACAGCCTATATATTCAATCAATTGTGGGCTAGTTAAAGTGTTACTGGAGTACTTAGCTACCAAAAGAATGAAGTGTAAACCTATAGGTATTGAAACGAAAATGTGTCCCAAACCTATCATGAAGGGCAAAAGTATCAAATACGTAAGGTGATCTGTGTGCTCTACAGTAAAAGCAGTGGAAGCTGGAATCTGTATAAGGTGAAAACCTGTCAGAGAAGGAAAAGACAAATATTTCCCACTAAACTCATCCAATGAGTGGTAATACTCCATCCTGTCAATGGAAGAAAACTCTGGAGATCTGAAAACAAGGCAGTCCTGTGGAGCTGCAGTTTTCCCAGGAGGATTGTATGGGAACAGTCAAAGATGAATGCAAGCAAACCCCCAGAGCCGTTCACAATGGACGAACTGATGAAGGGGAGAGGCTAGGACGGAGGCAGGTTTTCCTGTTTTCAGTTAAACAGTCTTCAATGAAGCTTGAAGATTCCTGGATCTTTTCTTCTAAGACTACAGCCATCTCTTACTTGTGTAATACAAATATTTAGGTGTCATAATTTGATTTGGTTTGAAAATGAAGGCCTTTACAGGTTATCACCGTGTGTAAATGTATATATAAATATATACATATAGAATTATTAGAATTCAAATATTTTTCTGTTCCCATTTAAAGAATTCTGGTTTTTAAAGATGCAGAGCAACTCCTACCATTGTAAGGAACTCAAATTCAACGATGTATTCCGGCAAAACAAAGTCATGGTCAAAGACAAACCACTTGCACTGCCGAAGGCTGCACTCACAGGTTTTTTGTTCAACAGAATCTAGAGAGGAAATAAAAACACAAGCAAACTAACAACAAAATAGCTCTTCACAACGAAGCATAATACATATTTTACTTGTACTTGATTAATAAACTAACTCGTATGACTACTTTAATGATGAATGATTAATAAATAATTCAATTACTGAGGCCTTATTTCTGTTCTCTGCCACCAAGACATCTCCTTGCATTCACTTATTTACTAGTCATCCTTTCTCTCCAGAGACTAGGGAGATTTCATTTTATTCATGTTCTTTTCTTTTTTCATACGTTTTTACTTTTTAATTCAATATTGTTTTTTACAAATCAACATGTCAAAACATTTTGTGCTACAAGTTGGGTATTTTTGTCTATTCTTTGAGCACTAGCAGTTGAAATATGTATATATATGCATTTACAATGAATAAAATATTAAGCAAAATAAAAATTTTCAAAATATAATATCTGTACATATATACATCCATAAATGCCACTGAAGTAGGAAGCGTAAAAACTAGTAGGAACATAGTTTTATAGAACTGTCTACAGCTTTGAAAAGTAGGGGCTAAGATGTAGGCATATGCTTTTGTATTCATAAGGATGAAAGCATGCTTCTCTTTAAGGCTGACATACTTAGTAAATATTTCTGAGGAATGAACACGGAATTAACCATTGGATAGTTGTCTTGACAGATGTTGTCCACCTCCAGAGTCTGAACACTATGACCAAGAAAAACCTTTGTAATGAGGAGGATACCTAATTGTAGAAAAACAAAAATCATTTTTAATATTCAGTCTTATTCATAATTTCCCCATTCTGTCCTCAGACTTGACTATCTGTTCTGTAAAGACAGAGATCCTAGCTAGCTATCTGCATTGCCCCTGAATGGCATATAACACCCTCCTTTACCCAAAATAGGAACTCAAAAAGCATTTGTTGAAATGATGAAATTGTTACAAAAAGGATTATAGTGTTCTGTGGTTATACTACACAAAGCTTCGTGTAAAAGTCAGAAGGAACGTGCACTTTGATTTAATGAGGCAGTTGCATAAATATTCATGTCTTGACCAGCAGCACCAAGCACAAGGCACTCAATACATGTCTATAAAATGAGTAAGCAGGACTATTGGTTTTCCCTTTTGATTCTTAAAGAACTTTGACAATCCTCAAATCCTAAGGATTCCTGGAATCACCAATCCCTAAAAAAAGTCCTTCCAGCCACTACACATAAAACAGTTCCATGCTTTTTTCAGCACTCATGTTTACGATGGACAGTTTATAGATTGCACATAATATGTTGTTGTTGGGTGCTTCGGACTCTCATACAAGCGAATGAAGCACTGGCCCCTCTTCAAAGTGCTGCTGTGTGTGAGTCCGCGGTGGCAGGCACTGTGTCCGTCCCCTCGCTGAGGGAACTCCCAGCACGTGCATTCTGACGGAGATGGTCTCTATAGGGCAGATTAGAATGGCCCTGTGGGGCTCCCGAGGCTTGACGTATTTACAGGAGCAGAGCAGCTGGTGGTTTCAAACTGTTGACCTTAAGTAGCTCAGTGCACAGCCCATGACGAGGCCAGGGCTCTGTGGGAACATAGCAACCTAATAATCTTGAAAAGCATATTACAGATAGATCTTGTAAAATATGAGGGAATTGTTGATTTGGGAATATATAATGAGAAAAAAAGAAAAGCAAATATATTTCCCAAGTAAGAAACTCTTTCTAGATTTAATAACTTGATCATTATTAACTGACTAAAAGATTCAAAATATACATAGTTTAACTCCAGAGCTAGAGTCTAGAATCTAGTATAACACCACTCTATATGTATGGTAACCAAATTTCTGAGTATGCAATTTTCAGTACCTTGAATGGCTTAGACCAAAGAATAAGATTCCTTATTGACCTGATCAAGTTTCTCTAGTATACATTCTTTGGTACGATTTATTAATACTTTGTCTCTAGAGCCCTTATGATAATTATACTTTTACATGTGTATGATTGTTTATTTATAAGTACCATGAACAAGGAATTGTGTCCAGTCATGTCCCTATCAATTACTAAATGTCTACCACACAGTAAGCATATATTGTATATGGTGGAACTGAAGAACGAAGGGTGGAAGAGAATGAGGCAAGAAAGATGTCATAAATTTGTCTTTTTTCCCCTGTCTGTAGGTACCAAAGATGTTCTTCCAAAAGTGTCTTAACAAGCCCTCTAGACACTGTAAATCAGCGGTTCTGACCCACCTGTTGCTCCACAGGAAAAAGAGAACTATCTGCTCATGTAACAATAATAGTCTCAGAAATTCTATAAGGGGTCGCTATGAGGTGGAATTGACTCAATGGCAGTGGGTTGGGGGTTACACACACCTGTAAAAATTGGAAACTGTATACGGCAGAAACCAGTTCATGAAGGTAAACTCCAATATCTCTCACTAAAACAGCAAAGTGCTGAACTGTACCACAGGAGCATCAGAAAAACAAGGCAGGTCCATGAGCTCTGGCTCTCACAGGTGTCACTGCACATATATTCAGGCTATAAAGGAATTACTGATAACCGTGGATACATTACACTATCAAAGGTTTATCTTTTATTTAAGGAAACTTAGGAAGCAATCCACATACTTCCCAATTTGTCCTTAGCCAACTTTAAGCTGTAACTGATTGTGGCTACCAATCCATTATATAGCTGCCTTCCCAAACCAGCCCTTCTTATCACTTGCTTTGCATGGTGCTTTGTACAGTTGTCACATACGTAAGCCAAGTTCTTTGTACCCCCCCCCCTTTCCCTACAAATTCGAGTAGAGGAGGCGTGTATCCATAGGAGCTCTGGTGGCACCGCGTTTTGTATGTTGGGCTGCTAACAGTAAAGTTAGCAGTTCAAACCCACCAACTACTCTTGCAGGATAAAGACGAGGCTTTCTGCTCCCATAAAGATGTACAGCCTCTGTAAAATGCACTCTATCCTCTAAGGTGACTGTAAGTCGGAATCGACTCGAAGGCAGCAGATGTGGAAACATGGGTACACGAGGTCCCTAGGTGACCCTGACAGCTTGTGCTAATAAAACTCTCGGGGGCAGTTCTCTGTAGCACACAGGGCTATCCCGAGTCCCTGCTGATGCTCAGCAACGAACAGCACACATATGTACATACATTTCTACATCATACATGCATGTATTGTTTATTTTAGGGTAAAACATCCTGAATGAAAACAGTCTCTAAAAATATTTATTGTTTCTTAAATATTTGCATAATAAAAGCATGCCTCTTTCTGTTAATGTTAATACATAATAATTAGTAAATATTTGTTGACAGCCAGTGTGAAGAGTTCAGAATGTCATATATCACTAGGTTGGCAAATACTAAGTAAAATGGCTTGCAGAACATTTCCAGAGTTGATAAAGCCATGTATGAAAAGTCACAGGAAAATGGCGAATGACTTTGGAGACTTAGAACTTTAAAGTTCACAGATACAGTATATTTATACTACCATGTCTGAAGAGCTCGGGGTCCAAAGAGCTTTTCTTCTCATCCTTGTACTGTAAAAAATCAATCCTGGGACACTCACACAGACTTAGGCTATTAGTGAGAATCACAGCTTCTCTTTTGAGCGGCAGCTGCAATGACAACAAAAAAAAATGTCTGAGTAGTTTTACAAAATTGACAATACTTCACTTTCAATTTCAATACAGATGGCTTATTTGTGTTTATATGTCTAGGCAAAGAAATATGCAGGTCAGACTCAGAAAAGGCAAGAATAACCTTCAGGTACAACTTCATTTTACAAAACAAAAGTCAAACTCACTGCCATCGAGTCAGTGCAAATTTAGCAACCCCTAAAGGCTTCCAAGACTCTTAACTGTTCACAGGAGTAGAAAGTCCAGTCTTTCTCCCATGGAGCTACCAGTGGTTTCAAACTGCTGACCATGTAGCTCACAGCCCAATGTATAACTACTACACCACCAGGGTTTATATATGTATATATAATTCAAGTGGTTTTATGAAAAATGATGTAGAACAAATTGGTTTCTGGAAAAAACACTAAAATCAAGACTGACAGCACTCTGTGGTACAGGAACAGCCCCTGTTCACATTTTAAATAATTATTTCATTAGTTATACTGCAAAACAAAAAGAAAAAAAGACAACCCTGAAGCAATGGGCTATTAAGATGCTATTATATCAATGGTACTTCTGAATTATATCATATTTTTGTCTAGTAATCTGCATTGATATCCCAATATAAATCACCTCCTATTATGCTAATGCATTGTGGCTAGATAATACCCATACTGCAGATTTTCCAGAGCTGAAAGCAACTCTAAAAAGCAAACATCATTAGTAGGAAAACAAGAACTGACTAGAGGTTGGTAAGGTCTGATTTGAACTTAGTATGACTCTTCTTTGTTGTGGCAGTTACATAATCTCCTGTCAACTTGCGAAGGGCTGGAGTCTAGTTTGTCAATGAGGTCGCAGCTTGATGACTTCATGTGGAGGTGCTTCGGAGATAAATAGCTCACTGGAGTTCAGACACACTCTCGCGCTCTGTGAGACATTCCTGTTGACAAGACACGTGGTGCTACCCTGATGGAGCCAGATCCCTGATGCTGGGGAAGACATGTAGAGACCCATGCCAGCACTGAGATGTTTCCACCACCACTGGATCCACAAGACTTTCCACCCACTGGCCTGTGTTCCTCCTGCACTCGGTGTCATTGCATGTGTTGAGTGAGTCTGAAGAATTTATAGTCTGGTAACAGACATATGGGCTAATATCAGATTTATGGACTCCACCTGAACTGGGTTGGGATGTTTTCTATTTTTTGTTTTTGTTTGTTTACCATTTTATTAGGGGCTCATACAACTCTTATCACAATCCATACATACATAAATTGTGTAAAGCACATTTATACATTCATTGCCCTCATCATTCTCAAAACAATTGCTCTCCACTTAAGCCCCTGGCATCAGGCTCTCACTTTTTCCCCTTCCTCCCCACACCTCCCTCTCTCATGAACCCTTGATAATTTATAAATTATTATTTTGTCATATTCTGACCTGTTTTCTTAATGCACAATTTCTCTTTGATATAAGGCTTTCTCTTACACACACGAGTGTCTATGAATTTGCTTCTCTACTCAACCCGGACTAACAAACTTGTTATCTCTGTTTGGATATGATCACTATTTTAATACTAATAGACAAGTGATTTAGAAATCCCTCCGTCCCGAATTGCATGTGTATTTTTTTCCTTCCTGAAATCTGTCACCCATACAGTTCCTTAAAACTTAAATAATAAAAGTGACTGATAAGCCCACAAATACCACATCTTAGTTAGTAGCAGACTTCCAACGAACATCATGAAACTGAGAGAAGAAAATATTGGAACTATACCCAGTAATTAAAATTATAAACCATTAAAAATGTGCTAAGTAAAATACACCTTTTAACTGAGGTGATTAAGAAAGAATATGTAGAAATAATGGGTCTAAACTAGGCCTTAAAGATTAGCTTTAATTCAAATAATCAAAAGGAACTAGAAAGAACCCATTTTAATGAGAATAACAAAGATATAAAAATAGATGTGAAAAAAAAAGAGGACCTGATGCAAAGGGCTTAAGTGGAGAGCAAATGCTTTGAGAATGATTGGGGCAGGGAATGTGCGGATGTGCTTTATACAATTGATTTATGTATATGTGTAGATTATGATGAGTTGTATGAGCCCCTAGTAAAATGTAAAAAAAGAAAAAAAATAGATGTGACTGTCGTTCATCATCTTCAGAGTCCATCCATTCGTTTGTCCATCAGCTTCTATCAAAACTATTCTAAAATAAAGTGTCTATGCACAAAATCTAATAAGGACATGCTATTAAAGAATTCATTACATTTCAATATAATGAATGCACTACAACAAAAACTCTCAACTGAAATCTTGCTATTAACAACCACTTAACCAAACTTCCAATTAGCAAGTGTTGTTCTTTCTATGACCCTTAGTATGGTGATAATTCAGGAAAAGGGAATTTTTGAAAACACAAATGTATTTTTATCCCATTCAGTTGTGTGGTATGCTTACCAATCATCTGTTCACATTGTCTTAACTTGGTTAGGGCAGTTATACTTGTTATAAAATCATGTGTATTATATAAAGCAATAGAATATGAAAAAGCACATGAGTTATTTCTATGAAAACTAAGTGGGAAACCGGGAAGACTCAATGAAGGCTAATCAGTAAAACTTTCTGTCCGTGTGCCTATAATCATCCAATAGCATCTAGTTGATTCTGACTCATAGTGACCCTAAATAGGGTTTTTGAGACTATAAATCTTTATAGGAGCAGAAAATTTCATTTTTCTCCCCAAGAATGACTAATGGTGGTTGGTAGCTCAACGTGTTTCCCACAGTGCCACCTATAGGCCAGGTATATGTGACTGTTTGCTACAGGGGAAAATTAAGCAGGGTGCGCTCATATGAGAATATGGAGCAAGGGATATCACTGCTGATGTCAGATGGATCTTGGCTAAAAGAAGAGAATGCCAAACATATATTTACTTGTGTTTTATTGATTGTGCTAAGGCATTTGAGCACGTGGATCACTGCCTCGTGCTTATGTGGCATCAGTACATGGATCGAGACAACTGTGCGAACTGAACAAGGGGATAGTGTCCTTCAATCTGTATGCTGAGCAAATATTCAGAGAGGCTAGATTAGATGAGGAAGAATAAAGCATGGGGACTGCAGGACGGCTTACTAACAATATGCAGACGACACAACCTTGCTTACTGACAGTGAGGAGGACTTGAAGCACTTGCTCCTGAATGGAGGCTTGCAGATTTGGTATGGATTATGACTCAATGTAAAGAAAACCAAAATCCTCAGAGCTGGACCAGGGGCAACATCATGATTAATGAGGAAGAGGTTGAAGTTGTCAAGGAGTTTTGTCTTGCTTGAATCCATCATCAATATTCATGGAAGCAGCAATCAAGAGATTAGAGGCATTTCATTGGGTAAATCTGCTACTCATGACAGCTTTAAATACTTAAAGGAGTATTGAAAGTAAGGATGTTACTTTGTGGACTACGGTGAGCCTGACCCAATCTGTGGTATTTTCAATCGCCTCATATGCATGTGAAAGTTGGACACCGAATAAGGAAGATTAAGGAAAATTTGATGCAAAAAAAGAAGAAAAATTGATGCATTTGAATCCAGATGCTGGTGGAGAATATGGAAAGCACCATGGACTTCCAAGAGGATAAACAGATCTGTCCTGGACAAAGTGCAGCTGGAATGCGCCTTGTGCGCTGGTGGTGTTGTCCAGAGAACAGTCCTGGGGAAGGACATCATGCTGAGTAACGCAGTGGAGCAGTGAAAGAGGAAGCCCTCCGACCAGGTGGATTGACCCAGTGACTGCATCGATGGGTTCAAACACTGGTGAGCATGGCACAGGGCTGGGCAGTGATTCCTTTTGTTACTCACAGGGTCGCTGTGAGTCAGAACTGACATAACAAGTATTTTAGAAGAAAGGTGCTCTAGTGGTTACGGTGAGCTGTAAACCGAAAAGTCAACAGGTTGAAAGCACCAGCCACGTTGTGAGGGAAAGATGAGACTTGCTACTCCTGGAGAGAGTTACAGTGTTGGGGCAGTTCTATAAGGTTGCTATGAGTCAGAATCGACTCTGTGGCAGTGAGAGTTTTGCATTGACTCTTGGAAGAAGTGCAGACAGAATGTCCTTAGTGGAAAGGATAGTGAGACTTGGTCTCACCTACTGTGGACATGTTAGCAGAAGTGACATCATGCTTAGTAAAATGGAGGGACAGCGAAAAAGAGGAAGGTTCTTGTTGCAAATGAACAGAGACGCAGAGGAAGGAGAAGCACGCGGACTGGCTCTGTAAAAAGGCAGAGGGCTACAGATCGCTCAGGCATGTAGCAAGGATCTGAGCTGTGTCCTCTCTATTTATTCGTGTTCAAGTTTAGGAATACGTGACTGGTTACATTTACTCAAATTGTTCTTAAGTCTACAAATGGCTTTCTCAAAAGTACATAAAGAGGAGAGGATAGAGAGTGGAAGTGGCAAGAAAGAGACAGAGAGGATGTTAAATAAATGGATTTCTTTGGATGGAGAGGACCCCAAAGAGCTCATACGATATTGAGAACAGGCTCAAGAAGTGGATTATTAAAACAAGATGTCAAGGAATACTAAACAGAGTGAGGAAGGTAAGGTCATTAATAGACTTTCCTCAAAGAAGGAAACTGCTATACTTTTGATCACATGATTAAGCTTTTGTGAAATGGGAACAGTTTGATATGAACGTTGATAAATATTTGGCAATCTTGTTTAGCTGGTGGCAAAGCTTTAATTATTGGGAAGACTGCATTACTTAAAAAAACACCCCTTTTCACAGTTTTATTGGCATATAATTCATATCATACAACTCAATAGTTCAAGCTTATGAAGAGTTGTACAATCATCACCGTGATAAATTTTAGAACATTTTCTCCTTTCTTGTTAATTATTGTTATTAGCTCCTCTTTCCCCGCAACCTCCCCTGCCAGGCCCCAGGAAACTGTCAATCCAGTTACCATCTCGAGCAATTTACCTGTCCTGAGTTTCATAGACAGAACACCAAAAAAATTATCAATGACAATGTAAAGCAGAGGGAAATCTCACTTGAAAAGAAAGAAAAAATGAAAAACTAGATCAAATTTGAAAGGGATCCAAAGAGAGATCAAAGGAGAAGATATAAAAACCACTTCCTGTTACCTTGCTTGCCTCATTCTCTTTGAATCCCTTTTCAAGAATGTGCAGTAGATGCTTTCTCTTCATTATAATGTCAGGTTCAAAAATATAGAAAAGGCATTCCATCATCTTTCGGTGGCTCCTTAATAAGAAGTGAAATAGAGAAAATATGAGAATTGATTTCATCAAACCTTAACCATACAGAAGGCTAATCTGTCCTGCTGATGATGTTTCCCATAGACGTAAACTTTCCCAGCATCAGAGTTCATTTCTCCCCTCTCTTCTCTAGCAACAAGAGCCCGAGGTGAAGAAGCCTTGAGGTCAGACTAGTCCCGAGGGATGCAAGCCAAGGAAAACATTGCCGATAAGGGTGTATTTTTCATATTGTAAAGCATTGAAACAGCAAGGCTTTAAACCAAAAAACAAACTAAAACAGTACTTTGTAAAGGGTCCCTTGTAGAAATTAACTTCTTACTCTGAATCGTGCATGTCTTCACTGTCCAAAAACTTTTGGAATTTTTCTTCAAATTTGAGACGAAGAATCCGGTTGTTGACTTTAATGACACGTTTTACTTTCACTCCGGTGATGCCGTACATTCTGAAGTCCCAGGAACAAAAACGTGACAGAATTAACTCATGGCAGGAGTTAAACCTGTTCGGAAAGATCAAATAGACACAGAGAAGATGGCATGGCTTCCTTAGTCTGTCGGAGAACACAAACTTGGGCAGCATGTAATTGACAAGTCAGAGCTCCTGTTTTTTGTGTTTTGTGAAATATAGTCCTCTGACAGCTGTGTTTGGGGTTCGAATGTTGTTGCTGTGTACCCACAAGTCCATTCTGACTCTGGGGACCCCGAGGAAGAGCAGGCAGAACTGCCCCATGGAGTTTCCTTGTCTGAGTCAAATCGTCGAGATATAGTCAAATCAGTCAGAGACACTCAAGGGAAACATGAAGATCATGTTAGTATGATATGTTGATACTGGCTGAACGATGTGTTGACTTGAGCAACCCGCCCGACTTGAAATGTTTTGTTTTTCACTTCAGTGGAACTACCTATCCCCGGCTTTCCCCTTCTTAGCTGCTCCTTTATACATTTTATATATATATATATATATATATATATATATATATATATATATATATATATATATATATATATATATAACTTTAAACTGGTTCTTTTTCCTCTCACAAATTTATAAATGTTGGAGTGTCCCAGGGGTCAATCTATGGCTCTCCTTTTACTTCCTTGAATATTCTTCGTTAGGTGAATTCATCTAGTACATCATGGTTTTACATACATACACACACACACACGGTTTCAAATATCTCATGAAAAATTACAACATTTTATTTCTAATGCTGATCACTACTCAATGGTAATATAGTTTTTTTCTTGAAATATTGTTTGGAACCAGTTGTGAGGCCCTGGCGAGAGCCCAGTGATCCAGTCCATTCAGCTCTCACACTCCATGCCCCTGGGCAGCTATCCTAAGTGCACAAGACCCTGTATCAAACAACCAGGGGAAAACCCTATAGCCACGCTTGTGGAATTATTCAAGAGACCCAGGCAGCCTGGGAAACCTAGCTAACCACAACCTGCTAGTCATATGGAAGCCAGCTCCCCAAATCCCAGCTTGCTGTTTCCCTGCCCCTCAGTATAACTAGCTATCTGTGTGACCCTGCTTAGTAGCCTTCTCTGGTTCAGTGTTGTAACTAACAAGCTTATCTCTCATTTATTTAAATTTTGTGTGATGTCCCACCAAAAAGCCTGCAGTCATACCCAATATCATGTCATTATTACATACCTACTTAGCTGGATAGGACTATTTGATTGCCTATTTCGTCAGTCCACTTGTGTATATATAATAGATGTCTCAAAGTCACGTGTTCAGCAGCTGTTCCCAAACCTGCTGCTCCCGAGTGTTCTCCGATTTAGCACAGAGCGCAGTCATCCAGCTGGCAACTTAAGTTAAAAACCCAAGAATTTCCCTTGCCGCCTCACTCTTCCTGACCAATATGCAATTCTTCAGAAGATCTCTTGGCCTCTACATCTGAAACACTTTGTGAATATAACCGTGTTTGGTCAATGCCACTGTTAACACCCTAATCCCTTTCACTATCATCTCTCAGTTGCACCATTGCAATAGCTTCTTAACTTCAGCTATTAAAAATGAAGGAGCCAGAGTCTGCTGCCATGTAGCTGATATTCCAAGGCGGGCAACCAAAAAGGAACAAATACAGCCATAAATAATTTCTAGAGACGCCCGTAGAACAAGGAGTGGAGTGGGCTACTTCAGACAGGGTGTTGGTGAACCGCTTCAGAGAAGAGAGGTGAGCTGAGAACTGGAGAGGGAGGGCGAGCCGGGTATGTCAAGAGCGCAGGGCTAAGCACACAGCATTCAATCGTAGCTGCTGCCTGTAATGGTCCTGCTTACAATAATTCTGCCCGTGTCTTTAAGTGGTGAACATTTAATGAAGAGTTTAGCAAATGAATCTTTTGGGGGAAAAGTAAGTGAACCTCGTATGGGATACATTTGCCTTTCATGAGATGTCTAAGTCCTCACCTACATGATTCACCAAGGCTTGAACCTGAATGTGAGTTACGCTCATGAAGATGGGCTTCCTGACAGGTAAACTCTGAGCCCAGGATCTGGGCTCCTAATTTAGAGTCTCTTCCTTTTTCATTAGCCAAGATTCAACCACTGACACCTGGGACTGCCCTTCTTAAAATTACTCCTTCTCTTCTACAAGTGAAAAGTCCAGGGAAGTTCAGCTTCCCTCCTATAGAGGGATTATTTGCTGGGATTATACTGGTCCCCCAACTAAAACCAAACCCATTACAGAGTTGATTCTGAGACATAACAGCCCTCCCCAACACTCCCTGCCATCAAGTCAATACTGACTCCATGTGGGGTTCCGAGACTGTAACTGTTAAAGGGAGTAGAAAGCCCAGTCTTTCTCCCCAGTAGCTGCTGCTGGTTTTAAACTGCTGACCACGTGGATCAAAGCCCAATACGTAACCACTACACAGCTACAGAGACTGTAAATCTTTATAGGAGCAAATCACCTCATTTCTCTCCCTTGGAGCAGCCAACAGGTTTGAACCACTGGCTTTGTGCTGAGGAGCCTAATGCCTAGCCCACAGTTCCACTAGGTCTCCTTAAATGTTATAACAAAATCAAACTGACTGCCATTGAGTCGATGCTGACTCATAGTGGCCCTATAGGACAGGCTACAACTGTCATTTTGAGTTTCCAAGACTGTAACTCTTTACAGGTGTAGAAAGCTCCATCTTTCTCCCGAGGAGCTGGCCTTTAAGACTGCTTTGAATTGCTGACCTTGGGGTTATCAGCTCAATGCATTAAGTATCCTCCCCGCCCCCCCCCCCGACACTAAATGTACTATTAACACTGAAACTTTGATAGAAACTAGTACAGCAGACACTTTAGATAAAGTTTAAGTTATAAAGTGGATATGTTAGGTGGTTTTGAGAGCTCCCCAAAACTAGTGGGAGTGGTGTTCCCCAGGAATGAAGGAACCAGTAATGGGCACAGGGAAACTCCAGGGGATGTGCTCCTTTCAGAGAGCTTTACTTTGCCCTGCAATTCACTGGACTGTTCTACCCTCTGTTGAATCCCTGCTGTTGTTGCTGAGAGCCCGAGTTGATTCTGACTCAGAGGCCCGATGTGGAAGAGCAGAAGTACACCATCGGCTGCACACTTTACAAAGCAGACCGCACTGTCTTCTTCCTGGGGAGCTGCTAGCCGTCCAGTCAGCAGTCAAGTGCTTAATCCTTTGCACCACCAGGGCTCCTAAGAACTGGATATAAGAAACCTTATTGCTAAGAGAATGGGGACAGAGTTCGATTTGGGGACATGGGAAGTGAAGTAATTCCTCACTGAGCATCAATCATCTGGGGATGGGAAAACATTATTCACAGTGTGCTGGAAGAGAGAACTAGCTTTATGCTGGTAGAAATATGCTGGGACTGCCACTATCATCAATTCTTCACAACTTCCCGCAGCATCTTTGCAAATGTGCTACAGGAGAGCAAGCATCACGGGTCCGAGGTATACAGAGCTTTGTTACTCTAAATTTCAAATAGCGACCGTCTTATAATCTCTAAATCTGCCATGGCTTTCCTCTAAGGAGTCTCGTCCCTTTAAGGGCATCATGCAAACCACTAGTCCAACCTCTCTTCAAATAATCAAACCCCTCTCATGAAAAGCTACTGCTAGCTCTCAAGGTCTTCCTATTTACATACCTTTATACATACTGCTCCCCTTGTGTGGGAAAGCCCTGTCAATTCTTCATATAGTTAACTTCTATCTGCTCTTCAAAAATCCACCTTTTTCAAGTGTCCACAATCCATGAAATTTTATTTAAATCCCCCATCTACTTTAAATGTTCTTATACCACCTACTTGCAATTATTCTAGAACCTGTTACTGTTTTGATGACATAGTCTCCCTACCAGTTTCCAGGCTTGAGAAGGGGGAGAGCTGCATCTGATTTTACTGTGAGCATCAGCAGCTCACATGGCATCTGGTCCATACCAGAGGTTTAGTGAATCTGTACTGAGCAAATGAACACACTAGAAATGCTAGTCTGTATGTTCCTTGAATCTACACATCAGTCGGGAGGAAATGGAGTGGGCTAAGTATAAGCAAAACAGTAGTAGAGAATAAGAGGGATACAACTCATTCCATGAAAATTCAAAATCAACAATAAGTCTATCTGATGGGCATGATAAAAATATGTCTTGCGTTAGAGCGGCTCTTGAAGAAAAGGTAAGTTTTGACAAGCAGTGATAGAATGAGGGTAGGAGGTATAAAGACAGTCTGGATGGAAGAAGCTGAACAAGCAAATGTACCTGCCTGGTGAAATGCCAAGTATATTCGGAGAGCAGTGTGGAACAAATGGATCCGCTGACTTTGAAGGGGGTTGAAAGGCATTAGTACAACTTTGACACCATAAAGTGGCAGACACTAAATGTTGGCATACAGGATTTGGATATAATTTGGAAGGGAACAGGTAACTTTTCATATTATTTTAACAGAACGCTCTCTGTAAGAAAACACTCTACTGTATACAATATGGGAGACCATTTAGGAACCTGTGTTTCTTGATTAATGATGACTAAGTGCCTACTGCATGTAGGTACTCTGCTGGTATTGTAGTTACAGTCTAGATGCGGGTTCCCAAGGCCTGTGTGGAGGTCAAAATAGTCAGAAGGGAATGAATGCAGGACGCATTGTGGGGGAGAACCTTTGTCTTGGCACCTCATTGGATGTGGAGATAAGAGGGAGAGCATGGTCTTAGGCTTCAGCATCTGTTGAATGTGGGCAGGGAGGTAAGGTTCTGAAGGAATGGGAGGCTTGTGAGTAGGAAGAATAAAACCAAAATATAAATATTGAGCACGAGTTATTTTCACACGACTGTGTCTAATATATCAGCAGCCTTTGTGACAGATTGTTTTCTTCTCATTTTGCAGCTGAAGTTCAGACAGATTAAATAGTTGATTCAAGATCATACAGATAAGAGTCTAAACTTAGGTTTTCTGAATCTAACTCCATTACATAACTATGTAATTACTCCATAACTGAGTTCCCTTTGGAATGTGCTGAGTTCGTCTTGTCAGTTGGACATCCAGATAGAAATGCTGAACCGTCAAAAGCTCAGAACTGAAGTCTAGGAGAGAGATGTAACTATAAGTGATTTGTTACTGTGCAGGAGGAGAAGAGGCTGCCAAGGGAGAGAGTAAAAAGACAAAGTTGAGACGTAGAGTTCATCTTCGACCAACTTGGGGTTGAACCTTCAACACGAGTCCTCTTACACAAGGATTTAAAAAAAAATTATTTTATAATGCTCTTCCTCTCTGAGGGAGCAGTTCCTCTCTCCAGAAAATTGTGTATCAAAATAAAAATTGATCTCTCAAAGGTTTAGTGTATTTTTAATTGAGTAAATGTAATACTATAAAATTTGATTGCCATGGGAACTATACAAAGAGCCACTAGTGGTGCTGCAAGTGCTCCCAAAATGCAAAGAAGAGTCATGACATTACCAAAAAAATTGAATTGCTTGATATGTACCCTAGATTGAAATCTGCAATGGTTGTTTTTGTCTATTTCAAGAGCAATGATTCCAATTCCATCAAGGATCGTTGTAAGAAAAGGAAAGCCTTTGCTGTAGCTAGGCCAACGAAAACGAACAAAAAACCCTGCTTTCCAGTAAATTTCAACTCATAGTTTGGCAGTTACATAATCTTGTGTCACCTTAAGGGTGTTAAGGGTGAAGAGTGAAGGGATGGAGTCTTGACTGTCAATCAGGTCACAGGCTGATGATGCCTCCCTGTGGGCATGGCCTTCTCATGAGGATT